>NC_092143.1:33887574-34512574 GCF_043159975.1 Macaca nemestrina
CAGATGTAACTCTGTGAGATGAATTAACAGAACACTAAGCAGTTTCTCAGAAAGCTTCTTTCCAGATTTCATCTGAGGATATTTCCTTTTTCACCATAGCCCTCTATGCGCTTCCAAATATCACTTTGCCAATTCCACAATAAATGTCTTAGCGAAAGACTTCTTGTGGGGAAAGCTGTAACTCTGTGAGATGATTTCACAGAACACAAAGAAGTTTCTCAGAAAGCTTCTTTCTCGTTGTTATCGGAGTTTATATACTTTGGCCCTATAGTCTTCAAAGGGATCCGAAATATCTCTTCTCAGATTCCACAGAAATAAGGCTAGCAAAGAGATCCACGAAATACAGATGTAACTCTGTGAGATGAATTAACAGAACACTAAGCAGTTTCTCAGAAAGCTTCTTTCCAGATTTCATCTGAGGATATTTCCTTTTTCACCATAGCCCTCTATGCGCTTCCAAATATCACTTTGCCAATTCCACAATAAATGTCTTAGCGAAAGACTTCTTGTGGGGAAAGCTGTAACTCTGTGAGATGATTTCACAGAACACAAAGAAGTTTCTCAGAAAGTTTTTTTCTCTTTGTTATCGGAGTTTATTTCCTTTGGCCCTATAGCCTTTAAAGGGATCCGAAATATCTGTTCTCAGATTCCACAGAAATAAGGCTAGCAAAGAGATCCACGAAATACAGATGTAACTCTGTGAAATGAATTAACAGAACACTAAGCAGTTTCTCAGAAAGCTTCTTTCCAGATTTCATCTGAGGATATTTCCTTTTTCACCATTGCCCTCTATGGGCTTCCAAATATCACATTGCCAATTCCACAAGAACTGTCTTAGCGAAAGGCTTCTTGAGGGGAAAGCTGTAACTCTGTGAGATGATTTCACAGAACACAAAGAAGTTTCTCAGAAAGCTTCTTTCTCGTTGTTATCGGAGTTTATATCCTTTGGCCCTATAGTCTTCAAAGGGATCCGAAATATCTGTTCTCAGATTCCACAGAAATAAGGCTAGCAAAGAGAGCCACGAAATACAGATGCAACTCTGTGAGATGAATTAACAGAACACGAAGCAGTTTCTCAGAAAGCTTCTTTCCAGATTTCATCTGAGGATATTTCCTTTTTCACCATTGCCCTCTATGGGCTTCAAAATATCACTTTGCCAATTCCACAAGAACTGTCTTAGCGAAAGGCTTCTTGAGGGGAAAGCTGTAACTCTGTGAGATGATTTCACAGAACACAAAGAAGTTTCTCAGAAAGCTTCTTTCTCATTGTTATCGGAGTTTATATCCTTTGGCCCTATAGTCTTCAAAGGGATCCGAAATATCTCTTCTCAGATTCCACAGAAATAAGGCTAGCAAAGAGATCCACGAAATACAGATGTAACTCTGTGAGATGAATTAACAGAACACTAAGCAGTTTCTCAGAAAGCTTCTTTCCAGATTTCATCTGAGGATATTTCCTTTTTCACCATAGCCCTCTATGCGCTTCCAAATATCACTTTGCCAATTCCACAATAAATGTCTTAGCGAAAGACTTCTTGTGGGGAAAGTTGTAACTCTGTGAGATGATTTCACAGAACACAAAGAAGTTTCTCAGAAAGCTTCTTTCTCTTTGTTATCGGAGTTTATTTCCTTTGGCCCTATAGTCTTTATAGAGATCCGAAATATCTGTTCTCAGATTCCACAGAAATAAGGCTAGCAAAGAGATCCGCGAAATACAGATGTAACTCTTTGAGATGAATTAACAGAACACTAAGCAGTTTCTCAGAAAGCTTCTTTCCAGATTTCATCTGAGGATATTTCCTTTTTCACCATAGCCCTCTATGCGCTTCCAAATATCACTTTGCCAATTCGCAATAAATGTCTTAGCGAAAGACTTCTTGTGGGGAAAGCTGTAACTCTGTGAGATGATTTCACAGAACACAAAGAAGTTTCTCAGAAAGTTTCTTTCTCTTTGTTATCGTAGTTTATTTCCTTTGGCCCTATTGTCTTTAAAGGGATCCGAAATATCTGTTCTCAGATTCCACAGAAATAAGGCTAGCAAAGAGATCCGCGAAATACAGATGTAACTCTGTGAGATGAATTAACAGAACTCTAAGCAGTTTCTCAGAAAGCTTCTTTCCAGATTTCATCTGAGGATATTTCCTTTTTCACCATAGCCCTCTATGGGCTTCCACATAT
The DNA here is from genome assembly GCF_043159975.1 of Macaca nemestrina. Classification (NCBI taxonomy): domain Eukaryota; kingdom Metazoa; phylum Chordata; class Mammalia; order Primates; family Cercopithecidae; genus Macaca; species Macaca nemestrina. The sequence goes on from NC_092143.1 coordinate 33,889,753, forward strand.
CACTTTGCCTATTCCACAAGAACTGTCTTAGCGAAAGGCTTCTTGAGGGGAAAGCTGTAACTCTGTGAGATGATTTCACAGAACACAAAGAAGTTTCTCAGAAAGCTTCCTTCTCTTTCTTATCGGAGTTTATTTCCTTTGGCCCTATATTCATCAAAGGGATCCGAAATATCTCTTCTCAGATTCCACAGAAATAAGGCTAGCAAAGAGATCCACGAAATACAGATGTAACTCTGTGAGATGAATTAACAGAACACCAAGTAGTTTCTCAGAAAGCTTCTTTCCAGATTTCATCTGAGGATAATTCCTTTTTCACCATTGCCCTCTATGGGCTTCCAAATATCACTTTGCCAATTCCACAAGAACTGTCTTAGCGAAAGGCTTCTTGAGGGGAAAGCTCTAACTCTGTGAGATGATTTAACAGAACACAAAGAAGTTTCTCAGAAAGCTTCCTTCTCTTTCTTATCGGAGTTTATTTCCTTTGGCCCTATAGTCTTCAAAGGGATCCGAAATATCTCTTCTCAGATTCCACAGAAATAAGGCTAGCAAAGAGATCCGCGAAATACAGATGTAACTCTGTGAGATGAATTAACAGAACACTAAGCAGTTTCTCAGAAAGCTTCTTTCCAGATTTCATCTGAGGATATTTCCTTTTTCACCATAGCCCTCTATGCGCTTCCAAATATCACTTTGCCAATTCCACAATAAATGTCTTAGCGAAAGACTTCTTGTGGGGAAAGTTCTAACTCTGTGAGATGATTTCACAGAACACAAAGAAGTTTCTCAGAAAGTTTCTTTCTCTTTGTTATGCCCTCAGATGAAATCATAGCCCTCTATGCGCTTCCAAATATCACTTTGCCAATTCCACAATAAATGTCTTAGCGAAAGACTTCTTGTGGGGAAAGCTGTAACTCTGTGAGATGATTTCACAGCACACAAAGAAGTTTCTCAGAAAGCTTCTTTCTCGTTGTTATCGGAGTTTATATCCTTTGGCCCTATAGTCTTCAAAGGGATCCGAAATATCTCTTCTCAGATTCCACAGGGCTATGGTGAATAGCCCTCTATGCGCTTCCAAACATCACTTTGCCAATTCCACAATAAATGTCTTAGCGAAAGACTTCTTGTGGGGAAAGCTGTAACTCTGTGAGATGATTTCACAGAACACAAAGAAGTTTCTCAGAAAGTTTCTTTCTCTTTGTTATCGGAGTTTATTTCCTTTGGCCCTATAGTCTTTAAAGGGATCCGAAATATCTGTTCTCAGATTCCACAGAAATAAGGCTAGCGAAGAGATCCACGAAATACAGATGTAACTCTGTGAGATGAATTAACAGAACACTAAGCAGTTTCTCAGAAAGCTTCTTTCCAGATTTCATCTGAGGATATTACCTTTTTCACCATTGCCCTCTATGGGCTTCCAAATATCACTTTGCCAATTCCACAAGAACTGTCTTAGCGAAAGGCTTCTTGAGGGGAAAGCTGTAACTCTGTGAGATGATTTCACAGAACACAAAGAAGTTTCTCAGAAAGCTTCTTTCTCATTGTTATCGGAGTTTATAGCCTTTGGCCCTTATAGTCTTCAAAGGGATCCGAAATATCTGTTCTCAGATTCCACATAAATAAGGCTAGCAAAGAGATCCACGAAATACAGAGATAACTCTGTGAGATGAATTAACAGAACACTAAGCAGTTTCTCAGAAAGCTTCTTTCCAGATTTCATCTGAGGATATTTCCTTTTTCACCATTGCCCTCTATGGGCTTCCAAATATCACTTTGCCAATTTCACAAGAACTGTCTTAGCGAAAGGCTTCTTGAGGGGAAAGCTCTAACTCCGTGAGATGATTTCACAGAACACGAAGAAGTTTCTCAGAAAGCTTCCTTCTCTTTCTTATCGGAGTTTATTTCCTTTGGCCCTATAGTCTTCAAAGGGATCCGAAATATCTCTTCTCAGATTCCACAGAAATAAGGCTAGCAAAGAGATCCGCGAAATACAGATGTAACTCTGTGAGATGAATTAACAGAACACTAAGCAGTTTCTCAGAAAGCTTCTTTCCAGATTTCATCTGAGGATATTTCCTTTTTCACCATAGCCCTCTATGCGCTTCCAAATATCACTTTGCCAATTCCACAATAAATGTCTTAGCGAAAGACTTCTTGTGGGGAAAGCTGTAACTCTGTGAGATGATTTCAAAGAACACAAAGAAGTTTCTGAGAAAGTTTCTTTCTCTTTGTTATCGGAGTTTATTTCCTTTGGCCCCATAGTCTTTAAAGGGATCCGAAATATCTGTTTCAGATTCCACAGAAATAAGGCTAGCAAAGAGATCCACGAAATACAGATGTAACTCTGTGAGATGAATTAACAGAACACTAAGCAGTTTCTCAGAAAGCTTCTTTCCAGATTTCATCTGAGGATATTTCCTTTTTCACCATTGCCCTCTATGGGCTTCCAAATATCACATTTCCAATTCCACAAGAACTGTCTTAGCGAAAGGCTTCTTGAGGGGAAAGCTGTAACTCTGTGAGATGATTTCACAGAACACAAAGAAGTTTCTCAGAAAGCTTCTTTCTCGTTGTTATCGGAGTTTATATCCTTTGGCCCTATAGTCTTCAAAGGGATCCGAAATATCTGTTCTCAGATTCCACAGAAATAAGGCTAGCAAAGAGAGCCACGAAATACAGATGTAACTCTGTGAGATGAATTAACAGAACACGAAGCAGTTTCTCAGAAAGCTTCTTTCCAGATTTCGTCTGAGGATATTTCCTTTTTCACCATTGCCCTCTATGGGCTTCAAAATATCACTTTGCCAATTCCACAAGAACAGTCTTAGCGAAAGGCTTCTTGAGGGGAAAGCTGTAACTCTGTGAGATGATTTCACAGAACACAAAGAAGTTTCTCAGAAAGCTTCTTTCTCTTTGTTATCGTAGTTTATTTCCTTTGGCCCTATAGTCTTTAAAGGGATCCGAAATATCTGTTCTCAGATTCCACAGAAATAAGGCTAGCAAAGAGATCCGCGAAATACAGATGTAACTCTGTGAGATGAATTAACAGAACACTAAGCAGTTTCTCAGAAAGCATCTTTCCAGATTTCATCTGAGGATATTTCCTTTTTCACCATAGCCCTCTATGCGCTTCCAAATATCACTTTGCCAATTCCACAATAAATGTCTTAGCGAAAGACTTCTTGTGGGGAAAGCTCTAACTCTGTGAGATGATTTCACAGAACACAAAGAAGTTTCTCAGAAAGCTTCTTTCTCGTTGTTATCGGAGTTTTTTTCCTTTGGCCCTATAGTCTTCAAAGGGATCCGAAATATCTCTTCTCAGATTCCACAGAAATAAGGCTAGCAAAGAGATCCACGAAATACAGATGTAACTCTGTGAGATGAATTAACAGAACACTAAGCAGTTTCTCAGAAAGCTTCTTTCCAGATTTCATCTGAGGATATTTCCTTTTTCACCATAGCCCTCTATGCGCTTCCAAATATCACTTTGCCAATTCCACAATAAATGTCTTAGCGAAAGACTTCTTGTGAGGAAAGCTGTAACTCTGTGAGATGATTTCACAGAACACAAAGAAGTTTCTCAGAAAGCTTCTTTCTCGTTGTTATCGGAGTTTATATCCTTTGGCCCTATAGTCTTCAAAGGGATCCGAAATATCTCTTCTCAGATTCCACAGAAATAAGGCTAGCAAAGAGATCCACGAAATACAGATGTAACTCTGTGAGATGAATTAACAGAACACTAAGCAGTTTCTCAGAAAGCTTCTTTCCAGATTTCATCTGAGGATATTTCCTTTTTCACCATAGCCCTCTATGCGCTTCCAAATATCACTTTGCCAATTCCACAATAAATGTCTTAGCGAAAGACTTCTTGTGGGGAAAGCTGTAACTCTGTGAGATGATTTCACAGAACACAAAGAAGTTTCTCAGAAAGCTTCTTTCTCTTTGTTATCGGAGTTTATATACTTAGGCCCTATAGTCTTCAAAGGGATCCGAAATATCTCTTCTCAGATTCCACAGAAATAAGGCTAGCAAAGAGATCCACGAAATACAGATGTAACTCTGTGAGATGAATTAACAGAACACTAAGCAGTTTCTCAGAAAGCTTCTTTCCAGATTTCATCTGAGGATATTTCCTTTTTCACCATAGCCCTCTATGCGCTTCCAAATATCACTTTGCCAATTCCACAATAAATGTCTTAGCGAAAGACTTCTTGTGGGGAAAGCTGTAACTCTGTGAGATGATTTCACAGAACACAAAGAAGTTTCTCAGAAAGTTTCTTTCTCTTTGTTATCGGAGTTTATTTCCTTTGGCCCTATAGTCTTTAAAGGGATCCGAAATATCTGTTCTCAGATTCCACAGAAATAAGGCTAGCAAAGAGATCCGCGAAATACAGATGTAACTCTGTGAGATGAATTAACAGAACACTAAGCAGTTTCTCAGAAAGCTTCTTTCCAGATTTCATCTGAGGATATTTCCTTTTTCACCATAGCCCTCTATGCGCTTCCAAATATCACTTTGCCAATTCCACAATAAATGTCTTAGCGAAAGACTTCTTGTGGGGAAAGCTGTAACTCTGTGAGATGATTTCACAGAACACAAAGAAGTTTCTCAGAAAGTTTTTTTCTCTTTGTTATCGGAGTTTATTTCCTTTGGCCCTATAGCCTTTAAAGGGATCCGAAATATCTGTTCTCAGATTCCACAGAAATAAGGCTAGCAAAGAGATCCACGAAATACAGATGTAACTCTGTGATATGAATTAACAGAACACTAAGCAGTTTCTCAGAAAGCTTCTTTCCAGATTTCATCTGAGGATATTTCCTTTTTCACCATTGCCCTCTATGGGCTTCCAAATATCACATTGCCAATTCCACAAGAACTGTCTTAGCGAAAGGCTTCTTGAGGGGAAAGCTGTAACTCTGTGAGATGATTTCACAGAACACAAAGAAGTTTCTCAGAAAGCTTCTTTCTCGTTGTTATCGGAGTTTATATCCTTTGGCCCTATAGTCTTCAAAGGGATCCGAAATATCTCTTCTCAGATTCCACAGAAATAAGGCTAGCAAAGAGAGCCACGAAATACAGATGCAACTCTGTGAGATGAATTAACAGAACACGAAGCAGTTTCTCAGAAAGCTTCTTTCCAGATTTCATCTGAGGATATTTCCTTTTTCACCATTGCCCTCTATGGGCTTCAAAATATCACTTTGCCAATTCCACAAGAACTGTCTTAGCGAAAGGCTTCTTGAGGGGAAAGCTGTAACTCTGTGAGATGATTTCACAGAACACAAAGAAGTTTCTCAGAAAGTTTCTTTCTCTTTGTTATCGGAGTTTATTTCCTTTGGCCCTATAGTCTTTAAAGGGATCCGAAATATCTGTTCTCAGATTACACAGAAATAAGGCTAGCAAAGAGATCCGCGAAATACAGATGTAACTCTGTGAGATGAATTGACAGAACACTAAGCAGTTTCTCAGAAAGCTTCTTTCCAGATTTCATCTGAGGATATTTCCTTTTTCACCATAGCCCTCTATGCGCTTCCAAATATCACTTTGCCAATTCCACAATAAATGTCTTAGCGAAAGACTTCTTGTGGGAAAAGCTGTAACTCTGTGAGATGATTTCACAGAACACAAAGAAGTTTCTCAGAAAGTTTTTTTCTCTTTGTTATCGGAGTTTATTTCCTTTGGCCCTATAGCCTTTAAAGGGATCCGAAATATCTGTTCTCAGATTCCATAGAAATAAGGCTAGCAAAGAGATCCACGAAATACAGATGTAACTCTGTGAAATGAATTAACAGAACACTAAGCAGTTTCTCAGAAAGCTTCTTTCCAGATTTCATCTGAGGATATTTCCTTTTTCACCATTGCCCTCTATGGGCTTCCAAATATCACATTGCCAATTCCACAAGAACTGTCTTAGCGAAAGGCTTCTTGAGGGGAAAGCTGTAACTCTGTGAGATGATTTCACAGAACACAAAGAAGTTTCTCAGAAAGCTTCTTTCTCGTTGTTATCGGAGTTTATATCCTTTGGCCCTATAGTCTTCAAAGGGATCCGAAATATCTGTTCTCAGATTCCACAGAAATAAGGCTAGCAAAGAGAGCCACCAAATACAGATGCAACTCTGTGAGATGAATTAACAGAACACGAAGCAGTTTCTCAGAAAGCTTCTTTCCAGATTTCATCTGAGGATATTTCCTTTTTCACCATTGCCCTCTATGGGCTTCAAAATATCACTTTGCCAATTCCACAAGAACTGTCTTAGCGAAAGGCTTCTTGAGGGGAAAGCTGTAACTCTGTGAGATGATTTCACAGAACACAAAGAAGTTTCTCAGAAAGCTTCTTTCTCATTGTTATCGGAGTTTATATCCTTTGGCCCTATAGTCTTCAAAGGGATCCGAAATATCTCTTCTCAGATTCCACAGAAATAAGGCTAGCAAAGAGATCCACGAAATACAGATGTAACTCTGTGAGATGAATTAACAGAACACTAAGCAGTTTCTCAGAAAGCTTCTTTCCAGATTTCATCTGAGGATATTTCCTTTTTCACCATAGCCCTCTATGCGCTTCCAAATATCACTTTGCCAATTCCACAATAAATGTCTTAGCGAAAGACTTCTTGTGGGGAAAGTTGTAACTCTGTGAGATGATTTCACAGAACACAAAGAAGTTTCTCAGAAAGCTTCTTTCTCTTTGTTATCGGAGTTTATTTCCTTTGGCCCTATAGTCTTTATAGAGATCCGAAATATCTGTTCTCAGATTCCACAGAAATAAGGCTAGCAAAGAGATCCGCGAAATACAGATGTAACTCTTTTAGATGAATTAACAGAACACTAAGCAGTTTCTCAGAAAGCTTCTTTCCAGATTTCATCTGAGGATATTTCCTTTTTCACCATAGCCCTCTATGCGCTTCCAAATATCACTTTGCCAATTCGCAATAAATGTCTTAGCGAAAGACTTCTTGTGGGGAAAGCTGTAACTCTGTGAGATGATTTCACAGAACACAAAGAAGTTTCTCAGAAAGTTTCTTTCTCTTTGTTATCGTAGTTTATTTCCTTTGGCCCTATTGTCTTTAAAGGGATCCGAAATATCTGTTCTCAGATTCCACAGAAATAAGGCTAGCAAAGAGATCCGCGAAATACAGATGTAACTCTGTGAGATGAATTAACAGAACACTAAGCAGTTTCTCAGAAAGCTTCTTTCCAGATTTCATCTGAGGATATTTCCTTTTTCAACATAGCCCTCTATGCGCTTCCAAATATCACTTTGCCAATTCCACAATAAATGTCTTAGCGAAAGACTTCTTGTGGGGAAAGCTGTAACTCTGTGAGATGATTTCACAGAACACAAAGAAGTTTCTCAGAACGCTTCTTTCTCGTTGTTATCGGAGTTTATTTCCTTTGGCCCTATAGACTTCAAAGGGATCCGAAATATCTGTTCTCAGATTCCACAGAAATAAGGCTAGCGAAGAGATCCACGAAATACAGATGTAACTCTGTGAGATGAATTAACAGAACACTAAGCAGTTTCTCAGAAAGCTTCTTTCCAGATTTCATCTGAGGATATTTCCTTTTTCACCATTGCCCTCTATGGGCTTCCAAATATCACTTTGCCAATTCCACAAGAACTGTCTTAGCGAAAGGCTTCTTGAGGGGAAAGCTGTAACTCTGTGAGATGATTTCACAGAACACAAAGAAGTTTCTCAGAAAGCTTCTTTCTCATTGTTATCGGAGTTTATAGCCTTTGGCCCTTATAGTCTTCAAAGGGATCCGAAATATCTGTTCTCAGATTCCACATAAATAAGGCTAGCAAAGAGATCCACGAAATACAGAGATAACTCTGTGAGATGAATTAACAGAACACTAAGCAGTTTCTCAGAAAGCTTCTTTCCAGATTTCATCTGAGGATATTTCCTTTTTCACCATTGCCCTCTATGGGCTTCCAAATATCACTTTGCCAATTTCACAAGAACTGTCTTAGCGAAAGGCTTCTTGAGGGGAAAGCTCTAACTCCGTGAGATGATTTCACAGAACACGAAGAAGTTTCTCAGAAAGCTTCCTTCTCTTTCTTATCGGAGTTTATTTCCTTTGGCCCTATAGTCTTCAAAGGGATCCGAAATATCTCTTCTCAGATTCCACAGAAATAAGGCTAGCAAAGAGATCCGCGAAATACAGATGTAACTCTGTGAGATGAATTAACAGAACACTAAGCAGTTTCTCAGAAAGCTTCTTTCCAGATTTCATCTGAGGATATTTCCTTTTTCACCATAGCCCTCTATGCGCTTCCAAATATCACTTTGCCAATTCCACAATAAATGTCTTAGCGAAAGACTTCTTGTGGGGAAAGCTGTAACTCTGTGAGATGATTTCACAGAACACAAAGAAGTTTCTCAGAAAGTTTCTTTCTCTTTGTTATCGGAGTTTATTTCCTTTGGCCCCATAGTCTTTAAAGGGATCCGAAATATCTGTTTCAGATTCCACAGAAATAAGGCTAGCAAAGAGATCCACGAAATACAGATGTAACTCTGTGAGATGAATTCACAGAACACTAAGCAGTTTCTCAGAAAGCTTCTTTCCAGATTTCATCTGAGGATATTTCCTTTTTCACCATTGCCCTCTATGGGCTTCCAAATATCACATTTCCAATTCCACAAGAACTGTCTTAGCGAAAGGCTTCTTGAGGGGAAAGCTGTAACTCTGTGAGATGATTTCACAGAACACAAAGAAGTTTCTCAGAAAGCTTCTTTCTCGTTGTTATCGGAGTTTATATCCTTTGGCCCTATAGTCTTCAAAGGGATCCGAAATATCTGTTCTCAGATTCCACAGAAATAAGGCTAGCAAAGAGAGCCACGAAATACAGATGTAACTCTGTGAGATGAATTAACAGAACACGAAGCAGTTTCTCAGAAAGCTTCTTTCCAGATTTCATCTGAGAATATTTCCTTTTTCACCATCGCCCACTATGCGCTTCCAAATATCACTTTGCCAATTCCACAATAAATGTCTTAGCGAAAGACTTCTTGTGGGGAAAGCTGTAACTCTGTGAGATGATTTCACAGAACACAAAGAAGTTTCTCAGAAAGCTTCTTTCTCGTTGTTATCGGAGTTTATATACTTAGGCCCTATAGTCTTCAAAGGGATCCGAAATATCTCTTCTCAGATTCCACAGAAATAAGGCTAGCAAAGAGATCCACGAAATACAGATGTAACTCTGTGAGATGAATTAACAGAACACTAAGCAGTTTCTCAGAAAGCTTCTTTCCAGATTTCATCTGAGGATATTTCCTTTTTCACCATAGCCCTCTATGCGCTTCCAAATATCACTTTGCCAATTCCACAATAAATGTCTTAGCGAAAGACTTCTTGTGGGGAAAGCTGTAACTCTGTGAGATGATTTCACAGAACACAAAGAAGTTTCTCAGAAAGTTTCTTTCTCTTTGTTATCGGAGTTTATTTCCTTTGGCCCTATAGTCTTTAAAGGGATCCGAAATATCTGTTCTCAGATTCCACAGAAATAAGGCTAGCAAAGAGATCCGCGAAATACAGATGTAACTCTGTGAGATGAATTAACAGAACACTAAGCAGTTTCTCAGAAAGCTTCTTTCCAGATTTCATCTGAGGATATTTCCTTTTTCACCATAGCCCTCTATGCGCTTCCAAATATCACTTTGCCAATTCCACAATAAATGTCTTAGCGAAAGACTTCTTGTGGGGAAAGCTGTAACTCTGTGAGATGATTTCACAGAACACAAAGAAGTTTCTCAGAAAGTTTTTTTCTCTTTGTTATCGGAGTTTATTTCCTTTGGCCCTATAGCCTTTAAAGGGATCCGAAATATCTGTTCTCAGATTCCACAGAAATGAGGCTAGCAAAGAGATCCACGAAATACAGATGTAACTCTGTGAAATGAATTAACAGAACACTAAGCAGTTTCTCAGAAAGCTTCTTTCCAGATTTCATCTGAGAATATTTCCTTTTTCACCATTGCCCTCTATGGGCTTCCAAATATCACATTGCCAATTCCACAAGAACTGTCTTAGCGAAAGGCTTCTTGAGGGGAAAGCTGTAACTCTGTGAGATGATTTCACAGAACACAAAGAAGTTTCTCAGAAAGCTTCTTTCTCGTTGTTATCGGAGTTTATATCCTTTGGCCCTATAGTCTTCAAAGGGATCCGAAATATCTGTTCTCAGATTCCACAGAAATAAGGCTAGCAAAGAGAGCCACGAAATACAGATGCAACTCTGTGAGATGAATTAACAGAACACGAAGCAGTTTCTCAGAAAGCTTCTTTCCAGATTTCATCTGAGGATATTTCCTTTTTCACCATTGCCCTCTATGGGCTTCAACATATCACTTTGCCAATTCCACAAGAACTGTCTTAGCGAAAGGCTTCTTGAGGGGAAAGCTGTAACTCTGTGAGATGATTTCACAGAACACAAAGAAGTTTCTCAGAAAGCTTCTTTCTCATTGTTATCGGAGTTTATATCCTTTGACCCTATAGTCTTCAAAGGGATCCGAAATATCTCTTCTCAGATTCCACAGAAATAAGGCTAGCAAAGAGATCCACGAAATACAGATGTAACTCTGTGAGATGAATTAACAGAACACTAAGCAGTTTCTCAGAAAGCTTCTTTCCAGATTTCATCTGAGGATATTTCCTTTTTCACCATAGCCCTCTATGCGCTTCCAAATATCACTTTGCCAATTCCACAATAAATGTCTTAGCGAAAGACTTCTTGTGGGGAAAGTTGTAACTCTGTGAGATGATTTCACAGAACACAAAGAAGTTTCTCAGAAAGCTTCTTTCTCTTTGTTATCGGAGTTTATTTCCTTTGGCCCTATAGTCTTTATAGAGATCCGAAATATCTGTTCTCAGATTCCACAGAAATAAGGCTAGCAAAGAGATCCGCGAAATACAGATGTAACTCTTTGAGATGAATTAACAGAACACGAAGCAGTTTCTCAGAAAGCTTCTTTCCAGATTTCATCTGAGGATATTTCCTTTTTCACCATAGCCCTCTAGGCGCTTCCAAATATCACTTTGCCAATTCGCAATAAATGTCTTAGCGAAAGACTTCTTGTGGGGAAAGCTGTAACTCTGTGAGATGATTTCACAGAACACAAAGAAGTTTCTCAGAAAGTTTCTTTCTCTTTGTTATCGTAGTTTATTTCCTTTGGCCCTATTGTCTTTAAAGGGATCCGAAATATCTGTTCTCAGATTCCACAGAAATAAGGCTAGCAAAGAGATCCGCGAAATACAGATGTAACTCTGTGAGATGAATTAACAGAACACTAAGCAGTTTCTCAGAAAGCTTCTTTCCAGATTTCATCTGAGGATATTTCCTTTTTCACCATAGCCCTCTATGCGCTTCCAAATATCACTTTGCCAATTCCACAATAAATGTCTTAGCGAAAGACTTCTTGTGGGGAAAGCTGTAACTCTGTGAGATGATTTCACAGAACACAAAGAAGTTTCTCAGAAGGCTTCTTTCTCGTTGTTATCGGAGTTTATTTCCTTTGGCCCTATAGACTTCAAAGGGATCCGAAATATCTCTTCTCAGATTCCACAGAAATAAGGCTAGCAAAGAGATCCACGAAATACAGATGTAACTCTGTGAGATGAATTAACAGAACACTAAGCAGTTTCTCAGAAAGCTTCTTTCCAGATTTCATCGGAGGATATTTCCTTTTTCACCATTGCCCTCTATGCGCTTCCAAATATCACTTTGCCAATTCCACAATAAATGTCTTAGCGAAAGACTTCTTGTGAGGAAAGCTGTAACTCTGTGAGATGATTTCACAGAACACAAAGAAGTTTCTCAGAAAGCTTCTTTCTCGTTGTTATCGGAGTTTATATCCTTTGGCCCTATAGTCTTCAAAGGGATCCGAAATATCTCTTCTCAGATTCCACAGAAATAAGGCTAGCAAAGAGATCCACGAAATACAGATGTAACTCTGTGAGATGAATTAACAGAACACTAAGCAGTTTCTCAGAAAGCTTCTTTCCAGATTTCATCTGAAGATATTTCCTTTTTCACCATAGCCCTCTATGCGCTTCCAAATATCACTTTGCCAATTCCACAATAAATGTCTTAGCGAAAGACTTCTTGTGGGGAAAGCTGTAACTCTGTGAGATGATTTCACAGAACACAAAGAAGTTTCTCAGAAAGCTTCTTTCTCGTTGTTATCGGAGTTTATATACTTTGGCCCTATAGTCTTCAAAGGGATCCGAAATATCTCTTCTCAGATTCCACAGAAATAAGGCTAGCAAAGAGATCCACGAAATACAGATGTAACTCTGTGAGATGAATTAACAGAACACTAAGTAGTTTCTCAGAAAGCTTCTTTCCAGATTTCATCTGAGGATATTTCCTTTTTCACCATAGCCCTCTATGCGCTTCCAAATATCACTTTGCCAATTCCACAATAAATGTCTTAGCGAAAGACTTCTTGTGGGGAAAGCTGTAACTCTGTGAGATGATTTCACAGAACACAAAGAAGTTTCTCAGAAAGTTTCTTTCTCTTTGTTATCGGAGTTTATTTCCTTTGGCCCTATAGTCTTTAAAGGGATCCGAAATATCTGTTCTCAGATTCCACAGAAATAAGGCTAGCAAAGAGATCCGCGAAATACAGATGTAACTCTGTGAGATGAATTAACAGAACACTAAGCAGTTTCTCAGAAAGCTTCTTTCCAGATTTCATCTGAGGATATTTCCTTTTTCACCATAGCCCTCTATGCGCTTCCAAATATCACTTTGCCAATTCCACAATAAATGTCTTAGCGAAAGACTTCTTGTGGGGAAAGCTGTAACTCTGTGAGATGATTTCACAGAACACAAAGAAGTTTCTCAGAAAGTTTCTTTCTCTTTGTTATCGGAGTTTATTTCCTTTGGCCCTATAGTCTTTAAAGGGATCCGAAATATCTGTTCTCAGATTACACAGAAATAAGGCTAGCAAAGAGATCCGCGAAATACAGATGTAACTCTGTGAGATGAATTGACAGAACACTAAGCAGTTTCTCAGAAAGCTTCTTTCCAGATTTCATCTGAGGATATTTCCTTTTTCACCATAGCCCTCTATGCGCTTCCAAATATCACTTTGCCAATTCCACAATAAATGTCTTAGCGAAAGACTTCTTGTGGGAAAAGCTGTAACTCTGTGAGATGATTTCACAGAACACAAAGAAGTTTCTCAGAAAGTTTTTTTCTCTTTGTTATCGGAGTTTATTTCCTTTGGCCCTATAGCCTTTAAAGGGATCCGAAATATCTGTTCTCAGATTCCACAGAAATAAGGCTAGCAAAGAGATCCACGAAATACAGATGTAACTCTGTGATATGAATTAACAGAACACTAAGCAGTTTCTCAGAAAGCTTCTTTCCAGATTTCATCTGAGGATATTTCCTTTTTCACCATTGCCCTCTATGGGCTTCCAAATATCACATTGCCAATTCCACAAGAACTGTCTTAGCGAAAGGCTTCTTGAGGGGAAAGCTGTAACTCTGTGAGATGATTTCACAGAACACAAAGAAGTTTCTCAGAAAGCTTCTTTCTCGTTGTTATCGGAGTTTATATCCTTTGGCCCTATAGTCTTCAAAGGGATCCGAAATATCTCTTCTCAGATTCCACAGAAATAAGGCTAGCAAAGAGAGCCACGAAATACAGATGCAACTCTGTGAGATGAATTAACAGAACACGAAGCAGTTTCTCAGAAAGCTTCTTTCCAGATTTCATCTGAGGATATTTCCTTTTTCACCATTGCCCTCTATGGGCTTCAAAATATCACTTTGCCAATTCCACAAGAACTGTCTTAGCGAAAGGCTTCTTGAGGGGAAAGCTGTAACTCTGTGAGATGATTTCACAGAACACAAAGAAGTTTCTCAGAAAGTTTCTTTCTCTTTGTTATCGGAGTTTATTTCCTTTGGCCCTATAGTCTTTAAAGGGATCCGAAATATCTGTTCTCAGATTACACAGAAATAAGGCTAGCAAAGAGATCCGCGAAATACAGATGTAACTCTGTGAGATGAATTGACAGAACACTAAGCAGTTTCTCAGAAAGCTTCTTTCCAGATTTCATCTGAGGATATTTCCTTTTTCACCATAGCCCTCTATGCGCTTCCAAATATCACTTTGCCAATTCCACAATAAATGTCTTAGCGAAAGACTTCTTGTGGGAAAAGCTGTAACTCTGTGAGATGATTTCACAGAACACAAAGAAGTTTCTCAGAAAGTTTTTTTCTCTTTGTTATCGGAGTTTATTTCCTTTGGCCCTATAGCCTTTAAAGGGATCCGAAATATCTGTTCTCAGATTCCACAGAAATAAGGCTAGCAAAGAGATCCACGAAATACAGATGTAACTCTGTGAAATGAATTAACAGAACACTAAGCAGTTTCTCAGAAAGCTTCTTTCCAGATTTCATCTGAGGATATTTCCTTTTTCACCATTGCCCTCTATGGGCTTCCAAATATCACATTGCCAATTCCACAAGAACTGTCTTAGCGAAAGGCTTCTTGAGGGGAAAGCTGTAACTCTGTGAGATGATTTCACAGAACACAAAGAAGTTTCTCAGAAAGCTTCTTTCTCGTTGTTATCGGAGTTTATATCCTTTGGCCCTATAGTCTTCAAAGGGATCCGAAATATCTGTTCTCAGATTCCACAGAAATAAGGCTAGCAAAGAGAGCCACGAAATACAGATGCAACTCTGTGAGATGAATTAACAGAACACGAAGCAGTTTCTCAGAAAGCTTCTTTCCAGATTTCATCTGAGGATATTTCCTTTTTCACCATTGCCCTCTATGGGCTTCAAAATATCACTTTGCCAATTCCACAAGAACTGTCTTAGCGAAAGGCTTCTTGAGGGGAAAGCTGTAACTCTGTGAGATGATTTCACAGAACACAAAGAAGTTTCTCAGAAAGCTTCTTTCTCATTGTTATCGGAGTTTATATCCTTTGGCCCTATAGTCTTCAAAGGGATCCGAAATATCTCTTCTCAGATTCCACAGAAATAAGGCTAGCAAAGAGATCCACGAAATACAGATGTAACTCTGTGAGATGAATTAACAGAACACTAAGCAGTTTCTCAGAAAGCTTCTTTCCAGATTTCATCTGAGGATATTTCCTTTTTCACCATAGCCCTCTATGCGCTTCCAAATATCACTTTGCCAATTCCACAATAAATGTCTTAGCGAAAGACTTCTTGTGGGGAAAGTTGTAACTCTGTGAGATGATTTCACAGAACACAAAGAAGTTTCTCAGAAAGCTTCTTTCTCTTTGTTATCGGAGTTTATTTCCTTTGGCCCTATAGTCTTTATAGAGATCCGAAATATCTGTTCTCAGATTCCACAGAAATAAGGCTAGCAAAGAGATCCGCGAAATACAGATGTAACTCTTTGAGATGAATTAACAGAACACTAAGCAGTTTCTCAGAAAGCTTCTTTCCAGATTTCATCTGAGGATATTTCCTTTTTCACCATAGCCCTCTATGCGCTTCCAAATATCACTTTGCCAATTCGCAATAAATGTCTTAGCGAAAGACTTCTTGTGGGGAAAGCTGTAACTCTGTGAGATGATTTCACAGAACACAAAGAAGTTTCTCAGAAAGTTTCTTTCTCTTTGTTATCGTAGTTTATTTCCTTTGGCCCTATTGTCTTTAAAGGGATCCGAAATATCTGTTCTCAGATTCCACAGAAATAAGGCTAGCAAAGAGATCCGCGAAATACAGATGTAACTCTGTGAGATGAATTAACAGAACACTAAGCAGTTTCTCAGAAAGCTTCTTTCCAGATTTCATCTGAGGATATTTCCTTTTTCAACATAGCCCTCTATGCGCTTCCAAATATCACTTTGCCAATTCCACAATAAATGTCTTAGCGAAAGACTTCTTGTGGGGAAAGCTGTAACTCTGTGAGATGATTTCACAGAACACAAAGAAGTTTCTCAGAACGCTTCTTTCTCGTTGTTATCGGAGTTTATTTCCTTTGGCCCTATAGACTTCAAAGGGATCCGAAATATCTCTTCTCAGATTCCACAGAAATAAGGCTAGCAAAGAGATCCACGAAATACAGATGTAACTCTGTGAGATGAATTAACAGAACACTAAGCAGTTTCTCAGAAAGCTTCTTTCCAGATTTCATCTGAGGATATTTCCTTTTTCAACATAGCCCTCTATGCGCTTCCAAATATCACTTTGCCAATTCCACAATAAATGTCTTAGCGAAAGACTTCTTGTGAGGAAAGCTGTAACTCTGTGAGATGATTTCACAGAACACAAAGAAGTTTCTCAGAAAGCTTCTTTCTCGTTGTTATCGGAGTTTATATCCTTTGGCCCTATAGTCTTCAAAGGGATCCGAAATATCTCTTCTCAGATTCCACAGAAATAAGGCTAGCAAAGAGATCCACGAAATACAGATGTAACTCTGTGAGATGAATTAACAGAACACTAAGCAGTTTCTCAGAAAGCTTCTTTCCAGATTTCATCTGAGGATATTTCCTTTTTCACCATAGCCCTCTATGCGCTACCAAATATCACTTTGCCAATTCCACAATAAATGTCTTAGCGAAAGACTTCTTGTGGGGAAAGCTGTAACTCTGTGAGATGATTTCACAGAACACAAAGAAGTTTCTCAGAAAGCTTCTTTCTCGTTGTTATTGGAGTTTATATACTTTGGCCCTATAGTCTTCAAAGGGATCCGAAATATCTCTTCTCAGATTCCACAGAAATAAGGCTAGCAAAGAGATCCACGAAATACAGATGTAACTCTGTGAGATGAATTAACAGAACACTAAGCAGTTTCTCAGAAAGCTTCTTTCCAGATTTCATCTGAGGATATTTCCTTTTTCACCATAGCCCTCTATGCGCTTCCAAATATCACTTTGCCAATTCCACAATAAATGTCTTAGCGAAAGACTTCTTGTGGGGAAAGCTGTAACTCTGTGAGATGATTTCACAGAACACAAAGAAGTTTCTCAGAAAGTTTCTTTCTCTTTGTTATCGGAGTTTATTTCCTTTGGCCCTATAGTCTTTAAAGGGATCCGAAATATCTGTTCTCAGATTCCACAGAAATAAGGCTAGCAAAGAGATCCGCGAAATACAGATGTAACTCTGTGAGATGAATTAACAGAACACTAAGCAGTTTCTCAGAAAGCTTCTTTCCAGATTTCATCTGAGGATATTTCCTTTTTCACCATAGCCCTCTATGCGCTTCCAAATATCACTTTGCCAATTCCACAATAAATGTCTTAGCGAAAGACTTCTTGTGGGGAAAGCTGTAACTCTGTGAGATGATTTCACAGAACACAAAGAAGTTTCTCAGAAAGCTTCTTTCTCGTTGTTATCGGAGTTTATTTCCTTTGGCCCTATAGCCTTTAAAGGGATCCGAAATATCTGTTCTCAGATTCCACAGAAATAAGGCTAGCAAAGAGATCCACGAAATACAGATGTAACTCTGTGAAATGAAATAACAGAACACTAAGCAGTTTCTCAGAAAGCTTCTTTCCAGATTTCATCTGAGGATATTTCCTTTTTCACCATTGCCCTCTATGGGCTTCCAAATATCACATTGCCAATTCCACAAGAACTGTCTTAGCGAAAGGCTTCTTGAGGGGAAAGCTGTAACTCTGTGAGATGATTTCACAGAACACAAAGAAGTTTCTCAGAAAGCTTCTTTCTCGTTGTTATCGGAGTTTATATCCTTTGGCCCTATAGTCTTCAAAGGGATCCGAAATATCTGTTCTCAGATTCCACAGAAATAAGGCTAGCAAAGAGAGCCACGAAATACAGATGCAACTCTGTGAGATGAATTAACAGAACACGAAGCAGTTTCTCAGAAAGCTTCTTTCCAGATTTCATCTGAGGATATTTCCTTTTTCACCATTGCCCTCTATGGGCTTCAAAATATCACTTTGCCAATTCCACAAGAACTGTCTTAGCGAAAGGCTTCTTGAGGGGAAAGCTGTAACTCTGTGAGATGATTTCACAGAACACAAAGAAGTTTCTCAGAAAGCTTCTTTCTCATTGTTATCGGAGTTTATATCCTTTGGCCCTATAGTCTTCAAAGGGATCCGAAATATCTCTTCTCAGATTCCACAGAAATAAGGCTAGCAAAGAGATCCACGAAATACAGATGTAACTCTGTGAGATGAATTAACAGAACACTAAGCAGTTTCTCAGAAAGCTTCTTTCCAGATTTCATCTGAGGATATTTCCTTTTTCACCATAGCCCTCTATGCGCTTCCAAATATCACTTTGCCAATTCCACAATAAATGTCTTAGCGAAAGACTTCTTGTGGGGAAAGCTGTAACTCTGTGAGATGATTTCACAGAACACAAAGAAGTTTCTCAGAAAGTTTCTTTCTCTTTGTTATCGGAGTTTATTTCCTTTGGCCCCATATTCTTTAAAGGGATCCGAAATATCTGTTCTCAGATTCCACAGAAATAAGGCTAGCAAAGAGATCCACGAAATACAGATGTAACTCTGTGAGATGAATTAACAGAACACTAAGCAGTTTCTCAAAAAGCTTCTTTCCAGATTTCATCTGAGGATATTTCCTTTTTCACCATTGCCCTCTATGGGCTTCCAAATATCACATTTCCAATTCCACAAGAACTGTCTTAGCGAAAGGCTTCTTGAGGGGAAAGCTGTACCTCTGTGAGATGATTTCACAGAACACAAAGAAGTTTCTCAGAAAGCTTCTTTCTCGTTGTTATCGGAGTTTATATCCTTTGGCCCTATAGTCTTCAAAGGGATCCGAAATATCTGTTCTCAGATTCCACAGAAATAAGGCTAGCAAAGAGAGCCAGGAAATACAGATGTAATTCTGTGAGATGAATTAACAGAACACGAAGCAGTTTCTCAGAAAGCTTCTTTCCAGATTTCGTCTGAGGATATTTCCTTTTTCACCATTGCCCTCTATGGGCTTCAAAATATCACTTTGCCAATTCCACAAGAACAGTCTTAGCGAAAGGCTTCTTGAGGGGAAAGCTGTAACTCTGTGAGATGATTTCACAGAACACAAAGAAGTTTCTCAGAAAGCTTCTTTCTCATTGTTATCGGAGTTTATATCCTTTGGCCCTATAGTCTTCCAAGGGATCCGAAATATCTCTTCTCAGATTCCACAGAAATAAGGCTAGCAAAGAGATCCACGAAATACAGATGTAACTCTGTGAGATGAATTAACAGAACACTAAGCAGTTTCTCAGAAAGCTTCTTTCCAGATTTCATCTGAGGATATTTCCTTTTTCACCATAGCCCTCTATGCGCTTCCAAATATCACTTTGCCAATTCCACAATAAATGTCTTAGCGAAAGACTTCTTGTGGGGAAAGTTGTAACTCTGTGAGATGATTTCCCAGAACACAAAGAAGTTTCTCAGAAAGTTTCTTTCTCTTTGTTATCGGAGTTTATTTCCTTTGGCCCTATAGTCTTTAAAGAGATCCGAAATATCTGTTCTCAGATTCCACAGAAATAAGGCTAGCAAAGAGATCCGCGAAATACAGATGTAACTGTTTGAGATGAATTAACAGAACACTAAGCAGTTTCTCAGAAAGCTTCTTTCCAGATTTCATCTGAGGATATTTCCTTTTTCACCATAGCCCTCTATGCGCTTCCAAATATCTCTTTGCCAATTCGCAATAAATGTCTTAGCGAAAGACTTCTTGTGGGGAAAGCTGTAACTCTGTGAGATGATTTCACAGAACAAAAAGAAGTTTCTCAGAAAGTTTCTTTCTCTTTGTTATCGTAGTTTATTTCCTTTGGCCCTATAGTCTTTAAAGGGATCCGAAATATCTGTTCTCAGATTCCACAGAAATAAGGCTAGCAAAGAGATCCGCGAAATACAGATGTAACTCTGTGAGATGAATTAACAGAACACTAAGCAGTTTCTCAGAAAGCATCTTTCCAGATTTCATCTGAGGATATTTCCTTTTTCACCATAGCCCTCTATGCGCTTCCAAATATCACTTTGCCAATTCCACAATAAATGTCTTAGCGAAAGACTTCTTGTGGGGAAAGCTCTAACTCTGTGAGATGATTTCACAGAACACAAAGAAGTTTCTCTGAAAGCTTCTTTCTCGTTGTTATCGGAGTTTTTTTCCTTTGGCCCTATAGTCTTCAAAGGGATCCGAAATATCTCTTCTCAGATTCCACAGAAATAAGGCTAGCAAAGAGATCCACGAAATACAGATGTAACTCTGTGAGATGAATTAACAGAACACTAAGCAGTTTCTCAGAAAGCTTCTTTCCAGATTTCATCTGAGGATATTTCCTTTTTCACCATAGCCCTCTATGCGCTTCCAAATATCACTTTGCCAATTCCACAATAAATGTCTTAGCGAAAGACTTCTTGTGGGGAAAGTTGTAACTCTGTGAGATGATTTCACAGAACACAAAGAAGTTTCTCAGAAAGCTTCTTTCTCTTTGTTATCGGAGTTTATTTCCTTTGGCCCTATAGTCTTTATAGAGATCCGAAATATCTGTTCTCAGATTCCACAGAAATAAGGCTAGCAAAGAGATCCGCGAAATACAGATGTAACTCTTTGAGATGAATTAACAGAACACTAAGCAGTTTCTCAGAAAGCTTCTTTCCAGATTTCATCTGAGGATATTTCCTTTTTCACCATAGCCCTCTATGCGCTTCCAAATATCACTTTGCCAATTCGCAATAAATGTCTTAGCGAAAGACTTCTTGTGGGGAAAGTTGTAACTCTGTGAGATGATTTCACAGAACACAAAGAAGTTTCTCAGAAAGCTTCTTTCTCTTTGTTATCGTAGTTTATTTCCTTTGGCCCTATTGTCTTTAAAGGGATCCGAAATATCTGTTCTCAGATTCCACAGAAATAAGGCTAGCAAAGAGATCCGCGAAATACAGATGTAACTCTGTGAGATGAATTAACAGAACACTAAGCAGTTTCTCAGAAAGCTTCTTTCCAGATTTCATCTGAGGATATTTCCTTTTTCACCATAGCCCTCTATGCGCTTCCAAATATCACTTTGCCAATTCCACAATAAATGTCTTAGCGAAAGACTTCTTGTGGGGAAAGCTGTAACTCTGTGAGATGATTTAACAGAACACAAAGAAGTTTCTCAGAAGGCTTCTTTCTCGTTGTTATCGGAGTTTATTTCCTTTGGCCCTATAGACTTCAAAGGGATCCGAAATATCTCTTCTCAGATTCCACAGAAATAAGGCTAGCAAAGAGATCCACGAAATACAGATGTAACTCTGTGAGATGAATTAACAGAACACTAAGCAGTTTCTCAGAAAGCTTCTTTCCAGATTTCATCTGAGGATATTTCCTTTTTCACCATAGCCCTCTATGCGCTTCCAAATATCACTTTGCCAATTCCACAATAAATGTCTTAGCGAAAGACTTCTTGTGAGGAAAGCTGTAACTCTGTGAGATGATTTCACAGAACACAAAGTAGTTTCTCAGAAAGCTTCTTTCTCGTTGTTATCGGAGTTTATATCCTTTGGCCCTATAGTCTTCAAAGGGATCCGAAATATCTCTTCTCAGATTCCACAGAAATAAGGCTAGCAAAGAGATCCACGAAATACAGATGTAACTCTGTGAGATGAATTAACAGAACACTAAGCAGTTTCTCAGAAAGCTTCTTTCCAGATTTCATCTGAGGATATTTCCTTTTTCACCATAGCCCTCTATGCGCTGCCAAATATCACTTTGCCAATTCCACAATAAATGTCTTAGCGAAAGACTTCTTGTGGGGAAAGCTGTAACTCTGTGAGATCATTTCACAGAACACAAAGAAGTTTCTCAGAAAGCTTCTTTCTCGTTGTTATCGGAGTTTATATACTTTGGCCCTATAGTCTTCAAAGGGATCCGAAATATCTCTTCTCAGATTCCACAGAAATAAGGCTAGCAAAGAGATCCACGAAATACAGATGTAACTCTGTGAGATGAATTAACAGAACACTAAGCAGTTTCTCAGAAAGCTTCTTTCCAGATTTCATCTGAGGATATTTCCTTTTTCACCATAGCCCTCTATGCGCTTCCAAATATCACTTTGCCAATTCCACAATAAATGTCTTAGCGAAAGACTTCTTGTGGGGAAAGCTGTAACTCTGTGAGATGATTTCACAGAACACAAAGAAGTTTCTCAGAAAGTTTCTTTCTCTTTGTTATCGGAGTTTATTTCCTTTGGCCCTATAGTCTTTAAAGGGATCCGAAATATCTGTTCTCAGATTCCACAGAAATAAGGCTAGCAAAGAGATCCGCGAAATACAGATGTAACTCTGTGAGATGAATTAACAGAACACTAAGCAGTTTCTCAGAAAGCTTCTTTCCAGATTTCATCTGAGGATATTTCCTTTTTCACCATAGCCCTCTATGCGCTTCCAAATATCACTTTGCCAATTCCACAATAAATGTCTTAGCGAAAGACTTCTTGTGGGGAAAGCTGTAACTCTGTGAGATGATTTCACAGAACACAAAGAAGTTTCTCAGAAAGTTTTTTTCTCTTTGTTATCGGAGTTTATTTCCTTTGGCCCTATAGCCTTTAAAGGGATCCGAAATATCTGTTCTCAGATTCCACAGAAATAAGGCTAGCAAAGAGATCCACGAAATACAGATGTAACTCTGTGAAATGAATTAACAGAACACTAAGCAGTTTCTCAGAAAGCTTCTTTCCAGATTTCATCTGAGGATATTTCCTTTTTCACCATTGCCCTCTATGGGCTTCCAAATATCACATTGCCAATTCCACAAGAACTGTCTTAGCGAAAGGCTTCTTGAGGGGAAAGCTGTAACTCTGTGAGATGATTTCACAGAACACAAAGAAGTTTCTCAGAAAGCTTCTTTCTCGTTGTTATCGGAGTTTATATCCTTTGGCCCTATAGTCTTCAAAGGGATCCGAAATATCTGTTCTCAGATTCCACAGAAATAAGGCTAGCAAAGAGAGCCACGAAATACAGATGCAACTCTGTGAGATGAATTAACAGAACACGAAGCAGTTTCTCAGAAAGCTTCTTTCCAGATTTCATCTGAGGATATTTCCTTTTTCACCATTGCCCTCTATGGGCTTCAAAATATCACTTTGCCAATTCCACAAGAACTGTCTTAGCGAAAGGCTTCTTGAGGGGAAAGCTGTAACTCTGTGAGATGATTTCACAGAACACAAAGAAGTTTCTCAGAAAGCTTCTTTCTCATTGTTATCGGAGTTTATATCCTTTGGCCCTATAGTCTTCAAAGGGATCCGAAATATCTCTTCTCAGATTCCACAGAAATAAGGCTAGCAAAGAGATCCACGAAATACAGATGTAACTCTGTGAGATGAATTAACAGAACACTAAGCAGTTTCTCAGAAAGCTTCTTTCCAGATTTCATCTGAGGATATTTCCTTTTTCACCATAGCCCTCTATGCGTTTCCAAATATCACTTTGCCAATTCCACAATAAATGTCTTAGCGAAAGACTTCTTGTGGGGAAAGCTGTAACTCTGTGAGATGATTTCACAGAACACAAAGAAGTTTCTCAGAAAGTTTCTTTCTCTTTGTTATCGGAGTTTATTTCCTTTGGCCCCATATTCTTTAAAGGGATCCGAAATATCTGTTCTCAGATTCCACAGAAATAAGGCTAGCAAAGAGATCCACGAAATACAGATGTAACTCTGTGAGATGAATTAACAGAACACTAAGCAGTTTCTCAGAAAGCTTCTTTCCAGATTTCATCTGAGGATATTTCCTTTTTCACCATTGCCCTCTATGGGCTTCCAAATATCACATTTCCAATTCCACAAGAACTGTCTTAGCGAAAGGCTTCTTGAGGGGAAAGCTGTACCTCTGTGAGATGATTTCACAGAACACAAAGAAGTTTCTCAGAAAGCTTCTTTCTCGTTGTTATCGGAGTTTATATCCTTTGGCCCTATAGTCTTCAAAGGGATCCGAAATATCTGTTCTCAGATTCCACAGAAATAAGGCTAGCAAAGAGAGCCACGAAATACAGATGTAACTCTGTGAGATGAATTAACAGAACACGAAGCAGTTTCTCAGAAAGCTTCTTTCCAGATTTCGTCTGAGGATATTTCCTTTTTCACCATTGCCCTCTATGGGCTTCAAAATATCACTTTGCCAATTCCACAAGAACAGTCTTAGCGAAAGGCTTCTTGAGGGGAAAGCTGTAACTCTGTGAGATGATTTCACAGAACACAAAGAAGTTTCTCAGAAAGCTTCTTTCTCATTGTTATCGGAGTTTATATCCTTTGGCCCTATAGTCTTCAAAGGGATCCGAAATATCTCTTCTCAGATTCCACAGAAATAAGGCTAGCAAAGAGATCCACGAAATACAGATGTAACTCTGTGAGATGAATTAACAGAACACTAAGCAGTTTCTCAGAAAGCTTCTTTCCAGATTTCATCTGAGGATATTTCCTTTTTCACCATAGCCCTCTATGCGCTTCCAAATATCACTTTGCCAATTCCACAATAAATGTCTTAGCGAAAGACTTCTTGTGGGGAAAGTTGTAACTCTGTGAGATGATTTCCCAGAACACAAAGAAGTTTCTCAGAAAGTTTCTTTCTCTTTGTTATCGGAGTTTATTTCCTTTGGCCCTATAGTCTTTAAAGAGATCCGAAATATCTGTTCTCAGATTCCACAGAAATAAGGCTAGCAAAGAGATCCGCGAAATACAGATGTAACTGTTTGAGATGAATTAACAGAACACTAAGCAGTTTCTCAGAAAGCTTCTTTCCAGATTTCATCTGAGGATATTTCCTTTTTCACCATAGCCCTCTATGCGCTTCCAAATATCTCTTTGCCAATTCGCAATAAATGTCTTAGCGAAAGACTTCTTGTGGGGAAAGCTGTAACTCTGTGAGATGATTTCACAGAACAAAAAGAAGTTTCTCAGAAAGTTTCTTTCTCTTTGTTATCGTAGTTTATTTCCTTTGGCCCTATAGTCTTTAAAGGGATCCGAAATATCTGTTCTCAGATTCCACAGAAATAAGGCTAGCAAAGAGATCCGCGAAATACAGATGTAACTCTGTGAGATGAATTAACAGAACACTAAGCAGTTTCTCAGAAAGCATCTTTCCAGATTTCATCTGAGGATATTTCCTTTTTCACCATAGCCCTCTATGCGCTTCCAAATATCACTTTGCCAATTCCACAATAAATGTCTTAGCGAAAGACTTCTTGTGGGGAAAGCTCTAACTCTGTGAGATGATTTCACAGAACACAAAGAAGTTTCTCAGAAAGCTTCTTTCTCGTTGTTATCGGAGTTTTTTTCCTTTGGCCCTATAGTCCTCAAAGGGATCCGAAATATCTGTTCTCAGATTCCACAGAAATAAGGCTAGCAAAGAGAGCCACGAAATACAGATGCAACTCTGTGAGATGAATTAACAGAACACGAAGCAGTTTCTCAGAAAGCTTCTTTCCAGATTTCATCTGAGGATATTTCCTTTTTCACCATTGCCCTCTATGGGCTTCAAAATATCACTTTGCCAATTCCACAAGAACTGTCTTAGCGAAAGGCTTCTTGAGGGGAAAGCTGTAACTCTGTGAGATGATTTCACAGAACACAAAGAAGTTTCTCAGAAAGCTTCTTTCTCATTGTTATCGGAGTTTATATCCTTTGGCCCTATAGTCTTCAAAGGGATCCGAAATATCTCTTCTCAGATTCCACAGAAATAAGGCTAGCAAAGAGATCCACGAAATACAGATGTAACTCTGTGAGATGAATTAACAGAACACTAAGCAGTTTCTCAGAAAGCTTCTTTCCAGATTTCATCTGAGGATATTTCCTTTTTCACCATAGCCCTCTATGCGTTTCCAAATATCACTTTGCCAATTCCACAATAAATGTCTTAGCGAAAGACTTCTTGTGGGGAAAGCTGTAACTCTGTGAGATGATTTCACAGAACACAAAGAAGTTTCTCAGAAAGTTTCTTTCTCTTTGTTATCGGAGTTTATTTCCTTTGGCCCCATATTCTTTAAAGGGATCCGAAATATCTCTTCTCAGATTCCACAGAAATAAGGCTAGCAAAGAGATCCACGAAATACAGATGTAACTCTGTGAGATGAATTAACAGAACACTAAGCAGTTTCTCAGAAAGCTTCTTTCCAGATTTCATCTGAGGATATTTCCTTTTTCACCATTGCCCTCTATGGGCTTCCAAATATCACATTTCCAATTCCACAAGAACTGTCTTAGCGAAAGGCTTCTTGAGGGGAAAGCTGTACCTCTGTGAGATGATTTCACAGAACACAAAGAAGTTTCTCAGAAAGCTTCTTTCTCGTTGTTATCGGAGTTTATATCCTTTGGCCCTATAGTCTTCAAAGGGATCCGAAATATCTGTTCTCAGATTCCACAGAAATAAGGCTAGCAAAGAGAGCCACGAAATACAGATGTAACTCTGTGAGATGAATTAACAGAACACGAAGCAGTTTCTCAGAAAGCTTCTTTCCAGATTTCGTCTGAGAATATTTCCTTTTTCACCATTGCCCTCTATGGGCTTCAAAATATCACTTTGCCAATTCCACAAGAACAGTCTTAGCGAAAGGCTTCTTGAGGGGAAAGCTGTAACTCTGTGAGATGATTTCACAGAACACAAAGAAGTTTCTCAGAAAGCTTCTTTCTCATTGTTATCGGAGTTTATATCCTTTGGCCCTATAGTCTTCAAAGGGATCCGAAATATCTCTTCTCAGATTCCACAGAAATAAGGCTAGCAAAGAGATCCACGAAATACAGATGTAACTCTGTGAGATGAATTAACAGAACACTAAGCAGTTTCTCAGAAAGCTTCTTTCCAGATTTCATCTGAGGATATTTCCTTTTTCACCATAGCCCTCTATGCGCTTCCAAATATCACTTTGCCAATTCCACAATAAATGTCTTAGCGAAAGACTTCTTGTGGGGAAAGTTGTAACTCTGTGAGATGATTTCCCAGAACACAAAGAAGTTTCTCAGAAAGTTTCTTTCTCTTTGTTATCGGAGTTTATTTCCTTTGGCCCTATAGTCTTTAAAGAGATCCGAAATATCTGTTCTCAGATTCCACAGAAATAAGGCTAGCAAAGAGATCCGCGAAATACAGATGTAACTGTTTGAGATGAATTAACAGAACACTAAGCAGTTTCTCAGAAAGCTTCTTTCCAGATTTCATCTGAGGATATTTCCTTTTTCACCATAGCCCTCTATGCGCTTCCAAATATCTCTTTGCCAATTCGCAATAAATGTCTTAGCGAAAGACTTCTTGTGGGGAAAGCTGTAACTCTGTGAGATGATTTCACAGAACAAAAAGAAGTTTCTCAGAAAGTTTCTTTCTCTTTGTTATCGTAGTTTATTTCCTTTGGCCCTATAGTCTTTAAAGGGATCCGAAATATCTGTTCTCAGATTCCACAGAAATAAGGCTAGCAAAGAGATCCGCGAAATACAGATGTAACTCTGTGAGATGAATTAACAGAACACTAAGCAGTTTCTCAGAAAGCATCTTTCCAGATTTCATCTGAGGATATTTCCTTTTTCACCATAGCCCTCTATGCGCTTCCAAATATCACTTTGCCAATTCCACAATAAATGTCTTAGCGAAAGACTTCTTGTGGGGAAAGCTCTAACTCTGTGAGATGATTTCACAGAACACAAAGAAGTTTCTCAGAAAGCTTCTTTCTCGTTGTTATCGGAGTTTTTTTCCTTTGGCCCTATAGTCTTCAAAGGGATCCGAAATATCTCTTCTCAGATTCCACAGAAATAAGGCTAGCAAAGAGATCCACGAAATACAGATGTAACTCTGTGAGATGAATTAACAGAACACTAAGCAGTTTCTCAGAAAGCTTCTTTCCAGATTTCATCTGAGGATATTTCCTTTTTCACCATAGCCCTCTATGCGCTTCCAAATATCACTTTGCCAATTCCACAATAAATGTCTTAGCGAAAGACTTCTTGTGAGGAAAGCTGTAACTCTGTGAGATGATTTCACAGAACACAAAGAAGTTTCTCAGAAAGCTTCTTTCTCGTTGTTATCGGAGTTTATATCCTTTGGCCCTATAGTCTTCAAAGGGATCCGAAATATCTCTTCTCAGATTCCACAGAAATAAGGCTAGCAAAGAGATCCACGAAATACAGATGTAACTCTGTGAGATGAATTAACAGAACACTAAGCAGTTTCTCAGAAAGCTTCTTTCCAGATTTCATCTGAGGATATTTCCTTTTTCACCATAGCCCTCTATGCGCTTCCAAATATCACTTTGCCAATTCCACAATAAATGTCTTAGCGAAAGACTTCTTGTGGGGAAAGCTGTAACTCTGTGAGATGATTTCACAGAACACAAAGAAGTTTCTCAGAAAGCTTCTTTCTCGTTGTTATCGGAGTTTATATACTTTGGCCCTATAGTCTTCAAAGGGATCCGAAATATCTCTTCTCAGATTCCACAGAAATAAGGCTAGCAAAGAGATCCACGAAATACAGATGTAACTCTGTGAGATGAATTAACAGAACACTAAGCAGTTTCTCAGAAAGCTTCTTTCCAGATTTCATCTGAGGATATTTCCTTTTTCACCATAGCCCTCTATGCGCTTCCAAATATCACTTTGCCAATTCCACAATAAATGTTTTAGCGAAAGACTTCTTGTGGGGAAAGCTGTAACTCTGTGAGATGATTTCACAGAACACAAAGAAGTTTCTCAGAAAGTTTCTTTCTCTTTGTTATCGGAGTTTATTTCCTTTGGCCCTATAGTCTTTAAAGGGATCCGAAATATCTGTTCTCAGATTCCACAGAAATAAGGCTAGCAAAGAGATCCGCGAAATACAGATGTAACTCTGTGAGATGAATTAACAGAACACTAAGCAGTTTCTCAGAAAGCTTCTTTCCAGATTTCATCTGAGGATATTTCCTTTTTCACCATTGCCCTCTATGCGCTTCCAAATATCACTTTGCCAATTCCACAATAAATGTCTTAGCGAAAGACTTCTTGTGGGGAAAGCTGTAACTCTGTGAGATGATTTCACAGAACACAAAGAAGTTTCTCAGAAAGTTTTTTTCTCTTTGTTATCGGAGTTTATATCCTTTGGCCCTATAGTCTTCAAAGGGATCCGGAATATCTGTTCTCAGATTCCACAGAAATAAGGCTAGCAAAGAGAGCCACGAAATACAGATGCAACTCTGTGAGATGAATTAACAGAACACGAAGCAGTTTCTCAGAAAGCTTCTTTCCAGATTTCATCTGAGGATATTTCCTTTTTCACCATTGCCCTCTATGGGCTTCAAAATATCACTTTGCCAATTCCACAAGAACTGTCTTAGCGAAAGGCTTCTTGAGGGGAAAGCTGTAACTCTGTGAGATGATTTCACAGAACACAAAGAAGTTTCTCAGAAAGCTTCTTTCTCATTGTTATCGGAGTTTATATCCTTTGGCCCTATAGTCTTCAAAGGGATCCGAAATATCTCTTCTCAGATTCCACAGAAATAAGGCTAGCAAAGAGATCCACGAAATACAGATGTAACTCTGTGAGATGAATTAACAGAACACTAAGCAGTTTCTCAGAAAGCTTCTTTCCAGATTTCATCTGAGGATATTTCCTTTTTCACCATAGCCCTCTATGCGCTTCCAAATATCACTTTGCCAATTCCACAATAAATGTCTTAGCGAAAGACTTCTTGTGGGGAAAGTTGTAACTCTGTGAGATGATTTAACAGAACACAAAGAAGTTTCTCAGAAAGCTTCTTTCTCTTTGTTATCGGAGCTTATTTCCTTTGGCCCTATAGTCTTTATAGAGATCCGAAATATCTGTTCTCAGATTCCACAGAAATAAGGCTAGCAAAGAGATCCGCGAAATACAGATGTAACTCTGTGAGATGAATTAACAGAACACTAAGCAGTTTCTCAGAAAGCTTCTTTCCAGATTTCATCTGAGGATATTTCCTTTTTCACCATAGCCCTCTATGCGCTTCCAAATATCACTTTGCCAATTCCACAATAAATGTCTTAGCGAAAGACTTCTTGTGGGGAAAGCTGTAACTCTGTGAGATGATTTCACAGAACACAAAGAAGTTTCTCAGAAAGTTTTTTTCTCTTTGTTATCGGAGTTTATTTCCTTTGGCCCTATAGCCTTTAAAGGGACCCGAAATATCTGTTCTCAGATTCCACAGAAATAAGGCTAGCAAAGAGATCCACGAAATACAGATGTAACTCTGTGAAATGAATTAACAGAACACTAAGCAGTTTCTCAGAAAGCTTCTTTCCAGATTTCATCTGAGGATATTTCCTTTTTCACCATTGCCCTCTATGGGCTTCCAAATATCACATTGCCAATTCCACAAGAACTGTCTTAGCGAAAGGCTTCTTGAGGGGAAAGCTGTAACTCTGTGAGATGATTTCACAGAACACAAAGAAGTTTCTCAGAAAGCTTCTTTCTCGTTGTTATCGGAGTTTATATCCTTTGGCCCTATAGTCTTCAAAGGGATCCGAAATATCTGTTCTCAGATTCCACAGAAATAAGGCTAGCAAAGAGAGCCACGAAATACAGATGCAACTCTGTGAGATGAATTAACAGAACACGAAGCAGTTTCTCAGAAAGCTTCTTTCCAGATTTCATCTGAGGATATTTCCTTTTTCACCATTGCCCTCTATGGGCTTCAAAATATCACTTTGCCAATTCCACAAGAACTGTCTTAGCGAAAGGCTTCTTGAGGGGAAAGCTGTAACTCTGTGAGATGATTTCACAGAACACAAAGAAGTTTCTCAGAAAGCTTCTTTCTCATTGTTATCGGAGTTTATATCCTTTGGCCCTATAGTCTTCAAAGGGATCCGAAATATCTCTTCTCAGATTCCACAGAAATAAGGCTAGCAAAGAGATCCACGAAATACAGATGTAACTCTGTGAGATGAATTAACAGAACACTAAGCAGTTTCTCAGAAAGCTTCTTTCCAGATTTCATCTGAGGATATTTCCTTTTTCACCATAGCCCTCTATGCGCTTCCAAATATCACTTTGCCAATTCCACAATAAATGTCTTAGCGAAAGACTTCGTGTGGGGAAAGCTGTAACTCTGTGAGATGATTTCACAGAACACAAAGAAGTTTCTCAGAAAGTTTTTTTCTCTTTGTTATCGGAGTTTATTTCCTTTGGCCCTATAGCCTTTAAAGGGATCCGAAATATCTGTTCTCAGATTCCACAGAAATAAGGCTAGCAAAGAGATCCACGAAATACAGATGTAACTCTGTGAAATGAATTAACAGAACACTAAGCAGTTTCTCAGAAAGCTTCTTTCCAGATTTCATCTGAGGATATTTCCTTTTTCACCATTGCCCTCTATGGGCTTCCAAATATCACATTGCCAATTCCACAAGAACTGTCTTAGCGAAAGGCTTCTTGAGGGGAAAGCTGTAACTCTGTGAGATGATTTCACAGAACACAAAGAAGTTTCTCAGAAAGCTTCTTTCTCGTTGTTATCGGAGTTTATATCCTTTGGCCCTATAGTCTTCAAAGGGATCCGAAATATCTGTTCTCAGATTCCACAGAAATAAGGCTAGCAAAGAGAGCCACGAAATACAGATGCAACTCTGTGAGATGAATTAACAGAACACGAAGCAGTTTCTCAGAAAGCTTCTTTTCAGATTTCATCTGAGGATATTTCCTTTTTCACCATTGCCCTCTATGGGCTTCAAAATATCACTTTGCCAATTCCACAAGAACTGTCTTAGCGAAAGGCTTCTTGAGGGGAAAGCTGTAACTCTGTGAGATGATTTCACAGAACACAAAGAAGTTTCTCAGAAAGTTTCTTTCTCTTTGTTATCGTAGTTTATTTCCTTTGGCCCTATTGTCTTTAAAGGGATCCGAAATATCTGTTCTCAGATCCCACAGAAATAAGGCTAGCAAAGAGATCCGCGAAATACAGATGTAACTCTGTGAGATGAATTAACAGAACACTAAGCAGTTTCTCAGAAAGCTTCTTTCCAGATTTCATCTGAGGATATTTCCTTTTTCACCGTAGCCCTCTATGCGCTTCCAAATATCACTTTGCCAATTCCACAATAAATGTCTTAGCGAAAGACTTCTTGTGGGGAAAGCTGTAACTCTGTGAGATGATTTCACAGAACACAAAGAAGTTTCTCAGAAGGCTTCTTTCTCGTTGTTATCGGAGTTTATTTCCTTTGGCCCTATTGACTTCAAAGGGATCCGAAATATCTCTTCTCAGATTCCACAGAAATAAGGCTAGCAAAGAGATCCACGAAATACAGATGTAACTCTGTGAGATGAATTAACAGAACACTAAGCAGTTTCTCAGAAAGCTTCTTTCCAGATTTCATCTGAGGATATTTCCTTTTTCACCATAGCCCTCTATGCGCTTCCAAATATCACTTTGCCAATTCCACAATAAATGTCTTAGCGAAAGACTTCTTGTGAGGAAAGCTGTAACTCTGTGAGATGATTTCACAGAACACAAAGAAGTTTCTCAGAAAGCTTCTTTCTCGTTGTTATCGGAGTTTATATCCTTTGGCCCTATAGTCTTCAAAGGGATCCGAAATATCTCTTCTCAGATTCCACAGAAATAAGGCTAGCAAAGAGATCCACGAAATACAGATGTAACTCTGTGAGATGAATTAACAGAACACTAAGCAGTTTCTCAGAAAGCTTCTTTCCAGATTTCATCTGAGGATATTTCCTTTTTCACCATAGCCCTCTATGCGCTTCCAAATATCACTTTGCCAATTCCACAATAAATGTCTTAGTGAAAGACTTCTTGTGGGGAAAGCTGTAACCCTGTGAGATGATTTCACAGAACACAAAGAAGTTTCTCAGAAAGCTTCTTTCTCGTTGTTATCGGAGTTTATATCCTTTGGCCCTATAGTCTTCAAAGGGATCCGAAATATCTCTTCTCAGATTCCACAGAAAAAAGGCTAGCAAAGAGATCCACGAAATACAGATGTAACTCTGTGAGATGAATTAACAGAACACTAAGCAGTTTCTCAGAAAGCTTCTTTCCAGATTTCATCTGAGGATATTTCCTTTTTCACCATAGCCCTCTATGCGCTTCCAAATATCACTTTGCCAATTCCACAATAAATGTCTTAGCGAAAGACTTCTTGTGGGGAAAGCTGTAACTCTGTGAGATGACTTCACAGAACACAAAGAAGTTTCTCAGAAAGCTTCTTTCTCGTTGTTATCGGAGTTTATTTCCTTTGGCCCTATAGTCTTTAAAGGGATCCGAAATATCTGTTCTCAGATTCCACAGAAATAAGGCTAGCGAAGAGATCCACGAAATACAGATGTAACTCTGTGAGATGAATTAACAGAACACTAAGCAGTTTCTCAGAAAGCTTCTTTCCAGATTTCATCTGAGGATATTTCCTTTTTCACCATTGCCCTCTATGGGCTTCAAAATATCACTTTGCCAATTCAACAAGAACTGTCTTAGCGAAAGGCTTCTTGAGGGGAAAGCTGTAACTCTGTGAGATGATTTCACAGAACACAAAGAAGTTTCTCAGAAAGCTTCTTTCTCATTGTTATCGGAGTTTATATCCTTTGGCCCTATAGTCTTCAAAGGGATCCGAAATATCTGTCCTCAGATTCCACAGAAATAAGGCTAGCAAAGAGAGCCACGAAATACAGATGCAACTCTGTGAGATGAATTAACAGAACACTAAGCAGTTTCTCAGAAAGCTTCTTTCCAGATTTCATCTGAGGATATTTCCTTTTTCACCATTGCCCTCTATGCGCTTCCAAATATCACTTTGCCAATTCCACAATAAATGTCTTAGCGAAAGACTTCTTGTGGGGAAAGCTGTAACTCTGTGAGATGATTTCACAGAACACAAAGAAGTTTCTCAGAAAGCTTCTTTCTCGTTGTTATCGGAGTTTATATCCTTTGGCCCTATAGTCTTCAAAGGGATCCGAAATATCTCTTCTCAGATTCCACAGAAATAAGGCTAGCAAAGAGATCCACGAAATACAGATGTAACTCTGTGAGATGAATTAACAGAACACTAAGCAGTTTCTCAGAAAGCTTCTTTCCAGATTTCATCTGAGGATATTTCCTTTTTCACCATTGCCCTCTGTGGGCTTCCAAATATCACTTTGCCAATTCCACAAGAACTGTCTTAGCGAAAGACTTCTTGAGGGGAAAGCTGTAACTCTGTGAGATGATTTCACAGAACACAAAGAAGTTTCTCAGAAAGCTTCCTTCTCTTTCTTATCGGAGTTTATATCCTTAGGCCCTATATTCATCAAAGGGATCCGAAATGTCTCTTCTCAGATTCCACAGAAATAAGGCTAGCAAAGACATCCACGAAATACAGATGTAACTCTGTGAGATGAATTAACAGAACACTAAGCAGTTTCTCAGAAAGCTTCTTTCCAGATTTCATCTGAGGATATTTCCTTTTTCACCATTGCCCTCTATGGGCTTCCAAATATCACTTTGCCAATTCCACAAGAACTGTCTTAGCGAAAGGCTTCTTGAGGGGAAAGCTGTAACTCTGTGAAATGATTTCACAGAACACAAAGAAGTTTCTCAGAAAGTTTCTTTCTCTTTGTTATCGGAGTTTATTTCCTTTGGCCCTATAGTCTTCAAAGGGATCCGAAATATCTGTTCTCAGATTCCACAGAAATAAGGCTAGCAAAGAGATCCGCGAAATACAGATGTAACTCTGTGAGATGAATTAACAGAACACTAAGCAGTTTCTCAGAAAGCTTCTTTCCAGATTTCATCTGAGGATATTTCCTTTTTCACCATAGCCCTCTAGGCGCTTCCAAATATCACTTTGCCAATTCCACAATAAATGTCTTAGCGAAAGACTTCTTGTGGGGAAGCTGTAACTCTGTGAGATGATTTCACAGAACACAAAGAAGTTTCTCAGAAAGCTTCTTTCTCCTTGTTATCGGAGTTTATATCCTTTGGCCCTATAGTCTTCAAAGGGATTCGAAATATCTCTTCTCAGATTCCACAGAAATAAGGCTAGCAAAGAGATCCACGAAATACAGATGTAACTCTGTGAGATGAATTAACAGAACACTAAGCAGTTTCTCAGAAAGCTTCTTTCCAGATTTCATCTGAGGATATTTCCTTTTTCACCATAGCCCTCTATGCGCTTCCAAATATCACTTTGCCAATTCCACAATAAATGTCTTAGCGAAAGACTTCTTGTGGGGAAAGCTGTAACTCTGTGAGATGATTTCACAGAACACAAAGAAGTTTCTCAGAAAGCTTCTTTCTCGTTGTTATCGGAGTTTATATCCTTTGGCCCTATCGTCTTCAAAGGGATCCGAAATATCTCTTCTCAGATTCCACAGAAATAAGGCTAGCAAAGAGATCCACGAAATACAGATGTAACTCTGTGAGATGAATTAACAGAACACTAAGCAGTTTCTCAGAAAGCTTCTTTCCAGATTTCATCTGAGGATATTTCTTTTTCACCATTGCCCTCTATGGGCTTCAAAATATCACTTTGCCAATTCAACAAGAACTGTCTTAGCGAAAGGCTTCTTGAGGGGAAAGCTGTAACTCTTTGAGATGATTTCACAGAACACAAAGAAGTTTCTCAGAAAGCTTCCTTCTCTTTCTTATCGGAGTTTATTTCCTTTGGCCCTAGAGTCTTCAAAGGGATCCGAAATATCTGTTCTCAGATTCCACAGAAATAAGGCTAGCAAAGAGATCCGCGAAATACAGATGTAACTCTGTGAGATGAATTAACAGAACACTAAGCAGTTTCTCAGAAAGCTTCTTTCCAGATTTCATCTGAGGATATTTCCTTTTTCACCATAGCCCTCTATGCGCTTCCAAATATCACTT
Organism: Macaca nemestrina; assembly: GCF_043159975.1. Classification (NCBI taxonomy): domain Eukaryota; kingdom Metazoa; phylum Chordata; class Mammalia; order Primates; family Cercopithecidae; genus Macaca; species Macaca nemestrina. The sequence continues at coordinate 33,925,471 of NC_092143.1, forward strand.
TGCCAATTCCACAATAAATGTCTTAGCGAAAGACTTCTTGTGGGGAAAGTTGTAACTCTGTGAGATGATTTCACAGAACACAAAGAAGTTTCTCAGAAAGTTTCTTTCTCTTTGTTATCGGAGTTTATTTCCTTTGGCCCTATAGTCTTTAAAGGGATGTGAAATATCTGTTCTCAGATTCCACAGAAATAAGGCTAGCAAAGAGATCCGCGAAATACAGATGTAACTCTGTGAGATGAATTAACAGAACACTAAGCAGTTTCTCAGAAACTTCTCTCCAGATTTCATCTGAGGATATTTCCTTTTTCACCATAGCCCTCTATGCGCTTCCAAATATCACTTTGCCAATTCCACAATAAATGTCTTAGCGAAAGACTTCTTGTGGGGAAAGTTGTAACTCTGTGAGATGATTTCACAGAACACAAAGAAGTTTCTCAGAAAGTTTCTTTCTCTTTGTTATCGGAGTTTATTTCCTTTGGCCCTATAGTCTTTATAGAGATCTGAAATATCTGTTCTCAGATTCCACAGAAATAAGGCTAGCAAAGAGATCCGCGAAATACAGATGTAACTCTTTGAGATGAATTAACAGAACACTAAGCAGTTTCTCAGAAAGCTTCTTTCCAGATTTCATCTGAGGATATTTCCTTTTTCACCATAGCCCTCTATGCGCTTCCAAATATCACTTTGCCAATTCGCAATAAATGTCTTAGCGAAAGACTTCTTGTGGGGAAAGCTGTAACTCTGTGAGATGATTTCACAGAACACAAAGAAGTTTCTCAGAAAGTTTCTTTCTCTTTGTTATCGTAGTTTATTTCCTTTGGCCCTATTGTCTTTAAAGGGATCCGAAATATCTGTTCTCAGATTCCACAGAAATAAGGCTAGAAAAGAGATCCGCGAAATACAGATGTAACTCTGTGAGATGAATTAACAGAACACGAAGCAGTTTCTCAGAAAGCTTCTTTCCAGATTTCATCTGAGGATATTTCCTTTTTCACCATAGCCCTCTATGCGCTTCCAAATATCACTTTGCCAATTCCACAGTAAATGTCTTAGCGAAAGACTTCTTGTGGGGAAAGCTGTAACTCTGTGAGATGATTTCACAGAACACAAAGAAGTTTCTCAGAAGGCTTCTTTCTCGTTGTTATCGGAGTTTATTTCCTTTGGCCCTATAGACTTCAAAGGGATCCGAAATATCTCTTCTCAGATTCCACAGAAATAAGGCTAGCAAAGAGATCCACGAAATACAGATGTAACTCTGTGAGATGAATTAACAGAACACTAAGCAGTTTCTCAGAAAGCTTCTTTCCAGATTTCATCTGAGGATATTTCCTTTTTCACCATAGCCCTCTATGCGCTTCCAAATATCACTTTGCCAATTCCACAATAAATGTCTTAGCGAAAGACTTCTTGTGGGGAAAGCTGTAACTCTGTGAGATGATTTCACAGAACACAAAGAAGTTTCTCAGAAGGCTTCTTTCTCGTTGTTATCGGAGTTTATTTCCTTTGGCCCTATAGACTTCAAAGGGATCCGAAATATCTCTTCTCAGATTCCACAGAAATAAGGCTAGCAAAGAGATCCACGAAATACAGATGTAACTCTGTGAGATGAATTAACAGAACACTAAGCAGTTTCTCAGAAAGCTTCTTTCCAGATTTCATCTGAGGATATTTCCTTTTTCACCATAGCCCTCTATGCGCTTCCAAATATCACTTTGCCAATTCCACAATAAATGTCTTAGCGAAAGACTTCTTGTGAGGAAAGCTGTAACTCTGTGAGATGATTTCACAGAACACAAAGAAGTTTCTCAGAAAGCTTCTTTCTCGTTGTTATCGGAGTTTATATCCTTTGGCCCTATAGTCTTCAAAGGGATCCGAAATATCTCTTCTCAGATTCCACAGAAATAAGGCTAGCAAAGAGATCCACGAAATACAGATGTAACTCTGTGAGATGAATTAACAGAACACTAAGCAGTTTCTCAGAAAGCTTCTTTCCAGATTTCATCTGAGGATATTTCCTTTTTCACCATAGCCCTCTATGCGCTTCCAAATATCACTTTGCCAATTCCACAATAAATGTCTTAGCGAAAGACTTCTTTTGGGGAAAGCTGTAACTCTGTGAGATGATTTCACAGAACACAAAGAAGTTTCTCAGAAAGCTTCTTTCTCGTTGTTATCGGAGTTTATATACTTTGGCCCTATAGTCTTCAAAGGGATCCGAAATATCTCTTCTCAGATTCCACAGAAATAAGGCTAGCAAAGAGATCCACGAAATACAGATGTAACTCTGTGAGATGAATTAACAGAACACTAAGCAGTTTCTCAGAAAGCTTCTTTCCAGATTTCATCTGAGGATATTTCCTTTTTCACCATAGCCCTCTATGCGCTTCCAAATATCACTTTGCCAATTCCACAATAAATGTCTTAGCGAAAGACTTCTTGTGGGGAAAGCTGTAACTCTGTGAGATGATTTCACAGAACACAAAGAAGTTTCTCAGAAAGTTTCTTTCTCTTTGTTATCGGAGTTTATTTCCTTTGGCCCTATAGTCTTTAAAGGGATCCGAAATATCTGTTCTCAGATTCCACAGAAATAAGGCTAGCAAAGAGATCCGCGAAATACAGATGTAACTCTGTGAGATGAATTAACAGAACACTAAGCAGTTTCTCAGAAAGCTTCTTTCCAGATTTCATCTGGGGATATTTCCTTTTTCACCATAGCCCTCTATGCGCTTCCAAATATCACTTTGCCAATTCCACAATAAATGTCTTAGCGAAAGACTTCTTGTGGGGAAAGCTGTAACTCTGTGAGATGATTTCACAGAACACAAAGAAGTTTCTCAGAAAGTTTTTTTCTCTTTGTTATCGGAGTTTATTTCCTTTGGCCCTATAGCCTTTAAAGGGATCCGAAATATCTGTTCTCAGATTCCACAGAAATAAGGCTAGCAAAGAGATCCACGAAATACAGATGTAACTCTGTGAAATGAATTAACAGAACACTAAGCAGTTTCTCAGAAAGCTTCTTTCCAGATTTCATCTGAGGATATTTCCTTTTTCACCATTGCCCTCTATGGGCTTCCAAATATCACATTGCCAATTCCACAAGAACTGTCTTAGCGAAAGGCTTCTTGAGGGGAAAGCTGTAACTCTGTGAGATGATTTCACAGAACACAAAGAAGTTTCTCAGAAAGCTTCTTTCTCGTTGTTATCGGAGTTTATATCCTTTGGCCCTATAGTCTTCAAAGGGATCCGAAATATCTGTTCTCAGATTCCACAGAAATAAGGCTAGCAAAGAGAGCCACGAAATACAGATGCAACTCTGTGAGATGAATTAACAGAACACGAAGCAGTTTCTCAGAAAGCTTCTTTCCAGATTTCATCTGAGGATATTTCCTTTTTCACCATTGCCCTCTATGGGCTTCAAAATATCACTTTGCCAATTCCACAATAAATGTCTTAGCGAAAGACTTCTTGTGGGGAAAGCTGTAACTCTGTGAGATGATTTCACAGAACACAAAGAAGTTTCTCAGAAGGCTTCTTTCTCGTTGTTATCGGAGTTTATTTCCTTTGGCCCTATAGACTTCAAAGGGATCCGAAATATCTCTTCTCAGATTCCACAGAAATAAGGCTAGCAAAGAGATCCACGAAATACAGATGTAACTCTGTGAGATGAATTAACAGAACACTAAGCAGTTTCTCAGAAAGCTTCTTTCCAGATTTCATCTGAGGATATTTCCTTTTTCACCATAGCCCTCTATGCGCTTCCAAATATCACTTTGCCAATTCCACAATAAATGTCTTAGCGAAAGACTTCTTGTGAGGAAAGCTGTAACTCTGTGAGATGATTTCACAGAACACAAAGAAGTTTCTCAGAAAGCTTCTTTCTCGTTGTTATCGGAGTTTATATCCTTTGGCCCTATAGTCTTCAAAGGGATCCGAAATATCTCTTCTCAGATTCCACAGAAATAAAGCTAGCAAAGAGATCCACGAAATACAGATGTAACTCTGTGAGATGAATTAACAGAACACTAAGCAGTTTCTCAGAAAGCTTCTTTCCAGATTTCATCTGAGGATATTACCTTTTTCACCATAGCCCTCTATGCGCTTCCAAATATCACTTTGCCAATTCCACAATAAATGTCTTAGTGAAAGACTTCTTGTGGGGAAAGCTGTAACCCTGTGAGATGATTTCACAGAACACAAAGAAGTTTCTCAGAAAGCTTCTTTCTCGTTGTTATCGGAGTTTATATCCTTTGGCCCTATAGTCTTCAAAGGGATCCGAAATATCTCTTCTCAGATTCCACAGAAAAAAGGCTAGCAAAGAGATCCACGAAATACAGATGTAACTCTGTGAGATGAATTAACAGAACACTAAGCAGTTTCTCAGAAAGCTTCTTTCCAGATTTCATCTGAGGATATTTCCTTTTTCACCATAGCCCTCTATGCGCTTCCAAATATCACTTTGCCAATTCCACAATAAATGTCTTAGCGAAAGACTTCTTGTGGGGAAAGCTGTAACTCTGTGAGATGACTTCACAGAACACAAAGAAGTTTCTCAGAAAGCTTCTTTCTCGTTGTTATCGGAGTTTATTTCCTTTGGCCCTATAGTCTTTAAAGGGATCCGAAATATCTGTTCTCAGATTCCACAGAAATAAGGCTAGCGAAGAGATCCACGAAATAGAGATGTAACTCTGTGAGATGAATTAACAGAACACTAAGCAGTTTCTCAGAAAGCTTCTTTCCAGATTTCATCTGAGGATATTTCCTTTTTCACCATTGCCCTCTATGGGCTTCAAAATATCACTTTGCCAATTCAACAAGAACTGTCTTAGCGAAAGGCTTCTTGAGGGGAAAGCTGTAACTCTGTGAGATGATTTCACAGAACACAAAGAAGTTTCTCAGAAAGCTTCTTTCTCATTGTTATCGGAGTTTATATCCTTTGGCCCTATAGTCTTCAAAGGGATCCGAAATATCTGTCCTCAGATTCCACAGAAATAAGGCTAGCAAAGAGAGCCACGAAATACAGATGCAACTCTGTGAGATGAATTAACAGAACACTAAGCAGTTTCTCAGAAAGCTTCTTTCCAGATTTCATCTGAGGATATTTCCTTTTTCACCATTGCCCTCTATGCGCTTCCAAATATCACTTTGCCAATTCCACAATAAATGTCTTAGCGAAAGACTTCTTGTGGGGAAAGCTGTAACTCTGTGAGATGATTTCACAGAACACAAAGAAGTTTCTCAGAAAGCTTCCTTCTCTTTGTTATCGGAGTTTATATCCTTTGGCCCTATAGTCTTCAAAGGGATCCGAAATATCTCTTCTCAGATTCCACAGAAATAAGGCTAGCAAAGAGATCCACGAAATACAGATGTAACTCTGTGAGATGAATTAACAGAACACTAAGCAGTTTCTCAGAAAGCTTCTTTCCAGATTTCATCTGAGGATATTTCCTTTTTCACCATTGCCCTCTGTGGGCTTCCAAATATCACTTTGCCAATTCCACAAGAACTGTCTTAGCGAAAGACTTCTTGAGGGGAAAGCTGTAACTCTGTGAGATGATTTCACAGAACACAAAGAAGTTTCTCAGAAAGCTTCCTTCTCTTTCTTATCGGAGTTTATATCCTTAGGCCCTATATTCATCAAAGGGATCCGAAATATCTCTTCTCAGATTCCACAGAAATAAGGCTAGCAAAGACATCCACGAAATACAGATGTAACTCTGTGAGATGAATTAACAGAACAATAAGCAGTTTCTCAGAAAGCTTCTTTCCAGATTTCATCTGAGGATATTTCCTTTTTCACCATTGCCCTCTATGGGCTTCCAAATATCACATTGCCAATTCCACAAGAACTGTCTTAGCGAAAGGCTTCTTGAGGGGAAAGCTGTAACTCTGTGAAATGATTTCACAGAACACAAAGAAGTTTCTCAGAAAGTTTCTTTCTCTTTGTTATCGGAGTTTATTTCCTTTGGCCCTATAGTCTTCAAAGGGATCCGAAATATCTGTTCTCAGATTCCACAGAAATAAGGCTAGCAAAGAGATCCGCGAAATACAGATGTAACTCTGTGAGATGAATTAACAGAACACTAAGCAGTTTCTCAGAAAGCTTCTTTCCAGATTTCATCTGAGGATATTTCCTTTTTCACCATAGCCCTCTAGGCGCTTCCAAATATCACTTTGCCAATTCCACAATAAATGTCTTAGCGAAAGACTTCTTGTAGGGAAAGCTGTAACTCTGTGAGATGATTTCACAGAACACAAAGAAGTTTCTCAGAAAGCTTCTTTCTCCTTGTTATCGGAGTTTATATCCTTTGGCCCTATAGTCTTCAAAGGGATTCGAAATATCTCTTCTCAGATTCCACAGAAATAAGGCTAGCAAAGAGATCCACGAAATACAGATGTAACTCTGTGAGATGAATTAACAGAACACTAAGCAGTTTCTCAGAAAGCTTCTTTCCAGATTTCATCTGAGGATATTTCCTTTTTCACCATAGCCCTCTATGCGCTTCCAAATATCACTTTGCCAATTCCACAATAAATGTCTTAGCGAAAGACTTCTTGTGGGGAAAGCTGTAACTCTGTGAGATGATTTCACAGAACACAAAGAAGTTTCTCAGAAAGCTTCTTTCTCGTTGTTATCGGAGTTTATATCCTTTGGCCCTATCGTCTTCAAAGGGATCCGAAATATCTCTTCTCAGATTCCACAGAAATAAGGCTAGCAAAGAGATCCACGAAATACAGATGTAACTCTGTGAGATGAATTAACAGAACACTAAGCAGTTTCTCAGAAAGCTTCTTTCCAGATTTCATCTGAGGATATTTCTTTTTCACCATTGCCCTCTATGGGCTTCAAAATATCACTTTGCCAATTCAACAAGAACTGTCTTAACGAAAGGCTTCTTGAGGGGAAAGCTGTAACTCTTTGAGATGATTTCACAGAACACAAAGAAGTTTCTCAGAAAGCTTCCTTCTCTTTCTTATCGGAGTTTATTTCCTTTGGCCCTAGAGTCTTCAAAGGGATCCGAAATATCTGTTCTCAGATTCCACAGAAATAAGGCTAGCAAAGAGATCCGCGAAATACAGATGTAACTCTGTGAGATGAATTAACAGAACACTAAGCAGTTTCTCAGAAAGCTTCTTTCCAGATTTCATCTGAGGATATTTCCTTTTTCACCATAGCCCTCTATGCGCTTCCAAATATCACTTTGCCAATTCCACAATAAATGTCTTAGCGAAAGACTTCTTGTGGGGAAAGTTGTAACTCTGTGAGATGATTTCACAGAACACAAAGAAGTTTCTCAGAAAGTTTCTTTCTCTTTGTTATCGGAGTTTATTTCCTTTGGCCCTATAGTCTTTAAAGGGATGTGAAATATCTGTTCTCAGATTCCACAGAAATAAGGCTAGCAAAGAGATCCGCGAAATACAGATGTAACTCTGTGAGATGAATTAACAGAACACTAAGCAGTTTCTCAGAAACTTCTTTCCACATTTCATCTGAGGATATTTCCTTTTTCACCATAGCCCTCTATGCGCTTCCAAATATCACTTTGCCAATTCCACAATAAATGTCTTAGCGAAAGACTTCTTGTGGGGAAAGTTGTAACTCTGTGAGATGATTTCACAAAACACAAAGAAGTTTCTCAGAAAGTTTCTTTCTCTTTGTTATCGGAGTTTATTTCCTTTGGCCCTATAGTCTTTATAGAGATCCGAAATATCTGTTCTCAGATTCCACAGAAATAAGGCTAGCAAAGAGATCCGCGAAATACAGATGTAACTCTTTGAGATGAATTAACAGAACACTAAGCAGTTTCTCAGAAAGCTTCTTTCCAGATTTCATCTGAGGATATTTCCTTTTTCACCATAGCCCTCTATGCGCTTCCAAATATCACTTTGCCAATTCGCAATAAATGTCTTAGCGAAAGACTTCTTGTGGGGAAAGCTGTAACTCTGTGAGATGATTTCACAGAACACAAAGAAGTTTCTCAGAAAGTTTCTTTCTCTTTGTTATCGTAGTTTATTTCCTTTGGCCCTATTGACTTTAAAGGGATCCGAAATATCTGTTCTCAGATTCCACAGAAATAATGCTAGCAAAGAGATCCGCGAAATACAGATGTAACTCTGTGAGATGAATTAACAGAACACTAAGCAGTTTCTCAGAAAGCTTCTTTCCAGATTTCATCTGAGGATATTTCCTTTTTCACCATAGCCCTCTATGCGCTTCCAAATATCACTTTGCCAATTCCACAATAAATGTCTTAGCGAAAGACTTCTTTTGGGGAAAGCTGTAACTCTGTGAGATGATTTCACAGAACACAAAGAAGTTTCTCAGAAGGCTTCTTTCTCGTTGTTATCGGAGTTTATTTCCTTTGGCCCTATAGACTTCAAAGGGATCCGAAATATCTCTTCTCAGATTCCACAGAAATAAGGCTAGCAAAGAGATCCACGAAATACAGATGTAACTCTGTGAGATGAATTAACAGAACACTAAGCAGTTTCTCAGAAAGCTTCTTTCCAGATTTCATCTGAGGATATTTCCTTTTTCACCATTGCCCTCTATGGGCTTCAAAATATCACTTTGCCAATTCAACAAGAACTGTCTTAGCGAAAGGCTTCTTGAGGGGAAAGCTGTAACTCTTTGAGATGATTTCACAGAACACAAAGAAGTTTCTCAGAAAGCTTCCTTCTCTTTCTTATCGGAGTTTATTTCCTTTGGCCCTATAGTCTTCAAAGGGATCCGAAATATCTGTTCTCAGATTCCACAGAAATAAGGCTAGCAAAGAGATCCGCGAAATACAGATGTAACTCTGTGAGATGAATTAACAGAACACTAAGCAGTTTCTCAGAAAGCTTCTTTCCAGATTTCATCTGAGGATATTTCCTTTTTCACCATAGCCCTCTATGCGCTTCCAAATATCACTTTGCCAATTCCACAATAAATGTCTTAGCGAAAGACTTCTTGTGGGGAAAGTTGTAACTCTGTGATGTGATTTCACAGAACACAAAGAAATTTCTCAGAAAGTTTCTTTCTCTTTGTTATCGGAGTTTATTTCCTTTGGCCCTATAGTCTTTAAAGGGATCTGAAATATCTGTTCTCAGATTCCACAGAAATAAGGCTAGCAAAGAGATCCGCGAAATACAGATGTAACTCTGTGAGATGAATTAACAGAACACTAAGTAGTTTCTCAGAAACTTCTTTCCACATTTCATCTGAGGATATTTCCTTTTTCACCATAGCCCTCTATGCGCTTCCAAATATCACTTTGCCAATTCCACAATAAATGTCTTAGCGAAAGACTTCTTGTGGGGAAAGCTGTAACTCTGTGAGATGATTTCACAGAACACAAAGAAGTTTCTCAGAAAGTTTCTTTCTCTTTGTTATCGGAGTTTATTTCCTTTGGCCCTATAGTCTTTAAAAGGATCCGAAATATCTGTTCTCAGATTCCACAGAAATAAGGCTAGCAAAGAGATCCACGAAATACAGATGTAACTCTGTGAGATGAATTAACAGAACACTAAGCAGTTTCTCAGAAAGCTTCTTTCCAGATATCATCTGAGGATATTTCCTTTTTCACCATTGCCCTCTATGGGCTTCCAAATATCACTTTGCCAATTCCACAAGAACTGTCTTAGCGAAAGGCTTCTTGAGGGGAAAGCTGTAACTCTGTGAGATGATTTCACAGAACACAAAGAAGTTTCTCAGAAAGCTTCTTTCTCGTTGTTATCGGAGTTTATATCCTTTGGCCCTATAGTCTTCAAAGGGATCTGAAATCTCTTCTCAGATTCCACAGAAATAAGGCTAGGAAAGAGATCCACGAAATACAGATGTAACTCTGTGAGATGAATTAACAGAACACTAAGCAGTTTCTCAGAAAGCTTCTTTCCAGATTTCATCTGAGGATATTTCCTTTTTCACCATAGCCCTCTATGCGCTTCCAAATATCACTTTGCCAATTCCACAATAAATGTCTTAGCGAAAGACTTCTTGTGGGAAAAGCTGTAACTCTGTGAGATGATTTCACAGAACACAAAGAAGTTTCTCAGAAAGCTTCTTTCTCGTTGTTATCGGAGTTTATATCCTTGGGCCCTATAGTCTTCAAAGGGTTCCGAAGTATCTCTTCTCAGATTCCACAGAAATAAGGCTAGCAAAGAGATCCACGAAATACAGATGTAACTCTGTGAGATGAATTAACAGAACACTAAGCAGTTTCTCAGAAAGCTTCTTTCCAGATTTCATCTGAGGATATTTCCTTTTTCACCATTGCCTTCTATGGGCTTCCAAATATCACTTTGCCAATTCCACAAGAACTGTCTTAGCGAAAGACTTCTTGAGGGGAAAGCTGTAACTCTGTGAGATGATTTCACAGAACACAAAGAAGTTTCTCAGAAAGCTTCCTTCTCTTTCTTATCGGAGTTTATATCCTTTGGCCCTATATTCATCAATTGATCCGAAATATCTCTTCTCAGATTCCACAGAAATAAGGCTAGCAAAGAGATCCGCGAAATACAGATGTAACTCTGTGAGATGAATTAACAGAACACTAAGCAGTTTCTCAGAAAGCTTCTTTCCAGATTTCATCTGAGGATATTTCCTTTTTCACCATAGCCCTCTATGGGCTTCCAAATATCACTTTGCCAATTCCACAATAAATGTCTTAGCGAAAGACTTCTTGTGGGGAAAGTTCTAACTCTGTGAGATGATTTCACAGAACACAAAGAAGTTTCTCAGAAAGTTTCTTTCTCTTTGTTATGCCCTCAGATGAAATCATAGCCCTCTATGCGCTTCCAAATATCACTTTGCCAATTCCACAATAAATGTCTTAGCGAAAGACTTCTTGTGGGGAAAGCTGTAACTCTGTGAGATGATTTCACAGCACACAAAGAAGTTTCTCAGAAAGCTTCTTTCTCGTTGTTATCGGAGTTTATATCCTTTGGCCCTATAGTCTTCAAAGGGATCCGAAATATCTCTTCTCAGATTCCACAGGGCTATGGTGAATAGCCCTCCATGCGCTTCCAAATATCACTTTGCCAATTCCACAATAAATGTCTTAGCGAAAGACTTCTTGTGGGGAAAGCTGTAACTCTGTGAGATGATTTCACAGAACACAAAGAAGTTTCTCAGAAAGTTTCTTTCTCTTTGTTATCGGAGTTTATTTCCTTGGGCCCTATAGTCTTTAAAGGGATCCGAAATATCTGTTCTCAGATTTCACAGAAATAAAGCTAGCGAAGAGATCCACGAAATACAGATGTAACTCTGTGAGATGAATTAACAGAACACTAAGCAGTTTCTCAGAAAGCTTCTTTCCAGATTTCATCTGAGGATATTTCCTTTTTCACCATTGCCCTCTATGGGCTTCCAAATATCACTTTGCCAATTCCACAAGAACTGTCTTAGCGAAAGGCTTCTTGAGGGGAAAGCTGTAACTCTGTGAGATGATTTCACAGAACACAAAGAAGTTTCTCAGAAAGCTTCTTTCTCATTGTTATCGGAGTTTATATCCTTTGGCCCTATAGTCTTCAAAGGGATCCGAAATATCTCTTCTCAGATTCCACAGAAATAAGGCTAGCAAAGAGATCCACGAAATACAGAGATAACTCTGTGAGATGAATTAACAGAACACTAAGCAGTTTCTCAGAAAGCTTCTTTCCAGATTTCATCTGAGGATATTTCCTTTTTCACCATTGCCCTCTATGGGCTTCCAAATATCACTTTGCCAATTCCACAAGAACTGTCTTAGCGAAAGGCTTCTTGTGGGGAAAGCTGTAACTCTGTGAGATGATTTCACAGAACACAAAGAAGTTTCTCAGAAAGTTTCTTTCTCTTTGTTATCGGAGTTTATTTCCTTTGGCCTCATAGTCTTTAAAGGGATCCGAAATATCTGTTCTCAGATTCCACAGAAATAAGGCTAGCAAAGAGATCCACGAAATACAGATGTAACTCTGTGAGATGAATTAACAGAACACTAAGCAGTTTCTCAGTAAGCTTCTTTCCAGATTTCATCTGAGGATATTTCCTTTTTCACCATTGCCATCTATGGGCTTCCAAATATCACATTTCCAATTCCACAAGAACTGTCTTAGCGAAAGGCTTCTTGAGGGGAAAGCTGTAACTCTGTGAGATGATTTCACAGAACACAAAGAAGTTTCTCAGAAAGCTTCTTTCTCGTTGTTATCGGAGTTTATATCCTTTGGCCCTATAGTCTTCAAAGGGATCCGAAATATCTGTTCTCAGATTCCACAGAAATAAGGCTAGCAAAGAGAGCCACGAAATACAGATGTAACTCTGTGAGATGAATTAACAGAACACGAAGCAGTTTCTCAGAAAGCTTCTTTCCAGATTTCATCTGAGGATATTTCCTTTTTCACCATTGCCCTCTATGGGCTTCAAAATATCACTTTGCCAATTCCACAAGAACTGTCTTAGCGAAAGGCTTCTTGTGGGGAAAGCTCTAACTCTGTGAGATGATTTCACAGAACACAAAGAAGTTTCTCAGAAAGCTTCTTTCTCATTGTTATCGGAGTTTATATCCTTTGGCCCTGTAGTCTTCAAAGGGATCCGAAATATCTCTTCTCAGATTCCACAGAAATAAGGCTAGCAAAGAGATCCACGAAATACAGATGTAACTCTGTGAGATGAATTAACAGAACACTAAGCAGTTTCTCAGAAAGCTTCTTTCCAGATTTCATCTGAGAATATTTCCTTTTTCACCATAGCCCTCAATGCGCTTCCAAATATCTCTTTGCCAATTCGCAATAAATGTCTTAGCGAAAGACTTCTTGTGGGGAAAGCTGTAACTCTGTGAGATGATTTCACAGAACACAAAGAAGTTTCTCAGAAAGTTTCTTTCTCTTTGTTATCGGAGTTTATTTCCTTTGGCCCTATAGTCTTTAAAGGGATCCGAAATATCTGTTCTCAGATTCCACAGAAATAAGGCTAGCAAAGAGATCCACGAAATACAGATGTAACTCTGTGAAATGAATTAACAGAACACTAAGCAGTTTCTCAGAAAGCTTCTTTCCAGATTTCATCTGAGGATATTTCCTTTTTCACCATTGCCCTCTATGGGCTTCCAAATATCACATTGCCAATTCCAGAAGAACTGTTTAGCGAAAGGCTTCTTGAGGGGAAAGCTGTAACTCTGTGAGATGATTTCACAGAACACAAAGAAGTTTCTCAGAAAGCTTCTTTCTCGTTGTTATCGGAGTTTATATCCTTTGGCCCTATAGTCTTCAAAGGGATCCGAAATATCTGTTCTCAGATTCCACAGAAATAAGGCTAGCAAAGAGAGCCACGAAATACAGATGCAACTCTGTGAGATGAATTAACAGAACACGAAGCAGTTTCTCAGAAAGCTTCTTTCCAGATTTCATCTGAGGATATTTGCTTTTTCACCATTGCCCTCTATGCGCTTCCAAATATCACTTTGCCAATTCCACAATAAATGTCTTAGCGAAAGACTTCTTGTGGGGAAAGCTGTAACTCTGTGAGATGATTTCACAGAACACAAAGAAGTTTCTCAGAAAGTTTCTTTCTCTTTGTTATCGGAGTTTATTTCCTTTGGCCCTATAGTCTTTAAAGGGATCCGAAATATCTGTCCTCAGATTCCACAGAAATAAGGCTAGCAAAGAGATCCGCGAAATACAGATGTAACTCTGTGAGATGAATTAACAGAACACTAAGCAGTTGCTCAGAAAGCTTCTTTCCAGATTTCATCTGAGGATATTTCCTTTTTCACCATAGCACTCTATGCGCTTCCAAATATCACTTTGCCAATTCCACAATAAATGTCTTAGCGAAAGACTTCTTTTGGGGAAAGCTGTAACTCTGTGAGATGATTTCACAGAACACAAAGAAGTTTCTCAGAAAGTTTTTTTCTCTTTGTTATCGGAGTTTATTTCCTTTGGCCCTATAGTCTTTAAAGGGATCCGAAATATCTGTTCTCAGATTCCACAGAAATAAGGCTAGCAAAGAGATCCACGAAATACAGATGTAACTCTGTGAAATGAATTAACAGAACACTAAGCAGTTTCTCAGAAAGCTTCTTTCCAGATTTCATCTGAGGATATTTCCTTTTTCACCATTGCCCTCTATGGGCTTCCAAATATCACATTGCCAATTCCACAAGAACTGTCTTAGCGAAAGGCTTCTTGAGGGGAAAGCTGTAACTCTGTGAGATGATTTCACAGAACACAAAGAAGTTTCTCAGAAAGCTTCTTTCTCGTTGTTATCGGAGTTTATATCCTTTGGCCCTATAGTCTTCAAAGGGATCCGAAATATCTGTTCTCAGATTCCACAGAAATAAGGCTATCAAAGAGAGCCACGAAATACAGATGCAACTCTGTGAGATGAATTAACAGAACACGAAGCAGTTTCTCAGAAAGCTTCTTTCCAGATTTCATCTGAGGATATTTGCTTTTTCACCATTGCCCTCTATGGGCTTCAAAATATCACTTTGCCAATTCCACAAGAACTGTCTTAGCGAAAGGCTTCTTGAGGGGAAAGCTGTAACTCTGTGAGATGATTTCACAGAACACAAAGAAGTTTCTCAGAAAGCTTCTTTCTCATTGTTATCGGAGTTCATATCCTTTGGCCCTATAGTCTTCAAAGGGATCCGAAATATCTCTTCTCAGATTACACAGAAATAAGGCTAGCAAAGAGATCCACGAAATACAGATGTAACTCTGTGAGATGAATTAACAGAACACTAAGCAGTTTCTCAGAAAGCTTCTTTCCAGATTTCATCTGAGGATATTTCCTTTTTCACCATAGCCCTCTATGCGCTTCCAAATATCACTTTGCCAATTCCACAATAAATGTCTTAGCGAAAGACTTCTTGTGGGGAAAGCTGTAACTCTGTGAGATGATTTCACAGAACACAAAGAAGTTTCTCAGAAAGTTTCTTTCTCTTTGTTATCGGAGTTTATTTCCTTTGGCCCTATAGTCTTTAAAGGGATCCGAAATATCTGTTCTCAGATTCCACAGAAATAAGGCTAGCAAAGAGATCCGCGAAATACAGATGTAACTCTGTGAGATGAATTAACAGAACACTAAGCAGTTTCTCAGAAAGCTTCTTTCCAGATTTCATCTGAGGATATTTCCTTTTTCACCATAGCACTCTATGCGCTTCCAAATATCACTTTGCCAATTCCACAATAAATGTCTTAGCGAAAGACTTCTTGTGGGGAAAGCTGTAACTCTGTGAGATGATTTCACAGAACACAAAGAAGTTTCTCAGAAAGTTTTTTTCTCTTTGTTATCGGAGTTTATTTCCTTTGGCCCTATAGTCTTTAAAGGGATCCTAAATATCTGTTCTCAGATTCCACAGAAATAAGGCTAGCAAAGAGATCCACGAAATACAGATGTAACTCTGTGAGATGAATTAACAGAACACTAAGCAGTTTCTCAGAAAGCTTCTTTCCAGATTTCATCTGAGGATATTTCCTTTTTCACCATTGCCCTCTATGGGCTTCAAAATATCACATTTCCAATTCCACAAGAACTGTCTTAGCGAAAGGCTTCTTGAGGGGAAAGCTGTAACTCTGTGAGATGATTTCACAGAACACAAAGAAGTTTCTCAGAAAGCTTCTTTCTCGTTGTTATCGGAGTTTATATCCTTTGGCCCTATAGTCTTCAAAGGGATCCGAAATATCTGTTCTCAGATTCCACAGAAATAAGGCTAGCAAAGAGAGCCACGAAATACAGATGTAACTCTGTGAGATGAATTAACAGAACACGAAGCAGTTTCTCAGAAAGCTTCTTTCCAGATTTCATCTGAGGATATTTCCTTTTTCACCATTGCCCTCTATGGGCTTCAAAATATCACTTTGCCAATTCCACAAGAACTGTCTTAGCGAAAGGCTTCTTGTGGGGAAAGCTCTAACTCTGTGAGATGATTTCACAGAACACAAAGAAGTTTCTCAGAAAGCTTCTTTCTCATTGTTATCGGAGTTTATATCCTTTGGCCCTGTAGTCTTCAAAGGGATCCGAAATATCTCTTCTCAGATTCCACAGAAATAAGGCTAGCAAAGAGATCCACGAAATACAGATGTAACTCTGTGAGATGAATTAACAGAACACTAAGCAGTTTCTCAGAAAGCTTCTTTCCAGATTTCATCTGAGAATATTTCCTTTTTCACCATAGCCCTCAATGCGCTTCCAAATATCTCTTTGCCAATTCGCAATAAATGTCTTAGCGAAAGACTTCTTGTGGGGAAAGCTGTAACTCTGTGAGATGATTTCACAGAACACAAAGAAGTTTCTCAGAAAGTTTCTTTCTCTTTGTTATCGGAGTTTATTTCCTTTGGCCCTATAGTCTTTAAAGGGATCCGAAATATCTGTTCTCAGATTCCACAGAAATAAGGCTAGCAAAGAGATCCACGAAATACAGATGTAACTCTGTGAAATGAATTAACAGAACACTAAGCAGTTTCTCAGAAAGCTTCTTTCCAGATTTCATCTGAGGATATTTCCTTTTTCACCATTGCCCTCTATGGGCTTCCAAATATCACATTGCCAATTCCACAAGAACTGTCTTAGCGAAAGGCTTCTTGAGGGGAAAGCTGTAACTCTGTGAGATGATTTCACAGAACACAAAGAAGTTTCTCAGAAAGCTTCTTTCTCGTTGTTATCGGAGTTTATATCCTTTGGCCCTATAGTCTTCAAAGGGATCCGAAATATCTGTTCTCAGATTCCACAGAAATAAGGCTAGCAAAGAGAGCCACGAAATACAGATGCAACTCTGTGAGATGAATTAACAGAACACGAAGCAGTTTCTCAGAAAGCTTCTTTCCAGATTTCATCTGAGGATATTTGCTTTTTCACCATTGCCCTCTATGGGCTTCAAAATATCACTTTGCCAATTCCACAAGAACTGTCTTAGCGAGAGGCTTCTTGAGGGGAAAGCTGTAACTCTGTGAGATGATTTCACAGAACACAAAGAAGTTTCCCAGAAAGCTTCTTTCTCATTGTTATCGGAGTTTATATCCTTTGGCCCTATAGTCTTCAAAGGGTTCCGAAATATCTCTTCTCAGATTCCACAGAAATAAGGCTAGCAAAGAGATCCACGAAATACAGATGTAACTCTGTGAGATGAATTAACAGAACACTAAGCAGTTTCTCAGAAAGCTTCTTTCCAGATTTCATCTGAGGATATTTCCTTTTTCACCATAGCCCTCTATGCGCTTCCAAATATCACTTTGCCAATTCCACAATAAATGTCTTAGCGAAAGACTTCTTGTGGGGAAAGCTGTAACTCTGTGAGATGATTTCACAGAACACAAAGAAGTTTCTCAGAAAGTTTCTTTCTCTTTGTTATCGGAGTTTATTTCCTTTGGCCCTATAGTCTTTAAAGGGATCCGAAATATCTGTTCTCAGATTCCACAGAAATAAGGCTAGCAAAGAGATCCGCGAAATACAGATGTAACTCTGTGAGATGAATTAACAGAACACTAAGCAGTTTCTCAGAAAGCTTCTTTCCAGATTTCATCTGAGGATATTTCCTTTTTCACCATAGCACTCTATGCGCTTCCAAATATCACTTTGCCAATTCCACAATAAATGTCTTAGCGAAAGACTTCTTTTGGGGAAAGCTGTAACTCTGTGAGATGATTTCACAGAACACAAAGAAGTTTCTCAGAAAGTTTTTTTCTCTTTGTTATGGGAGTTTATTTCCTTTGGCCCTATAGTCTTTAAAGGGATCCGAAATATCTGTTCTCAGATTCCACAGAAATAAGGCTAGCAAAGAGATCCACGAAATACAGATGTAACTCTGTGAAATGAATTAACAGAACACTAAGCAGTTTCTCAGAAAGCTTCTTTCCAGATTTCATCTGAGGATATTTCCTTTTTCACCATTGCCCTCTATGGGCTTCCAAATATCACATTGCCAATTCCACAAGAACTGTCTTAGCGAAAGGCTTCTTGAGGGGAAAGCTGTAACTCTGTGAGATGATTTCACAGAACACAAAGAAGTTTCTCAGAAAGCTTCTTTCTCGTTGTTATCGGAGTTTATATCCTTTGGCCCTATAGTCTTCAAAGGGATCCGAAATATCTGTTCTCAGATTCCACAGAAATAAGGCTAGCAAAGAGAGCCACGAAATACAGATGCAACTCTGTGAGATGAATTAACAGAACACGAAGCAGTTTCTCAGAAAGCTTCTTTCCAGATTTCATCTGAGGATATTTGCTTTTTCACCATTGCCCTCTATGGGCTTCAAAATATCACTTTGCCAATTCCACAAGAACTGTCTTAGCGAGAGGCTTCTTGAGGGGAAAGCTGTAACTCTGTGAGATGATTTCACAGAACACAAAGAAGTTTCCCAGAAAGCTTCTTTCTCATTGTTATCGGAGTTTATATTCTTTGGCCCTATAGTCTTCAAAGGGATCCGAAATATCTCTTCTCAGATTCCACAGAAATAAGGCTAGCAAAGAGATCCACGAAATACAGATGTAACTCTGTGAGATGAATTAACAGAACACTAAGCAGTTTCTCAGAAAGCTTCTTTCCAGATTTCATCTGAGGATATTTCCTTTTTCACCATAGCCCTCTATGCGCTTCCAAATATCACTTTGCCAATTCCACAATAAATGTCTTAGCGAAAGACTTCTTGTGGGGAAAGCTGTAACTCTGTGAGATGATTTCACAGAACACAAAGAAGTTTCTCAGAAAGTTTCTTTCTCTTTGTTATCGGAGTTTATATCCTTTGGCCCTATAGTCTTCAAAGGGTTCCGAAATATCTCTTCTCAGATTCCACAGAAATAAGGCTAGCAAAGAGATCCACGAAATACAGATGTAACTCTGTGAGATGAATTAACAGAACACTAAGCAGTTTCTCAGAAAGCTTCTTTCCAGATTTCATCTGAGGATATTTCCTTTTTCACCATAGCCCTCTATGCGCTTCAAAATATCACTTTGCCAATTCCACAATAAATGTCTTAGCGAAAGACTTCTTGTGGGGAAAGCTGTAACTCTGTGAGATGATTTCACAGAACACAAAGAAGTTTCTCAGAAAGTTTCTTTCTCTTTGTTATCGGAGTTTATTTCCTTTGGCCCTATAGTCTTTAAAGGGATCCGAAATATCTGTTCTCAGATTCCACAGAAATAAGGCTAGCAAAGAGATCCGCGAAATACAGATGTAACTCTGTGAGATGAATTAACAGAACACTAAGCAGTTTCTCAGAAAGCTTCTTTCCAGATTTCATCTGAGGATATTTCCTTTTTCACCATAGCACTCTATGCGCTTCCAAATATCACTTTGCCAATTCCACAATAAATGTCTTAGCGAAAGACTTCTTTTGGGGAAAGCTGTAACTCTGTGAGATGATTTCACAGAACACAAAGAAGTTTCTCAGAAAGTTTTTTTCTCTTTGTTATCGGAGTTTATTTCCTTTGGCCCTATAGTCTTTAAAGGGATCCGAAATATCTGTTCTCAGATTCCACAGAAATAAGGCTAGCAAAGAGATCCACGAAATACAGATGTAACTCTGTGAAATGAATTAACAGAACACTAAGCAGTTTCTCAGAAAGCTTCTTTCCAGATTTCATCTGAGGATATTTCCTTTTTCACCATTGCCCTCTATGGGCTTCCAAATATCACATTGCCAATTCCACAAGAACTGTCTTAGCGAAAGGCTTCTTGAGGGGAAAGCTGTAACTCTGTGAGATGATTTCACAGAACACAAAGAAGTTTCTCAGAAAGCTTCTTTCTCGTTGTTATCGGAGTTTATATCCTTTGGCCCTATAGTCTTCAAAGGGATCCGAAATATCTGTTCTCAGATTCCACAGAAATAAGGCTAGCAAAGAGAGCCACGAAATACAGATGCAACTCTGTGAGATGAATTAACAGAACACGAAGCAGTTTCTCAGAAAGCTTCTTTCCAGATTTCATCTGAGGATATTTGCTTTTTCACCATTGCCCTCTATGGGCTTCAAAATATCACTTTGCCAATTCCACAAGAACTGTCTTAGCGAGAGGCTTCTTGAGGGGAAAGCTGTAACTCTGTGAGATGATTTCACAGAACACAAAGAAGTTTCCCAGAAAGCTTCTTTCTCATTGTTATCGGAGTTTATATTCTTTGGCCCTATAGTCTTCAAAGGGATCCGAAATATCTCTTCTCAGATTCCACAGAAATAAGGCTAGCAAAGAGATCCACGAAATACAGATGTAACTCTGTGAGATGAATTAACAGAACACTAAGCAGTTTCTCAGAAAGCTTCTTTCCAGATTTCATCTGAGGATATTTCCTTTTTCACCATAGCCCTCTATGCGCTTCCAAATATCACTTTGCCAATTCCACAATAAATGTCTTAGCGAAAGACTTCTTGTGGGGAAAGCTGTAACTCTGTGAGATGATTTCACAGAACACAAAGAAGTTTCTCAGAAAGTTTCTTTCTCTTTGTTATCGGAGTTTATTTCCTTTGGCCCTATAGTCTTTAAAGGGATCCGAAATATCTGTTCTCAGATTCCACAGAAATAAGGCTAGCAAAGAGATCCACGAAATACAGATGTAACTCTGTGAAATGAATTAACAGAACACTAAGCAGTTTCTCAGAAAGCTTCTTTCCAGATTTCATCTGAGGATATTTCCTTTTACACCATTGCCCTCTATGGGCTTCCAAATATCACATTGCCAATTCCACAAGAACTGTCTTAGCGAAAGGCTTCTTGAGGGGAAAGCTGTAACTCTGTGAGATGATTTCACAGAACACAAAGAAGTTTCTCAGAAAGCTTCTTTCTCGTTGTTATCGGAGTTTATATCCTTTGGCCCTATAGTCTTCAAAGGGATCCGAAATATCTGTTCTCAGATTCCACAGAAATAAGGCTAGCAAAGAGAGCCACGAAATACAGATGCAACTCTGTGAGATGAATTAACAGAACACGAAGCAGTTTCTCAGAA
Organism: Macaca nemestrina; assembly: GCF_043159975.1. Classification (NCBI taxonomy): domain Eukaryota; kingdom Metazoa; phylum Chordata; class Mammalia; order Primates; family Cercopithecidae; genus Macaca; species Macaca nemestrina. The sequence goes on from NC_092143.1 coordinate 33,946,358, forward strand.
AGCTTCTTTCCAGATTTCATCTGAGGATATTTGCTTTTTCACCATTGCCCTCTATGGGCTTCAAAATATCACTTTGCCAATTCCACAAGAACTGTCTTAGCGAAAGGCTTCTTGAGGGGAAAGCTGTAACTCTGTGAGATGATTTCACAGAACACAAAGAAGTTTCTCAGAAAGCTTCTTTCTCATTGTTATCGGAGTTCATATCCTTTGGCCCTATAGTCTTCAAAGGGATCCGAAATATCTCTTCTCAGATTACACAGAAATAAGGCTAGCAAAGAGATCCACGAAATACAGATGTAACTCTGTGAGATGAATTAACAGAACACTAAGCAGTTTCTCAGAAAGCTTCTTTCCAGATTTCATCTGAGGATATTTCCTTTTTCACCATAGCCCTCTATGCGCTTCCAAATATCACTTTGCCAATTCCACAATAAATGTCTTAGCGAAAGACTTCTTGTGGGGAAAGCTGTAACTCTGTGAGATGATTTCACAGAACACAAAGAAGTTTCTCAGAAAGTTTCTTTCTCTTTGTTATCGGAGTTTATTTCCTTTGGCCCTATAGTCTTTAAAGGGATCCGAAATATCTGTTCTCAGATTCCACAGAAATAAGGCTAGCAAAGAGATCCGCGAAATACAGATGTAACTCTGTGAGATGAATTAACAGAACACTAAGCAGTTTCTCAGAAAGCTTCTTTCCAGATTTCATCTGAGGATATTTCCTTTTTCACCATAGCACTCTATGCGCTTCCAAATATCACTTTGCCAATTCCACAATAAATGTCTTAGCGAAAGACTTCTTGTGGGGAAAGCTGTAACTCTGTGAGATGATTTCACAGAACACAAAGAAGTTTCTCAGAAAGTTTTTTTCTCTTTGTTATCGGAGTTTATTTCCTTTGGCCCTATAGTCTTTAAAGGGATCCTAAATATCTGTTCTCAGATTCCACAGAAATAAGGCTAGCAAAGAGATCCACGAAATACAGATGTAACTCTGTGAAATGAATTAACAGAACACTAAGCAGTTTCTCAGAAAGCTTCTTTCCAGATTTCATCTGAGGATATTTCCTTTTTCACCATTGGCCTCTATGGGCTTCCAAATATCACATTGCCAATTCCACAAGAACTGTCTTAGCGAAAGGCTTCTTGAGGGGAAAGCTGTAACTCTGTGAGATGATTTCACAGAACACAAAGAAGTTTCTCAGAAAGCTTCTTTCTCGTTGTTATCGGAGTTTATATCCTTTGGCCCTATAGTCTTCAAAGGGATCCGAAATATCTGTTCTCAGATTCCACAGAAATAAGGCTAGCAAAGAGAGCCACGAAATACAGATGCAACTCTGTGAGATGAATTAACAGAACACGAAGCAGTTTCTCAGAAAGCTTCTTTCCAGATTTCATCTGAGGATATTTCCTTTTTCACCATTGCCCTCTATGGGCTTCAAAATATCACTTTGCCAATTCCACAAGAACTGTCTTAGCGAAAGGCTTCTTGAGGGGAAAGCTGTAACTCTGTGAGATGATTTCACAGAACACAAAGAAGTTTCTCAGAAAGCTTCTTTCTCATTGTTATCGGAGTTTATATCCTTTGGCCCTATAGTCTTCAAAGGGATCCGAAATATCTCTTCTCAGATTCCACAGAAATAAGGCTAGCAAAGAGATCCACGAAATACAGATGTAACTCTGTGAGATGAATTAACAGAACACTAAGCAGTTTCTCAGAAAGCTTCTTTCCAGATTTCATCTGAGGATATTTCCTTTTTCACCATAGCCCTCTATGCGCTTCTTTCTCGTTGTTATCGGAGTTTATATCCTTTGGCCCTATAGTCTTCAAAGGGATCCGAAATATCTCTTCTCAGATTCCACAGAAATAAGGCTAGCAAAGAGATCCACGAAATACAGATGTAACTCTGTGAGATGAATTAACAGAACACTAAGCAGTTTCTCAGAAAGCTTCTTTCCAGATTTCATCTGAGGATATTTCCTTTTTCACCATAGCCCTCTATGCGCTTCCAAATATCACTTTGCCAATTCCACAATAAATGTCTTAGCGAAAGACTTCTTGTGGGGAAAGCTGTAACTCTGTGAGATGATTTCACAGAACACAAAGAAGTTTCTCAGAAAGTTTTTTTCTCTTTGTTATCGGAGTTTATTTCCTTTGGCCCTATAGCCTTTAAAGGGATCCGAAATATCTGTTCTCAGATTCCACAGAAATAAGGCTAGCAAAGAGATCCACGAAATACAGATGTAACTCTGTGAAATGAATTAACAGAACACTAAGCAGTTTCTCAGAAAGCTTCTTTCCAGATTTCATCTGAGGATATTTCCTTTTTCACCATTGCCCTCTATGGGCTTCCAAATATCACATTGCCAATTCCACAAGAACTGTCTTAGCGAAAGGTTTCTTGAGGGGAAAGCTGTAACTCTGTGAGATGATTTCACAGAACACAAAGAAGTTTCTCAGAAAGCTTCTTTCTCGTTGTTATCGGAGTTTATATCCTTTGGCCCTATAGTCTTCAAAGGGATCCGAAATATCTGTTCTCAGATTCCACAGAAATAAGGCTAGCAAAGAGAGCCACGAAATACAGATGCAACTCTGTGAGATGAATTAACAGAACACGAAGCAGTTTCTCAGAAAGCTTCTTTCCAGATTTCATCTGAGGATATTTCCTTTTTCACCATTGCCCTCTATGGGCTTCAAAATATCACTTTGCCAATTCCACAAGAACTGTCTTAGCGAAAGGCTTCTTGAGGGGAAAGCTGTAACTCTGTGAGATGATTTCACAGAACACAAAGAAGTTTCTCAGAAAGTTTCTTTCTCTTTGTTATCGTAGTTTATTTCCTTTGGCCCTATTGTCTTTAAAGGGATCCGAAATATCTGTTCTCAGATCCCACAGAAATAAGGCTAGCAAAGAGATCCGCGAAATACAGATGTAACTCTGTGAGATGAATTAACAGAACACTAAGCAGTTTCTCAGAAAGCTTCTTTCCAGATTTCATCTGAGGATATTTCCTTTTTCACCGTAGCCCTCTATGCGCTTCCAAATATCACTTTGCCAATTCCACAATAAATGTCTTAGCGAAAGACTTCTTGTGGGGAAAGCTGTAACTCTGTGAGATGATTTCACAGAACACAAAGAAGTTTCTCAGAAGGCTTCTTTCTCGTTGTTATCGGAGTTTATTTCCTTTGGCCCTATAGACTTCAAAGGGATCCGAAATATCTCTTCTCAGATTCCACAGAAATAAGGCTAGGAAAGAGATCCACGAAATACAGATGTAACTCTGTGAGATGAATTAACAGAACACTAAGCAGTTTCTCAGAAAGCTTCTTTCCACATTTCATCTGAGGATATTTCCTTTTTCACCATAGCCCTCTATGCGCTTCCAAATATCACTTTGCCAATTCCACAATAAATGTCTTAGCGAAAGACTTCTTGTGAGGAAAGCTGTAACTCTGTGAGATGATTTCACAGAACACAAAGAAGTTTCTCAGAAAGCTTCTTTCTCGTTGTTATCGGAGTTTATATCCTTTGGCCCTATAGTCTTCAAAGGGATCCGAAATATCTCTTCTCAGATTCCACAGAAATAAGGCTAGCAAAGAGATCCACGAAATACAGATGTAACTCTGTGAGATGAATTAACAGAACACTAAGCAGTTTCTCAGAAAGCTTCTTTCCAGATTTCATCTGAGGATATTTCCTTTTTCACCATAGCCCTCTATGCGCTTCCAAATATCACTTTGCCAATTCCACAATAAATGTCTTAGCGAAAGACTTCTTGTGGGGAAAGCTGTAACTCTGTGAGATGACTTCACAGAACACAAAGAAGTTTCTCAGAAAGCTTCTTTCTCGTTGTTATCGGAGTTTATTTCCTTTGGCCCTATAGTCTTTAAAGGGAACCGAAATATCTGTTCTCAGATTCCACAGAAATAAGGCTAGCGAAGAGATCCACGAAATACAGATGTAACTCTGTGAGATGAATTAACAGAACACTAAGCAGTTTCTCAGAAAGCTTCTTTCCAGATTTCATCTGAGGATATTTCCTTTTTCACCATTGCCCTCTATGGGCTTCAAAATATCACTTTGCCAATTCAACAAGAACTGTCTTAGCGAAAGGCTTCTTGAGGGGAAAGCTGTAACTCTGTGAGATGATTTCACAGAACACAAAGAAGTTTCTCAGAAAGCTTCTTTCTCATTGTTATCGGAGTTTATATCCTTTGGCCCTATAGTCTTCAAAGGGATCCGAAATATCTGTCCTCAGATTCCACAGAAATAAGGCTAGCAAAGAGAGCCACGAAATACAGATGCAACTCTGTGAGATGAATTAACAGAACACTAAGCAGTTTCTCAGAAAGCTTCTTTCCAGATTTCATCTGAGGATATTTCCTTTTTCACCATTGCCCTCTATGCGCTTCCAAATATCACTTTGCCAATTCCACAATAAATGTCTTAGCGAAAGACTTCTTGTGGGGAAAGCTGTAACTCTGTGAGATGATTTCACAGAACACAAAGAAGTTTCTCAGAAAGCTTCTTTCTCGTTGTTATCGGAGTTTATATCCTTTGGCCCTATAGTCTTCAAAGGGATCCGAAATATCTCTTCTCAGATTCCACAGAAATAAGGCTAGCAAAGAGATCCACGAAATACAGATGTAATTCTGTGAGATGAATTAACAGAACACTAAGCAGTTTCTCAGAAAGCTTCTTTCCAGATTTCATCTGAGGATATTTCCTTTTTCACCATTGCCCTCTGTGGGCTTCCAAATATCACTTTGCCAATTCCACAAGAACTGTCTTAGCGAAAGACTTCTTGAGGGGAAAGCTGTAACTCTGTGAGATGATTTCACAGAACACAAAGAAGTTTCTCAGAAAGCTTCCTTCTCTTTCTTATCGGAGTTTATATCCTTAGGCCCTATATTCATCAAAGGGATCCGAAATATCTCTTCTCAGATTCCACAGAAATAAGGCTAGCAAAGACATCCACGAAATACAGATGTAACTCTGTGAGATGAATTAACAGAACACTAAGCAGTTTCTCAGAAAGCTTCTTTCCAGATTTCATCTGAGGATATTTCCTTTTTCACCATTGCCCTCTATGGGCTTCCAAATATCACTTTGCCAATTCCACAAGAACTGTCTTAGCGAAAGGCTTCTTGAGGGGAAAGCTGTAACTCTGTGAAATGATTTCACAGAACACAAAGAAGTTTCTCAGAAAGTTTCTTTCTCTTTGTTATCGGAGTTTATTTCCTTTGGCCCTATAGTCTTCAAAGGGATCCGAAATATCTGTTCTCAGATTCCACAGAAATAAGGCTAGCAAAGAGATCCGCGAAATACAGATGTAACTCTGTGAGATGAATTAACAGAACACTAAGCAGTTTCTCAGAAAGCTTCTTTCCAGATTTCATCTGAGGATATTTCCTTTTTCACCATAGCCCTCTAGGCGCTTCCAAATATCACTTTGCCAATTCCACAATAAATGTCTTAGCGAAAGACTTCTTGTGGGGAAAGCTGTAACTCTGTGAGATGATTTCACAGAACACAAAGAAGTTTCTCAGAAAGCTTCTTTCTCCTTGTTATCGGAGTTTATATCCTTTGGCCCTATAGTCTTCAAAGGGATTCGAAATATCTCTTCTCAGATTCCACAGAAATAAGGCTAGCAAAGAGATCCACGAAATACAGATGTAACTCTGTGAGATGAATTAACAGAACACTAAGCAGTTTCTCAGAAAGCTTCTTTCCAGATTTCATCTGAGGATATTTCCTTTTTCACCATAGCCCTCTATGCGCTTCCAAATATCACTTTGCCAATTCCACAATAAATGTCTTAGCGAAAGACTTCTTGTGGGGAAAGCTGTAACTCTGTGAGATGATTTCACAGAACACAAAGAAGTTTCTCAGAAAGCTTCTTTCTCGTTGTTATCGGAGTTTATATCCTTTGGCCCTATCGTCTTCAAAGGGATCCGAAATATCTCTTCTCAGATTCCACAGAACTAAGGCTAGCAAAGAGATCCACGAAATACAGATGTAACCCTGTGAGATGAATTAACAGAACACTAAGCAGTTTCTCAGAAAGCTTCTTTCCAGATTTCATCTGAGGATATTTCCTTTTTCACCATTGCCCTCTATGCGCTTCCAAATATCACTTTGCCAATTCCACAATAAATGTCTTAGCGAAAGACTTCTTGTGGGGAAAGCTGTAACTCTGTGAGATGATTTCACAGAACACAAAGAAGTTTCTCAGAAAGCTTCTTTCTCGTTGTTATCGGAGTTTATATCCTTTGGCCCTATAGTCTTCAAAGGGATCCGAAATATCTCTTCTCAGATTCCACAGAAATAAGGCTAGCAAAGAGATCCACGAAATACAGATGTAATTCTGTGAGATGAATTAACAGAACACTAAGCAGTTTCTCAGAAAGCTTCTTTCCAGATTTCATCTGAGGATATTTCCTTTTTCACCATTGCCCTCTGTGGGCTTCCAAATATCACTTTGCCAATTCCACAAGAACTGTCTTAGCGAAAGACTTCTTGAGGGGAAAGCTGTAACTCTGTGAGATGATTTCACAGAACACAAAGAAGTTTCTCAGAAAGCTTCCTTCTCTTTCTTATCGGAATTTATATCCTTAGGCCCTATATTCATCAAAGGGATCCGAAATATCTCTTCTCAGATTCCACAGAAATAAGGCTAGCAAAGACATCCACGAAATACAGATGTAACTCTGTGAGATGAATTAACAGAACACTAAGCAGTTTCTCAGAAAGCTTCTTTCCAGATTTCATCTGAGGATATTTCCTTTTTCACCATTGCCCTCTATGGGCTTCCAAATATCACTTTGCCAATTCCACAAGAACTGTCTTAGCGAAAGGCTTCTTGAGGGGAAAGCTGTAACTCTGTGAAATGATTTCACAGAACACAAAGAAGTTTCTCAGAAAGTTTCTTTCTCTTTGTTATCGGAGTTTATTTCCTTTGGCCCTATAGTCTTCAAAGGGATCCGAAATATCTGTTCTCAGATTCCACAGAAATAAGGCTAGCAAAGAGATCCGCGAAATACAGATGTAACTCTGTGAGATGAATTAACAGAACACTAAGCAGTTTCTCAGAAAGCTTCTTTCCAGATTTCATCTGAGGATATTTCCTTTTTCACCATAGCCCTCTAGGCGCTTCCAAATATCACTTTGCCAATTCCACAATAAATGTCTTAGCGAAAGACTTCTTGTGGGGAAAGCTGTAACTCTGTGAGATGATTTCACAGAACACAAAGAAGTTTCTCAGAAAGCTTCTTTCTCCTTGTTATCGGAGTTTATATCCTTTGGCCCTATAGTCTTCAAAGGGATTCGAAATATCTCTTCTCAGATTCCACAGAAATAAGGCTAGCAAAGAGATCCACGAAATACAGATGTAACTCTGTGAGATGAATTAACAGAACACTAAGCAGTTTCTCAGAAAGCTTCTTTCCAGATTTCATCTGAGGATATTTCCTTTTTCACCATAGCCCTCTATGCGCTTCCAAATATCACTTTGCCAATTCCACAATAAATGTCTTAGCGAAAGACTTCTTGTGGGGAAAGCTGTAACTCTGTGAGATGATTTCACAGAACACAAAGAAGTTTCTCAGAAAGCTTCTTTCTCGTTGTTATCGGAGTTTATATCCTTTGGCCCTATCGTCTTCAAAGGGATCCGAAATATCTCTTCTCAGATTCCACAGAACTAAGGCTAGCAAAGAGATCCACGAAATACAGATGTAACCCTGTGAGATGAATTAACAGAACACTAAGCAGTTTCTCAGAAAGCTTCTTTCCAGATTTCATCTGAGGATATTTCTTTTTCACCATTGCCCTCTATGGGCTTCAAAATATCACTTTGCCAATTCAACAAGAACTGTCTTAGCGAAAGGCTTCTTGAGGGGAAAGCTGTAACTCTTTGAGATGATTTCACAGAACACAAAGAAGTTTCTCAGAAAGCTTCCTTCTCTTTCTTATCGGAGTTTATTTCCTTTGGCCCTAGAGTCTTCAAAGGGATCCGAAATATCTGTTCTCAGATTCCACAGAAATAAGGCTAGCAAAGAGATCCGCGAAATACAGATGTAACTCTGTGAGATGAATTAACAGAACACTAAGCAGTTTCTCAGAAAGCTTCTTTCCAGATTTCATCTGAGGATATTTCCTTTTTCACCATAGCCCTCTATGCGCTTCCAAATATCACTTTGCCAATTCCACAATAAATGTCTTAGCGAAAGACTTCTTGTGGGGAAAGTTGTAACTCTGTGAGATGATTTCACAGAACACAAAGAAGTTTCTCAGAAAGTTTCTTTCTCTTTGTTATCGGAGTTTATTTCCTTTGGCCCTATAGTCTTTAAAGGGATGTGAAATATCTGTTCTCAGATTCCACAGAAATAAGGCTAGCAAAGAGATCCGCGAAATAGAGATGTAACTCTGTGAGATGAATTAACAGAACACTAAGCAGTTTCTCAGAAACTTCTTTCCACATTTCATCTGAGGATATTTCCTTTTTCACCATAGCCCTCTATGCGCTTCCAAATATCACTTTGCCAATTCCACAATAAATGTCTTAGCGAAAGACTTCTTGTGGGGAAAGTTGTAACTCTGTGAGATGATTTCACAGAACACAAAGAAGTTTCTCAGAAAGTTTCTTTCTCTTTGTTATCGGAGTTTATTTCCTTTGGCCCTATAGTCTTTATAGAGATCCGAAATATCTGTTCTCAGATTCCACAGAAATAAGGCTAGCAAAGAGATCCGCGAAATACAGATGTAACTTTTTGAGATGAATTAACAGAACACTAAGCAGTTTCTCAGAAAGCTTCTTTCCAGTTTTCATCTGAGGATATTTCCTTTTTCACCATAGCCCTCTATGCGCTTCCAAATATCACTTTGCCAATTCGCAATAAATGTCTTAGCGAAAGACTTCTTGTGGGGAAAGCTGTAACTCTGTGAGATGATTTCACAGAACACAAAGAAGTTTCTCAGAAAGTTTCTTTCTCTTTGTTATCGTAGTTTATTTCCTTTGGCCCTATTGTCTTTAAAGGGATCCGAAATATCTGTTCTCAGATTCCACAGAAATAAGGCTAGCAAAGAGATCCGCGAAATACAGATGTAACTCTGTGAGATGAATTAACAGAACACTAAGCAGTTTCTCAGAAAGCTTCTTTCCAGATTTCATCTGAGGATATTTCCTTTTTCACCATAGCCCTCTATGCGCTTCCAAATATCACTTTGCCAATTCCACAATAAATGTCTTAGCGAAAGACTTCTTGTGGGGAAAGCTGTAACTCTGTGAGATGATTTCACAGAACACAAAGAAGTTTCTCAGAAGGCTTCTTTCTCGTTGTTATCGGAGTTTATTTCCTTTGGCCCTATAGACTTCAAAGGGATCCGAAATATCTCTTCTCAGATTCCACAGAAATAAGGCTAGCAAAGAGATCCACGAAATACAGATGTAACTCTGTGAGATGAATTAACAGAAAACTAAGCAGTTTCTCAGAAAGCTTCTTTCCAGATTTCATCTGAGGATATTTCCTTTTTCACCATAGCCCTCTATGCGCTTCCAAATATCACTTTGCCAATTCCACAATAAATGTCTTAGCGAAAGACTTCTTGTGGGGAAAGCTGTAACTCTGTGAGATGATTTCACAGAACACAAAGAAGTTTCTCAGAAAGCTTCTTTCTCGTTGTTATCGGAGTTTATATCCTTTGGCCCTATAGTCTTCAAAGGGATTCGAAATATCTCTTCTCAGATTCCACAGAAATAAGGCTAGCAAAGAGATCCACGAAATACAGATGTAACTCTGTGAGATGAATTAACAGAACACTAAGCAGTTTCTCAGAAAGCTTCTTTCCAGATTTCATCTGAGGATATTTCCTTTTTCACCATTGCCCTCTATGGGCTTCAAAATATCACTTTGCCAATTCAACAAGAACTGTCTTAGCGAAAGGCTTCTTGAGGGGAAAGCTGTAACTCTTTGAGATGATTTCACAGAACACAAAGAAGTTTCTCAGAAAGCTTCCTTCTCTTTCTTATCGGAGTTTATTTCCTTTGGCCCTAGAGTCTTCAAAGGGATCCGAAATATCTGTTCTCAGATTCCACAGAAATAAGGCTAGCAAAGAGATCCGCGAAATACAGATGTAACTCTGTGAGATGAATTAACAGAACACTAAGCAGTTTCTCAGAAAGCTTCTTTCCAGATTTCATCTGAGGATATTTCCTTTTTCACCATAGCCCTCTATGCGCTTCCAAATATCACTTTGCCAATTCCACAATAAATGTCTTAGCGAAAGACTTCTTGTGGGGAAAGTTGTAACTCTGTGAGATGATTTCACAGAACACAAAGAAGTTTCTCAGAAAGTTTCTTTCTCTTTGTTATCGGAGTTTATTTCCTTTGGCCCTATAGTCTTTAAAGGGATGTGAAATATCTGTTCTCAGATTCCACAGAAATAAGGCTAGCAAAGAGATCCGCGAAATAGAGATGTAACTCTGTGAGATGAATTAACAGAACACTAAGCAGTTTCTCAGAAACTTCTTTCCACATTTCATCTGAGGATATTTCCTTTTTCACCATAGCCCTCTATGCGCTTCCAAATATCACTTTGCCAATTCCACAATAAATGTCTTAGCGAAAGACTTCTTGTGGGGAAAGTTGTAACTCTGTGAGATGATTTCACAGAACACAAAGAAGTTTCTCAGAAAGTTTCTTTCTCTTTGTTATCGGAGTTTATTTCCTTTGGCCCTATAGTCTTTATAGAGATCCGAAATATCTGTTCTCAGATTCCACAGAAATAAGGCTAGCAAAGAGATCCGCGAAATACAGATGTAACTTTTTGAGATGAATTAACAGAACACTAAGCAGTTTCTCAGAAAGCTTCTTTCCAGATTTCATCTGAGGATATTTCCTTTTTCACCATAGCCCTCTATGCGCTTCCAAATATCACTTTGCCAATTCGCAATAAATGTCTTAGCGAAAGACTTCTTGTGGGGAAAGCTGTAACTCTGTGAGATGATTTCACAGAACACAAAGAAGTTTCTCAGAAAGTTTCTTTCTCTTTGTTATCGTAGTTTATTTCCTTTGGCCCTATTGTCTTTAAAGGGATCCGAAATATCTGTTCTCAGATTCCACAGAAATAAGGCTAGCAAAGAGATCCGCGAAATACAGATGTAACTCTGTGAGATGAATTAACAGAACACTAAGCAGTTTCTCAGAAAGCTTCTTTCCAGATTTCATCTGAGGATATTTCCTTTTTCACCATAGCCCTCTATGCGCTTCCAAATATCACTTTGCCAATTCCACAATAAATGTCTTAGCGAAAGACTTCTTGTGGGGAAAGCTGTAACTCTGTGAGATGATTTCACAGAACACAAAGAAGTTTCTCAGAAGGCTTCTTTCTCGTTGTTATCGGAGTTTATTTCCTTTGGCCCTATAGATTTCAAAGGGATCCGAAATATCTCTTCTCAGATTCCACAGAAATAAGGCTAGCAAAGAGATCCACGAAATACAGATGTAACTCTGTGAGATGAATTAACAGAACACTAAGCAGTTTCTCAGAAAGCTTCTTTCCAGATTTCATCTGAGGATATTTCCTTTTTCACCATAGCCCTCTATGCGCTTCCAAATATCACTTTGCCAATTCCACAATAAATGTCTTAGCGAAAGACTTCTTGTGGGGAAAGCTGTAACTCTGTGAGATGATTTCACAGAACACAAAGAAGTTTCTCAGAAAGCTTCTTTCTCGTTGTTATCGGAGTTTATATCCTTTGGCCCTATAGTCTTCAAAGGGATTCGAAATATCTCTTCTCAGATTCCACAGAAATAAGGCTAGCAAAGAGATCCACGAAATACAGATGTAACTCTGTGAGATGAATTAACAGAACACTAAGCAGTTTCTCAGAAAGCTTCTTTCCAGATTTCATCTGAGGATATTTCCTTTTTCACCATTGCCCTCTATGGGCTTCAAAATATCACTTTGCCAATTCAACAAGAACTGTCTTAGCGAAAGGCTTCTTGAGGGGAAAGCTGTAACTCTTTGAGATGATTTCACAGAACACAAAGAAGTTTCTCAGAAAGCTTCCTTCTCTTTCTTATCGGAGTTTATTTCCTTTGGCCCTATAGTCTTCAAAGGGATCCGAAATATCTGTTCTCAGATTCCACAGAAATAAGGCTAGCAAAGAGATCCGCGAAATACAGATGTAACTCTGTGAGATGAATTAACAGAACACTAAGCAGTTTCTCAGAAAGCTTCTTTCCAGATTTCATCTGAGGATATTTCCTTTTTCACCATAGCCCTCTATGCGCTTCAAAATATCACTTTGCCAATTCGCAATAAATGTCTTAGCGAAAGACTTCTTGTGGGGAAAGCTGTAACTCTGTGAGATGACTTCACAGAACACAAAGAAGTTTCTCAGAAAGCTTCTTTCTCGTTGTTATCGGAGTTTATTTCCTTTGGCCCTATAGTCTTTAAAGGGATCCGAAATACCTGTTCTCAGATTCCACAGAAATAAGGCTAGCGAAGAGATCCACGAAATACAGATGTAACTCTGTGAGATGAATTAACAGAACACTAAGCAGTTTCTCAGAAAGCTTCTTTCCAGATTTCATCTGAGGATATTTCCTTTTTCACCATTGCCCTCTATGGGCTTCAAAATATCACTTTGCCAATTCAACAAGAACTGTCTTAGCGAAAGGCTTCTTGAGGGGAAAGCTGTAACTCTGTGAGATGATTTCACAGAACACAAAGAAGTTTCTCAGAAAGCTTCTTTCTCATTGTTATCGGAGTTTATATCCTTTGGCCCTATAGTCTTCAAAGGGATCCGAAATATCTGTCCTCAGATTCCACAGAAATAAGGCTAGCAAAGAGAGCCACGAAATACAGATGCAACTCTGTGAGATGAATTAACAGAACACTAAGCAGTTTCTCAGAAAGCTTCTTTCCAGATTTCATCTGAGGATATTTCCTTTTTCACCATTGCCCTCTATGCGCTTCCAAATATCACTTTGCCAATTCCACAATAAATGTCTTAGCGAAAGACTTCTTGTGGGGAAAGCTGTAACTCTGTGAGATGATTTCACAGAACACAAAGAAGTTTCTCAGAAAGCTTCTTTCTCGTTGTTATCGGAGTTTATGTCCTTTGGCCCTATAGTCTTCAAAGGGATCCGAAATATCTCTTCTCAGATTCCACAGAAATAAGGCTAGCAAAGAGATCCACGAAATACAGATGTAACTCTGTGAGATGAATTAACAGAACACTAAGCAGTTTCTCAGAAAGCTTCTTTCCAGATTTCATCTGAGGATATTTCCTTTTTCACCATTGCCCTCTGTGGGCTTCCAAATATCACTTTGCCAATTCCACAAGAACTGTCTTAGCGAAAGACTTCTTGAGGGGAAAGCTGTAACTCTGTGAGATGATTTCACAGAACACAAAGAAGTTTCTCAGAAAGCTTCCTTCTCTTTCTTATCGGAGTTTATATCCTTAGGCCCTATATTCATCAAAGGGATCCGAAATATCTCTTCTCAGATTCCACAGAAATAAGGCTAGCAAAGACATCCACGAAATACAGATGTAACTCTGTGAGATGAATTAACAGAACACTAAGCAGTTTCTCAGAAAGCTTCTTTCCAGATTTCATCTGAGGATATTTCGTTTTTCACCATTGCCCTGTATGGGCTTCCAAATATCACTTTGCCAATTCCACAAGAACTGTCTTAGCGAAAGGCTTCTTGAGGGGAAAGCTGTAACTCTGTGAAATGATTTCACAGAACACAAAGAAGTTTCTCAGAAAGTTTCTTTCTCTTTGTTATCGGAGTTTATTTCCTTTGGCCCTATAGTCTTCAAAGGGATCCGAAATATCTCTTCTCAGATTCCACAGAAATAAGGCTAGCAAAGAGATCCGCGAAATACAGATGTAACTCTGTGAGATGAATTAACAGAACACTAAGCAGTTTCTCAGAAAGCTTCTTTCCAGATTTCATCTGAGGATATTTCCTTTTTCACCATAGCCCTCTAGGCGCTTCCAAATATCACTTTGCCAATTCCACAATAAATGTCTTAGCGAAAGACTTCTTGTGGGGAAAGCTGTAACTCTGTGAGATGATTTCACAGAACACAAAGAAGTTTCTCAGAAAGCTTCTTTCTCCTTGTTACCGGAGTTTATATCCTTTGGCCCTATAGTCTTCAAAGGGATTCGAAATATCTCTTCTCAGATTCCACAGAAATAAGGCTAGCAAAGAGATCCACGAAATACAGATGTAACTCTGTGAGATGAATTAACAGAACACTAAGCAGTTTCTCAGAAAGCTTCTTTCCAGATTTCATCTGAGGATATTTCCTTTTTCACCATAGCCCTCTATGCGCTTCCAAATATCACTTTGCCAATTCCACAATAAATGTCTTAGCGAAAGACTTCTTGTGGGGAAAGCTGTAACTCTGTGAGATGATTTCACAGAACACAAAGAAGTTTCTCAGAAAGCTTCTTTCTCGTTGTTATCGGAGTTTATATCCTTTGGCCCTATCGTCTTCAAAGGGATCCGAAATATCTCTTCTCAGATTCCACAGAAATAAGGCTAGCAAAGAGATCCACGAAATACAGATGTAACTCTGTGAGATGAATTAACAGAACACTAAGCAGTTTCTCAGAAAGCTTCTTTCCAGATTTCATCTGAGGATATTTCTTTTTCACCATTGCCCTCTATGGGCTTCAAAATATCACTTTGCCAATTCAACAAGAACTGTCTTAGCGAAAGGCTTCTTGAGGGGAAAGCTGTAACTCTTTGAGATGATTTCACAGAACACAAAGAAGTTTCTCAGAAAGCTTCCTTCTCTTTCTTATCGGAGTTTATTTCCTTTGGCCCTAGAGTCTTCAAAGGGATCCGAAATATCTGTTCTCAGATTCCACAGAAATAAGGCTAGCAAAGAGATCCGCGAAATACAGATGTAACTCTGTGAGATGAATTAACAGAACACTAAGCAGTTTCTCAGAAAGCTTCTTTCCAGATTTCATCTGAGGATATTTCCTTTTTCACCATAGCCCTCTATGCGCTTCCAAATATCACTTTGCCAATTCCACAATAAATGTCTTAGCGAAAGACTTCTTCTGGGGAAAGTTGTAACTCTGTGAGATGATTTCACAGAACACAAAGAAGTTTCTCAGAAAGTTTCTTTCTCTTTGTTATCGGAGTTTATTTCCTTTGGCCCTATAGTCTTTAAAGGGATGTGAAATATCTGTTCTCAGATTCCACAGAAATAAGGCTAGCAAAGAGATCCGCGAAATACAGATGTAACTCTGTGAGATGAATTAACAGAACACTAAGCAGTTTCTCAGAAACTTCTTTTCACATTTCATCTGAGGATATTTCCTTTTTCACCATAGCCCTCTATGCGCTTCCAAATATCACTTTGCCAATTCCACAATAAATGTCTTAGCGAAAGACTTCTTGTGGGGAAAGTTGTAACTCTGTGAGATGATTTCACAGAACACAAAGAAGTTTCTCAGAAAGTTTCTTTCTCTTTGTTATCGGAGTTTATTTCCTTTGGCCCTATAGTCTTTATAGAGATCCGAAATATCTGTTCTCAGATTCCACAGAAATAAGGCTAGCAAAGAGATCCGCGAAATACAGATGTAACTCTTTGAGATGAATTAACAGAACACTAAGCAGTTTCTCAGAAAGCTTCTTTCCAGATTTCATCTGAGGATATTTCCTTTTTCACCATAGCCCTCTATGCGCTTCCAAATATCACTTTGCCAATTCGCAATAAATGTCTTAGCGAAAGACTTCTTGTGGGGAAAGGTGTAACTCTGTGAGTTGATTTCACAGAACACAAAGAAGTTTCTCAGAAAGTTTCTTTCTCTTTGTTATCGTAGTTTATTTCCTTTGGCCCTATTGTCTTTAAAGGGATCCGAAATATCTGTTCTCAGATTCCACAGAAATAAGGCTAGCAAAGAGATCCACGAAATACAGATGTAACTCTGTGAGATGAATTAACAGAACACTAAGCAGTTTCTCAGAAAGCTTCTTTCCAGATTTCATCTGAGGATATTTCCTTTTTCACCAGAGCCCTCTATGCGCTTCCAAATATCACTTTGCCAATTCCACAATAAATGTCTTAGCGAAAGACTTCTTGTGGGGAAAGCTGTAACTCTGTGAGATGATTTCACAGAACACAAAGAAGTTTCTCAGAAGGCTTCTTTCTCGTTGTCATCGGAGTTTTTTTCCTTTGGCCCTATAGACTTCAAAGGGATCCGAAATATCTCTTCTCAGATTCCACAGAAATAAGGCTAGTAAAGAGATCCACGAAATACAGATGTAACTCTGTGAGATGAATTAACAGAACACTAAGCAGTTTCTCAGAAAGCTTCTTTCCAGATTTCATCTGAGGATATTTCCTTTTTCACCATAGCCCTCTATGCGCTTCCAAATATCACTTTGCCAATTCCACAATAAATGTCTTAGCGAAAGACTTCTTGTGGGGAAAGCTGTAACTCTGTGAGATGATTTCACAGAACACAAAGAAGTTTCTCAGAAAGCTTCTTTCTCGTTGTTATCGGAGTTTATATCCTTTGGCCCTATAGTCTTCAAAGGGATTCGAAATATCTCTTCTCAGATTCCACAGAAATAAGGCTAGCAAAGAGATCCACGAAATACAGATGTAACTCTGTGAGATGAATTAACAGAACACTAAGCAGTTTCTCAGAAAGCTTCTTTCCAGATTTCATCTGAGGATATTTCCTTTTTCACCATTGCCCTCTACGGGCTTCAAAATATCACTTTGCCAATTCAACAAGAACTGTCTTAGCGAAAGGCTTCTTGAGGGGAAAGCTGTAACTCTTTGAGATGATTTCACAGAACACAAAGAAGTTTCTCAGAAAGCTTCCTTCTCTTTCTTATCGGAGTTTATTTCCTTTGGCCCTATAGTCTTCAAAGGGATCCGTAATATCTGTTCTCAGATTCCACAGAAATAAGGCTAGCAAAGAGATCCGCGAAATACAGATGTAACTCTGTGAGATGAATTAACAGAACACTAAGCAGTTTCTCAGAAAGCTTCTTTCCAGATTTCATCTGAGGATATTTCCTTTTTCACCATAGCCCTCTATGCGCTTCCAAATATCACTTTGCCAATTCCACAATAAATGTCTTAGCGAAAGACTTCTTGTGGGGAAAGTTGTAACTCTGTGATGTGATTTCACAGAACACAAAGAAATTTCTCAGAAAGTTTCTTTCTCTTTGTTATCGGAGTTTATTTCCTTTGGCCCTATAGTCTTTAAAGGGATCTGAAATATCTGTTCTCAGATTCCACAGAAATAAGGCTAGCAAAGAGATCCGCGAAATACAGATGTAACTCTGTGAGATGAATTAACAGAACACTAAGTAGTTTCTCAGAAACTTCTTTCCACATTTCATCTGAGGATATTTCCTTTTTCACCATAGCCCTCTATGCGCTTCCAAATATCACTTTGCCAATTCCACAATAAATGTCTTAGCGAAAGACTTCTTGTGGGGAAAGCTGTAACTCTGTGAGATGATTTCACAGAACACAAAGAAGTTTCTCAGAAAGTTTCTTTCTCTTTGTTATCGGAGTTTATTTCCTTTGGCCCTATAGTCTTTAAAAGGATCCGAAATATCTGTTCTCAGATTCCACAGAAATAAGGCTAGCAAAGAGATCCACGAAATACAGATGTAACTCTGTGAGATGAATTAACAGAACACTAAGCAGTTTCTCAGAAAGCTTCTT
This sequence comes from Macaca nemestrina, assembly GCF_043159975.1. Taxonomy (NCBI): domain Eukaryota; kingdom Metazoa; phylum Chordata; class Mammalia; order Primates; family Cercopithecidae; genus Macaca; species Macaca nemestrina. The sequence continues at coordinate 33,964,076 of NC_092143.1, forward strand.
TCCAGATTTCATCTGAGGATATTTCCTTTTTCACCTTTGCCCTCTATGGGCTTCCAAATATCACTTTGCCAATTCCACAAGAACTGTCTTAGCGAAAGACTTCTTGAGGGGAAAGCTGTAACTCTGTGAGATGATTTCACAGAACACAAAGAAGTTTCTCAGAAAGCTTCCTTCTCTTTCTTATCGGAGTTTATATCCTTTGGCCCTATATTCATCAATTGATCCGAAATATCTCTTCTCAGATTCCACAGAAATAAGGCTAGCAAAGAGATCCGCGAAATACAGATGTAACTCTGTGAGATGAATTAACAGAACACTAAGTAGTTTCTCAGAAACTTCTTTCCACATTTCATCTGAGGATATTTCCTTTTTCACCATAGCCCTCTATGCGCTTCCAAATATCACTTTGCCAATTCCACAATAAATGTCTTAGCGAAAGACTTCTTGTGGGGAAAGCTGTAACTCTGTGAGATGATTTCACAGAACACAAAGAAGTTTCTCAGAAAGCTTCCTTCTCTTTCTTATCGGAGTTTATTTCCTTTGGCCCTATAGTCTTCAAAGGGATCCGAAATATCTGTTCTCAGATTCCACAGAAATAAGGCTAGCAAAGAGATCCGCGAAATACAGATGTAACTCTGTGAGATGAATTAACAGAACACTAAGCAGTTTCTCAGAAAGCTTCTTTCCAGATTTCATCTGAGGATATTTCCTTTTTCACCATAGCCCTCTATGCGCTTCCAAATATCACTTTGCCAATTCCACAATAAATGTCTTAGCGAAAGACTTCTTGTGGGGAAAGTTGTAACTCTGAGAGATGATTTCACAGAACACAAAGAAGTTTCTCGGAAAGTTTCTTTCTCTTTGTTATCGGAGTTTATTTCCTTTGGCCCTATAGTCTTTAAAGGGATGTGAAATATCTGTTCTCAGATTCCACAGAAATAAGGCTAGCAAAGAGATCCAGAAATACAGATGTAACTCTGTGAGATGAATTAACAGAACACTAAGCAGTTTCTCAGAAACTTCTTTCCACATTTCATCTGAGGATATTTCCTTTTTCACCATAGCCCTCTATGCGCTTCCAAATATCACTTTGCCAATTCCACAATAAATGTCTTAGCGAAAGACTTCTTGTGGGGAAAGTTGTAACTCTGTGAGATGATTTCACAGAACACAAAGAAGTTTCTCAGAAAGTTTCTTTCTCTTTGTTATCGGAGTTTATTTCCTTTGGCCCTATAGTCTTTATAGAGATCCGAAATATCTGTTCTCAGATTCCACAGAAATAAGGCTAGCAAAGAGATCCGCGAAATACAGATGTAACTCTTTGAGATGAATTAACAGAACACTAAGCAGTTTCTCAGAAAGCTTCTTTCCAGATTTCATCTGAGGATATTTCCTTTTTCACCATAGCCCTCTATGCGCTTCCAAATATCACTTTGCCAATTCGCAATAAATGTCTTAGCGAAAGACTTCTTGTGGGGAAAGCTGTAACTCTGTGAGATGATTTCCCAGAACACAAAGAAGTTTCTCAGAAAGTTTCTTTCTCTTTGTTATCGTAGTTTATTTCCTTTGGCCCTATTGTCTTTAAAGGGATCCGAAATATCTGTTCTCAGATTCCACAGAAATAAGGCTAGCAAAGAGATCCGCGAAATACAGATGTAACTCTGTGAGATGAATTAACAGAACACTAAGCAGTTTCTCAGAAAGCTTCTTTCCAGATTTCATCTGAGGATATTTCCTTTTTCACCATAGCCCTCTATGCGCTTCCAAATATCACTTTGCCAATTCCACAATAAATGTCTTAGCGAAAGACTTCTTGTGGGGAAAGCTGTAACTCTGTGAGATGATTTCACAGAACACAAAGAAGTTTCTCAGAAGGCTTCTTTCTCGTTGTTATCGGAGTTTATTTCCTTTGGCCCTATAGAGTTCAAAGGGATCCGAAATATCTCTTCTCAGATTCCACAGAAATAAGGCTAGCAAAGAGATCCACGAAATACAGATGTAACTCTGTGAGATGAATTAACAGAACACTAAGCAGTTTCTCAGAAAGCTTCTTTCCAGATTTCATCTGAGGATATTTCCTTTTTCACCATAGCCCTCTATGCGCTTCCAAATATCACTTTGCCAATTCCACAATAAATGTCTTAGCGAAAGACTTCTTGTGAGGAAAGCTGTAACTCTGTGAGATGATTTCACAGAACACAAAGAAGTTTCTCAGAAAGCTTCTTTCTCGTTGTTATCGGAGTTTATATCCTTTGGCCCTATAGTCTTCAAAGGGATCCGAAATATCTCTTCTCAGATTCCACAGAAATAAGGCTAGCAAAGAGATCCACGAAATACAGATGTAACTCTGTGAGATGAATTAACAGAACACTAAGCAGTTTCTCAGAAAGCTTCTTTCCAGATTTCATCTGAGGATATTTCCTTTTTCACCATAGCCCTCTATGCGCTTCCAAATATCACTTTGCCAATTCCACAATAAATGTCTTAGCGAAAGACTTCTTGTGGGGAAAGCTGTAACCCTGTGAGATGATTTCACAGAACACAAAGAAGTTTCTCAGAAAGCTTCTTTCTCGTTGTTATCGGAGTTTATATCCTTTGGCCCTATAGTCTTCAAAGGGATCCGAAATATCTCTTCTCAGATTCCACAGAAATAAGGCTAGCAAAGAGATCCACGAAATACAGATGTAACTCTGTGAGATGAATTAACAGAACACTAAGCAGTTTCTCAGAAAGCTTCTTTCCAGATTTCATCTGAGGATATTTCCTTTTTCACCATAGCCCTCTATGCGCTTCCAAATATCACTTTGCCAATTCCACAATAAATGTCTTAGCGAAAGACTTCTTGTGAGGAAAGCTGTAACTCTGTGAGATGATTTCACAGAACACAAAGAAGTTTCTCAGAAAGCTTCTTTCTCGTTGTTATCGGAGTTTATATCCTTTGGCCCTATAGTCTTCAAAGGGATCCGAAATATCTCTTCTCAGATTCCACAGAAATAAGGCTAGCAAAGAGAACCACGAAATACAGATGAAACTCTGTGAGATGAATTAACAGAACACTAAGTAGTTTCTCAGAAACTTCTTTCCACATTTCATCTGAGGATATTTCCTTTTTCACCATAGCCCTCTATGCGCTTCCAAATATCACTTTGCCAATTCCACAATAAATGTCTTAGCGAAAGACTTCTTGTGGGGAAAGCTGTAACTCTGTGAGATGATTTCACAGAACACAAAGAAGTTTCTCAGAAAGTTTCTTTCTCTTTGTTATCGGAGTTTATTTCCTTTGGCCCTATAGTCTTTAAAAGGATCCGAAATATCTGTTCTCAGATTCCACAGAAATAAGGCTAGCAAAGAGATCCACGAAATACAGATGTAACTCTGTGAGATGAATTAACAGAACACTAAGCAGTTTCTCAGAAAGCTTCTTTCCAGATTTCATCTGAGGATATTTCCTTTTTCACCTTTGCCCTCTATGGGCTTCCAAATATCACTTTGCCAATTCCACAAGAACTGTCTTAGCGAAAGACTTCTTGAGGGGAAAGCTGTAACTCTGTGAGATGATTTCACAGAACACAAAGAAGTTTCTCAGAAAGCTTCCTTCTCTTTCTTATCGGAGTTTATATCCTTTGGCCCTATATTCATCAATTGATCCGAAATATCTCTTCTCAGATTCCACAGAAATAAGGCTAGCAAAGAGATCCGCGAAATACAGATGTAACTCTGTGAGATGAATTAACAGAACACTAAGTAGTTTCTCAGAAACTTCTTTCCACATTTCATCTGAGGATATTTCCTTTTTCACCATAGCCCTCTATGCGCTTCCAAATATCACTTTGCCAATTCCACAATAAATGTCTTAGCGAAAGACTTCTTGTGGGGAAAGCTGTAACTCTGTGAGATGATTTCACAGAACACAAAGAAGTTTCTCAGAAAGCTTCCTTCTCTTTCTTATCGGAGTTTATTTCCTTTGGCCCTATAGTCTTCAAAGGGATCCGAAATATCTCTTCTCAGATTCCACAGAAATAAGGCTAGCAAAGAGATCCGCGAAATACAGATGTAACTCTGTGAGATGAATTAACAGAACACTAAGCAGTTTCTCAGAAAGCTTCTTTCCAGATTTCATCTGAGGATATTTCCTTTTTCACCATAGCCCTCTATGCGCTTCCAAATATCACTTTGCCAATTCCACAATAAATGTCTTAGCGAAAGACTTCTTGTGGGGAAAGTTGTAACTCTGAGAGATGATTTCACAGAACACAAAGAAGTTTCTCGGAAAGTTTCTTTCTCTTTGTTATCGGAGTTTATTTCCTTTGGCCCTATAGTCTTTAAAGGGATGTGAAATATCTGTTCTCAGATTCCACAGAAATAAGGCTAGCAAAGAGATCCAGAAATACAGATGTAACTCTGTGAGATGAATTAACAGAACACTAAGCAGTTTCTCAGAAACTTCTTTCCACATTTCATCTGAGGATATTTCCTTTTTCACCATAGCCCTCTATGCGCTTCCAAATATCACTTTGCCAATTCCACAATAAATGTCTTAGCGAAAGACTTCTTGTGGGGAAAGTTGTAACTCTGTGAGATGATTTCACAGAACACAAAGAAGTTTCTCAGAAAGTTTCTTTCTCTTTGTTATCGGAGTTTATTTCCTTTGGCCCTATAGTCTTTATAGAGATCCGAAATATCTGTTCTCAGATTCCACAGAAATAAGGCTAGCAAAGAGATCCGCGAAATACAGATGTAACTCTTTGAGATGAATTAACAGAACACTAAGCAGTTTCTCAGAAAGCTTCTTTCCAGATTTCATCTGAGGATATTTCCTTTTTCACCATAGCCCTCTATGCGCTTCCAAATATCACTTTGCCAATTCGCAATAAATGTCTTAGCGAAAGACTTCTTGTGGGGAAAGCTGTAACTCTGTGAGATGATTTCCCAGAACACAAAGAAGTTTCTCAGAAAGTTTCTTTCTCTTTGTTATCGTAGTTTATTTCCTTTGGCCCTATTGTCTTTAAAGGGATCCGAAATATCTGTTCTCAGATTCCACAGAAATAAGGCTAGCAAAGAGATCCGCGAAATACAGATGTAACTCTGTGAGATGAATTAACAGAACACTAAGCAGTTTCTCAGAAAGCTTCTTTCCAGATTTCATCTGAGGATATTTCCTTTTTCACCATAGCCCTCTATGCGCTTCCAAATATCACTTTGCCAATTCCACAATAAATGTCTTAGCGAAAGACTTCTTGTGGGGAAAGCTGTAACTCTGTGAGATGATTTCACAGAACACAAAGAAGTTTCTCAGAAGGCTTCTTTCTCGTTGTTATCGGAGTTTATTTCCTTTGGCCCTATAGAGTTCAAAGGGATCCGAAATATCTCTTCTCAGATTCCACAGAAATAAGGCTAGCAAAGAGATCCACGAAATACAGATGTAACTCTGTGAGATGAATTAACAGAACACTAAGCAGTTTCTCAGAAAGCTTCTTTCCAGATTTCATCTGAGGATATTTCCTTTTTCACCATAGCCCTCTATGCGCTTCCAAATATCACTTTGCCAATTCCACAATAAATGTCTTAGCGAAAGACTTCTTGTGAGGAAAGCTGTAACTCTGTGAGATGATTTCACAGAACACAAAGAAGTTTCTCAGAAAGCTTCTTTCTCGTTGTTATCGGAGTTTATATCCTTTGGCCCTATAGTCTTCAAAGGGATCCGAAATATCTCTTCTCAGATTCCACAGAAATAAGGCTAGCAAAGAGATCCACGAAATACAGATGTAACTCTGTGAGATGAATTAACAGAACACTAAGCAGTTTCTCAGAAAGCTTCTTTCCAGATTTCATCTGAGGATATTTCCTTTTTCACCATAGCCCTCTATGCGCTTCCAAATATCACTTTGCCAATTCCACAATAAATGTCTTAGCGAAAGACTTCTTGTGGGGAAAGCTGTAACCCTGTGAGATGATTTCACAGAACACAAAGAAGTTTCTCAGAAAGCTTCTTTCTCGTTGTTATCGGAGTTTATATCCTTTGGCCCTATAGTCTTCAAAGGGATCCGAAATATCTCTTCTCAGATTCCACAGAAATAAGGCTAGCAAAGAGATCCACGAAATACAGATGTAACTCTGTGAGATGAATTAACAGAACACTAAGCAGTTTCTCAGAAAGCTTCTTTCCAGATTTCATCTGAGGATATTTCCTTTTTCACCATAGCCCTCTATGCGCTTCCAAATATCACTTTGCCAATTCCACAATAAATGTCTTAGCGAAAGACTTCTTGTGAGGAAAGCTGTAACTCTGTGAGATGATTTCACAGAACACAAAGAAGTTTCTCAGAAAGCTTCTTTCTCGTTGTTATCGGAGTTTATATCCTTTGGCCCTATAGTCTTCAAAGGGATCCGAAATATCTCTTCTCAGATTCCACAGAAATAAGGCTAGCAAAGAGAACCACGAAATACAGATGAAACTCTGTGAGATGAATTAACAGAACACTAAGTAGTTTCTCAGAAAGCTTCTTTCCAGATTTCATCTGAGGATATTTCCTTTTTCACCATTGCCCTCTATGGGCTTCCAAATATCACTTTGCCAATTCCACAAGAACTGTCTTAGCGAAAGGCTTCTTGAGGGGAAAGCTGTAACTCTGTGAGATGATTTCACAGAACACAAAGAAGTTTCTCAGAAAGTTTCTTTCTCATTTTTATCGGAGTTTATATCCTTTGGCCCTATAGTCTTCAAAGGGATCCGAAATATCTGTTCTCAGATTCCACAGAAATAAGGCTAGCAAAGAGATCCACGAAATACAGATGTAACTCTGTGAGATGAATTAACAGAACACTAAGCAGTTTCTCAGAAAGCTTCTTTCCAGATTTCATCTGAGGATATTTCCTTTTTCACCATTGCCCTCTATGCGCTTCCAAATATCACTTTGCCAATTCCACAATAAATGTCTTAGCGAAAGACTTCTTCTGGGGAAAGCTGTAACTCTGTGAGATGATTTCACAGAACACAAAGAAGTTTCTCAGAAAGCTTCTTTCTCGTTGTTATCGGAGTTTATATCCTTTGGCCCTATAGTCTTCAAAGGGATCCGAAATATCTCTTCTCAGATTCCACAGAAATAAGGCTAGCAAAGAGATCCGTGAAATACAGATGTAACTCTGTGAGATGAATTAACAGAACACTAAGCAGTTTCTCAGAAAGCTTCTTTCCAGATTTCATCTGAGGATATTTCCTTTTTCACCATTGCCCTCTGTGGGCTTCCAAATATCACTTTGCCAATTCCACAAGAACTGTCTTAGCGAAAGACTTCTTGAGGGCAAAGCTGTAACTCTGTGAGATGATTTCACAGAACACAAAGAAGTTTCTCAGAAAGCTTCCTTCTCTTTCTTATCGGAGTTTATATCCTTAGGCCTTATATTCATCAAAGGGATCCGAAATATCTGTTCTCAGATTCCACAGAAATAAGGCTAGCAAAGACATCCACGAAATACAGATGTAACTCTGTGAGATGAATTAACAGAACACTAAGCAGTTTCTCAGAAAGCTTCTTTCCAGATTTCATCTGAGGATAATTCCTTTTTCACCATTGCCCTCTAAGGGCTTCCAAATATCACTTTGCCAATTCCACAAGAACTGTCTTAGCGAAAGGCTTCTTGAGGGAAAAGCTCTAACTCTGTGAGATGATTTCACAGAACACAAAGAAGTTTCTCAGAAAGCTTCCTTCTCTTTCTTATCGGAGTTTATTTCCTTTGGCCCTATAGTCTTCAAAGGGATCCGAAATATCTCTTCTCAGATTCCACAGAAATAAGGCTAGCAAAGAGATCCGCGAAATACAGATGTAACTCTGTGAGATGCATTAACAGAACACTAAGCAGTTTCTCAGAAAGCTTCTTTCCAGATTTCATCTGAGGATATTTCCTTTTTCACCATAGCCCTCTATGGGCTTCCAAATATCACTTTGCCAATTCCACAATAAATGTCTTAGCGAAAGACTTCTTGTGGGGAAAGTTCTAACTCTGTGAGATGATTTCACAGAACACAAAGAAGTTTCTCAGAAAGTTTCTTTCTCTTTGTTATGCCCTCAGATGAAATCATAGCCCTCTATGCGCTTCCAAATATCACTTTGCCAATTCCACAATAAATGTCTTAGCGAAAGACTTCTTGTGGGGAAAGCTGTAACTCTGTGAGATGATTTCACAGCACACAAAGAAGTTTCTCAGAAAGCTTCTTTCTCGTTGTTATCGGAGTTTATATCCTTTGGCCCTATAGTCTTCAAAGGGATCCGAAATATCTCTTCTCAGATTCCACAGGGCTATGGTGAATAGCCCTCTATGCGCTTCCAAATATCACTTTGCCAATTCCACAATAAATGTCTTAGCGAAAGACTTCTTGTGGGGAAAGCTGTAACTCTGTGAGATGATTTCACAGAACACAAAGAAGTTTCTCAGAAAGTTTCTTTCTCTTTGTTATCGGAGTTTATTTCCTTGGGCCCTATAGTCTTTAAAGGGATCCGAAATATCTGTTCTCAGATTCCACAGAAATAAGGCTAGCAAAGAGATCCACGAAATACAGATGTAACTCTGTGAAATGAATTAACAGAACACTAAGCAGTTTCTCAGAAAGCTTCTTTCCAGATTTCATCTGAGGATATTTCCTTTTTCACCATTGCCCTCTATGGGCTTCCAAATATCACATTGCCAATTCCACAATAACTGTCTTAGCGAAAGGCTTCTTGAGGGGAAAGCTGTAACTCTGTGAGATAATTTCACAGAACACAAAGAAGTTTCTCAGAAAGCTTCTTTCTCGTTGTTATCGGAGTTTATATCCTTTGGCCCTATAGTCTTCAAAGGGATCCGAAATATCTGTTCTCAGATTCCACAGAAATAAGGCTAGCAAAGAGAGCCACGAAATACAGATGCAACTCTGTGAGATGAATTAACAGAACACGAAGCAGTTTCTCAGAAAGCTTCTTTCCAGATTTCATCTGAGGATATTTCCTTTTTCACCATTGCCCTCTATGGGCTTCAAAATATCACTTTGCCAATTCCACAAGAACTGTCTTAGCGAAAGGCTTCTTGAGGGGAAAGCTGTAACTCTGTGAGATGATTTCACAGAACACAAAGAATTTTCTCAGAAAGCTTCTTTCTCATTGTTATCGGAGTTTATATCCTTTGGCCCTATAGTCTTCAAAGGGATCCGAAATATCTCTTCTCAGATTCCACAGAAATAAGGCTAGCAAAGAGATCCACGAAATACAGATGTAACTCTGTGAGATGAATTAACAGAACACTAAGCAGTTTCTCAGAAAGCTTCTTTCCAGATTTCATCTGAGGATATTTCCTTTTTCACCATAGCCCTCTATGCGCTTCCAAATATCACTTTGCCAATTCCACAATAAATGTCTTAGCGAAAGACTTCTTGTGGGGAAAGCTGTAACTCTGTGAGATGATTTCACAGAACACAAAGAAGTTTCTCAGAAAGTTTTTTTCTCTTTGTTATCGGAGTTTATTTCCTTTGGCCCTATAGTCTTTAAAGGGATCCTAAATATCTGTTCTCAGATTCCACAGAAATAAGGCTAGCAAAGAGATCCACGAAATACAGATGTAATTCTGTGAAATGAATTAACAGAACACTAAGCAGTTTCTCAGAAAGCTTCTTTCCAGATTTCATCTGAGGATATTTCCTTTTTCACCATTGCCCTCTATGGGCTTCCAAATATCACATTGCCAATTCCACAAGAACTGTCTTAGCGAAAGGCTTCTTGAGGGGAAAGCTGTAACTCTGTGAGATGATTTCACAGAACACAAAGAAGTTTCTCAGAAAACTTCTTTCTCATTGTTATCGGAGTTTATATCCTTTGGCCCTATAGTCTTCAAAGGGATCCGAAATATCTCTTCTCAGATTACACAGAAATAAGGCTAGCAAAGAGATGCACGAAATACAGATGTAACTCTGTGAGATGAATTAACAGAACACTAAGCAGTTTCTCAGAAAGCTTCTTTCCAGATTTCATCTGAGGATATTTCCTTTTTCACCATAGCCCTCTATGCGCTTCCAAATATCACTTTGCCAATTCCACAATAAATGTCTTAGCGAAAGACTTCTTGTGGGGAAAGCTGTAACTCTGTGAGATGATTTCACAGAACACAAAGAAGTTTCTCAGAAAGTTTCTTTCTCTTTGTTATCGGAGTTTATTTCCTTTGGCCCTATAGTCTTTAAAGGGATCCGAAATATCTGTTCTCAGATTCCACAGAAATAAGGCTAGCAAAGAGATCCGCGAAATACAGATGTAACTCTGTGAGATGAATTAACAGAACACTAAGCAGTTTCTCAGAAAGCTTCTTTCCAGATTTCATCTGAGGATATTTCCTTTTTCACCATAGCACTCTATGCGCTTCCAAATATCACTTTGCCAATTCCACAATAAATGTCTTAGCGAAAGACTTCTTGTGGGGAAAGCTGTAACTCTGTGAGATGATTTCACAGAACACAAAGAAGTTTCTCAGAAAGTTTTTTTCTCTTTGTTATCGGAGTTTATTTCCTTTGGCCCTATAGTCTTTAAAGGGATCCTAAATATCTGTTCTCAGATTCCACAGAAATAAGGCTAGCAAAGAGATCCACGAAATACAGATGTAACTCTGTGAAATGAATTAACAGAACACTAAGCAGTTTCTCAGAAAGCTTCTTTCCAGATTTCATCTGAGGATATTTCCTTTTTCACCATTGGCCTCTATGGGCTTCCAAATATCACATTGCCAATTCCACAAGAACTGTCTTAGCGAAAGGCTTCTTGAGGGGAAAGCTGTAACTCTGTGAGATGATTTCACAGAACACAAAGAAGTTTCTCAGAAAGCTTCTTTCTCGTTGTTATCGGAGTTTATATCCTTTGGCCCTATAGTCTTCAAAGGGATCCGAAATATCTGTTCTCAGATTCCACAGAAATAAGGCTAGCAAAGAGAGCCACGAAATACAGATGCAACTCTGTGAGATGAATTAACAGAACACGAAGCAGTTTCTCAGAAAGCTTCTTTCCAGATTTCATCTGAGGATATTTCCTTTTTCACCATTGCCCTCTATGGGCTTCAAAATATCACTTTGCCAATTCCACAAGAACTGTCTTAGCGAAAGGCTTCTTGAGGGGAAAGCTGTAACTCTGTGAGATGATTTCACAGAACACAAAGAATTTTCTCAGAAAGCTTCTTTCTCATTGTTATCGGAGTTTATATCCTTTGGCCCTATAGTCTTCAAAGGGATCCGAAATATCTCTTCTCAGATTCCACAGAAATAAGACTAGCAAAGAGATCCACGAAATACAGATGTAACTCTGTGAGATGAATTAACAGAACACTAAGCAGTTTCTCAGAAAGCTTCTTTCCAGATTTCATCTGAGGATATTTCCTTTTTCACCATAGCCCTCTATGCGCTTCCAAATATCACTTTGCCAATTCCACAATAAATGTCTTAGCGAAAGACTTCTTGTGGGGAATGTTGTAACTCTGTGAGATGATTTCAGAGAACACAAAGAAGTTTCTCAGAAAGCTTCTTTCTCGTTGTTATCGGAGTTTATATCCTTTGGCCCTATAGTCTTCAAAGGGATCCGAAATATCTGTTCTCAGATTCCACAGAAATAAGGCTAGCAAAGAGATCCACGAAATACAGATGTAACTCTGTGAGATGAATTAACAGAACACTAAGCAGTTTCTCAGAAAGCTTCTTTCCAGATTTCATCTGAGGATATTTCCTTTTTCACCATAGCCCTCTATGCGCTTCCAAATATCACTTTGCCAATTCCACAATAAATGTCTTAGCGAAAGACTTCTTGTGGGGAAAGCTGTAACCCTGTGAGATGATTTCACAGAACACAAAGAAGTTTCTCAGAAAGCTTCTTTCTCGTTGTTATCGGAGTTTATATCCTTTGGCCCTATAGTCTTCAAAGGGATCCGAAATATCTCTTCTCAGATTCCACAGAAATAAGGCTAGCAAAGAGATCCACGAAATACAGATGTAACTCTGTGAGATGAATTAACAGAACACTAAGCAGTTTCTCAGAAAGCTTCTTTCCAGATTTCATCTGAGGATATTTCCTTTTTCACCATAGCCCTCTATGCGCTTCCAAATATCACTTTGCCAATTCCACAATAAATGTCTTAGCGAAAGACTTCTTGTGGGGAAAGCTGTAACCCTGTGAGATGATTTCACAGAACACAAAGAAGTTTCTCAGAAAGCTTCTTTCTCGTTGTTATCGGAGTTTATATCCTTTGGCCCTATAGTCTTCAAAGGGATCCGAAATATCTCTTCTCAGATTCCACAGAAATAAGGCTAGCAAAGAGATCCACGAAATACAGATGTAACTCTGTGAGATGAATTAACAGAACACTAAGCAGTTTCTCAGAAAGCTTCTTTCCAGATTTCATCTGAGGATATTTCCTTTTTCACCATAGCCCTCTATGCGCTTCCAAATATCACTTTGCCAATTCCACAATAAATGTCTTAGCGAAAGACTTCTTGTGGGGAAAGCTGTAACTCTGTGAGATGATTTCACAGAACACAAAGAAGTTTCTCAGAAAACTTCTTTCTCATTGTTATCGGAGTTCATATCCTTTGGCCCTATAGTCTTCAAAGGGATCCGAAATATCTCTTCTCAGATTACACAGAAATAAGGCTAGCAAAGAGATGCACGAAATACAGATGTAACTCTGTGAGATGAATTAACAGAACACTAAGCAGTTTCTCAGAAAGCTTCTTTCCAGATTTCATCTGAGGATATTTCCTTTTTCACCATAGCCCTCTATGCGCTTCCAAATATCACTTTGCCAATTCCACAATAAATGTCTTAGCGAAAGACTTCTTGTGGGGAAAGCTGTAACTCTGTGAGATGATTTCACAGAACACAAAGAAGTTTCTCAGAAAGTTTCTTTCTCTTTGTTATCGGAGTTTATTTCCTTTGGCCCTATAGTCTTTAAAGGGATCCGAAATATCTGTTCTCAGATTCCACAGAAATAAGGCTAGCAAAGAGATCCGCGAAATACAGATGTAACTCTGTGAGATGAATTAACAGAACACTAAGCAGTTTCTCAGAAAGCTTCTTTCCAGATTTCATCTGAGGATATTTCCTTTTTCACCATAGCACTCTATGCGCTTCCAAATATCACTTTGCCAATTCCACAATAAATGTCTTAGCGAAAGACTTCTTGTGGGGAAAGCTGTAACTCTGTGAGATGATTTCACAGAACACAAAGAAGTTTCTCAGAAAGTTTTTTTCTCTTTGTTATCGGAGTTTATTTCCTTTGGCCCTATAGTCTTTAAAGGGATCCTAAATATCTGTTCTCAGATTCCACAGAAATAAGGCTAGCAAAGAGATCCACGAAATACTATGTAACTCTGTGAAATGAATTAACAGAACACTAAGCAGTTTCTCAGAAAGCTTCTTTCCAGATTTCATCTGAGGATATTTCCTTTTTCACCATTGGCCTCTATGGGCTTCCAAATATCACATTGCCAATTCCACAAGAACTGTCTTAGCGAAAGGCTTCTTGAGGGGAAAGCTGTAACTCTGTGAGATGATTTCACAGAACACAAAGAAGTTTCTCAGAAAACTTCTTTCTCATTGTTATCGGAGTTCATATCCTTTGGCCCTATAGTCTTCAAAGGGATCCGAAATATCTCTTCTCAGATTACACAGAAATAAGGCTAGCAAAGAGATGCACGAAATACAGATGTAACTCTGTGAGATGAATTAACAGAACACTAAGCAGTTTCTCAGAAAGCTTCTTTCCAGATTTCATCTGAGGATATTTCCTTTTTCACCATAGCCCTCTATGCGCTTCCAAATATCACTTTGCCAATTCCACAATAAATGTCTTAGCGAAAGACTTCTTGTGGGGAAAGCTGTAACTCTGTGAGATGATTTCACAGAACACAAAGAAGTTTCTCAGAAAGTTTCTTTCTCTTTGTTATCGGAGTTTATTTCCTTTGGCCCTATAGTCTTTAAAGGGATCCGAAATATCTGTTCTCAGATTCCACAGAAATAAGGCTAGCAAAGAGATCCGCGAAATACAGATGTAACTCTGTGAGATGAATTAACAGAACACTAAGCAGTTTCTCAGAAAGCTTCTTTCCAGATTTCATCAGAGGATATTTCCTTTTTCACCATAGCACTCTATGCGCTTCCAAATATCACTTTGCCAATTCCACAATAAATGTCTTAGCGAAAGACTTCTTGTGGGGAAAGCTGTAACTCTGTGAGATGATTTCACAGAACACAAAGAAGTTTCTCAGAAAGTTTTTTTCTCTTTGTTATCGGAGTTTATTTCCTTTGGCCCTATAGTCTTTAAAGGGATCCTAAATATCTGTTCTCAGATTCCACAGAAATAAGGCTAGCAAAGAGATCCACGAAATACAGATGTAACTCTGTGAAATGAATTAACAGAACACTAAGCAGTTTCTCAGAAAGCTTCTTTCCAGATTTCATCTGAGGATATTTCCTTTTTCACCATTGGCCTCTATGGGCTTCCAAATATCACATTGCCAATTCCACAAGAACTGTCTTAGCGAAAGGCTTCTTGAGGGGAAAGCTGTAACTCTGTGAGATGATTTCACAGAACACAAAGAAGTTTCTCAGAAAGCTTCTTTCTCGTTGTTATCGGAGTTTATATCCTTTGGCCCTATAGTCTTCAAAGGGATCCGAAATATCTGTTCTCAGATTCCACAGAAATAAGGCTAGCAAAGAGAGCCACGAAATACAGATGCAACTCTGTGAGATGAATTAACAGAACACGAAGCAGTTTCTCAGAAAGCTTCTTTCCAGATTTCATCTGAGGATATTTCCTTTTTCACCATTGCCCTCTATGGGCTTCAAAATATCACTTTGCCAATTCCACAAGAACTGTCTTAGCGAAAGGCTTCTTGAGGGGAAAGCTGTAACTCTGTGAGATGATTTCACAGAACACAAAGAATTTTCTCAGAAAGCTTCTTTCTCATTGTTATCGGAGTTTATATCCTTTGGCCCTATAGTCTTCAAAGGGATCCGAAATATCTCTTCTCAGATTCCACAGAAATAAGACTAGCAAAGAGATCCACGAAATACAGATGTAACTCTGTGAGATGAATTAACAGAACACTAAGCAGTTTCTCAGAAAGCTTCTTTCCAGATTTCATCTGAGGATATTTCCTTTTTCACCATAGCCCTCTATGCGCTTCCAAATATCACTTTGTCAATTCCACAATAAATGTCTTAGCGAAAGACTTCTTGTGGGGAAAGTTGTAACTCTGTGAGATGATTTCACAGAACACAAAGAAGTTTCTCAGAAAGCTTCTTTCTCGTTGTTATCGGAGTTTATATCCTTTGGCCCTATAGTCTTCAAAGGGATCCGAAATATCTGTTCTCAGATTCCACAGAAATAAGGCTAGCAAAGAGATCCACGAAATACAGATGTAACTCTGTGAGATGAATTAACAGAACACTAAGCAGTTTCTCAGAAAGCTTCTTTCCAGATTTCATCTGAGGATATTTCCTTTTTCACCATAGCCCTCTATGCGCTTCCAAATATCACTTTGCCAATTCCACAATAAATGTCTTAGCGAAAGACTTCTTGTGGGGAAAGCTGTAACCCTGTGAGATGATTTCACAGAACACAAAGAAGTTTCTCAGAAAGCTTCTTTCTCGTTGTTATCGGAGTTTATATCCTTTGGCCCTATAGTCTTCAAAGGGATCCGAAATATCTCTTCTCAGATTCCACAGAAATAAGGCTAGCAAAGAGATCCACGAAATACAGATGTAACTCTGTGAGATGAATTAACAGAACACTAAGCAGTTTCTCAGAAAGCTTCTTTCCAGATTTCATCTGAGGATATTTCCTTTTTCACCATAGCCCTCTATGCGCTTCCAAATATCACTTTGCCAATTCCACAATAAATGTCTTAGCGAAAGACTTCTTGTGGGGAAAGCTGTAACCCTGTGAGATGATTTCACAGAACACAAAGAAGTTTCTCAGAAAGCTTCTTTCTCGTTGTTATCGGAGTTTATATCCTTTGGCCCTATAGTCTTCAAAGGGATCCGAAATATCTCTTCTCAGATTCCACAGAAATAAGGCTAGCAAAGAGATCCACGAAATACAGATGTAACTCTGTGAGATGAATTAACAGAACACTAAGCAGTTTCTCAGAAAGCTTCTTTCCAGATTTCATCTGAGGATATTTCCTTTTTCACCATAGCCCTCTATGCGCTTCCAAATATCACTTTGCCAATTCCACAATAAATGTCTTAGCGAAAGACTTCTTGTGGGGAAAGCTGTAACTCTGTGAGATGATTTCACAGAACACAAAGAAGTTTCTCAGAAAACTTCTTTCTCATTGTTATCGGAGTTCATATCCTTTGGCCCTATAGTCTTCAAAGGGATCCGAAATATCTCTTCTCAGATTACACAGAAATAAGGCTAGCAAAGAGATGCACGAAATACAGATGTAACTCTGTGAGATGAATTAACAGAACACTAAGCAGTTTCTCAGAAAGCTTCTTTCCAGATTTCATCTGAGGATATTTCCTTTTTCACCATAGCCCTCTATGCGCTTCCAAATATCACTTTGCCAATTCCACAATAAATGTCTTAGCGAAAGACTTCTTGTGGGGAAAGCTGTAACTCTGTGAGATGATTTCACAGAACACAAAGAAGTTTCTCAGAAAGTTTCTTTCTCTTTGTTATCGGAGTTTATTTCCTTTGGCCCTATAGTCTTTAAAGGGATCCGAAATATCTGTTCTCAGATTCCACAGAAATAAGGCTAGCAAAGAGATCCGCGAAATACAGATGTAACTCTGTGAGATGAATTAACAGAACACTAAGCAGTTTCTCAGAAAGCTTCTTTCCAGATTTCATCTGAGGATATTTCCTTTTTCACCATAGCACTCTATGCGCTTCCAAATATCACTTTGCCAATTCCACAATAAATGTCTTAGCGAAAGACTTCTTGTGGGGAAAGCTGTAACTCTGTGAGATGATTTCACAGAACACAAAGAAGTTTCTCAGAAAGTTTTTTTCTCTTTGTTATCGGAGTTTATTTCCTTTGGCCCTATAGTCTTTAAAGGGATCCTAAATATCTGTTCTCAGATTCCACAGAAATAAGGCTAGCAAAGAGATCCACGAAATACAGATGTAACTCTGTGAAATGAATTAACAGAACACTAAGCAGTTTCTCAGAAAGCTTCTTTCCAGATTTCATCTGAGGATATTTCCTTTTTCACCATTGGCCTCTATGGGCTTCCAAATATCACATTGCCAATTCCACAAGAACTGTCTTAGCGAAAGGCTTCTTGAGGGGAAAGCTGTAACTCTGTGAGATGATTTCACAGAACACAAAGAAGTTTCTCAGAAAGCTTCTTTCTCGTTGTTATCGGAGTTTATATCCTTTGGCCCTATAGTCTTCAAAGGGATCCGAAATATCTGTTCTCAGATTCCACAGAAATAAGGCTAGCAAAGAGAGCCACGAAATACAGATGCAACTCTGTGAGATGAATTAACAGAACACGAAGCAGTTTCTCAGAAAGCTTCTTTCCAGATTTCATCTGAGGATATTTCCTTTTTCACCATTGCCCTCTATGGGCTTCAAAATATCACTTTGCCAATTCCACAAGAACTGTCTTAGCGAAAGGCTTCTTGAGGGGAAAGCTGTAACTCTGTGAGATGATTTCACAGAACACAAAGAATTTTCTCAGAAAGCTTCTTTCTCATTGTTATCGGAGTTTATATCCTTTGGCCCTATAGTCTTCAAAGGGATCCGAAATATCTCTTCTCAGATTCCACAGAAATAAGGCTAGCAAAGAGATCCACGAAATACAGATGTAACTCTGTGAGATGAATTAACAGAACACTAAGCAGTTTCTCAGAAAGCTTCTTTCCAGATTTCATCTGAGGATATTTCCTTTTTCACCATAGCCCTCTATGCGCTTCCAAATATCACTTTGCCAATTCCACAATAAATGTCTTAGCGAAAGACTTCTTGTGGGGAAAGTTGTAACTCTGTGAGATGATTTCACAGAACACAAAGAAGTTTCTCAGAAAGCTTCTTTCTCTTTGTTATCGGAGTTTATTTCCTTTGGCCCTATAGTCTTTATAGAGATCCGAAATATCTGTTCTCAGATTCCACAGAAATAAGGCTAGCAAAGAGATCCGCGAAATACAGATGTAACTCTTTGAGATGAATTAACAGAACACTAAGCAGTTTCTCAGAAAGCTTCTTTCCAGATTTCATCTGAGGATATTTCCTTTTTCACCATAGCCCTCTATGCGCTTACAAATATCACTTTGCCAATTCGCAATAAATGTCTTAGCGAAAGACTTCTTGTGGGGAAAGCTGTAACTCTGTGAGATGATTTCACAGAACACAAAGAAGTTTCTCAGAAAGTTTCTTTCTCTTTGTTATCGTAGTTTATTTCCTTTGGCCCTATTGTCTTTAAAGGGATCCGAAATATCTGTTCTCAGATTCCACAGAAATAAGGCTAGCAAAGAGATCCGCGAAATACAGATGTAACTCTGTGAGATGAATTAACAGAACACTAAGCAGTTTCTCAGAAAGCTTCTTTCCAGATTTCATCTGAGGATATTTCCTTTTTCACCATAGCCCTCTATGCGCTTCCAAATATCACTTTGCCAATTCCACAATAAATGTCTTAGCGAAAGACTTCTTGTGGGGAAAGCTGTAACTCTGTGAGATGATTTCACAGAACACAAAGAAGTTTCTCAGAAGGCTTCTTTCTCGTTGTTATCGGAGTTTAATTCCTTTGGCCCTATAGACTTCAAAGGGATCCGAAATATCTCTTCTCAGATTCCACAGAAATAAGGCTAGCAAAGAGATCCACGAAATACAGATGTAACTCTGTGAGATGAATTAACAGAACACTAAGCAGTTTCTCAGAAAGCTTCTTTCCAGATTTCATCTGAGGATATTTCCTTTTTCACCATAGCCCTCTATGCGCTTCCATATATCACTTTGCCAATTCCACAATAAATGTCTTAGCGAAAGACTTCTTGTGAGGAAAGCTGTAACTCTGTGAGATGATTTCACAGAACACAAAGAAGTTTCTCAGAAAGCTTCTTTCTCGTTGTTATCGGAGTTTATATCCTTTGGCCCTATAGTCTTCAAAGGGATCCGAAATATCTGTTCTCAGATTCCACAGAAATAAGGCTAGCAAAGAGATCCACGAAATACAGATGTAACTCTGTGAGATGAATTAACAGAACACTAAGCAGTTTCTCAGAAAGCTTCTTTCCAGATTTCATCTGAGGATATTTCCTTTTTCACCATAGCCCTCTATGCGCTTCCAAATATCACTTTGCCAATTCCACAATAAATGTCTTAGCGAAAGACTTCTTGTGGGGAAAGCTGTAACCCTGTGAGATGATTTCACAGAACACAAAGAAGTTTCTCAGAAAGCTTCTTTCTCGTTGTTATCGGAGTTTATATCCTTTGGCCCTATAGTCTTCAAAGGGATCCGAAATATCTCTTCTCAGATTCCACAGAAATAAGGCTAGCAAAGAGATCCACGAAATACAGATGTAACTCTGTGAGATGAATTAACAGAACACTAAGCAGTTTCTCAGAAAGCTTCTTTCCAGATTTCATCTGAGGATATTTCCTTTTTCACCATAGCCCTCTATGCGCTTCCAAATATCACTTTGCCAATTCCACAATAAATGTCTTAGCGAAAGACTTCTTGTGGGGAAAGCTGTAACTCTGTGAGATGATTTCACAGAACACAAAGAAGTTTCTCAGAAAGCTTCTTTCTCGTTGTTATCGGAGTTTATTTCCTTTGGCCCTATAGTCTTTAAAGGGATCCGAAATATCTGTTCTCAGATTCCACAGAAATAAGGCTAGCGAAGAGATCCACGAAATACAGATGTAACTCTGTGAGATGAATTAACAGAACACTAAGCAGTTTCTCAGAAAGCTTCTTTCCAGATTTCATCTGAGGATATTTCCTTTTTCACCATTGCCCTCTATGGGCTTCCAAATATCACTTTGCCAATTCCACAAGAACTGTCTTAGCGAAAGGCTTCTTGAGGGGAAAGCTGTAACTCTGTGAGATGATTTCACAGAACACAAAGAAGTTTCTCAGAAAGCTTCTTTCTCATTGTTATCGGAGTTTATATCCTTTGGCCCTATAGTCTTCAAAGGGATCCGAAATATCTCTTCTCAGATTCCACAGAAATAAGGCTAGCAAAGAGATCCACGAAATACAGATGTAACTCTGTGAGATGAATTAACAGAACACTAAGCAGTTTCTCAGAAAGCTTCTTTCCAGATTTCATCTGAGGATATTTCCTTTTTCACCATAGCCCTCTATGCGCTTCCAAATATCACTTTGCCAATTCCACAATAAATGTCTTAGCGAAAGACTTCTTGTGGGGAAAGTTGTAACTCTGTGAGATGATTTCACAGAACACAAAGAAGTTTCTCAGAAAGCTTCTTTCTCTTTGTTATCGGAGTTTATTTCCTTTGGCCCTATAGTCTTTATAGAGATCCGAAATATCTGTTCTCAGATTCCACAGAAATAAGGCTAGCAAAGAGATCCGCGAAATACAGATGTAACTCTTTGAGATGAATTAACAGAACACTAAGCAGTTTCTCAGAAAGCTTCTTTCCAGATTTCATCTGAGGATATTTCCTTTTTCACCATAGCCCTCTATGCGCTTCCAAATATCACTTTGCCAATTCGCAATAAATGTCTTAGCGAAAGACTTCTTGTGGGGAAAGCTGTAACTCTGTGAGATGATTTCACAGAACACAAAGAAGTTTTTCAGAAAGTTTCTTTCTCTTTGTTATCGTAGTTTATTTCCTTTGGCCCTATAGTCTTTAAAGGGATCCGAAATATCTGTTCTCAGATTCCACAGAAATAAGGCTAGCAAAGAGATCCGCGAAATACAGATGTAACTCTGTGAGATGAATTAACAGAACCCTAAGCAGTTTCTCAGAAAGCTTCTTTCCAGATTTCATCTGAGGATATTTCCTTTTTCACCATAGCCCTCTATGCGCTTCCAAATATCACTTTGCCAATTCCACAATAATTGTCTTAGCGAAAGATTTCTTGTGGGGAAAGCTGTAACTCTGTGAGATGATTTCACAGAACACAAAGAAGTTTCTCAGAAGGCTTCTTTCTCGTTGTTATCGGAGTTTATTTCCTTTGGCCCTATAGACTTCAAAGGGATCCGAAATATCTGTTCTCAGATTCCACAGAAATAAGGCTAGCAAAGAGATCCACGAAATACAGATGTAACTCTGTGAGATGAATTAACAGAACACTAAGCAGTTTCTCAGAAAGCTTCTTTCCAGATTTCATCTGAGGATATTTCCTTTTTCACCATAGCCCTCTATGCGCTTCCAAATATCACTTTGCCAATCCCACAATAAATGTCTTAGCGAAAGACTTCTTGTGGGGAAAGCGGTAACCCTGTGAGATGATTTCACAGAACACAAAGAAGTTTCTCAGAAAGCTTCTTTCTCGTTGTTATCGGAGTTTATATCCTTTGGCCCTATAGTCTTCAAAGGGATCCGAAATATCTCTTCTCAGATTCCACAGAAATAAGGCTAGCAAAGAGATCCACGAAATACAGATGTAACTCTGTGAGATGAATTAACAGAACACTAAGCAGTTTCTCAGAAAGCTTCTTTCCAGATTTCATCTGAGGATATTTCCTTTTTCACCATTGCCCTCTGTGGGCTTCCAAATATCACTTTGCCAATTCCACAAGAACTGTCTTAGCGAAAGACTTCTTGAGGGGAAAGCTGTAACTCTGTGAGATGATTTCACAGAACACAAAGAAGTTTCTCAGAAAGCTTCCTTCTCTTTCTTATCGGAGTTTATATCCTTAGGCCCTATATTCATCAAAGGGATCCGAAATATCTCTTCTCAGATTCCACAGAAATAAGGCTAGCAAAGACATCCACGAAATACAGATGTAACTCTGTGACATGAATTAACAGAACACTAAGCAGTTTCTCAGAAAGCTTCTTTCCAGATTTCATCTGAGGATATTTCCTTTTTCACCATTGCCCTCTATGGGCTTCCAAATATCACTTTGCCAATTCCACAAGAACTGTCTTAGCGAAAGTCTTCTTGAGGGGAAAGCTGTAACTCTGTGAAATGATTTCACAGAACACAAAGAAGTTTCTCAGAAAGTTTCTTTCTCTTTGTTATCGGAGTTTATTTCCTTTGGCCCTATAGTCTTCAAAGGGATCCGAAATATCTGTTCTCAGATTCCACAGAAATAAGGCTAGCAAAGAGATCCGCGAAATACAGATGTAACTCTGTGAGATGAATTAACAGAACACTAAGCAGTTTCTCAGAAAGCTTCTTTCCAGATTTCATCTGAGGATATTTCCTTTTTCACCATTGCCCTCTATGGGCTTCAAAATATCACTTTGCCAATTCAACAAGAACTGTCTTAGCGAAAGGCTTCTTGAGGGGAAAGCTGTAACTCTGTGAGATGATTTCACAGAACACAAAGAAGTTTCTCAGAAAGCTTCTTTCTCGTTGTTATCGGAGTTTATATCCTTTGGCCCTATAGTCTTCAAAGGGATCTGAAATCTCTTCTCAAATTCCACAGAAATAAGGCTAGCAAAGAGATCCACGAAATACAGATGTAACTCTGTGAGATGAATTAACAGAACACTAAGCAGTTTCTCAGAAAGCTTCTTTCCAGATTTCATCGGAGGATATTTCCTTTTTCACCATAGCCCTCTATGCGCTTCCAAATATCACTTTGGCAATTCCACAATAAATGTCTTAGCGAAAGACTTCTTGTGGGGAAAGCTGTAACTCTGTGAGATGATTTCACAGAACACAAAGAAGTTTCTCAGAACGCTTCTTTCTCGTTGTTATCGGAGTTTATATCCTTGGGCCCTATAGTCTTCAAAGGGTTCCGAAGTATCTCTTCTCAGATCCCACAGAAATAAGGCTAGCAAAGAGATCCACGAAATACAGATGTAACTCTGTGAGATGAATTAACAGAACACTAAGCAGTTTCTCAGAAAGCTTCTTTCCAGATTTCATCTGAGGATATTTCCTTTTTCACCATTGCCCTCTATGGGCTTCCAAATATCACTTTGCCAATTCCACAAGAACTGTCTTAGCGAAAGACTTCTTGAGGGGAAAGCTGTAACTCTGTGAGATGATTTCACAGAACACAAAGAAGTTTCTCAGAAAGCTTCCTTTTCTTTCTTATCGGAGTTTATATCCTTTGGCCCTATATTCATCAATTGATCCGAAATATCTCTTCTCAGATTCCACAGAAATAAGGCTAGCAAAGACATCCACGAAATACAGATGTAACTCTGTAAGATGAATTAACAGAACACTAAGCAGTTTCTCAGAAAGCTTCTTTCCAGATTTCATCTGAGGATATTTCCTTTTTCACCATTGCCCTCTATGGGCTTCCAAATATCACTTTGCCAATTCCACAAGAACTGTCTTAGCGAAAGGCTTCTTGAGGGGAAAGCTGTAACTCTGTGAAATGATTTCACAGAACACAAAGAAGTTTCTCAGAAAGCTTCCTTCTCTTTCTTATCGGAGTTTATTTCCTTTGGCCCTATAGTCTTCAAAGGGATCCGAAATATCTCTTCTCAGATTCCACAGAAATAAGGCTAGCAAAGAGATCCGCGAAATACAGATGTAACTCTGTGAGATGAATTAACAGAACACTAAGCAGTTTCTCAGAAAGCTTCTTTCCAGATTTCATCTGAGGATATTTCCTTTTTCACCATAGCCCTCTATGCGCTTCCAAATATCACTTTGCCAATTCCACAATAAATGTCTTAGCGAAAGACTTCTTGTGGGGAAAGCTGTAACTCTGTGAGATGATTTCACAGAACACAAAGAAGTTTCTCAGAAAGTTTCTTTCTCTTTGTTATCGGAGTTTATTTCCTTTGGCCCTATAGTCTTTAAAGGGATCCGAAATATCTGTTCTCAGATTCCACAGAAATAAGGCTAGCAAAGAGATCCGCGAAATACAGATGTAACTCTGTGAGATGAATTAACAGAACACTAAGCAGTTTCTCAGAAAGCTTCTTTCCAGATTTCATCAGAGGATATTTCCTTTTTCACCATAGCACTCTATGCGCTTCCAAATATCACTTTGCCAATTCCACAATAAATGTCTTAGCGAAAGACTTCTTGTGGGGAAAGCTGTAACTCTGTGAGATGATTTCACAGAACACAAAGAAGTTTCTCAGAAAGTTTTTTTCTCTTTGTTATCGGAGTTTATTTCCTTTGGCCCTATAGTCTTTAAAGGGATCCTAAATATCTGTTCTCAGATTCCACAGAAATAAGGCTAGCAAAGAGATCCACGAAATACAGATGTAACTCTGTGAAATGAATTAACAGAACACTAAGCAGTTTCTCAGAAAGCTTCTTTCCAGATTTCATCTGAGGATATTTCCTTTTTCACCATTGGCCTCTATGGGCTTCCAAATATCACATTGCCAATTCCACAAGAACTGTCTTAGCGAAAGGCTTCTTGAGGGGAAAGCTGTAACTCTGTGAGATGATTTCACAGAACACAAAGAAGTTTCTCAGAAAGCTTCTTTCTCGTTGTTATCGGAGTTTATATCCTTTGGCCCTATAGTCTTCAAAGGGATCCGAAATATCTGTTCTCAGATTCCACAGAAATAAGGCTAGCAAAGAGAGCCACGAAATACAGATGCAACTCTGTGAGATGAATTAACAGAACACGAAGCAGTTTCTCAGAAAGCTTCTTTCCAGATTTCATCTGAGGATATTTCCTTTTTCACCATTGCCCTCTATGGGCTTCAAAATATCACTTTGCCAATTCCACAAGAACTGTCTTAGCGAAAGGCTTCTTGAGGGGAAAGCTGTAACTCTGTGAGATGATTTCACAGAACACAAAGAATTTTCTCAGAAAGCTTCTTTCTCATTGTTATCGGAGTTTATATCCTTTGGCCCTATAGTCTTCAAAGGGATCCGAAATATCTCTTCTCAGATTCCACAGAAATAAGACTAGCAAAGAGATCCACGAAATACAGATGTAACTCTGTGAGATGAATTAACAGAACACTAAGCAGTTTCTCAGAAAGCTTCTTTCCAGATTTCATCTGAGGATATTTCCTTTTTCACCATAGCCCTCTATGCGCTTCCAAATATCACTTTGTCAATTCCACAATAAATGTCTTAGCGAAAGACTTCTTGTGGGGAAAGTTGTAACTCTGTGAGATGATTTCACAGAACACAAAGAAGTTTCTCAGAAAGCTTCTTTCTCGTTGTTATCGGAGTTTATATCCTTTGGCCCTATAGTCTTCAAAGGGATCCGAAATATCTGTTCTCAGATTCCACAGAAATAAGGCTAGCAAAGAGATCCACGAAATACAGATGTAACTCTGTGAGATGAATTAACAGAACACTAAGCAGTTTCTCAGAAAGCTTCTTTCCAGATTTCATCTGAGGATATTTCCTTTTTCACCATAGCCCTCTATGCGCTTCCAAATATCACTTTGCCAATTCCACAATAAATGTCTTAGCGAAAGACTTCTTGTGGGGAAAGCTGTAACCCTGTGAGATGATTTCACAGAAC
Source organism: Macaca nemestrina (assembly GCF_043159975.1). Lineage (NCBI taxonomy): Eukaryota > Metazoa > Chordata > Mammalia > Primates > Cercopithecidae > Macaca > Macaca nemestrina. The sequence goes on from NC_092143.1 coordinate 33,989,636, forward strand.
ACAAAGAAGTTTCTCAGAAAGCTTCTTTCTCGTTGTTATCGGAGTTTATATCCTTTGGCCCTATAGTCTTCAAAGGGATCCGAAATATCTCTTCTCAGATTCCACAGAAATAAGGCTAGCAAAGAGATCCACGAAATACAGATGTAACTCTGTGAGATGAATTAACAGAACACTAAGCAGTTTCTCAGAAAGCTTCTTTCCAGATTTCATCTGAGGATATTTCCTTTTTCACCATAGCCCTCTATGCGCTTCCAAATATCACTTTGCCAATTCCACAATAAATGTCTTAGCGAAAGACTTCTTGTGGGGAAAGCTGTAACCCTGTGAGATGATTTCACAGAACACAAAGAAGTTTCTCAGAAAGCTTCTTTCTCGTTGTTATCGGAGTTTATATCCTTTGGCCCTATAGTCTTCAAAGGGATCCGAAATATCTCTTCTCAGATTCCACAGAAATAAGGCTAGCAAAGAGATCCACGAAATACAGATGTAACTCTGAGAGATGAATTAACAGAACACTAAGCAGTTTCTCAGAAAGCTTCTTTCCAGATTTCATCTGAGGATATTTCCTTTTTCACCATAGCCCTCTATGCGCTTCCAAATATCACTTTGCCAATTCCACAATAAATGTCTTAGCGAAAGACTTCTTGTGGGGAAAGCTGTAACTCTGTGAGATGATTTCACAGAACACAAAGAAGTTTCTCAGAAAACTTCTTTCTCATTGTTATCGGAGTTCATATCCTTTGGCCCTATAGTCTTCAAAGGGATCCGAAATATCTCTTCTCAGATTACACAGAAATAAGGCTAGCAAAGAGATGCACGAAATACAGATGTAACTCTGTGAGATGAATTAACAGAACACTAAGCAGTTTCTCAGAAAGCTTCTTTCCAGATTTCATCTGAGGATATTTCCTTTTTCACCATAGCCCTCTATGCGCTTCCAAATATCACTTTGCCAATTCCACAATAAATGTCTTAGCGAAAGACTTCTTGTGGGGAAAGCTGTAACTCTGTGAGATGATTTCACAGAACACAAAGAAGTTTCTCAGAAAATTTCTTTCTCTTTGTTATCGGAGTTTATTTCCTTTGGCCCTATAGTCTTTAAAGGGATCCGAAATATCTGTTCTCAGATTCCACAGAAATAAGGCTAGCAAAGAGATCCGCGAAATACAGATGTAACTCTGTGAGATGAATTAACAGAACACTAAGCAGTTTCTCAGAAAGCTTCTTTCCAGATTTCATCTGAGGATATTTCCTTTTTCACCATAGCACTCTATGCGCTTCCAAATATCACTTTGCCAATTCCACAATAAATGTCTTAGCGAAAGACTTCTTGTGGGGAAAGCTGTAACTCTGTGAGATGATTTCACAGAACACAAAGAAGTTTCTCAGAAAGTTTTTTTCTCTTTGTTATCGGAGTTTATTTCCTTTGGCCCTATAGTCTTTAAAGGGATCCTAAATATCTGTTCTCAGATTCCACAGAAATAAGGCTAGCAAAGAGATCCACGAAATACAGATGTAACTCTGTGAAATGAATTAACAGAACACTAAGCAGTTTCTCAGAAAGCTTCTTTCCAGATTTCATCTGAGGATATTTCCTTTTTCACCATTGGCCTCTATGGGCTTCCAAATATCACATTGCCAATTCCACAAGAACTGTCTTAGCGAAAGGCTTCTTGAGGGGAAAGCTGTAACTCTGTGAGATGATTTCACAGAACACAAAGAAGTTTCTCAGAAAGCTTCTTTCTCGTTGTTATCGGAGTTTATATCCTTTGGCCCTATAGTCTTCAAAGGGATCCGAAATATCTGTTCTCAGATTCCACAGAAATAAGGCTAGCAAAGAGAGCCACGAAATACAGATGCAACTCTGTGAGATGAATTAACAGAACACGAAGCAGTTTCTCAGAAAGCTTCTTTCCAGATTTCATCTGAGGATATTTCCTTTTTCACCATTGCCCTCTATGGGCTTCAAAATATCACTTTGCCAATTCCACAAGAACTGTCTTAGCGAAAGGCTTCTTGAGGGGAAAGCTGTAACTCTGTGAGATGATTTCACAGAACACAAAGAATTTTCTCAGAAAGCTTCTTTCTCATTGTTATCGGAGTTTATATCCTTTGGCCCTATAGTCTTCAAAGGGATCCGAAATATCTCTTCTCAGATTCCACAGAAATAAGGCTAGCAAAGAGATCCACGAAATACAGATGTAACTCTGTGAGATGAATTAACAGAACACTAAGCAGTTTCTCAGAAAGCTTCTTTCCAGATTTCATCTGAGGATATTTCCTTTTTCACCATAGCCCTCTATGCGCTTCCAAATATCACTTTGCCAATTCCACAATAAATGTCTTAGCGAAAGACTTCTTGTGGGGAAAGTTGTAACTCTGTGAGATGATTTCACAGAACACAAAGAAGTTTCTCAGAAAGCTTCTTTCTCTTTGTTATCGGAGTTTATTTCCTTTGGCCCTATAGTCTTTATAGAGATCCGAAATATCTGTTCTCAGATTCCACAGAAATAAGGCTAGCAAAGAGATCCGCGAAATACAGATGTAACTCTTTGAGATGAATTAACAGAACACTAAGCAGTTTCTCAGAAAGCTTCTTTCCAGATTTCATCTGAGGATATTTCCTTTTTCACCATAGCCCTCTATGCGCTTACAAATATCACTTTGCCAATTCGCAATAAATGTCTTAGCGAAAGACTTCTTGTGGGGAAAGCTGTAACTCTGTGAGATGATTTCACAGAACACAAAGAAGTTTCTCAGAAAGTTTCTTTCTCTTTGTTATCGTAGTTTATTTCCTTTGGCCCTATTGTCTTTAAAGGGATCCGAAATATCTGTTCTCAGATTCCACAGAAATAAGGCTAGCAAAGAGATCCGCGAAATACAGATGTAACTCTGTGAGATGAATTAACAGAACACTAAGCAGTTTCTCAGAAAGCTTCTTTCCAGATTTCATCTGAGGATATTTCCTTTTTCACCATAGCCCTCTATGCGCTTCCAAATATCACTTTGCCAATTCCACAATAAATGTCTTAGCGAAAGACTTCTTGTGGGGAAAGCTGTAACTCTGTGAGATGATTTCACAGAACACAAAGAAGTTTCTCAGAAGGCTTCTTTCTCGTTGTTATCGGAGTTTAATTCCTTTGGCCCTATAGACTTCAAAGGGATCCGAAATATCTCTTCTCAGATTCCACAGAAATAAGGCTAGCAAAGAGATCCACGAAATACAGATGTAACTCTGTGAGATGAATTAACAGAACACTAAGCAGTTTCTCAGAAAGCTTCTTTCCAGATTTCATCTGAGGATATTTCCTTTTTCACCATAGCCCTCTATGCGCTTCCATATATCACTTTGCCAATTCCACAATAAATGTCTTAGCGAAAGACTTCTTGTGAGGAAAGCTGTAACTCTGTGAGATGATTTCACAGAACACAAAGAAGTTTCTCAGAAAGCTTCTTTCTCGTTGTTATCGGAGTTTATATCCTTTGGCCCTATAGTCTTCAAAGGGATCCGAAATATCTGTTCTCAGATTCCACAGAAATAAGGCTAGCAAAGAGATCCACGAAATACAGATGTAACTCTGTGAGATGAATTAACAGAACACTAAGCAGTTTCTCAGAAAGCTTCTTTCCAGATTTCATCTGAGGATATTTCCTTTTTCACCATAGCCCTCTATGCGCTTCCAAATATCACTTTGCCAATTCCACAATAAATGTCTTAGCGAAAGACTTCTTGTGGGGAAAGCTGTAACCCTGTGAGATGATTTCACAGAACACAAAGAAGTTTCTCAGAAAGCTTCTTTCTCGTTGTTATCGGAGTTTATATCCTTTGGCCCTATAGTCTTCAAAGGGATCCGAAATATCTCTTCTCAGATTCCACAGAAATAAGGCTAGCAAAGAGATCCACGAAATACAGATGTAACTCTGTGAGATGAATTAACAGAACACTAAGCAGTTTCTCAGAAAGCTTCTTTCCAGATTTCATCTGAGGATATTTCCTTTTTCACCATAGCCCTCTATGCGCTTCCAAATATCACTTTGCCAATTCCACAATAAATGTCTTAGCGAAAGACTTCTTGTGGGGAAAGCTGTAACTCTGTGAGATGATTTCACAGAACACAAAGAAGTTTCTCAGAAAGCTTCTTTCTCGTTGTTATCGGAGTTTATTTCCTTTGGCCCTATAGTCTTTAAAGGGATCCGAAATATCTGTTCTCAGATTCCACAGAAATAAGGCTAGCGAAGAGATCCACGAAATACAGATGTAACTCTGTGAGATGAATTAACAGAACACTAAGCAGTTTCTCAGAAAGCTTCTTTCCAGATTTCATCTGAGGATATTTCCTTTTTCACCATTGCCCTCTATGGGCTTCCAAATATCACTTTGCCAATTCCACAAGAACTGTCTTAGCGAAAGGCTTCTTGAGGGGAAAGCTGTAACTCTGTGAGATGATTTCACAGAACACAAAGAAGTTTCTCAGAAAGCTTCTTTCTCATTGTTATCGGAGTTTATATCCTTTGGCCCTATAGTCTTCAAAGGGATCCGAAATATCTCTTCTCAGATTCCACAGAAATAAGGCTAGCAAAGAGATCCACGAAATACAGATGTAACTCTGTGAGATGAATTAACAGAACACTAAGCAGTTTCTCAGAAAGCTTCTTTCCAGATTTCATCTGAGGATATTTCCTTTTTCACCATAGCCCTCTATGCGCTTCCAAATATCACTTTGCCAATTCCACAATAAATGTCTTAGCGAAAGACTTCTTGTGGGGAAAGTTGTAACTCTGTGAGATGATTTCACAGAACACAAAGAAGTTTCTCAGAAAGCTTCTTTCTCTTTGTTATCGGAGTTTATTTCCTTTGGCCCTATAGTCTTTATAGAGATCCGAAATATCTGTTCTCAGATTCCACAGAAATAAGGCTAGCAAAGAGATCCGCGAAATACAGATGTAACTCTTTGAGATGAATTAACAGAACACTAAGCAGTTTCTCAGAAAGCTTCTTTCCAGATTTCATCTGAGGATATTTCCTTTTTCACCATAGCCCTCTATGCGCTTCCAAATATCACTTTGCCAATTCGCAATAAATGTCTTAGCGAAAGACTTCTTGTGGGGAAAGCTGTAACTCTGTGAGATGATTTCACAGAACACAAAGAAGTTTTTCAGAAAGTTTCTTTCTCTTTGTTATCGTAGTTTATTTCCTTTGGCCCTATAGTCTTTAAAGGGATCCGAAATATCTGTTCTCAGATTCCACAGAAATAAGGCTAGCAAAGAGATCCGCGAAATACAGATGTAACTCTGTGAGATGAATTAACAGAACCCTAAGCAGTTTCTCAGAAAGCTTCTTTCCAGATTTCATCTGAGGATATTTCCTTTTTCACCATAGCCCTCTATGCGCTTCCAAATATCACTTTGCCAATTCCACAATAATTGTCTTAGCGAAAGATTTCTTGTGGGGAAAGCTGTAACTCTGTGAGATGATTTCACAGAACACAAAGAAGTTTCTCAGAAGGCTTCTTTCTCGTTGTTATCGGAGTTTATTTCCTTTGGCCCTATAGACTTCAAAGGGATCCGAAATATCTGTTCTCAGATTCCACAGAAATAAGGCTAGCAAAGAGATCCACGAAATACAGATGTAACTCTGTGAGATGAATTAACAGAACACTAAGCAGTTTCTCAGAAAGCTTCTTTCCAGATTTCATCTGAGGATATTTCCTTTTTCACCATAGCCCTCTATGCGCTTCCAAATATCACTTTGCCAATCCCACAATAAATGTCTTAGCGAAAGACTTCTTGTGGGGAAAGCGGTAACCCTGTGAGATGATTTCACAGAACACAAAGAAGTTTCTCAGAAAGCTTCTTTCTCGTTGTTATCGGAGTTTATATCCTTTGGCCCTATAGTCTTCAAAGGGATCCGAAATATCTCTTCTCAGATTCCACAGAAATAAGGCTAGCAAAGAGATCCACGAAATACAGATGTAACTCTGTGAGATGAATTAACAGAACACTAAGCAGTTTCTCAGAAAGCTTCTTTCCAGATTTCATCTGAGGATATTTCCTTTTTCACCATTGCCCTCTGTGGGCTTCCAAATATCACTTTGCCAATTCCACAAGAACTGTCTTAGCGAAAGACTTCTTGAGGGGAAAGCTGTAACTCTGTGAGATGATTTCACAGAACACAAAGAAGTTTCTCAGAAAGCTTCCTTCTCTTTCTTATCGGAGTTTATATCCTTAGGCCCTATATTCATCAAAGGGATCCGAAATATCTCTTCTCAGATTCCACAGAAATAAGGCTAGCAAAGACATCCACGAAATACAGATGTAACTCTGTGACATGAATTAACAGAACACTAAGCAGTTTCTCAGAAAGCTTCTTTCCAGATTTCATCTGAGGATATTTCCTTTTTCACCATTGCCCTCTATGGGCTTCCAAATATCACTTTGCCAATTCCACAAGAACTGTCTTAGCGAAAGTCTTCTTGAGGGGAAAGCTGTAACTCTGTGAAATGATTTCACAGAACACAAAGAAGTTTCTCAGAAAGTTTCTTTCTCTTTGTTATCGGAGTTTATTTCCTTTGGCCCTATAGTCTTCAAAGGGATCCGAAATATCTGTTCTCAGATTCCACAGAAATAAGGCTAGCAAAGAGATCCGCGAAATACAGATGTAACTCTGTGAGATGAATTAACAGAACACTAAGCAGTTTCTCAGAAAGCTTCTTTCCAGATTTCATCTGAGGATATTTCCTTTTTCACCATTGCCCTCTATGGGCTTCAAAATATCACTTTGCCAATTCAACAAGAACTGTCTTAGCGAAAGGCTTCTTGAGGGGAAAGCTGTAACTCTGTGAGATGATTTCACAGAACACAAAGAAGTTTCTCAGAAAGCTTCTTTCTCGTTGTTATCGGAGTTTATATCCTTTGGCCCTATAGTCTTCAAAGGGATCTGAAATCTCTTCTCAAATTCCACAGAAATAAGGCTAGCAAAGAGATCCACGAAATACAGATGTAACTCTGTGAGATGAATTAACAGAACACTAAGCAGTTTCTCAGAAAGCTTCTTTCCAGATTTCATCGGAGGATATTTCCTTTTTCACCATAGCCCTCTATGCGCTTCCAAATATCACTTTGCCAATTCCACAATAAATGTCTTAGCGAAAGACTTCTTGTGGGGAAAGCTGTAACTCTGTGAGATGATTTCACAGAACACAAAGAAGTTTCTCAGAACGCTTCTTTCTCGTTGTTATCGGAGTTTATATCCTTGGGCCCTATAGTCTTCAAAGGGTTCCGAAGTATCTCTTCTCAGATCCCACAGAAATAAGGCTAGCAAAGAGATCCACGAAATACAGATGTAACTCTGTGAGATGAATTAACAGAACACTAAGCAGTTTCTCAGAAAGCTTCTTTCCAGATTTCATCTGAGGATATTTCCTTTTTCACCATTGCCCTCTATGGGCTTCCAAATATCACTTTGCCAATTCCACAAGAACTGTCTTAGCGAAAGACTTCTTGAGGGGAAAGCTGTAACTCTGTGAGATGATTTCACAGAACACAAAGAAGTTTCTCAGAAAGCTTCCTTTTCTTTCTTATCGGAGTTTATATCCTTTGGCCCTATATTCATCAATTGATCCGAAATATCTCTTCTCAGATTCCACAGAAATAAGGCTAGCAAAGACATCCACGAAATACAGATGTAACTCTGTAAGATGAATTAACAGAACACTAAGCAGTTTCTCAGAAAGCTTCTTTCCAGATTTCATCTGAGGATATTTCCTTTTTCACCATTGCCCTCTATGGGCTTCCAAATATCACTTTGCCAATTCCACAAGAACTGTCTTAGCGAAAGGCTTCTTGAGGGGAAAGCTGTAACTCTGTGAAATGATTTCACAGAACACAAAGAAGTTTCTCAGAAAGCTTCCTTCTCTTTCTTATCGGAGTTTATTTCCTTTGGCCCTATAGTCTTCAAAGGGATCCGAAATATCTCTTCTCAGATTCCACAGAAATAAGGCTAGCAAAGAGATCCGCGAAATACAGATGTAACTCTGTGAGATGAATTAACAGAACACTAAGCAGTTTCTCAGAAAGCTTCTTTCCAGATTTCATCTGAGGATATTTCCTTTTTCACCATAGCCCTCTATGCGCTTCCAAATATCACTTTGCCAATTCCACAATAAATGTCTTAGCGAAAGACTTCTTCTGGGGAAAGTTGTAACTCTGTGAGATGATTTCACAGAACACAAAGAAGTTTCTCAGAAAGTTTCTTTCTCTTTGTTATCGGAGTTTATTTCCTTTGGCCCTATAGTCTTTAAAGGGATGTGAAATATCTGTTCTCAGATTCCACAGAAATAAGGCTAGCAAAGAGATCCGCGAAATACAGATGTAACTCTGTGAGATGAATTAACAGAACACTAAGCAGTTTCTCAGAATCTTCTTTCCACATTTCATCTGAGGATATTTCCTTTTTCACCATAGCCCTCTATGCGCTTCCAAATATCACTTTGCCAATTCCACAATAAATGTCTTAGCGAAAGACTTCTTGTGGGGAAAGTTGTAACTCTGTGAGATGATTTCACAGAACACAAAGAAGTTTCTCAGAAAGTTTCTTTCTCTTTGTTATCGGAGTTTATTTCCTTTGGCCCTATAGTCTTTATAGAGATCCGAAATATCTGTTCTCAGATTCCACAGAAATAAGGCTAGCAAAGAGATCCGCGAAATACAGATGTAACTCTTTGAGATGAATTAACTGAACACTAAGCAGTTTCTCAGAAAGCTTCTTTCCAGATTTCATCTGAGGATATTTCCTTTTTCACCATAGCCCTCTATGCGGTTCCAAATATCACTTTGCCAATTCGCAATAAATGTCTTAGCGAAAGACTTCTTGTGGGGAAAGCTGTAACTCTGTGAGAGGATTTCACAGAACACAAAGAAGTTTCTCAGAAAGTTTCTTTCTCTTTGTTATCGTAGTTTATTTCCTTTGGCCCTTTTGTCTTTAAAGGGATCCGAAATATCTGTTCTCAGATTCCACAGAAATAAGGCTAGCAAAGAGATCCGCGAAATACAGATGTAACTCTGTGAGATGAATTAACAGAACACTAAGCAGTTTCTCAGAAAGCTTCTTTCCAGATTTCATCTGAGGATATTTCCTTTTTTACCATAGCCCTCTATGCGCTTCCAAATATCACTTTGCCAATTCCACAATAAATGTCTTAGCGAAAGACTTCTTGTGGGGAAAGCTGTAACTCTGTGAGATGATTTCACAGAACACAAAGAAGTTTCTCAGAAGGCTTCTTTCTCGTTGTTATCGGAGTTTATTTCCTTTGGCCCTATAGACTTCAAAGGGATCCGAAATATCTCTTCTCAGATTCCACAGAAATAAGGCTAGCAAAGAGATCCACGAAATACAGATGTAACTCTGTGAGATGAATTAACAGAACACTAAGCAGTTTCTCAGAAAGCTTCTTTCCAGATTTCATCTGAGGATATTTCCTTTTTCACCATAGCCCTCTATGCGCTTCCAAATATCACTTTGCCAATTCCACAATAAATGTCTTAGCGAAAGACTTCTTGTGGGGAAAGCTGTAACCCTGTGAGATGATTTCACAGAACACAAAGAAGTTTCTCAGAAAGCTTCTTTCTCGTTGTTATCGGAGTTATATCCTTTGGCCCTATAGTCTTCAAAGGGATCCGAAATATCTCTTCTCAGATTCCACAGAAATAAGGCTAGCAAAGAGATCCACGAAATACAGATGTAACTCTGTGAGATGAATTAACAGAACACTAAGCAGTTTCTCAGAAAGCTTCTTTCCAGATTTCATCTGAGGATATTTCCTTTTTCACCATAGCCCTCTATGCGCTTCCAAATATCACTTTGCCAATTCCACAATAAATGTCTTAGCGAAAGACTTCTTGTGGGGAAAGCTGTAACTCTGTGAGATGATTTCACAGAACACAAAGAAGTTTCTCAGAAAGCTTCTTTCTCGTTGTTATCGGAGTTTATTTCCTTTGGCCCTATAGTCTTTAAAGGGATCCGAAATATCTGTTCTCAGATTCCACAGAAATAAGGCTAGCGAAGAGATCCACGAAATACAGATGTAACTCTGTGAGATGAATTAACAGAACACTAAGCAGTTTCTCAGAAATCTTCTTTCCAGATTTCATCTGAGGATATTTCCTTTTTCACCATTGCCCTCTATGGGCTTCCAAATATCACTTTGCCAATTCCACAAGAACTGTCTTAGCGAAAGGCTTCTTGAGGGGAAAGCTGTAACTCTGCGAGATGATTTCACAGAACACAAAGAAGTTTCTCAGAAAGTTTCTTTCTCTTTGTTATCGGAGTTTATTTCCTTTGGCCCTATAGTCTTCAAAGGGATCCGAAATATCTGTTCTCAGATTCCACAGAAATAAGGCTAGCAAAGAGATCCGCGAAATACAGATGTAACTCTGTGAGATGAATTAACAGAACACTAAGCAGTTTCTCAGAAAGCTTCTTTCCAGATTTCATCTGAGGATATTTCCTTTTTCACCATTGCCCTCTATGGGCTTCAAAATATCACTTTGCCAATTCAACAAGAACTGTCTTAGCGAAAGGCTTCTTGAGGGGAAAGCTGTAACTCTGTGAGATGATTTCACAGAACACAAAGAAGTTTCTCAGAAAGCTTCTTTCTCGTTGTTATCGGAGTTTATATCCTTTGGCCCTATAGTCTTCAAAGGGATCTGAAATCTCTTCTCAAATTCCACAGAAATAAGGCTAGCAAAGAGATCCACGAAATACAGATGTAACTCTGTGAGATGAATTAACAGAACACTAAGCAGTTTCTCAGAAAGCTTCTTTCCAGATTTCATCGGAGGATATTTCCTTTTTCACCATAGCCCTCTATGCGCTTCCAAATATCACTTTGCCAATTCCACAATAAATGTCTTAGCGAAAGACTTCTTGTGGGGAAAGCTGTAACTCTGTGAGATGATTTCACAGAACACAAAGAAGTTTCTCAGAAAGCTTCTTTCTCGTTGTTATCGGAGTTTATATCCTTGGGCCCTATAGTCTTCAAAGGGTTCCGAAGTATCTCTTCTCAGATCCCACAGAAATAAGGCTAGCAAAGAGATCCACGAAATACAGATGTAACTCTGTGAGATGAATTAACAGAACACTAAGCAGTTTCTCAGAAAGCTTCTTTCCAGATTTCATCTGAGGATATTTCCTTTTTCACCATTGCCCTCTATGGGCTTCCAAATATCACTTTGCCAATTCCACAAGAACTGTCTTAGCGAAAGACTTCTTGAGGGGAAAGCTGTAACTCTGTGAGATGATTTCACAGAACACAAAGAAGTTTCTCAGAAAGCTTCCTTTTCTTTCTTATCGGAGTTTATATCCTTTGGCCCTATATTCATCAATTGATCCGAAATATCTCTTCTCAGATTCCACAGAAATAAGGCTAGCAAAGACATCCACGAAATACAGATGTAACTCTGTAAGATGAATTAACAGAACACTAAGCAGTTTCTCAGAAAGCTTCTTTCCAGATTTCATCTGAGGATATTTCCTTTTTCACCATTGCCCTCTATGGGCTTCCAAATATCACTTTGCCAATTCCGCAAGAACTGTCTTAGCGAAAGGCTTCTTGAGGGGAAAGCTGTAACTCTGTGAAATGATTTCACAGAACACAAAGAAGTTTCTCAGAAAGCTTCCTTCTCTTTCTTATCGGAGTTTATTTCCTTTGGCCCTATAGTCTTCAAAGGGATCCGAAATATCTCTTCTCAGATTCCACAGAAATAAGGCTAGCAAAGAGATCCGCGAAATACAGATGTAACTCTGTGAGATGAATTAACAGAACACTAAGCAGTTTCTCAGAAAGCTTCTTTCCAGATTTCATCTGAGGATATTTCCTTTTTCACCATAGCCCTCTATGCGCTTCCAAATATCACTTTGCCAATTCCACAATAAATGTCTTAGCGAAAGACTTCTTCTGGGGAAAGTTGTAACTCTGTGAGATGATTTCACAGAACACAAAGAAGTTTCTCAGAAAGTTTCTTTCTCTTTGTTATCGGAGTTTATTTCCTTTGGCCCTATAGTCTTTAAAGGGATGTGAAATATCTGTTCTCAGATTCCACAGAAATAAGGCTAGCAAAGAGATCCGCGAAATACAGATGTAACTCTGTGAGATGAATTAACAGAACACTAAGCAGTTTCTCAGAATCTTCTTTCCACATTTCATCTGAGGATATTTCCTTTTTCACCATAGCCCTCTATGCGCTTCCAAATATCACTTTGCCAATTCCACAATAAATGTCTTAGCGAAAGACTTCTTGTGGGGAAAGTTGTAACTCTGTGAGATGATTTCACAGAACACAAAGAAGTTTCTCAGAAAGTTTCTTTCTCTTTGTTATCGGAGTTTATTTCCTTTGGCCCTATAGTCTTTATAGAGATCCGAAATATCTGTTCTCAGATTCCACAGAAATAAGGCTAGCAAAGAGATCCGCGAAATACAGATGTAACTCTTTGAGATGAATTAACTGAACACTAAGCAGTTTCTCAGAAAGCTTCTTTCCAGATTTCATCTGAGGATATTTCCTTTTTCACCATAGCCCTCTATGCGGTTCCAAATATCACTTTGCCAATTCGCAATAAATGTCTTAGCGAAAGACTTCTTGTGGGGAAAGCTGTAACTCTGTGAGAGGATTTCACAGAACACAAAGAAGTTTCTCAGAAAGTTTCTTTCTCTTTGTTATCGTAGTTTATTTCCTTTGGCCCTTTTGTCTTTAAAGGGATCCGAAATATCTGTTCTCAGATTCCACAGAAATAAGGCTAGCAAAGACATCCACGAAATACAGATGTAACTCTGTGAGATGAATTAACAGAACACTAAGCAGTTTCTCAGAAAGCTTCTGTCCAGATTTCATCTGAGGATATTTCCTTTTTCACCATTGCCCTCTATGGGCTTCCAAATATCACTTTGCCAATTCCACAAGAACTGTCTTAGCGAAAGGCTTCTTGAGGGGAAAGCTGTAACTCTGTGAGATGATTTCACAGAACACAAAGAAGTTTCTCAGAAAGCTTCTTTCTCATTGTTATCGGAGTTTATATCCTTTGGCCCTATAGTCTTCAAAGGGATCCGAAATATCTGTTCTCAGATTCCACAGAAATAAGGCTAGCAAAGAGATCCACGAAATACAGATGTAACTCTGTGAGATGAATTAACAGAACACTAAGCAGTTTCTCAGAAAGCTTCTTTCCAGATTTCATCTGAGGATATTTCCTTTTTCACCTTTGCCCTCTATGCGCTTCCAAATATCACTTTTCCAATTCCACAATAAATGTCTTAGCGAAAGACTTCTTGTGGGGAAAGCTGTAACTCTGTGAGATGATTTCACAGAACACAAAGAAGTTTCTCAGAAAGCTTCTTTCTCGTTGTTATCGGAGTTTATATCCTTTGGCCCTATAGTCTTCAAAGGGATCCGAAATATCTCTTCTCAGATTCCACAGAAATAAGGCTAGCATAGAGATCCACGAAATACAGATGTAACTCTGTGAGATGAATTAACAGAACACTAAGCAGTTTCTCAGAAAGCTTCTTTCCAGATTTCATCTGAGGATATTTCCTTTTTCACCATTGCCCTCTGTGGGCTTCCAAATATCACTTTGCCAATTCCACCAGAACTGTCTTAGCGAAAGACTTCTTGAGGGGAAAGCTGTAACTCTGTGAGATGATTTCACAGAACACAAAGAAGTTTCTCAGAAAGCTTCCTTCTCTTTCTTATCGGAGTTTATATCCTTAGGCCCTATATTCATCAAAGGGATCCGAAATATCTCTTCTCAGATTCCACAGAAATAAGGCTAGCAAAGAGATCCACGAAATACAGATGTAACTCTGTGAGATGAATTAACAGAACACTAAGCAGTTTCTCAGAAAGCTTCTTTCCAGATTTCATCTGAGGATATTTCCTTTTTCACCTTTGCCCTCTATGGGCTTCCAAATATCACTTTGCCAATTCCACAAGAACTGTCTTAGCGAAAGGCTTCTTGAGGGGAAAGCTGTAACTCTGTGAAATGATTTCACAGAACACAAAGAAGTTTCTCAGAAAGTTTCTTTCTCTTTGTTATCGGAGTTTATTTCCTTTGGCCCTATAGTCTTCAAAGGGATCCGAAATATCTGTTCTCAGATTCCACAGAAATAAGGCTAGCAAAGAGATCCGCGAAATACAGATGTAACTCTGTGAGATGAATTAACAGAACACTAAGCAGTTTCTCAGAAAGCTTCTTTCCAGATTTCATCTGAGGATATTTCCTTTTTCACCATAGCCCTCTATGCGCTTCCAAATATCACTTTGCCAATTCCACAATAAATGTCTTAGCGAAAGACTTCTTGTGGGGAAAGCTGAACTCTGTGAGATGATTTCACAGAACACAAAGAAGTTCCTCAGAAAGCTTCTTTCTCCTTGTTATCGGAGTTTATATCCTTTGGCCCTATAGTCTTCAAAGGGATTCGAAATATCTCTTCTCAGATTCCACAGAAATAAGGCTAGCAAAGAGATCCACGAAATACAGATGTAACTCTGTGAGATGAATTAACAGAACACTAAGCAGTTTCTCAGAAAGCTTCTTTCCAGATTTCATCTGAGGATATTTCCTTTTTCACCATAGCCCTCTATGCGCTTCCAAATATCACTTTGCCAATTCCACAATAAATGTCTTAGCGAAAGACTTCTTGTGGGGAAAGCTGTAACTCTGTGAGATGATTTCACAGAACACAAAGACGTTTCTCAGAAAGCTTCTTTCTCGTTGTTATCGGAGTTTATATCCTTTGGCCCTATAGTCTTTAAAGGGATCCGAAATATCTGTTCTCAGATTCCACAGAAATAAGGCTAGCGAAGAGATCCACGAAATACAGATGTAACTCTGTGAGATGAATTAACAGAACACTAAGCAGTTTCTCAGAAATCTTCTTTCCAGATTTCATCTGAGGATATTTCCTTTTTCACCATTGCCCTCTATGGGCTTCCAAATATCACTTTGCCAATTCCACAATAAATGTCTTAGCGAAAGGCTTCTTGAGGGGAAAGCTGTAACTCTGCGAGATGATTTCACAGAACACAAAGAAGTTTCTCAGAAAGCTTCTTTCTCTTTCTTATCGGAGTTTATATCCTTTGGCCCTATATTCATCAAAGGGATCCGAAATATCTGTTCTCAGATTCCACAGAAATAAGGCTAGCAAAGAGATCCACGAAATACAGATGTAACTCTGTGAGATGAATTAACAGAACACTAAGCAGTTTCTCAGAAAGCTTCTTTCCAGATTTCATCTGAGGATATTTCCTTTTTCACCATAGCCCTCTATGGGCTTCCAAATATCACTTTGCCAATTCCACAAGAACTGTCTTAGCGAAAGGCTTCTTGAGGGGAAAGCTGTAACTCTGTGAGATGATTTCACAGAACACAAAGAAGTTTCTCAGAAAGCTTCTTTCTCATTGTTATCGGAGTTTATATCCTTTGGCCCTATAGTCTTCAAAGGGATCCGAAATATCTGTTCTCAGATTCCACAGACATAAGGCTAGCAAAGAGATCCACGAAATACAGATGTAACTCTGTAAGATGAATTAACAGAACACTAAGCAGTTTCTCAGAAAGCTTCTTTCCAGATTTCATCTGAGGATATTTCCTTTTTCACCTTTGCCCTCTATGCGCTTCCAAATATCACTTTGCCAATTCCACAATAAATGTCTTAGCGAAAGACTTCTTGTGGGGAAAGCTGTAACTCTGTGAGATGATTTCACAGAACACAAAGAAGTTTCTCAGAAAGCTTCTTTCTCGTTGTTATCGGAGTTTATATCCTTTGGCCCTATAGTCTTCAAAGGGATCCGAAATATCTCTTCTCAGATTCCACAGAAATAAGGCTAGCAAAGAGATCCACGAAATACAGATGTAACTCTGTGAGATGAATTAACAGAACACTAAGCAGTTTCTCAGAAAGCTTCTTTCCAGATTTCATCTGAGGATATTTCCTTTTTCACCATTGCCCTCTGTGGGCTTCCAAATATCACTTTGCCAATTCCACAAGAACTGTCTTAGCGAAAGACTTCTTGAGGGGAAAGCTGTAACTCTGTGAGATGATTTCACAGAACACAAAGAAGTTTCTCAGAAAGCTTCCTTCTCTTTCTTATCGGAGTTTATATCCTTAGGCCCTATATTCATCAAAGGGATCCGAAATATCTCTTCTCAGATTCCACAGAAATAAGGCTAGCAAAGACATCCACGAAATACAGATGTAACTCTGTGAGATGAATTAACAGAACACTAAGCAGTTTCTCAGAAAGCTTCTTTCCAGATTTCATCTGAGGATATTTCCTTTTTCACCTTTGCCCTCTATGGGCTTCCAAATATCACTTTGCCAATTCCACTAGAACTGTCTTAGCGAAAGGTTTCTTGAGGGGAAAGCTGTAACTCTGTGAAATGATTTCACAGAACACAAAGAAGTTTCTCAGAAAGTTTCTTTCTCTTTGTTATCGGAGTTTATTTCCTTTGGCCCTATAGTCTTCAAAGGGATCCGAAATATCTGTTCTCAGATTCCACAGAAATAAGGCTAGCAAAGAGATCCGCGAAATACAGATGTAACTCTGTGAGATGAATTAACAGAACACTAAGCAGTTTCTCAGAAAGCTTCTTTCCAGGTTTCATCTGAGGATATTTCCTTTTTCACCATAGCCCTCTATGCGCTTCCAAATATCACTTTGCCAATTCCACAATAAATGTCTTAGCGAAAGACTTCTTGTGGGGAAAGCTGTAACTCTGTGAGATGATTTCACAGAACACAAAGAAGTTTCTCAGAAAGCTTCTTTCTCCTTGTTATCGGAGTTTATATCCTTTGGCCCTATAGTCTTCAAAGGGATTCGAAATATCTCTTCTCAGATTCCACAGAAATAAGGCTAGCAAAGAGATCCACGAAATACAGATGTAACTCTGTGAGATGAATTAACAGAACACTAAGCAGTTTCTCAGAAAGCTTCTTTCCAGATTTCATCTGAGGATATTTCCTTTTTCACCTTTGCCCTCTATGCGCTTCCAAATATCACTTTGCCAATTCCACAATAAATGTCTTAGCGAAAGACTTCTTGTGGGGAAAGCTGTAACTCTGTGAGATGATTTCACAGAACACAAAGAAGTTTCTCAGAAAGCTTCTTTCTCGTTGTTATCGGAGTTTATATCCTTGGGCCCTATAGTCTTCAAAGGGATCCGAAATATCTCTTCTCAGATTCCACAGAAATAAGGCTAGCAAAGAGATCCACGAAATACAGATGTAACTCTGTGAGATGAATTAACAGAACACTAAGCAGTTTCTCAGAAAGCTTCTTTCCAGATTTCATCTGAGGATATTTCCTTTTTCACCATTGCCCTCTATGGGCTTCAAAATATCACTTTGCCAATTCAATAAGAACTGTCTTAGCGAAAGGCTTCTTGAGGGGAAAGCTGTAACACTTTGAGATGATTTCACAGAACACAAAGAAGTTTCTCAGAAAGCTTCCTTCTCTTTCTTATCGGAGTTTATATCCTTTGGCCCTATATTCATCAATTGATCCGAAATATCTCTTCTCAGATTCCACAGAAATAAGGCTAGCAAAGACATCCACGAAATACAGATGTAACTCTGTGAGATGAATTAACAGAACACTAAGCAGTTTCTCAGAAAGCTTCTTTCCAGATTTCATCTGAGGATATTTCATTTTTCACCATAGCCCTCTATGCGCTTCCAAATATCACTTTGCCAATTCCACAATAAATGTCTTAGCGAAAGACTTCTTGTGGGGAAAGCTGTAACTCTGTGAGATGATTTCACAGAACACAAAGAAGTTTCTCAGAAAGCTTCTTTCTCGTTGTTATCGGAGTTTATATCCTTGGGCCCTATAGTCTTCAAAGGGTTCCGAAATATCTCTTCTCAGATTCCACAGAAATAAGGCTAGCAAAGAGATCCACGAAATACAGATGTAACTCTGTGAGATGAATTAACAGAACACTAAGCAGTTTCTCAGAAAGCTTCTTTCCAGATTTCATCTGAGGATATTTCCTTTTTCACCATTGCCCTCTATGGGCTTCCAAATATCACTTTGCCAATTCCACAAGAACTGTCTTTGCGAAAGACTTCTTGAGGGGAAAGCTGTAACTCTGTGAGATGATTTCACAGAACACAAAGAAGTTTCTCAG
The DNA here is from genome assembly GCF_043159975.1 of Macaca nemestrina. Lineage (NCBI taxonomy): Eukaryota > Metazoa > Chordata > Mammalia > Primates > Cercopithecidae > Macaca > Macaca nemestrina. Next base: position 34,007,817 of record NC_092143.1, read on the forward strand.
AAAGCTTCCTTCTCTTTCTTATCGGAGTTTATATCCTTTGGCCCTATATTCATCAATTGATCCGAAATATCTCTTCTCAGATTCCACAGAAATAAGGCTAGCAAAGACATCCACGAAATACAGATGTAACTCTGTGAGATGAATTAACAGAACACTAAGCAGTTTCTCAGAAAGCTTCTTTCCAGATTTCATCTGAGGATATTTCCTTTTTCACCATTGCCCTCTATGGGCTTCCAAATATCACTTTGCCAATTCCACAAGAACTGTCTTAGCGAAAGGCTTCTTGAGGGGAAAGCTGTAACTCTGTGAAATGATTTCACAGAACACAAAGAAGTTTCTCAGAAAGCTTCCTTCTCTTTCTTATCGGAGTTTATTTCCTTTGGCCCTATAGTCTTCAAAGGGATCCGAAATATCTGTTCTCAGATTCCACAGAAATAAGGCTAGCAAAGAGATCCGCGAAATACAGATGTAACTCTGTGAGATGAATTAACAGAACACTAAGCAGTTTCTGAGAAAGCTTCTTTCCAGATTTCATCTGAGGATATTTCCTTTTTCACCATAGCCCTCTATGCGCTTCCAAATATCACTTTGCCAATTCCACAATAAATGTCTTAGCGAAAGACTTCTTGTGGGGAAAGTTGTAACTCTGTGAGATGATTTCACAGAACACAAAGAAGTTTCTCAGAAAGTTTCTTTCTCTTTGTTATCGGAGTTTATTTCCTTTGGCCCTATAGTCTTTAAAGGGATCTGAAATATCTGTTCTCAGATTCCACAGAAATAAGGCTAGCAAAGAGATCCGCGAAATACAGATGTAACTCTGTGAGATGAATTAACAGAACACTAAGCAGTTTCTCAGAAAGCTTCTTTCCAGATTTCATCTGAGGATATTTCCTTTTTCACCATAGCCCTCTATGCGCTTCCAAATATCACTTTGCCAATTCCACAATAAATGTCTTAGCGAAAGACTTCTTGTGGGGAAAGCTGTAACTCTGTGAGATGATTTCACAGAACACAAAGAAGTTTCTCAGAAAGCTTCTTTCTCGTTGTTATCGGAGTTTATATCCTTGGGCCCTATAGTCTTCAAAGGGATCCGAAATATCTCTTCTCAGATTCCACAGAAATAAGGCTAGCAAAGAGATCCACGAAATACAGATGTAACTCTGTGAGACGAATTAACAGAACACTAAGCAGTTTCTCAGAAAGCTTCTTTCCAGATTTCATCTGAGGATATTTCCTTTTTCACCATTGCCCTCTATGGGCTTCCAAATATCACTTTGCCAATTCCACAAGAACTGTCTTAGCGAAAGACTTCTTGAGGGGAAAGCTGTAACTCTGTGAGATGATTTCACAGAACACAAAGAAGTTTCTCAGAAAGCTTCCTTCTCTTTCTTATCGGAGTTTATATCCTTTGGCCCTATATTCATCAATTGATCCGAAATATCTCTTCTCAGATTCCACAGAAATAAGGCTAGCAAAGACATCCACGAAATACAGATGTAACTCTGTGAGATGAATTAACAGAACACTAAGCAGTTTCTCAGAAAGCTTCTTTCCAGATTTCATCTGAGGATATTTCCTTTTTCACCATTGCCCTCTATGGGCTTCCAAATATCACTTTGCCAATTCCACAAGAACTGTCTTAGGAAAGGCTTCTTGAGGGGAAAGCTGTAACTCTGTGAAATGATTTCACAGAACACAAAGAAGTTTCTCAGAAAGCTTCCTTCTCTTTCTTATCGGAGTTTATTTCCTTTGGCCCTATAGTCTTCAAAGGGATCCGAAATATCTGTTCTCAGATTCCACAGAAATAAGGCTAGCAAAGAGATCCGCGAAATACAGATGTAACTCTGTGAGATGAATTAACAGAACACTAAGCAGTTTCTCAGAAAGCTTCTTTCCAGATTTCATCTGAGGATATTTCCTTTTTCACCATAGCCCTCTATGCGCTTCCAAATATCACTTTGCCAATTCCACAATAAATGTCTTAGCGAAAGACTTCTTGTGGGGAAAGTTGTAACTCTGTGAGATGATTTCACAGAACACAAAGAAGTTTCTCAGAAAGTTTCTTTCTCTTTGTTATCGGAGTTTATTTCCTTTGGCCCTATAGTCTTTAAAGGGATCTGAAATATCTGTTCTCAGATTCCACAGAAATAAGGCTAGCAAAGAGATCCGCGAAATACAGATGTAACTCTGTGAGATGAATTAACAGAACACTAAGCAGTTTCTCAGAAACTTCTTTCCACATTTCATCTGAGGATATTTCCTTTTTCACCATAGCCCTCTATGCGCTTCCAAATATCATTTTGCCAATTCCACAATAAATGTCTTAGCGAAAGACTTCTTGTGGGGAAAGCTGTAACTCTGTGAGATGATTTCACAGAACACAAAGAAGTTTCTCAGAAAGCTTCTTTCTCTTTGTTATCGGAGTTTATTTCCTTTGGCCCTATAGTCTTCAAAGGGATCCGAAATATCTGTTCTCAGATTCCACGGAAATAAGGCTAGCAAAGAGATCCGCGAAATACAGATGTAACTCTGTGAGATGAATTAACAGAACACTAAGCAGTTTCTCAGAAAGCTTCTGTCCAGATTTCATCTGAGGATATTTCCTTTTTCACCATAGCTCTCTATGCGCTTCCAAATATCACTTTGCCAATTCCACAAGAACTGTCTTAGCGAAAGGCTTCTTGAGGGGAAAGCTGTAACTCTGTGAGATGATTTCACAGAACACAAAGAAGTTTCTCAGAAAGCTTCTTTCTCATTGTTATCGGAGTTTATATCCTTTGGCCCTATAGTCTTCAAAGGGATCCGAAATATCTGTTCTCAGATTCCACAGAAATAAGGCTAGCAAAGAGATCCGCGAAATACAGATGTAACTCTGTGAGATGAATTAACAGAACACTAAGCAGTTTCTCAGAAAGCTTCTTTCCAGATTTCATCTGAGGATATTTCCTTTTTCACCATAGCCCTCTATGCGCTTCCAAATATCACTTTGCCAATTCCACAATAAATGTCTTAGCGAAAGACTTCTTGTGGGGAAAGCTGTAACTCGGTGAGATGATTTCACAGAACACAAAGAAGTTTCTCAGAAAGCTTCTTTCTCGTTGTTATCGGAGTTTATATCCTTGGGCCCTATAGTCTTCAAAGGGTTCCGAAATATCTCTTCTCAGATTCCACAGAAATAAGGCTAGCAAAGAGATCCACGAAATACAGATGTAACTCTGTGAGATGAATTAACAGAACACTAAGCAGTTTCTCAGAAAGCTTCTTTCCAGATTTCATCTGAGGATATTTCCTTTTTCACCATTGCCCTCTATGGGCTTCCAAATATCACTTTGCCAATTCCACAAGAACTGTCTTAGCGAAAGACTTCTTGAGGGGAAAGCTGTAACTCTGTGAGATGATTTCACAGAACACAAAGAAGTTTCTCAGAAAGCTTCCTTCTCTTTCTTATCGGAGTTTATATCCTTTGGCCCTATATTCATCAATTGATCCGAAATATCTCTTCTCAGATTCCACAGAAATAAGGCTAGCAAAGACATCCACGAAATACAGATGTAACTCTGTGAGATGAATTAACAGAACACTAAGCAGTTTCTCAGAAAGCTTCTTTCCAGATTTCATCTGAGGATATTTCCTTTTTCACCATTGCCCTCTATGGGCTTCCAAATATCACTTTGCCAATTCCACAAGAACTGTCTTAGCGAAAGGCTTCTTGAGGGGAAAGCTGTAACTCTGTGAAATGATTTCACAGAACACAAAGAAGTTTCTCAGAAAGCTTCCTTCTCTTTCTTATCGGAGTTTATTTCCTTTGGCCCTATAGTCTTCAAAGGGATCCGAAATATCTGTTCTCAGATTCCACAGAAATAAGGCTAGCAAAGAGATCCGCGAAATACAGATGTAACTCTGTGAGATGAATTAACAGAACACTAAGCAGTTTCTGAGAAAGCTTCTTTCCAGATTTCATCTGAGGATATTTCCTTTTTCACCATAGCCCTCTATGCGCTTCCAAATATCACTTTGCCAATTCCACAATAAATGTCTTAGCGAAAGACTTCTTGTGGGGAAAGTTGTAACTCTGTGAGATGATTTCACAGAACACAAAGAAGTTTCTCAGAAAGTTTCTTTCTCTTTGTTATCGGAGTTTATTTCCTTTGGCCCTATAGTCTTTAAAGGGATCTGAAATATCTGTTCTCAGATTCCACAGAAATAAGGCTAGCAAAGAGATCCGCGAAATACAGATGTAACTCTGTGAGATGAATTAACAGAACACTAAGCAGTTTCTCAGAAAGCTTCTTTCCAGATTTCATCTGAGGATATTTCCTTTTTCACCATAGCCCTCTATGCGCTTCCAAATATCACTTTGCCAATTCCACAATAAATGTCTTAGCGAAAGACTTCTTGTGGGGAAAGCTGTAACTCTGTGAGATGATTTCACAGAACACAAAGAAGTTTCTCAGAAAGTTTGTTTCTCGTTGTTATCGGAGTTTATATCCTTTGGCCCTATAGTCTTTAAAGGGATCCGAAATATCTGTTCTCAGATTCCACAGAAATAAGGCTAGCAAAGAGATCCACGAAATACAGATGTAACTCTGTGAGATGAATTAACAGAACACTAAGCAGTTTCTCAGAAAGCTTCTTTCCAGATTTCATCTGAGGATATTTCCTTTTTCACCATTGCCCTCTATGGGCTTCAAAATATCACTTTGCCAAGTCAACAAGAACTGTCTTAGCGAAAGGCTTCTTGACGGGAAAGCTGTAACTCTGTGAGATGATTTCAAAGAACACAAAGAAGTTTCTCAGAAAGCTTCTTTCTCATTGTTATCGGAGTTTATATCCTTTGGCCCTATAGTCTTCAAAGGGATCCGAAATATCTGTTCTCAGATTCCACAGAAATAAGGCTAGCAAAGAGATCCGCGAAATACAGATGTAACTCTGTGAGATGAATTAACAGAACACTAAGCAGTTTCTCAGAAAGCTTCTTTCCAGATTTCATCTGAGGATATTTCCTTTTTCACCATAGCCCTCTATGCGCTTCCAAATATCACTTTGCCAATTCCACAATAAATGTCTTAGCGAAAGACTTCTTGTGGGGAAAGCTGTAACTCTGTGATGATTTCACAGAACACAAAGAAGTTTCTCAGAAAACTTCTTTCTCGTTGTTATCGGAGTTTATATCCTTTGGCCCTATAGTCTTCAAAGGGATCCGAAATATCTGTTCTCAGATTCCACAGAAATAAGGCTAGCAAAGAGATCCACGAAATACAGATGTAACTCTGTGAGATGAATTAACAGAACACTAAGCAGTTTCTCAGAAAGCTTCTTTCCAGATTTCATCTGAGGATATTTCCTTTTTCACCATAGCCCTCTATGCGCTTCCAAATATCACTTTGCCAATTCCACAATAAATGTCTTAGCGAAAGACTTCTTGTGGGGAAAGCTGTAACTCGGTGAGATGATTTCACAGAACACAAAGAAGTTTCTCAGAAAGCTTCTTTCTCGTTGTTATCGGAGTTTATATCCTTTGGCCCTATAGTCTTCAAAGGGATCCGAAATATCTCTTCTCAGATTCCACAGAAATAAGGCTAGGAAAGAGATCCACGGAATACAGATGTAACTCTGTGAGATGAATTAACAGAACACTAAGCAGTTTCTCAGAAAGCTTCTTTCCAGATTTCATCTGAGAATATTTCCTTTTTCACCATAGCCCTCTATGCGCTTCCAAATATCACTTTGCCAATTCCACAATAAATGTCTTAGCGAAAGACTTCTTGTGGGGAAAGCTGTAACTCTGTGAGATGATTTCACAGAACACAAAGAAGTTTCTCAGAAAGCTTCTTTCTCGTTGTTATCGGAGTTTATTTCCTTTGGCCCTATAGTCTTCAAAGGGATCCGAAATATCTCTTCTCAGATTCCACAGAAATAAGGCTAGCAAAGAGATCCACGAAATACAGATGGAACTCTGTGAGATGAATTAACAGAACACTAAGCAGTTTCTCAGAAAGCTTCTTTCCAGATTTCATCTGAGGATATTTCCTTTTTCACCGTAGCCCTCTAAGCGCTTCCAAATATCACTTTGCCAATTCCACAAGAACTGTCTTAGCGAAAGGCTTCTTTAGGGGAAAGCTGTAACTCTGTGAGATGATTTCACAGAACACAAAGAAGTTTCTCAGAAAGCTTCTTTCTCGTTGTTATCGGAGTTTATATCCTTTGGCCCTATAGTCTTTAAAGGGATCCGAAATATCTGTTCTCAGATTCCACAGAAATAAGGCTAGCAAAGACATCCACGAAATACGGATGTAACTCTGTGAGATGAATTAACAGAACACTAAGCAGTTTCTCAGAAAGCTTCTTTCCAGATTTCATCTGAGGATATTTCCTTTTTCAGCATAGCCCTCTATGTGCTTCCAAATATCACTTTGCCAATTCCACAATAAATGTCTTAGCGAAAGACTTCTTGTGGGGAAAGCTGTAACTCTGTGAGATGATTTCACAGAACACAAAGAAGTTTCTCAGAAAGCTTCTTTCTCGTTGTTATCGGAGTTTATATCCTTGGGCCCTATAGTCTTCAAAGGGATCCGAAATATCTCTTCTCAGATTCCACAGAAATAAGGCTAGCAAAGAGATCCACGAAATACAGATGTAACTCTGTGAGACGAATTAACAGAACACTAAGCAGTTTCTCAGAAAGCTTCTTTCCAGATTTCATCTGAGGATATTTCCTTTTTCACCATTGCCCTCTATGGGCTTCCAAATATCACTTTGCCAATTCCACAAGAACTGTCTTAGCGAAAGACTTCTTGAGGGGAAAGCTGTAACTCTGTGAGATGATTTCACAGAACACAAAGAAGTTTCTCAGAAAGCTTCCTTCTCTTTCTTATCGGAGTTTATATCCTTTGGCCCTATATTCATCAATTGATCCGAAATATCTCTTCTCAGATTCCACAGAAATAAGGCTAGCAAAGACATCCACGAAATACAGATGTAACTCTGTGAGATGAATTAACAGAACACTAAGCAGTTTCTCAGAAAGCTTCTTTCCAGATTTCATCTGAGGATATTTCCTTTTTCACCATTGCCCTCTATGGGCTTCCAAATATCACTTTGCCAATTCCACAAGAACTGTCTTAGGAAAGGCTTCTTGAGGGGAAAGCTGTAACTCTGTGAAATGATTTCACAGAACACAAAGAAGTTTCTCAGAAAGCTTCCTTCTCTTTCTTATCGGAGTTTATTTCCTTTGGCCCTATAGTCTTCAAAGGGATCCGAAATATCTGTTCTCAGATTCCACAGAAATAAGGCTAGCAAAGAGATCCGCGAAATACAGATGTAACTCTGTGAGATGAATTAACAGAACACTAAGCAGTTTCTCAGAAAGCTTCTTTCCAGATTTCATCTGAGGATATTTCCTTTTTCACCATAGCCCTCTATGCGCTTCCAAATATCACTTTGCCAATTCCACAATAAATGTCTTAGCGAAAGACTTCTTGTGGGGAAAGTTGTAACTCTGTGAGATGATTTCACAGAACACAAAGAAGTTTCTCAGAAAGTTTCTTTCTCTTTGTATCGGAGTTTATTTCCTTTGGCCCTATAGTCTTTAAAGGGATCTGAAATATCTGTTCTCAGATTCCACAGAAATAAGGCTAGCAAAGAGATCCGCGAAATACAGATGTAACTCTGTGAGATGAATTAACAGAACACTAAGCAGTTTCTCAGAAACTTCTTTCCACATTTCATCTGAGGATATTTCCTTTTTCACCATAGCCCTCTATGCGCTTCCAAATATCACTTTGCCAATTCCACAATAAATGTCTTAGCGAAAGACTTCTTGTGGGGAAAGCTGTAACTCTGTGAGATGATTTCACAGAACACAAAGAAGTTTCTCAGAAAGCTTCTTTCTCTTTGTTATCGGAGTTTATTTCCTTTGGCCCTATAGTCTTCAAAGGGATCCGAAATATCTGTTCTCAGATTCCACGGAAATAAGGCTAGCAAAGAGATCCGCGAAATACAGATGTAACTCTGTGAGATGAATTAACAGAACACTAAGCAGTTTCTCAGAAAGCTTCTGTCCAGATTTCATCTGAGGATATTTCCTTTTTCACCATAGCTCTCTATGCGCTTCCAAATATCACTTTGCCAATTCCACAAGAACTGTCTTAGCGAAAGGCTTCTTGAGGGGAAAGCTGTAACTCTGTGAGATGATTTCACAGAACACAAAGAAGTTTCTCAGAAAGCTTCTTTCTCATTGTTATCGGAGTTTATATCCTTTGGCCCTATTGTCTTCAAAGGGATCCGAAATATCTGTTCTCAGATTCCACAGAAATAAGGCTAGCAAAGAGATCCGCGAAATACAGATGTAACTCTGTGAGATGAATTAACAGAACACTAAGCAGTTTCTCAGAAAGCTTCTTTCCAGATTTCATCTGAGGATATTTCCTTTTTCACCATAGCCCTCTATGCGCTTCCAAATATCACTTTGCCAATTCCACAATAAATGTCTTAGCGAAAGACTTCTTGTGGGGAAAGCTGTAACTCGGTGAGATGATTTCACAGAACACAAAGAAGTTTCTCAGAAAGCTTCTTTCTCGTTGTTATCGGAGTTTATATCCTTTGGCCCTATAGTCTTCAAAGGGATCCGAAATATCTCTTCTCAGATTCCACAGAAATAAGGCTAGCAAAGAGATCCACGGAATACAGATGTAACTCTGTGAGATGAATTAACAGAACACTAAGCAGTTTCTCAGAAAGCTTCTTTCCAGATTTCATCTGAGAATATTTCCTTTTTCACCATAGCCCTCTATGCGCTTCCAAATATCACTTTGCCAATTCCACAATAAATGTCTTAGCAAAAGACTTCTTGATGGGAAAGCTGTAACTCTGTGAGATGATTTCACAGAACACAAAGAAGTTTCTCAGAAAGCTTCTTTCTCGTTGTTATCGGAGTTTATTTCCTTTGGCCCTATAGTCTTCAAAGGGATCCGAAATATCTGTTCTCAGATTCCACGGAAATAAGGCTAGCAAAGAGATCCGCGAAATACAGATGTAACTCTGTGAGATGAATTAACAGAACACTAAGCAGTTTCTCAGAAAGCTTCTGTCCAGATTTCATCTGAGGATATTTCCTTTTTCACCATAGCTCTCTATGCGCTTCCAAATATCACTTTGCCAATTCCACAAGAACTGTCTTAGCGAAAGGCTTCTTGAGGGGAAAGCTGTAACTCTGTGAGATGATTTCACAGAACACAAAGAAGTTTCTCAGAAAGCTTCTTTCTCATTGTTATCGGAGTCTATATCCTTTGGCCCTATAGTCTTCAAAGGGATCCGAAATATCTGTTCTCAGATTCCACAGAAATAAGGCTAGCAAAGAGATCCGCGAAATACAGATGTAACTCTGTGAGATGAATTAACAGAACACTAAGCAGTTTCTCAGAAAGCTTCTTTCCAGATTTCATCTGAGAATATTTCCTTTTTCACCATAGCCCTCTATGCGCTTCCAAATATCACTTTGCCAATTCCACAATAAATGTCTTAGCGAAAGACTTCTTGAGGGGAAAGCTGTAACTCTGTGAGATGATTTCACAGAACACAAAGAAGTTTCTCAGAAAGCTTCTTTCTCGTTGTTATCGGAGTTTATTTCCTTTCGCCCTATAGTCTTCAAAGGGATCCGAAATATCTCTTCTCAGATTCCACAGAAATAAGGCTAGCAAAGAGATCCACGAAATACAGATGTAACTCTCTGAGATGAATTAACAGAACACTAAGCAGTTTCTCAGAAAGCTTCTTTCCAGATTTCATCTGAGGATATTTCCTTTTTCACCGTAGCCCTCTATGCGCTTCAAAATATCACTTTGCCAATTCCACAAGAACTGTCTTAGCGAAAGGCTTCTTGAGGGGAAAGCTGTAACTCTGTGAGATGATTTCACAGAACACAAAGAAGTTTCTCAGAAAGCTTCTTTCTCGTTGTTATCGGAGTTTATATCCTTTGGCCCTATAGTCTTTAAAGGGATCCGAAATATCTGTTCTCAGATTCCACAGAAATAAGGCTAGCAAAGAGATCCGCGAAATACAGATGTAACTCTGTGAGATGAATTAACAGAACACTAAGCAGTTTCTCAGAAAGCTTCTTTCCAGATTTCATCTGAGGATATTTCCTTTTTCAGCATAGCCCTCTATGTGCTTCCAAATATCACTTTGCCAATTCCACAATAAATGTCTTAGCGAAAGACTTCTTGTGGGGAAAGCTGTAACTCTGTGAGATGATTTCACAGAACACAAAGAAGTTTCTCAGAAAGCTTCTTTCTCGTTGTTATCAGAGTTTATATCCTTGGGCCCTATAGTCTTCAAAGGGATCCGAAATATCTCTTCTCAGATTCCACAGAAATAAGGCTAGCAAAGAGATCCACGAAATACAGATGTAACTCTGTGAGATGAATTAACAGAACACTAAGCAGTTTCTCAGAAAGCTTCTTTCCAGATTTCATCTGAGGATATTTCCTTTTTCACCATTGCCCTCTATGGGCTTCCAAATATCACTTTGCCAATTCCACAAGAACTGTCTTAGCGAAAGACTTCTTGAGGGGAAAGCTGTAACTCTGTGAGATGATTTCACAGAACACAAAGAAGTTTCTCAGAAAGCTTCCTTCCCTTTCTTATCGGAGTTTATATCCTTTGGCCCTATATTCATCAATTGATCCGAAATATCTCTTCTCAGATTCCACAGAAATAAGGCTAGCAAAGACATCCACGAAATACAGATGTAACTCTGTGAGATGAATTAACAGAACACTAAGCAGTTTCTCAGAAAGCTTCTTTCCAGATTTCATCTGAGGATATTTCCTTTTTCACCATTGCCCTCTATGGGCTTCCAAATATCACTTTGCCAATTCCACAAGAACTGTCTTAGCGAAAGGCTTCTTGAGGGGAAAGCTGTAACTCTGTGAAATGATTTCACAGAACACAAAGAAGTTTCTCAGAAAGCTTCCTTCTCTTTCTTATCGGAGTTTATTTCCTTTGGCCCTAGAGTCTTCAAAGGGATCCGAAATATCTGTTCTCAGATTCCACAGAAATAAGGCTAGCAAAGAGATCCGCGAAATACAGATGTAACCCTGTGAGATGAATTAACAGAACACTAAGCAGTTTCTCAGAAAGCTTCTTTCCAGATTTCATCTGAGGATATTTCCTTTTTCACCATAGCCCTCTATGCGCTTCCAAATATCACTTTGCCAATTCCACAATAAATGTCTTAGCGAAAGACTTCTTGTGGGGAAAGCTGTAACTCTGTGAGATGATTTCACAGAACACAAAGAAGTTTCTCAGAAAGTTTCTTTCTCTTTGTTATCGGAGTTTATTTCCTTTGGCCCTATAGTCTTTAAAGGGATCTGAAATATCTGTTCTCAGATTCCACAGAAATAAGGCTAGCAAAGAGATCCGCGAAATACAGATGTAACTCTGTGAGATGAATTAACAGAACACTAAGCAGTTTCTCAGAAACTTCTTTCCACATTTCATCTGAGGATATTTCCTTTTTCACCATAGCCCTCTATGCGCTTCCAAATATCACTTTGCCAATTCCACAATAAATGTCTTAGCGAAAGACTTCTTGTGGGGAAAGCTGTAACTCTGTGAGATGATTTCACAGAACACAAAGAAGTTTCTCAGAAAGTTTCTTTCTCTTTGTTATCGGAGTTTATTTCCTTTGGCCCTATAGTCTTTAAAGGGATCCGAAATATCTGTTCTCAGATTCCACAGAAATAAGGCTAGCAAAGAGATCCACGAAATACAGATGTAACTCTGTGAGATGAATTAACAGAACACTAAGCAGTTTCTCAGAAAGCTACTTTCCAGAATTCATCTGAGGATATTTCCTTTTTCACCATTGCCCTCTATGGGCTTCCAAATATCACTTTGCCAATTCCACAAGAACTGTCTTAGCGAAAGGCTTCTTGAGGGGAAAGCTGTAACTCTGTGAGATGATTTCACAGAACACAAAGAAGTTTCTCAGAAAGCTTCTTTCTCATTGTTATCGGAGTTTATATGCTTTGGCCCTATAGTCTTCAAAGGGATCTGAAATATCTCTTCTCAGATTCCACAGAACTAAGGCTAGCAAAGAGATCCGCGAAATACAGATGTAACTCTGTGAGATGAATTAACAGAACACTAAGCAGTTTCTCAGAAAGCTTCTTTCCAGATTTCATCTGAGGATATTTCCTTTTTCACCATAGCCCTCTATGCGCTTCCAAATATCACTTTGCCAATTCCACAATAAATGTCTTAGCGAAAGACTTCTTGTGGGGGAAGCTGTAACTCTGTGAGATGATTTCACAGAACACCAAGAAGTTTCTCAGAAAGCTTCTTTCTCGTTGTTATCGGAGTTTATATCCTTTGGCCCTATAGTCTTCAAAGGGATCCGAAATATCTCTTCTCAGATTCCACAGAAATAAGGCTAGCAAAGAGATCCACGAAATACAGATGTAACTCTGTGAGATGAATTAACAGAACACTAAGCAGTTTCTCAGAAAGCTTCTTTCCAGATTTCATCTGAGGATATTTCCTTTTTCACCATTGCCCTCTATGGGCTTCAAAATATCACTTTGCCAAGTCAACAAGAACTGTCTTAGCGAAAGGCTTCTTGACGGGAAAGCTGTAACTCTGTGAGATGATTTCAAAGAACACAAAGAAGTTTCTCAGAAAGCTTCTTTCTCATTGTTATCGGAGTTTATATCCTTTGGCCCTATAGTCTTCAAAGGGATCCGAAATATCTGTTCTCAGATTCCAAAGAAATAAGGCTAGCAAAGAGATCCGCGAAATACAGATGTAACTCTGTGAGATGAATTAACAGAACACTAAGCAGTTTCTCAGAAAGCTTCTTTCCAGTTTTCATCTGAGGATATTTCATTTTTCACCATAGCCCTCTATGCGCTTCCAAATATCACTTTGCCAATTCCACAATAAATGTCTTAGCGAAAGACTTCTTGTGGGGAAAGCTGTAACTCTGTGAGATGATTTCACAGAACACAAAGAAGTTTCTCAGAAAGCTTCTTTCTCGTTGTTATCGGAGTTTATATCCTTGGGCCCTATAGTCTTCAAAGGGTTCCGAAATATCTCTTCTCAGATTCCACAGAAATAAGGCTAGCAAAGAGATCCACGAAATACAGATGTAACTCTGTGAGATGAATTAACAGAACACTAAGCAGTTTCTCAGAAAGCTTCTTTCCAGATTTCATCTGAGGATATTTCCTTTTTCACCATTGCCCTCTATGGGCTTCCAAATATCACTTTGCCAATTCCACAAGAACTGTCTTAGCGAAAGGCTTCTTGAGGGGAAAGCTGTAACTCTGTGAAATGATTTCACAGAACACAAAGAAGTTTCTCAGAAAGCTTCCTTCTCTTTCTTATCGGAGTTTATTTCCTTTGGCCCTATAGTCTTCAAAGGGATCCGAAATATCTGTTCTCAGATTGCACAGATATAAGGCTAGCAAAGAGATCCGCGAAATACAGATGTAACTCTGTGAGATGAATTAACAGAACACTAAGCAGTTTCTCAGAAAGCTTCTTTCCAGATTTCATCTGAGGATATTTCCTTTTTCACCATAGCCCTCTATGCGCTTCCAAATATCACTTTGCCAATTCCACAACAACTGTCTTAGCGAAAGACTTCTTGTGGGGAAAGTTGTAACTCTGTGAGATGATTTCACAGAACACAAAGAAGTTTCTCAGAAAGTTTCTTTCTCTTTGTTATCGGAGTTTATTTCCTTTGGCCCTATAGTCTTTAAAGGGATCTGAAATATCCGTTCTCAGATTCCACAGAAATAAGGCTAGCAAAGAGATCCGCGAAATACAGATGTAACTCTGTGAGATGAATTAACAGAACACTAAGCAGTTTCTCAGAAAGCTTCTTTCCAGAATTCATCTGAGGATATTTCCTTTTTCACCATTGCCCTCTATGGGCTTCCAAATATCACTTTGCCAATTCCACAAGAACTGTCTTAGCGAAAGGCTTCTTGAGGGGAAAGCTGTAACTCTGTGAGATGATTTCACAGAACACAAAGAAGTTTCTCAGAAAGCTTCTTTCTCGTTGTTATCGGAGTTTATATCCTTTGGCCCTATAGTCTTCAAAGGGATCTGAAATATCTCTTCTCAGATTCCACAGAAATAAGGCTAGCAAAGAGATCCACGAAATACAGATGTAACTCTGTGAGATGAATTAACAGAACACTAAGCAGTTTCTCAGAAAGCTTCTTTCCAGATTTCATCTGAGGATATTTCCTTTTTCACCATAGCCCTCTATGCGCTTCCAAATATCACTTTGCCAATTCCACAATAAATGTCTGAGCGAAAGACTTCTTGTGGGGAAAGCTGTAACTCTGTGAGATGATTTCACAGAACACAAAGAAGTTTCTCAGAAAGCTTCTTTCTCGTTGTTATCGGAGTTTATATCCTTTGGCCCTATAGTCTTCAAAGGGATCCGAAATATCTCTTCTCAGATTCCACAGAAATAAGGCTAGCAAAGAGATCCAGGAAATACAGATGTAACTCTGTGAGATGAATTAACAGAACACTAAGCAGTTTCTCAGAAAGCTTCTTTCCAGATTTCATCTGAGGATATTTCCTTTTTCACCATTGCCCTCTATGGGCTTCCAAATATCACTTTGCCAATTCCACAAGAACTGTCTTAGCGAAAGACTTCTTGAGGGGAAAGCTGTAACTCTGTGAGATGATTTCACAGAACACAAAGAAGTTTCTCAGAAAGCTTCCTTCTCTTTCTTATCGGAGTTTATATCCTTTGGCCCTTTATTCATCAAAGGGATCCGAAATATCTCTTCTCAGATACCACAGAAATAAGGCTAGCAAAGACATCCACGAAATACAGATGTAACTCTGTGAGATGAATTAACAGAACACTAAGCAGTTTCTCAGAAAGCTTCTTTCCAGATTTCATCTGAGGATATTTCCTTTTTCACCATTGCCCTCTATGGGCTTCCAAATATCACTTTGCCAATTCCACAAGAACTGTCTTAGCGAAAGGCTTCTTGAGGGGAAAGCTGTAACTCTGTGAAATGATTTCACAGAACACAAAGATGTTTCTCAGAAAGTTTCTTTCTCTTTGTTATCGGAGTTTATTTCCTTTGGCCCTATAGTCTTTAAAGGGATCCGAAATATCTGTTCTCAGATTCCACAGAAATAAGGCTAGCAAAGAGATCCGCGAAATACAGATGTAACTCTGTGAGATGAATTAACGGAACACTAAGCAGTTTCTCAGAAAGCTTCTTTCCAGATTTCATCTGAGGATATTTCCTTTTTCACCATAGCCCTCTATGCGCTTCCAAATATCACTTTGCCAATTCCACAATAAATGTCTTAGCGAAAGACTTCTTGTGGGGAAAGCTGTAACTCTGTGAGATGATTTCACAGAACACAAAGAAGTTTCTCAGAAAGTTTCTTTCTCTTTGTTATCGGAGTTTATTTCCTTTGGCCCCGTAGTCTTTAAAGGGATCCGAAATATCTGTTCTCAGATTCCACAGAAATAAGGCTAGCAAAGAGATCCACGAAATACAGATGTAACTCTGTGAGATGAATTAACAGAACACTAAGCAGTTTCTCAGAAAGCTTCTTTCCAGATTTCATCTGAGGATATTTCCTTTTTCACCATTGCCCTCTATGGGCTTCCAAATATCACTTTGCCAATTCTCAAGAACTCTCTTAGCGAAAGGCTTCTTGAGGGGAAAGCTGTAACTCTGTGAGATGATTTCACAGAACACAAAGAAGTTTCTCAGAAAGCTTCTTTCTCGTTGTTATCGGAGTTTATATCCTTTGGCCCTATAGTCTTCAAAGGGATCCGAAATATCTGTTCTCAGATTCCACAGAAATAAGGCTAGCAAAGAGAGCCACGAAATACAGATTTAACTCTGTGAGATGAATTAACAGAACACTAAGCAGTTTCTCAGAAAGCTTCTTTCCAGATTTCATCTGAGGATATTTCCTTTTACACCATTGCCCTCTATGGGCTTCAAAATATCACTTTGCCAAGTCAACAAGAACTGTCTTAGCGAAAGGCTTCTTGACGGGAAAGCTGTAACTCTGTGAGATGATTTCAAAGAACACAAAGAAGTTTCTCAGAAAGCTTCTTTCTCATTGTTATCGGAGTTTATATCCTTTGGCCCTATAGTCTTCAAAGGGATCCGAAATATCTCTTCTCAGATTCCACAGAAATAAGGCTAGCAAAGAGATCCGCGAAATACAGATGTAACTCTGTGAGATGAATTAACAGAACACTAAGCAGTTTCTCAGAAAGCTTCTTTCCAGATTTCATCTGAGGATATTTCATTTTTCACCATAGCCCTCTATGCGCTTCCAAATATCACTTTGCCAATTCCACAATAAATGTCTTAGCGAAAGACTTCTTGTGGGGAAAGCTGTAACTCTGTGAGATGATTTCACAGAACACAAAGAAGTTTCTCAGAAAACTTCTTTCTCGTTGTTATCGGAGTTTATATCCTTTGGCCCTATAGTCTTCAAAGGGATCCGAAATATCTGTTCTCAGATTCCACAGAAATAAGGCTAGCAAAGAGATCCACGAAATACAGATGTAACTCTGTGAGATGAAATAACAGAACACTAAGCAGTTTCTCAGAAATCTTCTTTCCAGATTTCATCTGAGGATATTTCCTTTTTCACCGTAGCCCTCTATGCGCTTCCAAATATCACTTTGCCAATTCCACAAGAACTGTCTTAGCGAAAGGCTTCTTGAGGGGAAAGCTGTAACTCTGTGAGATGATTTCACAGAACACAAAGAAGTTTCTCAGAAAGCTTCTTTCTCGTTGTTATCGGAGTTTATATCCTTTGGCTCTATAGTCTTCAAAGGGATCCGAAATATCTGTTCTCAGATTCCACAGAAATAAGGCTAGCAAAGAGAGCCACGAAATACAGATGTAACTCTGTGAGATGAATTAACAGAACACTAAGCAGTTTCTCAGAAAGCTTCTTTCCAGATTTCATCTGAGGATATTTCCTTTTTCACCATTGCCCTCTATGGGCTTCAAAATATCAGTTTGCCAAGTCAACAAGAACTGTCTTAGCGAAAGGCTTCTTGAGGGGAAAGCTGTAACTCTGTGAGATGATTTCACAGAACACAAAGAAGTTTCTCAGAAAGCTTCTTTCTCTTTGTTATCGGAGTTTATTTCCTTTGGCCCTATAGTCTTCAAAGGGATCCGAAATATCTGTTCTCAGATTCCACGGAAATAAGGCTAGCAAAGAGATCCGCGAAATACAGATGTAACTCTGTGAGATGAATTAACAGACCACTAAGCAGTTTCTCAGAAAGCTTCTGTCCAGATTTCATCTGAGGATATTTCCTTTTTCACCATAGCTCTCTATGCGCTTCAAAATATCACTTTGCCAATTCCACAAGAACTGTCTTAGCGAAAGGCTTCTTGAGGGGAAAGCTGTAACTCTGTGAGATGATTTCACAGAAAACAAAGAAGTTTCTCAGAAAGCTTCTTTCTCATTGTTATCGGAGTTTATATCCTTTGGCCCTATAGTCTTCAAAGGGATCCGAAATATCTGTTCTCAGATTCCACAGAACTAAGGCTAGCAAAGAGATCCGCGAAATACAGATGTAACTCTGTGAGATGAATTAACAGAACACTAAGCAGTTTCTCAGAAAGCTTCTTTCCAGATTTCATCTGAGGATATTTCCTTTTTCACCATAGCCCTCTATGCGCTTCCAAATATCACTTTGCCAATTCCACAATAAATGTCTTAGCGAAAGACTTCTTGTGGGGAAAGCTGTAACTCTGTGAGATGATTTCACAGAACACAAAGAAGTTTCTCAGAAAGTTTCTTTCTCTTTGTTATCGGAGTTTATTTCCTTTGGCCCCATAGTCTTTAAAGGGATCCGAAATATCTGTTCTCAGATTCCACAGAAATAAGGCTAGCAAAGAGATCCACGAAATACAGATGTAACTCTGTTAGATGAATTAACAGAACACTAAGCAGTTTCTCAGAACGCTTCTTTCCAGATTTCATCTGAGGATATTTCCTTTTTCACCATTGCCCTCTATGGGCTTCCAAATATCACTTTGCCAATTCCACAAGAACTCTCTTAGCGAAAGGCTTCTTGAGGGGAAAGCTGTAACTCTGTGAGATGATTTCACAGAACACAAAGAAGTTTCTCAGAAAGCTTCTTTCTCGTTGTTATCGGAGTTTATATCCTTTGGCCCTATAGTCTTCAAAGGGATCCGAAATATCTGTTCTCAGATTCCACAGAAATAAGGCTAGCAAAGAGAGCCACGAAATACAGATGTAACTCTGTGAGATGAATTAACAGAACACTAAGCAGTTTCTCAGAAAGCTTCTTTCCAGATTTCATCTGAGGATATTTCCTTTTACACCATTGCCCTCTATGGGCTTCAAAATATCACTTTGCCAAATCAACAAGAACTGTCTTAGCGAAAGGCTTCTTGACGGGAAAGCTGTAACTCAGTGAGATGATTTCAAAGAACACAAAGAAGTTTCTCAGAAAGCTTCTTTCTCATTATTATCGTAGTTTATATCCTTTGGCCCTATAGTCTTCAAAGGGATCCGAAATATCTCTTCTCAGATTCCACAGAAATAAGGCTAGCAAAGAGATCCGCGAAATACAGATGTAACTCTGTGAGATGAATTAACAGAACACTAAGCAGTTTCTCAGAAAGCTTCTTTCCAGATTTCATCTGAGGATATTTCATTTTTCACCGTAGCCCTCTATGCGCTTCCAAATATCACTTTGCCAATTCCACAAGAACTGTCTTAGCGAAAGGCTTCTTGAGGGGAAAGCTGTAACTCTGTGAGATGATTTCACAGAACACAAAGAAGTTTCTCAGAAAGCTTCTTTCTCGTTGTTATCGGAGTTTATATCCTTTGGCTCTATAGTCTTCAAAGGGATCCGAAATATCTGTTCTCAGATTCCACAGAAATAAGGCTAGCAAAGAGAGCCACGAAATACAGATGTAACTCTGTGAGATGAATTAACAGAACACTAAGCAGTTTCTCAGAAAGCTTCTTTCCAGATTTCATCTGAGGATATTTCCTTTTTCACCATTGCCCTCTATGGGCTTCAAAATATCACTTTGCCAAGTCAACAAGAACTGTCTTAGCGAAAGGCTTCTTGAGGGGAAAGCTGTAACTCTGTGAGATGATTTCACAGAACACAAAGAAGTTTCTCAGAAAGCTTCTTTCTCTTTGTTATCGGAGTTTATTTCCTTTGGCCCTATAGTCTTCAAAGGGATCCGAAATATCTGTTCTCAGATTCCACGGAAATAAGGCTAGCAAAGAGATCCGCGAAATACAGATGTAACTCTGTGAGATGAATTAACAGACCACTAAGCAGTTTCTCAGAAAGCTTCTGTCCAGATTTCATCTGAGGATATTTCCTTTTTCACCATAGCTCTCTATGCGCTTCAAAATATCACTTTGCCAATTCCACAAGAACTGTCTTAGCGAAAGGCTTCTTGAGGGGAAAGCTGTAACTCTGTGAGATGATTTCACAGAACACAAAGAAGTTTCTCAGAAAGCTTCTTTCTCATTGTTATCGGAGTTTATATCCTTTGGCCCTATAGTCTTCAAAGGGATCCGAAATATCTGTTCTCAGATTCCACAGAACTAAGGCTAGCAAAGAGATCCGCGAAATACAGATGTAACTCTGTGAGATGAATTAACAGAACACTAAGCAGTTTCTCAGAAAGCTTCTTTCCAGATTTCATCTGAGGATATTTCCTTTTTCACCATAGCCCTCTATGCGCTTCCAAATATCACTTTGCCAATTCCACAATAAATGTCTTAGCGAAAGACTTCTTGTGGGGAAAGCTGTAACTCGGTGAGATGATTTCACAGAACACAAAGAAGTTTCTCAGAAAGCTTCTTTCTCGTTGTTATCGGAGTTTATATCCTTTGGCTCTATAGTCTTCAAAGGGATCCGAAATATCTCTTCTCAGATTCCACAGAAATAAGGCTAGCAAAGAGATCTACGGAATACAGATGTAACTCTGTGAGATGAATTAACAGAACACTAAGCAGTTTCTCAGAAAGCTTCTTTCCAGATTTCATCTGAGAATATTTCCTTTTTCACCATAGCCCTCTATGCGCTTCCAAATATCACTTTGCCAATTCCACAATAAATGTCTTAGCGAAAGACTTCTTGTGGGGAAAGCTGTAACTCTGTGAGATGATTTCACAGAACACAAAGAAGTTTCTCAGAAAGCTTCTTTCTCGTTGTTATCGGAGTTTATATCCTTTGGCCCTATATTCATCAAAGGGATCCGAAATATCTCTTCTCAGATTCCACAGAAATAAGGCTAGCAAAGACATCCACGAAATACAGATGTAACTCTGTGAGATGAATTAACAGAACACTAAGCAGTTTCTCAGAAAGCTTCTTTCCAGATTTCATCTGAGGATATTTCCTTTTTCACCATTGCCCTCTATGGGCTTCCAAATATCACTTTGCCAATTCCACAAGAACTGTCTTAGCGAAAGGCTTCTTGAGGGGAAAGCTGTAACTCTGTGAAATGATTTCACAGAACACAAAGAAGTTTCTCAGAAAGTTTCTTTCTCTTTGTTATCGGAGTTTATTTCCTTTGGCCCTATAGTCTTTAAAGGGATCCGAAATATCTGTTCTCAGATTCCACAGAAATAAGGCTAGCAAAGAGATCCGCGAAATACAGATGTAACTCTGTGAGATGAATTAACAGAACACTAAGCAGTTTCTCAGAAAGCTTCTTTCCAGATTTCATCTGAGGATATTTCCTTTTTCACCATAGCCCTCTATGCGCTTCCAAATATCACTTTGCCAATTCCACAATAAATGTCTTAGCGAAAGACTTCTTGTGGGGAAAGCTGTAACTCTGTGAGATGATTTCACAGAACACAAAGAAGTTTCTCAGAAAGTTTCTTTCTCTTTGTTATCGGAGTTTATTTCCTTTGGCCCCATAGTCTTTAAAGGGATCCGAAATATCTGTTCTCAGATTCCACAGAAATAAGGCTAGCAAAGAGATCCACGAAATACAGATGTAACTCTGTTAGATGAATTAACAGAACACTAAGCAGTTTCTCAGAAAGCTTCTTTCCAGATTTCATCTGAGGATATTTCCTTTTTCACCATTGCCCTCTATGGGCTTCCAAATATCACTTTGCCAATTCCACAAGAACTCTCTTAGCGAAAGGCTTCTTGAGGGGAAAGCTGTAACTCTGTGAGATGATTTCACAGAACACAAAGAAGTTTCTCAGAAAGCTTCTTTCTCGTTGTTATCGGAGTTTATATCCTTTGGCCCTATAGTCTTCAAAGGGATCCGAAATATCTGTTCTCAGATTCCACAGAAATAAGGCTAGCAAAGAGAGCCACGAAATACAGATGTAACTCTGTGAGATGAATTAACAGAACACTAAGCAGTTTCTCAGAAAGCTTCTTTCCAGATTTCATCTGAGGATATTTCCTTTATCACCATTGCCCTCTATGGGCTTCAAAATATCACTTTGCCAAGTCCACAAGAACTGTCTTAGCGAAAGGCTTCTTGACGGGAAAGCTGTAACTCTGTGAGATGATTTCAAAGAACACAAAGAAGTTTCTCAGAAAGCTTCTTTCTCATTGTTATCGGAGTTTATATCCTTTGGCCCTATAGTCTTCAAAGGGATCCGAAATATCTCTTCTCAGATTCCACAGAAATAAGGCTAGCAAAGAGATCCGCGAAATACAGATGTAACTCTGTGAGATGAATTAACAGAACACTAAGCAGTTTCTCAGAAAGCTTCTTTCCAGATTTCATCTGAGGATATTTCCTTTTTCACCATAGCCCTCTATGCGCTTCCAAATATCACTTTGCCAATTCCACAATAAATGTCTTAGCGAAAGACTTCTTGTGGGGAAAGCTGTAACTCTGTGAGATGATTTCACAGAACACAAAGAAGTTTCTCAGAAAACTTCTTTCTCGTTGTTATCGGAGTTTATATCCTTTGGCCCTATAGTCTTCAAAGGGATCCGAAATATCTGTTCTCAGATTCCACAGAAATAAGGCTAGCAAAGAGATCAACGAAATACAGATGTAACTCTGTGAGATAAAATAACAGAACACTAAGCAGTTTCTCAGAAATCTTCTTTCCAGATTTCATCTGAGGATATTTCCTTTTTCACCATTGCCCTCTATGGGCTTCCAAATATCACTTTGCCAATTCCACAAGAACTGTCTTAGCGAAAGGCTTCTTGAGGGGAAAGCTGTAACTCTGTGAGATGATTTCACAGAACACAAAGAAGTTTCTCAGAAAGCTTCTTTCTCGTTGTTATCGGAGTTTATATCCTTTGGCCCTATAGTCTTCAAAGGGATCCGAAATATCTCTTCTCAGATTCCACAGAAATAAGGCTAGCAAAGAGATCCACGGAATACAGATGTAACTCTGTGAGATGAATTAACAGAACACTAAGCAGTTTCTCAGAAAGCTTCTTTCCAGATTTCATCTGAGAATATTTCCTTTTTCACCATAGCCCTCTATGCGCTTCCAAATATCACTTTGCCAATTCCACAATAAATGTCTTAGCGAAAGACTTCTTGAGGGGAAAGCTGTAACTCCGTGAGATGATTTCACAGAACACAAAGAAGTTTCTCAGAAAGCTTCTTTCTCGTTGTTATCGGAGTTTATTTCCTTTCGCCCTATAGTCTTCAAAGGGATCCGAAATATCTCTTCTCAGATTCCACAGAAATAAGGCTAGCAAAGAGATCCACGAAATACAGATGTAACTCTGTGAGATGAATTAACAGAACACTAAGCAGTTTCTCAGAAAGCTTCTTTCCAGATTTCATCTGAGGATATTTCCTTTTTCACCGTAGCCCTCTATGCGCTTCAAAATATCACTTTGCCAATTCCACAAGAACTGTCTTAGCGAAAGGCTTCTTGAGGGGAAAGCTGTAACTCTGTGAGATGATTTCACAGAACACAAAGAAGTTTCTCAGAAAGCTTCTTTCTCGTTGTTATCGGAGTTTATATCCTTTGGCCCTATAGTCTTTAAAGGGATCCGAAATATCTGTTCTCAGATTCCACAGAAATAAGGCTAGCAAAGAGATCCGCGAAATACAGATGTAACTCTGTGAGATGAATTAACAGAACACTAAGCAGTTTCTCAGAAAGCTTCTTTCCAGATTTCATCTGAGGATATTTCCTTTTTCAGCATAGCCCTCTATGTGCTTCCAAATATCACTTTGCCAATTCCACAATAAATGTCTTAGCGAAAGACTTCTTGTGGGGAAAGCTGTAACTCTGTGAGATGATTTCACAGAACACAAAGAAGTTTCTCAGAAAGCTTCTTTCTCGTTGTTATCAGAGTTTATATCCTTGGGCCCTATAGTCTTCAAAGGGATCCGAAATATCTCTTCTCAGATTCCACAGAAATAAGGCTAGCAAAGAGATCCACGAAATACAGATGTAACTCTGTGAGATGAATTAACAGAACACTAAGCAGTTTCTCAGAAAGCTTCTTTCCAGATTTCATCTGAGGATATTTCCTTTTTCACCATTGCCCTCTATGGGCTTCCAAATATCACTTTGCCAATTCCACAAGAACTGTCTTAGCGAAAGACTTCTTGAGGGGAAAGCTGTAACTCTGTGAGATGATTTCACAGAACACAAAGAAGTTTCTCAGAAAGCTTCCTTCCCTTTCTTATCGGAGTTTATATCCTTTGGCCCTATATTCATCAATTGATCCGAAATATCTCTTCTCAGATTCCACAGAAATAAGGCTAGCAAAGACATCCACGAAATACAGATGTAACTCTGTGAGATGAATTAACAGAACACTAAGCAGTTTCTCAGAAAGCTTCTTTCCAGATTTCATGTGAGGATATTTCCTTTTTCACCATTGCCCTCTATGGGCTTCCAAATATCACTTTGCCAATTCCACAAGAACTGTCTTAGCGAAAGGCTTCTTGAGGGGAAAGCTGTAACTCTGTGAAATGATTTCACAGAACACAAAGAAGTTTCTCAGAAAGCTTCCTTCTCTTTCTTATCGGAGTTTATTTCCTTTGGCCCTAGAGTCTTCAAAGGGATCCGAAATATCTGTTCTCAGATTCCACAGAAATAAGGCTAGCAAAGAGATCCGCGAAATACAGATGTAACCCTGTGAGATGAATTAACAGAACACTAAGCAGTTTCTCAGAAAGCTTCTTTCCAGATTTCATCTGAGGATATTTCCTTTTTCACCATAGCCCTCTATGCGCTTCCAAATATCACTTTGCCAATTCCACAATAAATGTCTTAGCGAAAGACTTCTTGTGGGGAAAGCTGTAACTCTGTGAGATGATTTCACAGAACACAAAGAAGTTTCTCAGAAAGTTTCTTTCTCTTTGTTATCGGAGTTTATTTCCTTTGGCCCTATAGTCTTTAAAGGGATCTGAAATATCTGTTCTCAGATTCCACAGAAATAAGGCTAGCAAAGAGATCCGCGAAATACAGATGTAACTCTGTGAGATGAATTAACAGAACACTAAGCAGTTTCTCAGAAACTTCTTTCCACATTTCATCTGAGGATATTTCCTTTTTCACCATAGCCCTCTATGCGCTTCCAAATATCACTTTGCCAATTCCACAATAAATGTCTTAGCGAAAGACTTCTTGTGGGGAAAGCTGTAACTCTGTGAGATGATTTCACAGAACACAAAGAAGTTTCTCAGAAAGTTTCTTTCTCTTTGTTATCGGAGTTTATTTCCTTTGGCCCTATAGTCTTTAAAGGGATCCGAAATATCTGTTCTCAGATTCCACAGAAATAAGGCTAGCAAAGAGATCCACGAAATACAGATGTAACTCTGTGAGATGAATTAACAGAACACTAAGCAGTTTCTCAGAAAGCTACTTTCCAGAATTCATCTGAGGATATTTCCTTTTTCACCATTGCCCTCTATGGGCTTCCAAATATCACTTTGCCAATTCCACAAGAACTGTCTTAGCGAAAGGCTTCTTGAGGGGAAAGCTGTAACTCTGTGAGATGATTTCACAGAACACAAAGAAGTTTCTCAGAAAGCTTCTTTCTCGTTGTTATCGGAGTTTATATGCTTTGGCCCTATAGTCTTCAAAGGGATCTGAAATATCTCTTCTCAGATTCCACAGAACTAAGGCTAGCAAAGAGATCCGCGAAATACAGATGTAACTCTGTGAGATGAATTAACAGAACACTAAGCAGTTTCTCAGAAAGCTTCTTTCCAGATTTCATCTGAGGATATTTCCTTTTTCACCATAGCCCTCTATGCGCTTCCAAATATCACTTTGCCAATTCCACAATAAATGTCTTAGCGAAAGACTTCTTGTGGGGGAAGCTGTAACTCTGTGAGATGATTTCACAGAACACCAAGAAGTTTCTCAGAAAGCTTCTTTCTCGTTGTTATCGGAGTTTATATCCTTTGGCCCTATAGTCTTCAAAGGGATCCGAAATATCTCTTCTCAGATTCCACAGAAATAAGGCTAGCAAAGAGATCCACGAAATACAGATGTAACTCTGTGAGATGAATTAACAGAACACTAAGCAGTTTCTCAGAAAGCTTCTTTCCAGATTTCATCTGAGGATATTTCCTTTTTCACCATTGCCCTCTATGGGCTTCAAAATATCACTTTGCCAAGTCAACAAGAACTGTCTTAGCGAAAGGCTTCTTGACGGGAAAGCTGTAACTCTGTGAGATGATTTCAAAGAACACAAAGAAGTTTCTCAGAAAGCTTCTTTCTCATTGTTATCGGAGTTTATATCCTTTGGCCCTATAGTCTTCAAAGGGATCCGAAATATCTGTTCTCAGATTCCAAAGAAATAAGGCTAGCAAAGAGATCCGCGAAATACAGATGTAACTCTGTGAGATGAATTAACAGAACACTAAGCAGTTTCTCAGAAAGCTTCTTTCCAGTTTTCATCTGAGGATATTTCATTTTTCACCATAGCCCTCTATGCGCTTCCAAATATCACTTTGCCAATTCCACAATAAATGTCTTAGCGAAAGACTTCTTGTGGGGAAAGCTGTAACTCTGTGAGATGATTTCACAGAACACAAAGAAGTTTCTCAGAAAGCTTCTTTCTCGTTGTTATCGGAGTTTATATCCTTGGGCCCTATAGTCTTCAAAGGGTTCCGAAATATCTCTTCTCAGATTCCACAGAAATAAGGCTAGCAAAGAGATCCACGAAATACAGATGTAACTCTGTGAGATGAATTAACAGAACACTAAGCAGTTTCTCAGAAAGCTTCTTTCCAGATTTCATCTGAGGATATTTCCTTTTTCACCATTGCCCTCTATGGGCTTCCAAATATCACTTTGCCAATTCCACAAGAACTGTCTTAGCGAAAGGCTTCTTGAGGGGAAAGCTGTAACTCTGTGAAATGATTTCACAGAACACAAAGAAGTTTCTCAGAAAGCTTCCTTCTCTTTCTTATCGGAGTTTATTTCCTTTGGCCCTATAGTCTTCAAAGGGATCCGAAATATCTGTTCTCAGATTGCACAGATATAAGGCTAGCAAAGAGATCCGCGAAATACAGATGTAACTCTGTGAGATGAATTAACAGAACACTAAGCAGTTTCTCAGAAAGCTTCTTTCCAGATTTCATCTGAGGATATTTCCTTTTTCACCATAGCCCTCTATGCGCTTCCAAATATCACTTTGCCAATTCCACAACAACTGTCTTAGCGAAAGACTTCTTGTGGGGAAAGTTGTAACTCTGTGAGATGATTTCACAGAACACAAAGAAGTTTCTCAGAAAGTTTCTTTCTCTTTGTTATCGGAGTTTATTTCCTTTGGCCCTATAGTCTTTAAAGGGATCTGAAATATCCGTTCTCAGATTCCACAGAAATAAGGCTAGCAAAGAGATCCGCGAAATACAGATGTAACTCTGTGAGATGAATTAACAGAACACTAAGCAGTTTCTCAGAAAGCTTCTTTCCAGAATTCATCTGAGGATATTTCCTTTTTCACCATTGCCCTCTATGGGCTTCCAAATATCACTTTGCCAATTCCACAAGAACTGTCTTAGCGAAAGGCTTCTTGAGGGGAAAGCTGTAACTCTGTGAGATGATTTCACAGAACACAAAGAAGTTTCTCAGAAAGCTTCTTTCTCGTTGTTATCGGAGTTTATATCCTTTGGCCCTATAGTCTTCAAAGGGATCTGAAATATCTCTTCTCAGATTCCACAGAAATAAGGCTAGCAAAGAGATCCACGAAATACAGATGTAACTCTGTGAGATGAATTAACAGAACACTAAGCAGTTTCTCAGAAAGCTTCTTTCCAGATTTCATCTGAGGATATTTCCTTTTTCACCATAGCCCTCTATGCGCTTCCAAATATCACTTTGCCAATTCCACAATAAATGTCTGAGCGAAAGACTTCTTGTGGGGAAAGCTGTAACTCTGTGAGATGATTTCACAGAACACAAAGAAGTTTCTCAGAAAGCTTCTTTCTCGTTGTTATCGGAGTTTATATCCTTTGGCCCTATAGTCTTCAAAGGGATCCGAAATATCTCTTCTCAGATTCCACAGAAATAAGGCTAGCAAAGAGATCCAGGAAATACAGATGTAACTCTGTGAGATGAATTAACAGAACACTAAGCAGTTTCTCAGAAAGCTTCTTTCCAGATTTCATCTGAGGATATTTCCTTTTTCACCATTGCCCTCTATGGGCTTCCAAATATCACTTTGCCAATTCCACAAGAACTGTCTTAGCGAAAGACTTCTTGAGGGGAAAGCTGTAACTCTGTGAGATGATTTCACAGAACACAAAGAAGTTTCTCAGAAAGCTTCCTTCTCTTTCTTATCGGAGTTTATATCCTTTGGCCCTTTATTCATCAAAGGGATCCGAAATATCTCTTCTCAGATACCACAGAAATAAGGCTAGCAAAGACATCCACGAAATACAGATGTAACTCTGTGAGATGAATTAACAGAACACTAAGCAGTTTCTCAGAAAGCTTCTTTCCAGATTTCATCTGAGGATATTTCCTTTTTCACCATTGCCCTCTATGGGCTTCCAAATATCACTTTGCCAATTCCACAAGAACTGTCTTAGCGAAAGGCTTCTTGAGGGGAAAGCTGTAACTCTGTGAAATGATTTCACAGAACACAAAGATGTTTCTCAGAAAGTTTCTTTCTCTTTGTTATCGGAGTTTATTTCCTTTGGCCCTATAGTCTTTAAAGGGATCCGAAATATCTGTTCTCAGATTCCACAGAAATAAGGCTAGCAAAGAGATCCGCGAAATACAGATGTAACTCTGTGAGATGAATTAACAGAACACTAAGCAGTTTCTCAGAAAGCTTCTTTCCAGATTTCATCTGAGGATATTTCCTTTTTCACCATAGCCCTCTATGCGCTTCCAAATATCACTTTGCCAATTCCACAATAAATGTCTTAGCGAAAGACTTCTTGTGGGGAAAGCTGTAACTCTGTGAGATGATTTCACAGAACACAAAGAAGTTTCTCAGAAAGTTTCTTTCTCTTTGTTATCGGAGTTTATTTCCTTTGGCCCCGTAGTCTTTAAAGGGATCCGAAATATCTGTTCTCAGATTCCACAGAAATAAGGCTAGCAAAGAGATCCACGAAATACAGATGTAACTCTGTGAGATGAATTAACAGAACACTAAGCAGTTTCTCAGAAAGCTTCTTTCCAGATTTCATCTGAGGATATTTCCTTTTTCACCATTGCCCTCTATGGGCTTCCAAATATCACTTTGCCAATTCCACAAGAACTCTCTTAGCGAAAGGCTTCTTGAGGGGAAAGCTGTAACTCTGTGAGATGATTTCACAGAACACAAAGAAGTTTCTCAGAAAGCTTCTTTCTCGTTGTTATCGGAGTTTATATCCTTTGGCCCTATAGTCTTCAAAGGGATCCGAAATATCTGTTCTCAGATTCCACAGAAATAAGGCTAGCAAAGAGAGCCACGAAATACAGATTTAACTCTGTGAGATGAATTAACAGAACACTAAGCAGTTTCTCAGAAAGCTTCTTTCCAGATTTCATCTGAGGATATTTCCTTTTACACCATTGCCCTCTATGGGCTTCAAAATATCACTTTGCCAAGTCAACAAGAACTGTCTTAGCGAAAGGCTTCTTGACGGGAAAGCTGTAACTCTGTGAGATGATTTCAAAGAACACAAAGAAGTTTCTCAGAAAGCTTCTTTCTCATTGTTATCGGAGTTTATATCCTTTGGCCCTATAGTCTTCAAAGGGATCCGAAATATCTCTTCTCAGATTCCACAGAAATAAGGCTAGCAAAGAGATCCGCGAAATACAGATGTAACTCTGTGAGATGAATTAACAGAACACTAAGCAGTTTCTCAGAAAGCTTCTTTCCAGATTTCATCTGAGGATATTTCATTTTTCACCATAGCCCTCTATGCGCTTCCAAATATCACTTTGCCAATTCCACAATAAATGTCTTAGCGAAAGACTTCTTGTGGGGAAAGCTGTAACTCTGTGAGATGATTTCACAGAACACAAAGAAGTTTCTCAGAAAACTTCTTTCTCGTTGTTATCGGAGTTTATATCCTTTGGCCCTATAGTCTTCAAAGGGATCCGAAATATCTGTTCTCAGATTCCACAGAAATAAGGCTAGCAAAGAGATCCACGAAATACAGATGTAACTCTGTGAGATGAAATAACAGAACACTAAGCAGTTTCTCAGAAATCTTCTTTCCAGATTTCATCTGAGGATATTTCCTTTTTCACCGTAGCCCTCTATGCGCTTCCAAATATCACTTTGCCAATTCCACAAGAACTGTCTTAGCGAAAGGCTTCTTGAGGGGAAAGCTGTAACTCTGTGAGATGATTTCACAGAACACAAAGAAGTTTCTCAGAAAGCTTCTTTCTCGTTGTTATCGGAGTTTATATCCTTTGGCTCTATAGTCTTCAAAGGGATCCGAAATATCTGTTCTCAGATTCCACAGAAATAAGGCTAGCAAAGAGAGCCACGAAATACAGATGTAACTCTGTGAGATGAATTAACAGAACACTAAGCAGTTTCTCAGAAAGCTTCTTTCCAGATTTCATCTGAGGATATTTCCTTTTTCACCATTGCCCTCTATGGGCTTCAAAATATCAGTTTGCCAAGTCAACAAGAACTGTCTTAGCGAAAGGCTTCTTGAGGGGAAAGCTGTAACTCTGTGAGATGATTTCACAGAACACAAAGAAGTTTCTCAGAAAGCTTCTTTCTCTTTGTTATCGGAGTTTATTTCCTTTGGCCCTATAGTCTTCAAAGGGATCCGAAATATCTGTTCTCAGATTCCACGGAAATAAGGCTAGCAAAGAGATCCGCGAAATACAGATGTAACTCTGTGAGATGAATTAACAGACCACTAAGCAGTTTCTCAGAAAGCTTCTGTCCAGATTTCATCTGAGGATATTTCCTTTTTCACCATAGCTCTCTATGCGCTTCAAAATATCACTTTGCCAATTCCACAAGAACTGTCTTAGCGAAAGGCTTCTTGAGGGGAAAGCTGTAACTCTGTGAGATGATTTCACAGAAAACAAAGAAGTTTCTCAGAAAGCTTCTTTCTCATTGTTATCGGAGTTTATATCCTTTGGCCCTATAGTCTTCAAAGGGATCCGAAATATCTGTTCTCAGATTCCACAGAACTAAGGCTAGCAAAGAGATCCGCGAAATACAGATGTAACTCTGTGAGATGAATTAACAGAACACTAAGCAGTTTCTCAGAAAGCTTCTTTCCAGATTTCATCTGAGGATATTTCCTTTTTCACCATAGCCCTCTATGCGCTTCCAAATATCACTTTGCCAATTCCACAATAAATGTCTTAGCGAAAGACTTCTTGTGGGGAAAGCTGTAACTCTGTGAGATGATTTCACAGAACACAAAGAAGTTTCTCAGAAAGTTTCTTTCTCTTTGTTATCGGAGTTTATTTCCTTTGGCCCCATAGTCTTTAAAGGGATCCGAAATATCTGTTCTCAGATTCCACAGAAATAAGGCTAGCAAAGAGATCCACGAAATACAGATGTAACTCTGTTAGATGAATTAACAGAACACTAAGCAGTTTCTCAGAACGCTTCTTTCCAGATTTCATCTGAGGATATTTCCTTTTTCACCATTGCCCTCTATGGGCTTCCAAATATCACTTTGCCAATTCCACAAGAACTCTCTTAGCGAAAGGCTTCTTGAGGGGAAAGCTGTAACTCTGTGAGATGATTTCACAGAACACAAAGAAGTTTCTCAGAAAGCTTCTTTCTCGTTGTTATCGGAGTTTATATCCTTTGGCCCTATAGTCTTCAAAGGGATCCGAAATATCTGTTCTCAGATTCCACAGAAATAAGGCTAGCAAAGAGAGCCACGAAATACAGATGTAACTCTGTGAGATGAATTAACAGAACACTAAGCAGTTTCTCAGAAAGCTTCTTTCCAGATTTCATCTGAGGATATTTCCTTTTACACCATTGCCCTCTATGGGCTTCAAAATATCACTTTGCCAAATCAACAAGAACTGTCTTAGCGAAAGGCTTCTTGACGGGAAAGCTGTAACTCAGTGAGATGATTTCAAAGAACACAAAGAAGTTTCTCAGAAAGCTTCTTTCTCATTATTATCGTAGTTTATATCCTTTGGCCCTATAGTCTTCAAAGGGATCCGAAATATCTCTTCTCAGATTCCACAGAAATAAGGCTAGCAAAGAGATCCGCGAAATACAGATGTAACTCTGTGAGATGAATTAACAGAACACTAAGCAGTTTCTCAGAAAGCTTCTTTCCAGATTTCATCTGAGGATATTTCATTTTTCACCGTAGCCCTCTATGCGCTTCCAAATATCACTTTGCCAATTCCACAAGAACTGTCTTAGCGAAAGGCTTCTTGAGGGGAAAGCTGTAACTCTGTGAGATGATTTCACAGAACACAAAGAAGTTTCTCAGAAAGCTTCTTTCTCGTTGTTATCGGAGTTTATATCCTTTGGCTCTATAGTCTTCAAAGGGATCCGAAATATCTGTTCTCAGATTCCACAGAAATAAGGCTAGCAAAGAGAGCCACGAAATACAGATGTAACTCTGTGAGATGAATTAACAGAACACTAAGCAGTTTCTCAGAAAGCTTCTTTCCAGATTTCATCTGAGGATATTTCCTTTTTCACCATTGCCCTCTATGGGCTTCAAAATATCACTTTGCCAAGTCAACAAGAACTGTCTTAGCGAAAGGCTTCTTGAGGGGAAAGCTGTAACTCTGTGAGATGATTTCACAGAACACAAAGAAGTTTCTCAGAAAGCTTCTTTCTCTTTGTTATCGGAGTTTATTTCCTTTGGCCCTATAGTCTTCAAAGGGATCCGAAATATCTGTTCTCAGATTCCACGGAAATAAGGCTAGCAAAGAGATCCGCGAAATACAGATGTAACTCTGTGAGATGAATTAACAGACCACTAAGCAGTTTCTCAGAAAGCTTCTGTCCAGATTTCATCTGAGGATATTTCCTTTTTCACCATAGCTCTCTATGCGCTTCAAAATATCACTTTGCCAATTCCACAAGAACTGTCTTAGCGAAAGGCTTCTTGAGGGGAAAGCTGTAACTCTGTGAGATGATTTCACAGAAAACAAAGAAGTTTCTCAGAAAGCTTCTTTCTCATTGTTATCGGAGTTTATATCCTTTGGCCCTATAGTCTTCAAAGGGATCCGAAATATCTGTTCTCAGATTCCACAGAACTAAGGCTAGCAAAGAGATCCGCGAAATACAGATGTAACTCTGTGAGATGAATTAACAGAACACTAAGCAGTTTCTCAGAAAGCTTCTTTCCAGATTTCATCTGAGGATATTTCCTTTTTCACCATAGCCCTCTATGCGCTTCCAAATATCACTTTGCCAATTCCACAATAAATGTCTTAGCGAAAGACTTCTTGTGGGGAAAGCTGTAACTCGGTGAGATGATTTCACAGAACACAAAGAAGTTTCTCAGAAAGCTTCTTTCTCGTTGTTATCGGAGTTTATATCCTTTGGCTCTATAGTCTTCAAAGGGATCCGAAATATCTCTTCTCAGATTCCACAGAAATAAGGCTAGCAAAGAGATCTACGGAATACAGATGTAACTCTGTGAGATGAATTAACAGAACACTAAGCAGTTTCTCAGAAAGCTTCTTTCCAGATTTCATCTGAGAATATTTCCTTTTTCACCATAGCCCTCTATGCGCTTCCAAATATCACTTTGCCAATTCCACAATAAATGTCTTAGCGAAAGACTTCTTGTGGGGAAAGCTGTAACTCTGTGAGATGATTTCACAGAACACAAAGAAGTTTCTCAGAAAGCTTCTTTCTCGTTGTTATCGGAGTTTATATCCTTTGGCCCTATATTCATCAAAGGGATCCGAAATATCTCTTCTCAGATTCCACAGAAATAAGGCTAGCAAAGACATCCACGAAATACAGATGTAACTCTGTGAGATGAATTAACAGAACACTAAGCAGTTTCTCAGAAAGCTTCTTTCCAGATTTCATCTGAGGATATTTCCTTTTTCACCATTGCCCTCTATGGGCTTCCAAATATCACTTTGCCAATTCCACAAGAACTGTCTTAGCGAAAGGCTTCTTGAGGGGAAAGCTGTAACTCTGTGAAATGATTTCACAGAACACAAAGAAGTTTCTCAGAAAGTTTCTTTCTCTTTGTTATCGGAGTTTATTTCCTTTGGCCCTATAGTCTTTAAAGGGATCCGAAATATCTGTTCTCAGATTCCACAGAAATAAGGCTAGCAAAGAGATCCGCGAAATACAGATGTAACTCTGTGAGATGAATTAACAGAACACTAAGCAGTTTCTCAGAAAGCTTCTTTCCAGATTTCATCTGAGGATATTTCCTTTTTCACCATAGCCCTCTATGCGCTTCCAAATATCACTTTGCCAATTCCACAATAAATGTCTTAGCGAAAGACTTCTTGTGGGGAAAGCTGTAACTCTGTGAGATGATTTCACAGAACACAAAGAAGTTTCTCAGAAAGTTTCTTTCTCTTTGTTATCGGAGTTTATTTCCTTTGGCCCCATAGTCTTTAAAGGGATCCGAAATATCTGTTCTCAGATTCCACAGAAATAAGGCTAGCAAAGAGATCCACGAAATACAGATGTAACTCTGTTAGATGAATTAACAGAACACTAAGCAGTTTCTCAGAAAGCTTCTTTCCAGATTTCATCTGAGGATATTTCCTTTTTCACCATTGCCCTCTATGGGCTTCCAAATATCACTTTGCCAAGTCCACAAGAACTGTCTTAGCGAAAGGCTTCTTGACGGGAAAGCTGTAACTCTGTGAGATGATTTCAAAGAACACAAAGAAGTTTCTCAGAAAGCTTCTTTCTCATTGTTATCGGAGTTTATATCCTTTGGCCCTATAGTCTTCAAAGGGATCCGAAATATCTCTTCTCAGATTCCACAGAAATAAGGCTAGCAAAGAGATCCGCGAAATACAGATGTAACTCTGTGAGATGAATTAACAGAACACTAAGCAGTTTCTCAGAAAGCTTCTTTCCAGATTTCATCTGAGGATATTTCCTTTTTCACCATAGCCCTCTATGCGCTTCCAAATATCACTTTGCCAATTCCACAATAAATGTCTTAGCGAAAGACTTCTTGTGGGGAAAGCTGTAACTCTGTGAGATGATTTCACAGAACACAAAGAAGTTTCTCAGAAAACTTCTTTCTCGTTGTTATCGGAGTTTATATCCTTTGGCCCTATAGTCTTCAAAGGGATCCGAAATATCTGTTCTCAGATTCCACAGAAATAAGGCTAGCAAAGAGATCCACGAAATACAGATGTAACTCTGTGAGATAAAATAACAGAACACTAAGCAGTTTCTCAGAAATCTTCTTTCCAGATTTCATCTGAGGATATGTCCTTTTTCACCGTAGCCCTCTATGCGCTTCCAAATATCACTTTGCCAATTCCACAAGAACTGTCTTAGCGAAAGGCTTCTTGAGGGGAAAGCTGTAACTCTGTGAGATGATTTCACAGAACACAAAGAAGTTTCTCAGAAAGCTTCTTTCTCGTTGTTATCGGAGTTTATATCCTTTGGCTCTATAGTCTTCAAAGGGATCCGAAATATCTGTTCTCAGATTCCACAGAAATAAGGCTAGCAAAGAGAGCCACGAAATACAGATGTAACTCTGTGAGATGAATTAACAGAACACTAAGCAGTTTCTCAGAAAGCTTCTTTCCAGATTTCATCTGAGGATATTTCCTTTTTCACCATTGCCCTCTATGGGCTTCAAAATATCACTTTGCCAAGTCAACAAGAACTGTCTTAGCGAAAGGCTTCTTGAGGGGAAAGCTGTAACTCTGTGAGATGATTTCACAGAACACAAAGAAGTTTCTCAGAAAGCTTCTTTCTCTTTGTTATCGGAGTTTATTTCCTTTGGCCCTATAGTCTTCAAAGGGATCCGAAATATCTGTTCTCAGATTCCACAGAAATAAGGCTAGCAAAGAGAGCCACGAAATACAGATGTAACTCTGTGAGATGAATTAACAGAACACTAAGCAGTTTCTCAGAAAGCTTCTTTCCATATTTCATCTGAGGATATTTCCTTTTTCACCATTGCCCTCTATGGGCTTCAAAATATCAGTTTGCCAAGTCAACAAGAACTGTCTTAGCGAAAGGCTTCTTGAGGGGAAAGCTGTAACTCTGTGAGATGATTTCACAGAACACAAAGAAGTTTCTCAGAAAGCTTCTTTCTCTTTGTTATCGGAGTTTATTTCCTTTGGCCCTATAGTCTTCAAAGGGATCCGAAATATCTGTTCTCAGATTCCACGGAAATAAGGCTAGCAAAGAGATCCGCGAAATACAGATGTAACTCTGTGAGATGAATTAACAGACCACTAAGCAGTTTCTCAGAAAGCTTCTGTCCAGATTTCATCTGAGGATATTTCCTTTTTCACCATAGCTCTCTATGCGCTTCAAAATATCACTTTGCCAATTCCACAAGAACTGTCTTAGCGAAAGGCTTCTTGAGGGGAAAGCTGTAACTCTGTGAGATGATTTCACAGAAAACAAAGAAGTTTCTCAGAAAGCTTCTTTCTCATTGTTATCGGAGTTTATATCCTTTGGCCCTGTAGTCTTCAAAGGGATCCGAAATATCTGTTCTCAGATTCCACAGAACTAAGGCTAGCAAAGAGATCCGCGAAATACAGATGTAACTCTGTGAGATGAATTAACAGAACACTAAGCAGTTTCTCAGAAAGCTTCTTTCCAGATTTCATCTGAGGATATTTCCTTTTTCACCATAGCCCTCTATGCGCTTCCAAATATCACTTTGCCAATTCCACAATAAATGTCTTAGCGAAAGACTTCTTGTGGGGAAAGCTGTAACTCGGTGAGATGATTTCACAGAACACAAAGAAGTTTCTCAGAAAGCTTCTTTCTCGTTGTTATCGGAGTTTATATCCTTTGGCCCTATAGTCTTCAAAGGGATCCGAAATATCTCTTCTCAGATTCCACAGAAATAAGGCTAGCAAAGAGATCTACGGAATACAGATGTAACTCTGTGAGATGAATTAACAGAACACTAAGCAGTTTCTCAGAAAGCTTCTTTCCAGATTTCATCTGAGAATATTTCCTTTTTCACCATAGCCCTCTATGCGCTTCCAAATATCACTTTGCCAATTCCACAATAAATGTCTTAGCGAAAGACTTCTTGTGGGGAAAGCTGTAACTCTGTGAGATGATTTCACAGAACACAAAGAAGTTTCTCAGAAAGCTTCTTTCTCGTTGTTATCGGAGTTTATATCCTTTGGCCCTATATTCATCAAAGGGATCCGAAATATCTCTTCTCAGATTCCACAGAAATAAGGCTAGCAAAGACATCCACGAAATACAGATGTAACTCTGTGAGATGAATTAACAGAACACTAAGCAGTTTCTCAGAAAGCTTCTTTCCAGATTTCATCTGAGGATATTTCCTTTTTCACCATTGCCCTCTATGGGCTTCCAAATATCACTTTGCCAATTCCACAAGAACAGTCTTAGCGAAAGGCTTCTTGAGGGGAAAGCTGTAACTCTGTGAAATGATTTCACAGAACACAAAGAAGTTTCTCAGAAAGTTTCTTTCTCTTTGTTATCGGAGTTTATTTCCTTTGGCCCTATAGTCTTTAAAGGGATCCGAAATATCTGTTCTCAGATTCCACAGAAATAAGGCTAGCAAAGAGATCCACGAAATACAGATGTAACTCTGTGAGATGAATTAACAGAACACTAAGCAGTTTCTCAGAAAGCTTCTTTCCAGATTTCATCTGAGGATATTTCCTTTTTCACCATAGCCCTCTATGCGCTTCGAAATATCACTTTGCCAATTCCACAATAAATGTCTTAGCGAAAGACTTCTTGTGGGGAAAGCTGTAACTCTGTGAGATGATTTCACAGAACACAAAGAAGTTTCTCAGAAAGTTTCTTTCTCTTTGTTATCGGAGTTTATTTCCTTTGGCCCCATAGTCTTTAAAGGGATCCGAAATATCTGTTCTCAGATTCCACAGAAATAAGGCTAGCAAAGAGATCCACGAAATACAGATGTAACTCTGTTAGATGAATTAACAGAACACTAAGAAGTTTCTCAGAAAGCTTCTTTCCAGATTTCATCTGAGGATATTTCCTTTTTCACCATTGCCCTCTATGGGCTTCCAAATATCACTTTGCCAATTCCACAAGAACTCTCTTAGCGAAAGGCTTCTTGAGGGGAAAGCTGTAACTCTGTGAGATGATTTCACAGAACACAAAGAAGTTTCTCAGAAAGCTTCTTTCTCGTTGTTATCGGAGTTTATATCCTTTGGCCCTATAGTCTTCAAAGGGATCCGAAATATCTGTTCTCAGATTCCACAGAAATAAGGCTAGCAAAGAGAGCCACGAAATACAGATGTAACTCTGTGAGATGAATTAACAGAACACTAAGCAGTTTCTCAGAAAGCTTCTTTCCAGATTTCATCTGAGGATATTTCCTTTATCACCATTGCCCTCTATGGGCTTCAAAATATCACTTTGCCAAGTCCACAAGAACTGTCTTAGCGAAAGGCTTCTTGACGGGAAAGCTGTAACTCTGTGAGATGATTTCAAAGAACACAAAGAAGTTTCTCAGAAAGCTTCTTTCTCATTGTTATCGGAGTTTATATCCTTTGGCCCTATAGTCTTCAAAGGGATCCGAAATATCTCTTCTCAGATTCCACAGAAATAAGGCTAGCAAAGAGATCCGCGAAATACAGATGTAACTCTGTGAGATGAATTAACAGAACACTAAGCAGTTTCTCAGAAAGCTTCTTTCCAGATTTCATCTGAGGATATTTCCTTTTTCACCATAGCCCTCTATGCGCTTCCAAATATCACTTTGCCAATTCCACAATAAATGTCTTAGCGAAAGACTTCTTGTGGGGAAAGCTGTAACTCTGTGAGATGATTTCACAGAACACAAAGAAGTTTCTCAGAAAACTTCTTTCTTGTTGTTATCGGAGTTTATATCCTTTGGCCCTATAGTCTTCAAAGGGATCCGAAATATCTGTTCTCAGATTCCACAGAAATAAGGCTAGCAAAGAGATCCACGAAATACAGATGTAACTCTGTGAGATAAAATAACAGAACACTAAGCAGTTTCTCAGAAATCTTCTTTCCAGATTTCATCTGAGGATATTTCCTTTTTCACCGTAGCCCTCTATGCGCTTCCAAATATCACTTTGCCAATTCCACAAGAACTGTCTTAGCGAAAGGCTTCTTGAGGGGAAAGCTGTAACTCTGTGAGATGATTTCACAGAACACAAAGAAGTTTCTCAGAAAGCTTCTTTCTCGTTGTTATCGGAGTTTATATCCTTTGGCTCTATAGTCTTCAAAGGGATCCGAAATATCTGTTCTCAGATTCAACAGAAATAAGGCTAGCAAAGAGAGCCACGAAATACAGATGTAACTCTGTGAGATGAATTAACAGAACACTAAGCAGTTTCTCAGAAAGCTTCTTTCCAGATTTCATCTGAGGATATTTCCTTTTTCACCATTGCCCTCTATGGGCTTCAAAATATCACTTTGCCAAGTCAACAAGAACTGTCTTAGCGAAAGGCTTCTTGAGGGGAAAGCTGTAACTCTGTGAGATGATTTCACAGAACACAAAGAAGTTTCTCAGAAAGCTTCTTTCTCTTTGTTATCGGAGTTTATTTCCTTTGGCCCTATAGTCTTCAAAGGGATCCGAAATATCTGTTCTCAGATTCCACGGAAATAAGGCTATCAAAGAGATCCGCGAAATACAGATGTAACTCTGTGAGATGAATTAACAGAACACTAAGCAGTTTCTCAGAAAGCTTCTGTCCAGATTTCATCAGAGGATATTTCCTTTTTCACCATAGCTCTCTATGCGCTTCCAAATATCACTTTGCCAATTCCACAAGAACTGTCTTAGCGAAAGGCTTCTTGAGGGGAAAGCTGTAACTCTGTGAGATGATTTCACAGAACACAAAGAAGTTTCTCAGAAAGCTTCTTTCTCGTTGTTATCGGAGTTTATATCCTTTGGCTCTATAGTCTTCAAAGGGATCCGAAATATCTGTTCTCAGATTCCACAGAAATAAGGCTAGCAAAGAGAGCCACGAAATACAGATGTAACTCTGTGAGATGAATTAACAGAACACTAAGCAGTTTCTCAGAAAGCTTCTTTCCAGATTTCATCTGAGGATATTTCCTTTTTCACCATTGCCCTCTATGGGCTTCAAAATATCACTTTGCCAAGTCAACAAGAACTGTCTTAGCGAAAGGCTTCTTGAGGGGAAAGCTGTAACTCTGTGAGATGATTTCACAGAACACAAAGAAGTTTCTCAGAAAGCTTCTTTCTCTTTGTTATCGGAGTTTATTTCCTTTGGCCCTATAGTCTTCAAAGGGATCCGAAATATCTGTTCTCAGATTCCACAGAAATAAGGCTAGCAAAGAGAGCCACGAAATACAGATGTAACTCTGTGAGATGAATTAACAGAACACGAAGCAGTTTCTCAGAAAGCTTCTTTCCAGATTTCATCTGAGGATATTTCCTTTTTCACCATTGCCCTCTATGGGCTTCAAAATATCAGTTTGCCAAGTCAACAAGAACTGTCTTAGCGAAAGGCTTCTTGAGGGGAAAGCTGTAACTCTGTGAGATGATTTCACAGAACACAAAGAAGTTTCTCAGAAAGCTTCTTTCTCTTTGTTATCGGAGTTTATTTCCTTTGGCCCTATAGTCTTCAAAGGGATCCGAAATATCTGTTCTCAGATTCCACGGAAATAAGGCTAGCAAAGAGATCCGCGAAATACAGATGTAACTCTGTGAGATGAATTAACAGACCACTAAGCAGTTTCTCAGAAAGCTTCTGTCCAGATTTCATCTGAGGATATTTCCTTTTTCACCATAGCTCTCTATGCGCTTCAAAATATCACTTTGCCAATTCCACAAGAACTGTCTTAGCGAAAGGCTTCTTGAGGGGAAAGCTGTAACTCTGTGAGATGATTTCACAGAAAACAAAGAAGTTTCTCAGAAAGCTTCTTTCTCATTGTTATCGGAGTTTATATCCTTTGGCCCTGTAGTCTTCAAAGGGATCCGAAATATCTGTTCTCAGATTCCACAGAACTAAGGCTAGCAAAGAGATCCGCGAAATACAGATGTAACTCTGTGAGATGAATTAACAGAACACTAAGCAGTTTCTCAGAAAGCTTCTTTCCAGATTTCATCTGAGGATATTTCCTTTTTCACCATAGCCCTCTATGCGCTTCCAAATATCACTTTGCCAATTCCACAATAAATGTCTTAGCGAAAGACTTCTTGTGGGGAAAGCTGTAACTCGGTGAGATGATTTCACAGAACACAAAGAAGTTTCTCAGAAAGCTTCTTTCTCGTTGTTATCGGAGTTTATATCCTTTGGCCCTATAGTCTTCAAAGGGATCCGAAATATCTCTTCTCAGATTCCACAGAAATAAGGCTAGCAAAGAGATCTACGGAATACAGATGTAACTCTGTGAGATGAATTAACAGAACACTAAGCAGTTTCTCAGAAAGCTTCTTTCCAGATTTCATCTGAGAATATTTCCTTTTTCACCATAGCCCTCTATGCGCTTCCAAATATCACTTTGCCAATTCCACAATAAATGTCTTAGCGAAAGACTTCTTGTGGGGAAAGCTGTAACTCTGTGAGATGATTTCACAGAACACAAAGAAGTTTCTCAGAAAGCTTCTTTCTCGTTGTTATCGGAGTTTATATCCTTTGGCCCTATATTCATCAAAGGGATCCGAAATATCTCTTCTCAGATTCCACAGAAATAAGGCTAGCAAAGACATCCACGAAATACAGATGTAACTCTGTGAGATGAATTAACAGAACACTAAGCAGTTTCTCAGAAAGCTTCTTTCCAGATTTCATCTGAGGATATTTCCTTTTTCACCATTGCCCTCTATGGGCTTCCAAATATCACTTTGCCAATTCCACAAGAACAGTCTTAGCGAAAGGCTTCTTGAGGGGAAAGCTGTAACTCTGTGAAATGATTTCACAGAACACAAAGAAGTTTCTCAGAAAGTTTCTTTCTCTTTGTTATCGGAGTTTATTTCCTTTGGCCCTATAGTCTTTAAAGGGATCCGAAATATCTGTTCTCAGATTCCACAGAAATAAGGCTAGCAAAGAGATCCACGAAATACAGATGTAACTCTGTGAGATGAATTAACAGAACACTAAGCAGTTTCTCAGAAAGCTTCTTTCCAGATTTCATCTGAGGATATTTCCTTTTTCACCATAGCCCTCTATGCGCTTCGAAATATCACTTTGCCAATTCCACAATAAATGTCTTAGCGAAAGACTTCTTGTGGGGAAAGCTGTAACTCTCTGAGATGATTTCACAGAACACAAAGAAGTTTCTCAGAAAGTTTCTTTCTCTTTGTTATCGGAGTTTATTTCCTTTGGCCCCATAGTCTTTAAAGGGATCCGAAATATCTGTTCTCAGATTCCACAGAAATAAGGCTAGCAAAGAGATCCACGAAATACAGATGTAACTCTGTTAGATGAATTAACAGAACACTAAGAAGTTTCTCAGAAAGCTTCTTTCCAGATTTCATCTGAGGATATTTCCTTTTTCACCATTGCCCTCTATGGGCTTCCAAATATCACTTTGCCAATTCCACAAGAACTCTCTTAGCGAAAGGCTTCTTGAGGGGAAAGCTGTAACTCTGTGAGATGATTTCACAGAACACAAAGAAGTTTCTCAGAAAGCTTCTTTCTCGTTGTTATCGGAGTTTATATCCTTTGGCCCTATAGTCTTCAAAGGGATCCGAAATATCTGTTCTCAGATTCCACAGAAATAAGGCTAGCAAAGAGAGCCACGAAATACAGATGTAACTCTGTGAGATGAATTAACAGAACACTAAGCAGTTTCTCAGAAAGCTTCTTTCCAGATTTCATCTGAGGATATTTCCTTTATCACCATTGCCCTCTATGGGCTTCAAAATATCACTTTGCCAAGTCCACAAGAACTGTCTTAGCGAAAGGCTTCTTGAGGGGAAAGCTGTAACTCTGTGAGATGATTTCAAAGAACACAAAGAAGTTTCTCAGAAAGCTTCTTTCTCATTGTTATCGGAGTTTATATCCTTTGGCCCTATAGTCTTCAAAGGGATCCGAAATATCTCTTCTCAGATTCCACAGAAATAAGGCTAGCAAAGAGATCCGCGAAATACAGATGTAACTCTGTGAGATGAATTAACAGAACACTAAGCAGTTTCTCAGAAAGCTTCTTTCCAGATTTCATCTGAGGATATTTCCTTTTTCACCATAGCCCTCTATGCGCTTCCAAATATCACTTTGCCAATTCCACAATAAATGTCTTAGCGAAAGACTTCTTGTGGGGAAAGCTGTAACTCTGTGAGATGATTTCACAGAACACAAAGAAGTTTCTCAGAAAACTTCTTTCTCGTTGTTATCGGAGTTTATATCCTTTGGCCCTATAGTCTTCAAAGGGATCCGAAATATCTGTTCTCAGATTCCACAGAAATAAGGCTAGCAAAGAGATCCACGAAATACAGATGTAACTCTGTGAGATAAAATAACAGAACACTAAGCAGTTTCTCAGAAATCTTCTTTCCAGATTTCATCTGAGGATATTTCCTTTTTCACCGTAGCCCTCTATGCGCTTCCAAATATCACTTTGCCAATTCCACAAGAACTGTCTTAGCGAAAGGCTTCTTGAGGGGAAAGCTGTAACTCTGTGAGATGATTTCACAGAACACAAAGAAGTTTCTCAGAAAGCTTCCTTCTCGTTGTTATCGGAGTTTATATCCTTTGGCTCTATAGTCTTCAAAGGGATCCGAAATATCTGTTCTCAGATTCCACAGAAATAAGGCTAGCAAAGAGAGCCACGAAATACAGATGTAACTCTGTGAGATGAATTAACAGAACACTAAGCAGTTTCTCAGAAAGCTTCTTTCCAGATTTCATCTGAGGATATTTCCTTTTTCACCATTGCCCTCTATGGGCTTCAAAATATCACTTTGCCAAGTCAACAAGAACTGTCTTAGCGAAAGGCTTCTTGAGGGGAAAGCTGTAACTCTGTGAGATGATTTCACAGAACACAAAGAAGTTTCTCAGAAAGCTTCTTTCTCTTTGTTATCGGAGTTTATTTCCTTTGGCCCTATAGTCTTCAAAGGGATCCGAAATATCTGTTCTCAGATTCCACGGAAATAAGGCTATCAAAGAGATCCGCGAAATACAGATGTAACTCTGTGAGATGAATTAACAGAACACTAAGCAGTTTCTCAGAAAGCTTCTGTCCAGATTTCATCAGAGGATATTTCCTTTTTCACCATAGCTCTCTATGCGCTTCAAAATATCACTTTGCCAATTCCACAAGAACTGTCTTAGCGAAAGGCTTCTTGAGGGGAAAGCTGTAACTCTGTGAGATGATTTCACAGAAAACAAAGAAGTTTCTCAGAAAGCTTCTTTCTCATTGTTATCGGAGTTTATATCCTTAGGCCCTATAGTCTTCAAAGGGATCCGAAATATCTGTTCTCAGATTCCACAGAACTAAGGCTAGCAAAGAGATCCGCGAAATACAGATGTAACTCTGTGAGATGAATTAACAGAACACTAAGCAGTTTCTCAGAAAGCTTCTTTCCAGATTTCATCTGAGGATATTTCCTTTTTCACCATAGCCCTCTATGCGCTTCCAAATATCACTTTGCCAATTCCACAATAAAGGTCTTAGCGAAAGACTTCTTGTGGGGAAAGCTGTAACTCGGTGAGATGATTTCACAGAACACAAAGAAGTTTCTCAGAAAGCTTCTTTCTCGTTGTTATCGGAGTTTATATCCTTTGGCCCTATAGTCTTCAAAGGGATCCGAAATATCTCTTCTCAGATTCCACAGAAATAAGGCTAGCAAAGAGATCCACGGAATACAGATGTAACTCTGGGAGATGAATTAACAGAACACTAAGCAGTTTCTCAGAAAGCTTCTTTCCAGATTTCATCTGAGAATATTTCCTTTTTCACCATCGCCCACTATGCGCTTCCAAATATCACTTTGCCAATTCCACAATAAATGTC
The DNA here is from genome assembly GCF_043159975.1 of Macaca nemestrina. NCBI lineage: Eukaryota > Metazoa > Chordata > Mammalia > Primates > Cercopithecidae > Macaca > Macaca nemestrina. Next base: position 34,052,317 of record NC_092143.1, read on the forward strand.
TTAGCGAAAGACTTCTTGTGGGGAAAGCTGTAACTCTGTGAGATGATTTCACAGAACACAAAGAAGTTTCTCAGAAAGCTTCTTTCTCTTTGTTATCGGCGTTTATTTCCTTTGGCCCTATAGTCTTCAAAGGGATCCGAAATATCTCTTCTCAGATTCCACAGAAATAAGGCTAGCAAAGAGATCCACGAAATACAGATGTAACTCTGTGAGATGAATTAACAGAACACTAAGCAGTTTCTCAGAAAGCTTCTTTCCAGAATTCATCTGAGGATATTTCCTTTTTCACCATTGCCCTCTATGGGCTTCCAAATATCACTTTGCCAATTCCACAAGAACTGTCTTAGCGAAAGGCTTCTTGAGGGGAAAGCTGTAACTCTGTGAGATGATTTCACAGAACACAAAGAAGTTTCTCAGAAAGCTTCTTTCTCTTTGTTATCGGAGTTTATATCCTTTGGCCCTATATTCTTCAAAGGGATCCGAAATATCTGTTCTCAGATTCCACAGAAATAAGGCTAGCAAAGAGAGCCACGAAATACAGATGTAACTCTGTGAGATGAATTAACAGAACACTAAGCAGTTTCTCAGAAAGCTTCTTTCCAGATTTCATCTGAGGATATTTCCTTTATCACCATTGCCCTCTATGGGCTTCCAAATATCACTTTGCCAAGTCCACAAGAACTGTCTTAGCGAAAGGCTTCTTGACGGGAAAGCTGTAACTCTGTGAGATGATTTCACAGAACACAAAGAAGTTTCTCAGAAAGCTTCTTTCTCGTTGTTATCGGAGTTTATATCCTTTGGCTCTATAGTCTTCAAAGGGATCCGAAATATCTGTTCTCAGATTCCACAGAAATAAGGCTAGCAAAGAGAGCCACGAAATACAGATGTAACTCTGTGAGATGAATTAACAGAACACTAAGCAGTTTCTCAGAAAGCTTCTTTCCAGATTTCATCTGAGGATATTTCCTTTTTCACCATTGCCCTCTATGGGCTTCAAAATATCACTTTGCCAAGTCAACAAGAACTGTCTTAGCGAAAGGCTTCTTGAGGGGAAAGCTGTAACTCTGTGAGATGATTTCACAGAACACAAAGAAGTTTCTCAGAAAGCTTCTTTCTCTTTGTTATCGGAGTTTATTTCCTTTGGCCCTATAGTCTTCAAAGGGATCCGAAATATCTGTTCTCAGATTCCACGGAAATAAGGCTATCAAAGAGATCCGCGAAATACAGATGTAACTCTGTGAGATGAATTAACAGAACACTAAGCAGTTTCTCAGAAAGCTTCTGTCCAGATTTCATCAGAGGATATTTCCTTTTTCACCATAGCTCTCTATGCGCTTCAAAATATCACTTTGCCAATTCCACAAGAACTGTCTTAGCGAAAGGCTTCTTGAGGGGAAAGCTGTAACTCTGTGAGATGATTTCACAGAAAACAAAGAAGTTTCTCAGAAAGCTTCTTTCTCATTGTTATCGGAGTTTATATCCTTAGGCCCTATAGTCTTCAAAGGGATCCGAAATATCTGTTCTCAGATTCCACAGAACTAAGGCTAGCAAAGAGATCCGCGAAATACAGATGTAACTCTGTGAGATGAATTAACAGAACACTAAGCAGTTTCTCAGAAAGCTTCTTTCCAGATTTCATCTGAGGATATTTCCTTTTTCACCATAGCCCTCTATGCGCTTCCAAATATCACTTTGCCAATTCCACAATAAATGTCTTAGCGAAAGACTTCTTGTGGGGAAAGCTGTAACTCGGTGAGATGATTTCACAGAACACAAAGAAGTTTCTCAGAAAGCTTCTTTCTCGTTGTTATCGGAGTTTATATACTTTGGCCCTATAGTCTTCAAAGGGATCCGAAATATCTCTTCTCAGATTCCACAGAAATAAGGCTAGCAAAGAGATCCACGGAATACAGATGTAACTCTGTGAGATGAATTAACAGAACACTAAGCAGTTTCTCAGAAAGCTTCTTTCCAGATTTCATCTGAGAATATTTCCTTTTTCACCATCGCCCACTATGCGCTTCCAAATATCACTTTGCCAATTCCACAATAAATGTCTTAGCGAAAGACTTCTTGTGGGGAAAGCTGTAACTCTGTGAGATGATTTCACAGAACACAAAGAAGTTTCTCAGAAAGCTTCTTTCTCTTTGTTATCGGCGTTTATTTCCTTTGGCCCTATAGTCTTCAAAGGGATCCGAAATATCTCTTCTCAGATTCCACAGAAATAAGGCTAGCAAAGAGATCCACGAAATACAGATGTAACTCTGTGAGATGAATTAACAGAACACTAAGCAGTTTCTCAGAAAGCTTCTTTCCAGAATTCATCTGAGGATATTTCCTTTTTCACCATTGCCCTCTATGGGCTTCCAAATATCACTTTGCCAATTCCACAAGAACTGTCTTAGCGAAAGGCTTCTTGAGGGGAAAGCTGTAACTCTGTGAGATGATTTCACAGAACACAAAGAAGTTTCTCAGAAAGCTTCTTTCTCGTTGTTATCGGAGTTTATATCCTTTGGCCCTATAGTCTTCAAAGGGATCCGAAATATCTGTTCTCAGATTCCACAGAAATAAGGCTAGCAAAGAGAGCCACGAAATACAGATGTAACTCTGTGAGATGAATTAACAGAACACTAAGCAGTTTCTCAGAAAGCTTCTTTCCAGATTTCATCTGAGGATATTTCCTTTATCACCATTGCCCTCTATGGGCTTCAAAATATCACTTTGCCAAGTCCACAAGAACTGTCTTAGCGAAAGTCTTCTTGACGGGAAAGCTGTAACTCTGTGAGATGATTTCAAAGAACACAAAGAAGTTTCTCAGAAAGCTTCTTTCTCATTGTTATCGGAGTTTATATCCTTTGGCCCTATAGTCTTCAAAGGGATCCGAAATATCTCTTCTCAGATTCCACAGAAATAAGGCTAGCAAAGAGATCCGCGAAATACAGATGTAACTCTGTGAGATGAATTAACAGAACACTAAGCAGTTTCTCAGAAAGCTTCTTTCCAGATTTCATCTGAGGATATTTCATTTTTCACCATAGCCCTCTATGCGCTTCCAAATATCACTTTGCCAATACCACAATAAATGTCTTAGCGAAAGACTTCTTGTGGGGAAAGCTGTAACTCTGTGAGATGATTTCACAGAACACAAAGAAGTTTCTCAGAAAACTTCTTTCTCGTTGTTATCGGAGTTTATATCCTTTGGCCCTATAGTCTTCAAAGGGATCCGAAATATCTGTTCTCAGATTCCACAGAAATAAGGCTAGCAAAGAGATCCACGAAATACAGATGTAACTCTGTGAGATGAAATAACAGAACACTAAGCAGTTTCTCAGAAATCTTCTTTCCAGATTTCATCTGAGGATATTTCCTTTTTCACCGTAGCCCTCTATGCGCTTCCAAATATCACTTTGCCAATTCCACAAGAACTGTCTTAGCGAAAGGCTTCTTGAGGGGAAAGCTGTAACTCTGTGAGATGATTTCACAGAACACAAAGAAGTTTCTCAGAAAGCTTCTTTCTCGTTGTTATCGGAGTTTATATCCTTTGGCTCTATAGTCTTCAAAGGGATCCGAAATATCTGTTCTCAGATTCCACAGAAATAAGGCTAGCAAAGAGAGCCACGAAATACAGATGTAACTCTGTGAGATGAATTAACAGAACACTAAGCAGTTTCTCAGAAAGCTTCTTTCCAGATTTCATCTGAGGATATTTCCTTTTTCACCATTGCCCTCTATGGGCTTCAAAATATCACTTTGCCAAGTCAACAAGAACTGTCTTAGCGAAAGGCTTCTTGAGGGGAAAGCTGTAACTCTGTGAGATGATTTCACAGAACACAAAGAAGTTTCTCAGAAAGCTTCTTTCTCTTTGTTATCGGAGTTTATTTCCTTTGGCCCTATAGTCTTCAAAGGGATCCGAAATATCTGTTCTCAGATTCCACGGAAATAAGGCTAGCAAAGAGATCCGCGAAATACAGATGTAACTCTGTGAGATGAATTAACAGACCACTAAGCAGTTTCTCAGAAAGCTTCTGTCCAGATTTCATCTGAGGATATTTCCTTTTTCACCATAGCTCTCTATGCGCTTCAAAATATCACTTTGCCAATTCCACAAGAACTGTCTTAGCGAAAGGCTTCTTGAGGGGAAAGCTGTAACTCTGTGAGATGATTTCACAGAAAACAAAGAAGTTTCTCAGAAAGCTTCTTTCTCATTGTTATCGGAGTTTATATCCTTTGGCCCTATAGTCTTCAAAGGAATCCGAAATATCTGTTCTCAGATTCCACAGAACTAAGGCTAGCAAAGAGATCCGCGAAATACAGATGTAACTCTGTGAGATGAATTAACAGAACACTAAGCAGTTTCTCAGAAAGCTTCCTTCCAGATTTCATCTGAGGATATTTCCTTTTTCACCATAGCCCTCTATGCGCTTCCAAATATCACTTTGCCAATTCCACAATAAATGTCTTAGCGAAAGACTTCTTGTGGGGAAAGCTGTAACTCGGTGAGATGATTTCACAGAACACAAAGAAGTTTCTCAGAAAGCTTCTTTCTCGTTGTTATCGGAGTTTATATCCTTTGGCCCTATAGTCTTCAAAGGGATCCGAAATATCTGTTCTCAGATTCCACAGAAATAAGGCTAGCAAAGAGATCTACGGAATACAGATGTAACTCTGTGAGATGAATTAACAGAACACTAAGCAGTTTCTCAGAAAGCTTCTTTCCAGATTTCATCTGAGAATATTTCCTTTTTCACCATAGCCCTCTATGCGCTTCCAAATATCACTTTGCCAATTCCACAATAAATGTCTTAGCGAAAGACTTCTTGTGGGGAAAGCTGTAACTCTGTGAGATGATTTCACAGAACACAAAGAAGTTTCTCAGAAAGCTTCTTTCTCGTTGTTATCGGAGTTTATATCCTTTGGCCCTATATTCATCAAAGGGATCCGAAATATCTCTTCTCAGATTCCACAGAAATAAGGCTAGCAAAGACATCCACGAAATACAGATGTAACTCTGTGAGATGAATTAACAGAACACTAAGCAGTTTCTCAGAAAGCTTCTTTCCAGATTTCATCTGAGGATATTTCCTTTTTCACCATTGCCCTCTATGGGCTTCCAAATATCACTTTGCCAATTCCACAAGAACTGTCTTAGCGAAAGGCTTCTTGAGGGGAAAGCTGTAACTCTGTGAAATGATTTCACAGAACACAAAGAAGTTTCTCAGAAAGTTTCTTTCTCTTTGTTATCGGAGTTTATTTCCTTTGGCCCTATAGTCTTTAAAGGGATCCGAAATATCTGTTCTCAGATTCCACAGAAATAAGGCTAGCAAAGAGATCCGCGAAATACAGATGTAACTCTGTGAGATGAATTAACAGAACACTAAGCAGTTTCTCAGAAAGCTTCTTTCCAGATTTCATCTGAGGATATTTCCTTTTTCACCATAGCCCTCTATGCGCTTCGAAATATCACTTTGCCAATTCCACAATAAATGTCTTAGCGAAAGACTTCTTGTGGGGAAAGCTGTAACTCTGTGAGATGATTTCACAGAACACAAAGAAGTTTCTCAGAAAGTTTCTTTCTCTTTGTTATCGGAGTTTATTTCCTTTGGCCCCATAGTCTTTAAAGGGATCCGAAATATCTGTTCTCAGATTCCACAGAAATAAGGCTAGCAAAGAGATCCACGAAATACAGATGTAACTCTGTTAGATGAATTAACAGAACACTAAGCAGTTTCTCAGAAAGCTTCTTTCCAGATTTCATCTGAGGATATTTCCTTTTTCACCATTGCCCTCTATGGGCTTCCAAATATCACTTTGCCAATTCCACAAGAACTGTCTTAGCGAAAGGCTTCTTGAGGGGAAAGCTGTAACTCTGTGAGATGATTTCACAGAACACAAAGAAGTTTCTCAGAAAGCTTCTTTCTCGTTGTTATCGGAGTTTATATCCTTTGGCCCTATAGTCTTCAAAGGGATCCGAAATATCTGTTCTCAGTTTCCACAGAAATAAGGCTAGCAAAGAGAGCCACGAAATACAGATGTAACTCTGTGAGATGAATTAACAGAACACTAAGCAGTTTCTCAGAAAGCTTCTTTCCAGATTTCATCTGAGGATATTTCCTTTTTCACCGTAGCCCTCTATGCGCTTCCAAATATCACTTTGCCAATTCCACAATAAATGTCTTAGCGAAAGACTTCTTGTGGGGAAAGCTGTAACTCTATGAGATGATTTCACAGAACCCAAAGAAGTTTCTCAGAAAGTTTCTTTCTCTTTGTTATCGGAGTTTATTTCCTTTGGCCCCATAGTCTTTAAAGGGATCCGAAATATCTGTTCTCAGATTCCACAGAAATAAGGCTAGCAAAGAGAGCCACGAAATACAGATGTAACTCTGTGAGATGAATTAACAGAACACTAAGCAGTTTCTCAGAAAGCTTCTTTCCAGATTTCATCTGAGGATGTTTCCTTTTTCACCATTGCCCTCTATGGGCTTCCAAATATCACTTTGCCAATTCCACAAGAACTCTCTTAGCGAAAGGCTTCTTGAGGGGAAAGCTGTAACTCTGTGAGATGATTTCACAGAACACAAAGAAGTTTCTCAGAAAGCTTCTTTCTCGTTGTTATCGGAGTTTATATCCTTTGGCCCTATAGTCTTCAAAGGGATCCGAAATATCTGTTCTCAGATTCCACAGAAATAAGGCTAGCAAAGAGAGCCACGAAATACAGATGTAACTCTGTGAGATGAATTAACAGAACACTAAGCAGTTTCTCAGAAAGCTTCTTTCCAGATTTCATCTGAGGATATTTCCTTTTTCACCATTGCCCTCTATGGGCTTCAAAATATCACTTTGCCAAGTCAACAAGAACTGTCTTAGCGAAAGTCTTCTTGACGGGAAAGCTGTAACTCTGTGAGATGATTTCAAAGAACACAAAGAAGTTTCTCAGAAAGCTTCTTTCTCATTGTTATCGGAGTTTATATCCTTTGGCCCTATAGTCTTCAAAGGGATCCGAAATATCTCTTCTCAGATTCCACAGAAATAAGGCTAGCAAAGAGATACGCGAAATACAGATGTAACTCTGTGAGATGAATTAACAGAACACTAAGCAGTTTCTCAGAAATCTTCTTTCCAGATTTCATCTGAGGATATTTCCTTTTTCACCGTAGCCCTCTATGCGCTTCCAAATATCACTTTGCCAATTCCACAAGAACTGTCTTAGCGAAAGGCTTCTTGAGGGGAAAGCTGTAACTCTGTGAGATGATTTCACAGAACACAAAGAAGTTTCTCAGAAAGCTTCTTTCTCGTTGTTATCGGAGTTTATATCCTTTGGCTCTATAGTCTTCAAAGGGATCCGAAATATCTGTTCTCAGATTCCACAGAAATAAGGCTAGCAAAGAGAGCCACGAAATACAGATGTAACTCTGTGAGATGAATTAACAGAACACTAAGCAGTTTCTCAGAAAGCTTCTTTCCAGATTTCATCTGAGGATATTTCCTTTTTCACCATTGCCCTCTATGGGCTTCAAAATATCACTTTGCCAAGTCAACAAGAACTGTCTTAGCGAAAGGCTTCTTGAGGGGAAAGCTGTAACTCTGTGAGATGATTTCACAGAACACAAAGAAGTTTCTCAGAAAGCTTCTTTCTCTTTGTTATCGGAGTTTATTTCCTTTGGCCCTATAGTCTTCAAAGGGATCCGAAATATCTGTTCTCAGATTCCACGGAAATAAGGCTAGCAAAGAGATCCGCGAAATACAGATGTAACTCTGTGAGATGAATTAACAGAACACTAAGCAGTTTCTCAGAAAGCTGCTGTCCAGATTTCATCAGAGGATATTTCCTTTTTCACCATAGCTCTCTATGCGCTTCAAAATATCACTTTGCCAATTCCACAAGAACTGTCTTAGCGAAAGGATTCTTGAGGGGAAAGCTGTAACTCTGTGAGTTGATTTCACAGAAAACAAAGAAGTTTCTCAGAAAGCTTCTTTCTCATTGTTATCGGAGTTTATATCCTTTGGCCCTATAGTCTTCAAAGGGATCCGAAATATCTGTTCTCAGATTCCACAGAACTAAGGCTAGCAAAGAGATCCGCGAAATACAGATGTAACTCTGTGAGATGAATTAACAGAACACTAAGCAGTTTCTCAGAAAGCTTCTTTCCAGATTTCATCTGAGGATATTTCCTTTTTCACCATAGCCCTCTATGCGCTTCCAAATATCACTTTGCCAATTCCACAATAAATGTCTTAGCGAAAGACTTCTTGTGGGGAAAGCTGTAACTCGGTGAGATGATTTCACAGAACACAAAGAAGTTTCTCAGAAAGCTTCTTTCTCGTTGTTATCGGAGTTTATATCCTTTGGCCCTATAGTCTTCAAAGGGATCCGAAATATCTCTTCTCAGATTCCACAGAAATAAGGCTAGCAAAGAGATCCACGGAATACAGATGTAACTCTGTGAGATGAATTAACAGAACACTAAGCAGTTTCTCAGAAAGCTTCTTTCCAGATTTCATCTGAGAATATTTCCTTTTTCACCATAGCCCTCTATGCGCTTCCAAATATCACTTTGCCAATTCCACAATAAATGTCTTAGCGAAAGACTTCTTGTGGGGAAAGCTGTAACTCTGTGAGATGATTTCACAGAACACAAAGAAGTTTCTCAGAAAGCTTCTTTCTCGTTGTTATCGGAGTTTATTTCCTTTGGCCCTATAGTCTTCAAAGGGATCCGAAATATCTCTTCTCAGATTCCACAGAAATAAGGCTAGCAAAGAGATCCACGAAATACAGATGTAACTCTGTGAGATGAATTAACAGAACACTAAGCAGTTTCTCAGAAAGCTTCTTTCCAGAATTCATCTGAGGATATTTTCTTTTTCACCATTGCCCTCTATGGGCTTCCAAATATCACTTTGCCAATTCCACAAGAACTGTCTTAGCGAAAGGCTTCTTGAGGGGAAAGCTGTAACTCTGTGAGATGATTTCACAGAATACAAAGAAGTTTCTCAGAAAGCTTCTTTCTCGTTGTTATCGGAGTTTATATTCTTTGGCCCTGTACTCTTCAAAGGGATCCGAAATATCTGTTCTCAGATTCCACAGAAATAAGGCTAGCAAAGAGAGCCACAAAATACAGATGTAACTCTGTGAGATGAATTAACAGAACACTAAGCAGTTTCTCAGAAAGCTTCTTTCCAGATTTCATCTGAGGATATTTCCTTTTTCACCATTGCCCTCTATGGGCTTCAAAATATCACTTTGCCAAGTCCACAAGAACTGTCTTAGCGAAAGGCTTCTTGACGGGAAAGCTGTAACTCTGTGAGATGATTTCAAAGAACACAAAGAAGTTTCTCAGAAAGCTTCTTTCTCGTTGTTATCGGAGTTTATATTCTTTGGCCCTGTACTCTTCAAAGGGATCCGAAATATCTGTTCTCAGATTCCACAGAAATAAGGCTAGCAAAGAGAGCCACGAAATACAGATGTAACTCTGTGAGATGAATTAACAGAACACTAAGCAGTTTCTCAGAAAGCTTCTTTCCAGATTTCATCTGAGGATATTTCCTTTTTCACCATTGCCCTCTATGGGCTTCAAAATATCACTTTGCCAAGTCAACAAGAACTGTCTTAGCGAAAGGCTTCTTGAGGGGAAAGCTGTAACTCTGTGAGATGATTTCACAGAACACAAAGAAGTTTCTCAGAAAGCTTCTTTCTCTTTGTTATCGGAGTTTATTTCCTTTGGCCCTATAGTCTTCAAAGGGATCCGAAATATCTGTTCTCAGATTCCACGGAAATAAGGCTAGCAAAGAGATCCGCGAAATACAGATGTAACTCTGTGAGATGAATTAACAGAACACTAAGCAGTTTCTCAGAAAGCTTCTGTCCAGATTTCATCAGAGGATATTTCCTTTTTCACCATAGCTCTCTATGCGCTTCAAAATATCACTTTGCCAATTCCACAAGAACTGTCTTAGCGAAAGGCTTCTTGAGGGGAAAGCTGTAAATCTGTGAGATGATTTCACAGAATACAAAGAAGTTTCTCAGAAAGCTTCTTTCTCATTGTTATCGGAGTTTATATCCTTTGGCCCTACAGTCTTCAAAGGGATCCGAAATATCTGTTCTCAGATTCCACAGAACTAAGGCTAGCAAAGAGATCCGCGAAATACAGATGAAACTCTGTGAGATGAATTAACAGAACACTAAGCAGTTTCTCAGAAAGCTTCTTTCCAGATTTCATCTGAGGATATTTCCTTTTTCACCATAGCCCTCTATGGGCTTCCAAATATCACTTTGCCAATTCCACAATAAATGTCTTAGCGAAAGACTTCTTGTGGGGAAAGCTGTAACTCGGTGAGATGATTTCACAGAACACAAAGAAGTTTCTCAGAAAGCTTCTTTCTCGTTGTTATCGGAGTTTATATCCTTTGGCCCTATAGTCTTCAAAGGGATCCGAAATATCTCTTCTCAGATTCCACAGAAATAAGGCTAGCAAAGAGATCCACGGAATACAGATGTAACTCTGTGAGATGAATTAACAGAACACTAAGCAGTTTCTCAGAAAGCTTCTTTCCAGATTTCATCTGAGGATATTTCCTTTTTCACCATTGCCCTCTATGGGCTTCAAAATATCACTTTGCCAAGTCAACAAGAACTGTCTTAGCGAAAGGCTTCTTGAGGGGAAAGCTGTAACTCTGTGAGATGATTTCACAGAACACAAAGAAGTTTCTCAGAAAGCTTCTTTCTCTTTGTTATCGGAGTTTATTTCCTTTGGCCCTATAGTCTTCAAAGGGATCCGAAATATCTGTTCTCAGATTCCACGGAAATAAGGCTAGCAAAGAGATCCGCGAAATACAGATGTAACTCTGTGAGATGAATTAACAGAACACTAAGCAGTTTCTCAGAAAGCTTCTGTCCAGATTTCATCAGAGGATATTTCCTTTTTCACCATAGCTCTCTATGCGCTTCAAAATATCACTTTGCCAATTCCACAAGAACTGTCTTAGCGAAAGGCTTCTTGAGGGGAAAGCTGTAAATCTGTGAGATGATTTCACAGAATACAAAGAAGTTTCTCAGAAAGCTTCTTTCTCATTGTTATCGGAGTTTATATCCTTTGGCCCTATAGTCTTCAAAGGGATCCGAAATATCTGTTCTCAGATTCCACAGAACTAAGGCTAGCAAAGAGATCCGCGAAATACAGATGAAACTCTGTGAGATGAATTAACAGAACACTAAGCAGTTTCTCAGAAAGCTTCTTTCCAGATTTCATCTGAGGATATTTCCTTTTTCACCATAGCCCTCTATGCGCTTCCAAATATCACTTTGCCAATTCCACAATAAATGTCTTAGCGAAAGACTTCTTGTGGGGAAAGCTGTAACTCTGTGAGATGATTTCACAGAACACAAAGAAGTTTCTCAGAAAGCTTCTTTCTCGTTGTTATCGGAGTTTATATCCTTTGGCCCTATAGTCTTCAAAGGGATCCGAAATATCTCTTCTCAGATTCCACAGAAATAAGGCTAGCAAAGAGATCCACGGAATACAGATGTAACTCTGTGAGATGAATTAACAGAACACTAAGCAGTTTCTCAGAAAGCTTCTTTCCAGATTTCATCTGAGAATATTTCCTTTTTCACCATAGCCCTCTATGCGCTTCCAAATATCACTTTGCCAATTCCACAATAAATGTCTTAGCGAAAGACTTCTTGTGGGGAAAGCTGTAACTCTGTGAGATGATTTCACAGAACACAAAGAAGTTTCTCAGAAAGCTTCTTTCTCGTTGTTATCGGAGTTTATTTCCTTTGGCCCTATAGTCTTCAAAGGGATCCGAAATATCTCTTCTCAGATTCCACAGAAATAAGGCTAGCAAAGAGATCCACGAAATACAGATGTAACTCTGTGAGATGAATTAACAGAACACTAAGCAGTTTCTCAGAAAGCTTCTTTCCAGAATTCATCTGAGGATATTTCCTTTTTCACCATTGCCCTCTATGGGCTTCCAAATATCACTTTGCCAATTCCACAAGAACTGTCTTAGCGAAAGGCTTCTTCACGGGAAAGCTGTAACTCTGTGAGATGAGTTCAAAGAACACAAAGAAGTTTCTCAGAAAGCTTCTTTCTCATTGTTATCGGAGTTTATATCCTTTGGCCCTATAGTCTTCAAAGAGATCCGAAATATCTCTTCTCAGATTCCACAGAAATAAGGCTAACAAAGAGATCCGCGAAATACAGATGTAACTCTGTGAGTTGAATTAACAGAACACTAAGCAGTTTCTCAGAAAGCTTCTTTCCAGATTTCATCTGAGGATATTTCATTTTTCACCATAGCCCTCTATGCGCTTCAAAATATCACTTTGCCAATTCCACAATAAATGTCTTAGCGAAAGACTTCTTGTGGGGAAAGCTGTAACTCTGTGAGATGATTTCACAGAACACAAAGAAGTTTCTCAGAAAACTTCTTTCTCGTTGTTATCGGAGTTTATATCCTTTGGCCCTATAGTCTTCAAGGGGATCCGAAATATCTCTTCTCAGATTCCACAGAAATAAGGCTAGCAAAGAGATCCACGAAATACAGATGTAACTCTGTGAGATGAAATAACAGAACACTAAGCAGTTTCTCAGAAAGCTTCTTTCCAGATTTCATCTGAGGATATTTCCTTTTTCACCGTAGCCCTCTATGCGCTTCCAAATATCACTTTGCCAATTCCACAAGAACTGTCTTAGCGAAAGGCTTCTTGAGGGGAAAGCTGTAACTCTGTGAGATGATTTCACAGAACACAAAGAAGTTTCTCAGAAAGCTTCTTTCTCGTTGTTATCGGAGTTTATATCCTTTGGCTCTATAGTCTTCAAAGGGATCCGAAATATCTGTTCTCAGATTCCACAGAAATAAGGCTAGCAAAGAGAGCCACGAAATACAGATGTAACTCTGTGAGATGAATTAACAGAACACTAAGCAGTTTCTCAGAAAGCTTCTTTCCAGATTTCATCTGAGGATATTTCCTTTTTCACCATTGCCCTCTATGGGCTTCAAAATATCACTTTGCCAAGTCAACAAGAACTGTCTTAGCGAAAGGCTTCTTGAGGGGAAAGCTGTAACTCTGTGAGATGATTTCACAGAACACAAAGAAGTTTCTCAGAAAGCTTCTTTCTCTTTGTTATCGGAGTTTATTTCCTTTGGCCCTATAGTCTTCAAAGGGATCCGAAATATCTGTTCTCAGATTCCACGGAAATAAGGCTAGCAAAGAGATCCGCGAAATACAGATGTAACTCTGTGAGATGAATTAACAGAACACTAAGCAGTTTCTCAGAAAGCTTCTTTCCAGATTTCATCTGAGAATATTTCCTTTTTCACCATAGCCCTCTATGCGCTTCCAAATATCACTTTGCCAATTCCACAATAAATGTCTTAGCGAAAGACTTCTTGTGGGGAAAGCTGTAACTCTGTGAGATGATTTCACAGAACACAAAGAAGTTTCTCAGAAAGCTTCTTTCTCGTTGTTATCGGAGTTTATTTCCTTTGGCCCTATAGTCTTCAAAGGGATCCGAAATATCTCTTCTCAGATTCCACAGAAATAAGGCTAGCAAAGAGATCCACGAAATACAGATGTAACTCTGTGAGATGAATTAACAGAACACTAAGCAGTTTCTCAGAAACTTCTTTCCAGAATTCATCTGAGGATATTTCCTTTTTCACCATTGCCCTCTATGGGCTTCCAAATATCACTTTGCCAATTCCACAAGAACTGTCTTAGCGAAAGGCTTCTTGAGGGGAAAGCTGTAATTCTGTGAGATGATTTCACAGAACACAAAGAAGTTTCTCAGAAAGCTTCTTTCTCGTTGTTATCGGAGTTTATATCCTTTGGCCCTATAGTCTTCAAAGGGATCTGAAATATCTCTTCTCAGATTCCACAGAAATAAGGCTAGCAAAGAGATCCACGAAATACAGATGTAACTCTGTGAGATGAATTAACAGAACACTAAGCAGTTTCTCAGAAAGCTTCTTTCCAGACTTCATCTGAGGATGTTTCCTTTTTCCACATAGCACTCTATGCGCTTCCAAATATCACTTTGCCAATTCCACAATAAATGTCTTAGCGAAAGACTTCTTGTGGGGATAGCTGTAACTCTGTGAGATGATTTCACAGAACACAAAGAAGTTTCTCAGAAAGCTTCTTTCTCGTTGTTATCGGAGTTTATATCCTTTGGCCCTATAGTCTTCAACGGGATCCGAAATATCTGTTCTCAGATTCCACAGAAATAAGGCTAGCAAAGAGAGCCACGAAATACAGATGTAACTCTGTGAGATGAATTAACAGAACACTAAGCAGTTTCTCAGAAAGCTTCTTTCCAGATTTCATCTGAGGATATTTCCTTTTTCACCATTGCCCTCTATGGGCTTCAAAATATCACTTTGCCAAGTCAACAAGAACTGTCTTAGCGAAAGGCTTCTTGACGGGAAAGCTGTAACTCTGTGAGATGATTTCAAAGAACACAAAGAAGTTTCTCAGAAAGCTTCTTTCTCATTGTTATCGGAGTTTATATCCTTTGGCCCTATAGTCTTCAAAGGGATCCGAAATATCTGTTCTCAGATTCCACAGAAATAAGGCTAGCAAAGAGATACGCGAAATACAGATGTAACTCTGTGAGATGAATTAACAGAACACTAAGCAGTTTCTCAGAAAGCTTCTTTCCAGATTTCATCTGAGGATATTTCATTTTTCACCATAGCCCTCTATGCGCTTCCAAATATCACTTTGCCAATTCCACAATAAACGTCTTAGCGAAAGACTTCTTGTGGGGAAAGCTGTAACTCTGTGAGATGATTTCACAGAACACAAAGAAGTTTCTCAGAAAACTTCTTTCTCGTTGTTATCGGAGTTTATATCCTTTGGCCCTATAGTCTTCAAAGGGATCCGAAATATCTGTTCTCAGATTCCACAGAAATAAGGCTAGCAAAGAGATCCACGAAATACAGATGTATCTCTGTGAGATGAAATAACAGAACACTAAGCAGTTTCTCAGAAATCTTCTTTCCAGATTTCATCTGAGGATATTTCCTTTTTCACCGTAGCCCTCTATGCGCTTCCAAATATCACTTTGCCAATTCCACAATAACTGTCTTAGAGAAAGGCTTCTTGAGGGGAAAGCTGTAACTCTGTGAGATGATTTCACAGAACACAAAGAAGTTTCTCAGAAAGCTTCTTTCTCGTTGTTATCGGAGTTTATATCCTTTGGCTCTATAGTCTTCAAAGGGATCCGAAATATCTGTTCTCAGATTCCACAGAAATAAGGCTAGCAAAGAGAGCCACGAAATACAGATGTAACTCTGTGAGATGAATTAACAGAACACTAAGCAGTTTCTCAGAAAGCTTCTTTCCAGATTTCATCTGAGGATATTTCCCTTTTCACCATTACCCTCTATGGGCTTCAAAATATCACTTTGCCAAGTCAACAAGAACTGTCTTAGCGAAAGGCTTCTTCAGGGGAAAGCTGTAACTCTGTGGTATGATTTCACAGAAAACAAAGAAGTTTCTCAGAAAGCTTCTTTCTCTTTGTTATCGGAGTTTATTTCCTTTGGCCCTATAGTCTTCAAAGGGATCCGAAATATCTGTTCTCAGATTCCACGGAAATAAGGCTAGCAAAGAGATCCGCGAAATACAGATGTAACTCTGTGAGATGAATTAACAGAACACTAAGCAGTTTCTCAGAAAGCTTCTGTCCAGATTTCATCAGAGGATATTTCCTTTTTCACCATAGCTCTCTATGCGCTTCAAAATATCACTTTGCCAATTCCACAAGAACTGTCTTAGCGAAAGGCTTCTTGAGGGGAAAGCTGTAACTCTGTGAGATGATTTCACAGAAAACAAAGAAGTTTCTCAGAAAGCTTCTTTCTCATTGTTATCGGAGTTTATATCCTTTGGCCCTATAGTCTTCAAAGGGATCCGAAATATCTGTTCTCAGATTCCACAGAAATAAGGCTAGCAAAGAGATCCGCGAAATACAGATGTAACTCTGTGAGATGAATTAACAGAACACTAAGCAGTTTCTCAGAAAGCTTCTTTCCAGATTTCATCTGAGGATATTTCCTTTTTCACCATTGCCCTCTATGGGCTTCCAAATATCACTTTGCCAATTCCACAAGAACTCTCTTAGCGAAAGGCTTCTTGAGGGGAAAGCTGTAACTCTGTGAGATGATTTCACAGAACACAAAGAAGTTTCTCAGAAAGCTTCTTTCTCGTTGTTATCGGAGTTTATATCCTTTGGCCCTATAGTCTTCAAAGGGATCCGAAATATCTGTTCTCAGATTCCACAGAAATAAGGCTAGCAAAGAGAGCCACGAAATACAGATGTAACCCTGTGAGATGAATTAACAGAACACTAAGCAGTTTCTCAGAAAGCTTCTTTCCAGATTTCATCTGAGGATATTTCCTTTTTCACCATTGCCCTCTATGGGCTTCAAAATATCACTTTGCCAAGTCAACAAGAACTGTCTTAGCGAAAGGCTTCTTGACGGGAAAGATGTAACTCTGTGAGATGATTTCAAAGAACACAAAGAAGTTTCTCAGAAAGCTTCTTTCTCATTGTTATCGGAGTTTATATCCTTTGGCCCTATAGTCTTCAAAGGGATCCGAAATATCTGTTCTCAGATTCCACAGAAATAAGGCTAGCAAAGAGATACGCGAAATACAGATGTAACTCTGTGAGATGAATTAACAGAACACTAAGCAGTTTCTCAGAAAGCTTCTTTCCAGATTTCATCTGAGGATATTTCCTTTTTCACCATAGCCCTCTATGCGCTTCCAAATATCACTTTGCCAATTCCACAATAAATGTCTTAGCGAAAGACTTCTTGTGGGGAAAGCTGTAACTCTGTGAGATGATTTCACAGAACACAAAGAAGTTTCTCAGAAAACTTCTTTCTCGTTGTTATCGGAGTTTATATCCTTTGGCCCTATAGTCTTCAAAGGGATCCGAAATATCTGTTCTCAGATTCCACAGAAATAAGGCTAGCAAAGAGATCCACGAAATACAGATGTATCTCTGTGAGATGAAATAACAGAACACTAAGCAGTTTCTCAGAAATCTTCTTTCCAGATTTCATCTGAGGATATTCCCTTTTTCACCGTAGCCCTCTATGCGCTTCCAAATATCACTTTGCCAATTCCACAAGAACTGTCTTAGCGAAAGGCTTCTTGAGGGGAAAGCTGTAACTCTGTGAGATGATTTCACAGAACACAAAGAAGTTTCTCAGAAAGCTTCTTTCTCGTTGTTATCGGAGTTTATATCCTTTGGCTCTATAGTCTTCAAAGGGATCCGAAATATCTGTTCTCAGATTCCACAGAAATAAGGCTAGCAAAGAGAGCCACGAAATACAGATGTAACTCTGTGAGATGAATTAACAGAACACTAAGCAGTTTCTCAGAAAGCTTCTTTCCAGATTTCATCTGAGGATATTTCCTTTTTCACCATTACCCTCTATGGGCTTCAAAATATCACTTTGCCAAGTCAACAAGAACTGTCTTAGCGAAAGGCTTCTTGAGGGGAAAGCTGTAACTCTGTGAGATGATTTCACAGAAAACAAAGAAGTTTCTCAGAAAGCTTCTTTCTCTTTGTTATCGGAGTTTATTTCCTTTGGCCCTATAGTCTTCAAAGGGATCCGAAATATCTGTTCTCAGATTCCACGGAAATAAGGCTAGCAAAGAGATCCGCGAAATACAGATGTAACTCTGTGAGATGAATTAACAGAACACTAAGCAGTTTCTCAGAAAGCTTCTGTCCAGATTTCATCAGAGGATATTTCCTTTTTCACCATAGCTCTCTATGCGCTTCAAAATATCACTTTGCCAATTTCACAAGAACTGTCTTAGCGAAAGGCTTCTTGAGGGGAAAGCTGTAACTCTGTGAGATGATTTCACAGAAAACAAAGAAGTTTCTCAGAAAGCTTCTTTCTCATTGTTATCGGAGTTTATATCCTTTGGCCCTATAGTCTTCAAAGGGATCCGAAATATCTGTTCTCAGATTCCACAGAAATAAGGCTAGCAAAGAGATCCGCGAAATACAGATGTAACTCTGTGAGATGAATTAACAGAACACTAAGCAGTTTCTCAGAAAGCTTCTTTCCAGATTTCATCTGAGGATATTTCCTTTTTCACCATTGCCCTCTATGTGCTTCCAAATATCACTTTGCCAATTCCACAAGAACTCTCTTAGCGAAAGGCTTCTTGAGGGGAAAGCTGTAACTCTGTGAGATGATTTCACAGAACACAAAGAAGTTTCTCAGAAAGCTTCTTTCTCGTTGTTATCGGAGTTTATATCCTTTGGCCCTATAGTCTTCAAAGGGATCCGAAATATCTGTTCTCAGATTCCACAGAAATAAGGCTAGCAAAGAGAGCCACGAAATACAGATGTAACTCTGTGAGATGAATTAACAGAACACTAAGCAGTTTCTCAGAAAGCTTCTTTCCAGATTTCATCTGAGGATATTTCCTTTTTCACCATTGCCCTCTATGGGCTTCAAAATATCACTTTGCCAAGTCCACAAGAACTGTCTTAGCGAAAGGCTTCTTGTGGGGAAAGCTGTAACTCTGTGAGATGATTTCAAAGAACACAAAGAAGTTTCTCAGAAAGCTTCTTTCTCATTGTTATCGGAGTTTATATCCTTTGGCCCTATAGTCTTCAAAGGGATCCGAAATATCTGTTCTCAGATTCCACAGAAATAAGGCTAGCAAAGAGATCCGCGAAATACAGATGTAACTCTGTGAGATGAATTAACAGAACACTAAGCAGTTTCTCAGAAAGCTTCTTTCCAGATTTCATCTGAGGATATTTCATTTTTCACCATAGCCCTCTATGCGCTTCCAAATATCACTTTGCCAATTCCACAATAAATGTCTTAGCGAAAGACTTCTTGTGGGGAAAGCTGTAACTCTGTGAGATGATTTCACAGAACACAAAGAAGTTTCTCAGAAAACTTCTTTCTCGTTGTTATCGGAGTTTATATCCTTTGGCCCTATAGTCTTCAAAGGGATCCGAAATATCTGTTCTCAGATTCCACAGAAATAAGGCTAGCAAAGAGATCCACGAAATACAGATGTAACTCTGTGAGATGAAATAACAGAACACTAAGCAGTTTCTCAGAAATCTTCTTTCCAGATTTCATCTGAGGATATTTCCTTTTTCACCGTAGCCCTCTATGCGCTTCCAAATATCACTTTGCCAATTCCACAAGAACTGTCTTAGCGAAAGGCTTCTTGAGGGGAAAGCTGTAACTCTGTGAGATGATTTCACAGAACACAAAGAAGTTTCTCAGAAAGCTTCTTTCTCGTTGTTATCGGAGTTTATATCCTTTGGCTCTATAGTCTTCAAAGGGATCCGAAATATCTGTTCTCAGATTCCACAGAAATAAGGCTAGCAAAGAGAGCCACGAAATACAGATGTAACTCTGTGAGATGAATTAACAGAACACTAAGCAGTTTCTCAGAAAGCTTCTTTCCAGATTTCATCTGAGGATATTTCCTTTTTCACCATTGCCCTCTATGGGCTTCAAAATATCACTTTGCCAAGTCAACAAGAACTGTCTTAGCGAAAGGCTTCTTGAGGGGAAAGCTGTAACTCTGTGAGATGATTTCACAGAACACGAAGAAGTTTCTCAGAAAGCTTCTTTCTCTTTGTTATCGGAGTTTATTTCCTTTGGCCCTATAGTCTTCAAAGGGATCCGAAATATCTGTTCTCAGATTCCACGGAAATAAGGCTAGCAAAGAGATCCGCGAAATACAGATGTAACTCTGTGAGATGAATTAACAGAACACTAAGCAGTTTCTCAGAAAGCTTCTGTCCAGATTTCATCTGAGGATATTTCCTTTTTCACCATAGCTCTCTATGCGCTTCAAAATATCACTTTGCCAATTCCACAAGAACTGTCTTAGCGAAAGGCTTCTTGAGGGGAAAGCTGTAACTCTGTGAGATGATTTCACAGAAAACAAAGAAGTTTCTCAGAAAGCTTCTTTCTCATTGTTATCGGAGTTTATATCCTTTGGCCCTATAGTCTTCAAAGGGATCCGAAATATCTGTTCTCAGATTCCACAGAACTAAGGCTAGCAAAGAGATCCGCGAAATACAGATGTAACTCTGTGAGATGAATTAACAGAACACTAAGCAGTTTCTCAGAAAGCTTCTTTCCAGATTCCATCTGAGGATATTTCCTTTTTCACCATAGCCCTCTATGCGCTTCCAAATATCACTTTGCCAATTCCACAATAAATGTCTTAGCGAAAGACTTCTTGTGGGGTAAGCTGTAACTCGGTGAGATGATTTCACAGAACACAAAGAAGTTTCTCAGAAAGCTTCTTTCTCGTTGTTATCGGAGTTTATATCCTTTGGCCCTATAGTCTTCAAAGGGATCCGAAATATCTCTTCTCAGATTCCACAGAAATAAGGCTAGCAAAGAGATCTACGGAATACAGATGTAACTCTGTGAGATGAATTAACAGAACACTAAGCAGTTTCTCAGAAAACTTCTTTCCAGATTTCATCTGAGAATATTTCCTTTTTCACCATAGCCCTCTATGCGCTTCCAAATATCACTTTGCCAATTCCACAATAAATGTCTTAGCGAAAGACTTCTTGTGGGGAAAGCTGTAACTCTGTGAGATGATTTCACAGAACACAAAGAAGTTTCTCAGAAAGCTTCTTTCTCGTTGTTATCGGAGTTTATTTCCTTTGGCCCTATAGTCTTCAAAGGGATCCGAAATATCTCTTCTCAGATTCCACAGAAATAAGGCTAGCAAAGAGATCCACGAAATACAGATGTAACTCTGTGAGATGAATTAACAGAACACTAAGCAGTTTCTCAGAAAGCTTCTTTCCAGATTTCATCTGAGGATATTTCCTTTTTCACCATTGCCCTCTATGGGCTTCAAAATATCACTTTGCCAAGTCCACAAGAACTGTCTTAGCGAAAGGCTTCTTGTGGGGAAAGCTGTAACTCTGTGAGATGATTTCAAAGAACACAAAGAAGTTTCTCAGAAAGCTTCTTTCTCATTGTTATCGGAGTTTATATCCTTTGGCCCTATAGTCTTCAAAGGGATCCGAAATATCTGTTCTCAGATTCCACAGAAATAAGGCTAGCAAAGAGATCCGCGAAATACAGATGTAACTCTGTGAGATGAATTAACAGAACACTAAGCAGTTTCTCAGAAAGCTTCTTTCCAGATTTCATCTGAGGATATTTCATTTTTCACCATAGCCCTCTATGCGCTTCCAAATATCACTTTGCCAATTCCACAATAAATGTCTTAGCGAAAGACTTCTTGTGGGGAAAGCTGTAACTCTGTGAGATGATTTCACAGAACACAAAGAAGTTTCTCAGAAAACTTCTTTCTCGTTGTTATCGGAGTTTATATCCTTTGGCCCTATAGTCTTCAAAGGGATCCGAAATATCTGTTCTCAGATTCCACAGAAATAAGGCTAGCAAAGAGATCCACGAAATACAGATGTAACTCTGTGAGATGAAATAACAGAACACTAAGCAGTTTCTCAGAAATCTTCTTTCCAGATTTCATCTGAGGATATTTCCTTTTTCACCGTAGCCCTCTATGCGCTTCCAAATATCACTTTGCCAATTCCACAAGAACTGTCTTAGCGAAAGGCTTCTTGAGGGGAAAGCTGTAACTCTGTGAGATGATTTCACAGAACACAAAGAAGTTTCTCAGAAAGCTTCTTTCTCGTTGTTATCGGAGTTTATATCCTTTGGCTCTATAGTCTTCAAAGGGATCCGAAATATCTGTTCTCAGATTCCACAGAAATAAGGCTAGCAAAGAGAGCCACGAAATACAGATGTAACTCTGTGAGATGAATTAACAGAACACTAAGCAGTTTCTCAGAAAGCTTCTTTCCAGATTTCATCTGAGGATATTTCCTTTTTCACCATTGCCCTCTATGGGCTTCAAAATATCACTTTGCCAAGTCAACAAGAACTGTCTTAGCGAAAGGCTTCTTGAGGGGAAAGCTGTAACTCTGTGAGATGATTTCACAGAACACGAAGAAGTTTCTCAGAAAGCTTCTTTCTCTTTGTTATCGGAGTTTATTTCCTTTGGCCCTATAGTCTTCAAAGGGATCCGAAATATCTGTTCTCAGATTCCACGGAAATAAGGCTAGCAAAGAGATCCGCGAAATACAGATGTAACTCTGTGAGATGAATTAACAGAACACTAAGCAGTTTCTCAGAAAGCTTCTGTCCAGATTTCATCTGAGGATATTTCCTTTTTCACCATAGCTCTCTATGCGCTTCAAAATATCACTTTGCCAATTCCACAAGAACTGTCTTAGCGAAAGGCTTCTTGAGGGGAAAGCTGTAACTCTGTGAGATGATTTCACAGAAAACAAAGAAGTTTCTCAGAAAGCTTCTTTCTCATTGTTATCGGAGTTTATATCCTTTGGCCCTATAGTCTTCAAAGGGATCCGAAATATCTGTTCTCAGATTCCACAGAACTAAGGCTAGCAAAGAGATCCGCGAAATACAGATGTAACTCTGTGAGATGAATTAACAGAACACTAAGCAGTTTCTCAGAAAGCTTCTTTCCAGATTCCATCTGAGGATATTTCCTTTTTCACCATAGCCCTCTATGCGCTTCCAAATATCACTTTGCCAATTCCACAATAAATGTCTTAGCGAAAGACTTCTTGTGGGGTAAGCTGTAACTCGGTGAGATGATTTCACAGAACACAAAGAAGTTTCTCAGAAAGCTTCTTTCTCGTTGTTATCGGAGTTTATATCCTTTGGCCCTATAGTCTTCAAAGGGATCCGAAATATCTCTTCTCAGATTCCACAGAAATAAGGCTAGCAAAGAGATCTACGGAATACAGATGTAACTCTGTGAGATGAATTAACAGAACACTAAGCAGTTTCTCAGAAAACTTCTTTCCAGATTTCATCTGAGAATATTTCCTTTTTCACCATAGCCCTCTATGCGCTTCCAAATATCACTTTGCCAATTCCACAATAAATGTCTTAGCGAAAGACTTCTTGTGGGGAAAGCTGTAACTCTGTGAGATGATTTCACAGAACACAAAGAAGTTTCTCAGAAAGCTTCTTTCTCGTTGTTATCGGAGTTTATTTCCTTTGGCCCTATAGTCTTCAAAGGGATCCGAAATATCTCTTCTCAGATTCCACAGAAATAAGGCTAGCAAAGAGATCCACGAAATACAGATGTAACTCTGTGAGATGAATTAACAGAACACTAAGCAGTTTCTCAGAAACTTCTTTCCAGAATTCATCTGAGGATATTTCCTTTTTCACCATTGCCCTCTATGGGCTTCCAAATATCACTTTGCCAATTCCACAAGAACTGTCTTAGCGAAAGGCTTCTTGAGGGGAAAGCTGTAACTCTGTGAGATGATTTCACAGAACACAAAGAAGTTTCTCAGAAAGTTTCTTTCTCTTTGTTATCGGAGTTTATTTCCTTTGGCCCCATAGTCTTTAAAGGGATCCGAAATATCTGTTCTCAGATTCCACAGAAATAAGGCTAGCAAAGAGATCCACGAAATACAGATGTAACTCTGTTAGATGAATTAACAGAACACTAAGCAGTTTCTCAGAAAGCTTCTTTCCAGATTTCATCTGAGGATATTTCCTTTTTCACCATTGCCCTCTATGGGCTTCCAAATATCACTTTGCCAATTCCACAAGAACTCTCTTAGCGAAAGACTTCTTGTGGGGAAAGCTGTAACTCTGTGAGATGATTTCACAGAACACAAAGAAGTTTCTCAGAAAACTTCTTTCTCGTTGTTATCGGAGTTTATATCCTTTGGCCCTATAGTCTTCAAAGGGATCCGAAATATCTGTTCTCAGATTCCACAGAAATAAGGCTAGCAAAGAGATCCACGAAATACAGATGTAACTCTGTGAGATGAAATAACAGAACACTAAGCAGTTTCTCAGAAATCTTCTTTCCGGATTTCATCTGAGGATATTTCCTTTTTCACCGTAGCCCTCTATGCGCTTCCAAATATCACTTTGCCAATTCCACAAGAACTGTCTTAGCGAAAGGCTTCTTGAGGGGAAAGCTGTAACTCTGTGAGATGATTTCACAGAACACAAAGAAGTTTCTCAGAAAGCTTCTTTCTCGTTGTTATCGGAGTTTATATCCTTTGGCTCTATAGTCTTCAAAGGGATCCGAAATATCTGTTCTCAGATTCCACAGAAATAAGGCTAGCAAAGAGAGCCACGAAATACAGATGTAACTCTGTGAGATGAATTAACAGAACACTAAGCAGTTTCTCAGAAAGCTTCTTTCCAGATTTCATCTGAGGATATTTCCTTTTTCACCATTGCCCTCTATGGGCTTCAAAATATCACTTTGCCAAGTCAACAAGAACTGTCTTAGCGAAAGGCTTCTTGAGGGGAAAGCTGTAACTCTGTGAGATGATTTCACAGAACACGAAGAAGTTTCTCAGAAAGCTTCTTTCTCTTTGTTATCGGAGTTTATTTCCTTTGGCCCTATAGTCTTCAAAGGGATCCGAAATATCTGTTCTCAGATTCCACGGAAATAAGGCTAGCAAAGAGATCCGCGAAATACAGATGTAACTCTGTGAGATGAATTAACAGAACACTAAGCAGTTTCTCAGAAAGCTTCTGTCCAGATTTCATCTGAGGATATTTCCTTTTTCACCATAGCTCTCTATGCGCTTCAAAATATCACTTTGCCAATTCCACAAGAACTGTCTTAGCGAAAGGCTTCTTGAGGGGAAAGCTGTAACTCTGTGAGATGATTTCACAGAAAACAAAGAAGTTTCTCAGAAAGCTTCTTTCTCATTGTTATCGGAGTTTATATCCTTTGGCCCTATAGTCTTCAAAGGGATCCGAAATATCTGTTCTCAGATTCCACAGAACTAAGGCTAGCAAAGAGATCCGCGAAATACAGATGTAACTCTGTGAGATGAATTAACAGAACACTAAGCAGTTTCTCAGAAAGCTTCTTTCCAGATTCCATCTGAGGATATTTCCTTTTTCACCATAGCCCTCTATGCGCTTCCAAATATCACTTTGCCAATTCCACAATAAATGTCTTAGCGAAAGACTTCTTGTGGGGAAAGCTGTAACTCTGTGAGATGATTTCACAGAACACAAAGAAGTTTCTCAGAAAGCTTCTTTCTCGTTGTTATCGGAGTTTATATCCTTTGGCCCTATAGTCTTCAAAGGGATCCGAAATATCTCTTCTCAGATTCCACAGAAATAAGGCTAGCAAAGAGATCCACGGAATACAGATGTAACTCTGTGAGATGAATTAACAGAACACTAAGCAGTTTCTCAGAAAGCTTCTTTCCAGATTTCATCTGAGAATATTTCCTTTTTCACCATAGCCCTCTATGGGCTTCCAAATATCACTTTGCCAATTCCACAATAAATGTCTTAGCGAAAGACTTCTTGTGGGGAAAGCTGTAACTCTGTGAGATGATTTCACAGAACACAAAGAAGTTTCTCAGAAAGCTTCTTTCTCGTTGTTATCGGAGTTTATTTCCTTTGGCCCTATAGTCTTCAAAGGGATCCGAAATATCTGTTCTCAGATTCCACAGAAATAAGGCTAGCAAAGAGATCCACGAAATACAGATGTAACTCTGTGAGATGAATTAACAGAACACTAAGCAGTTTCTCAGAAAGCTTCTTTCCAGATTTCATCTGAGGATATTTCCTTTTTCACCATTGCCCTCTATGGGCTTCAAAATATCACTTTGCCAAGTCCACAAGAACTGTCTTAGCGAAAGGCTTCTTGTGGGGAAAGCTGTAACTCTGTGAGATGATTTCAAAGAACACAAAGAAGTTTCTCAGAAAGCTTCTTTCTCATTGTTATCGGAGTTTATATCCTTTGGCCCTATAGTCTTCAAAGGGATCCGAAATATCTGTTCTCAGATTCCACAGAAATAAGGCTAGCAAAGAGATCCGCGAAATACAGATGTAACTCTGTGAGATGAATTAACAGAACACTAAGCAGTTTCTCAGAAAGCTTCTTTCCAGATTTCATCTGAGGATATTTCATTTTTCACCATAGCCCTCTATGCGCTTCCAAATATCACTTTGCCAATTCCACAATAAATGTCTTAGCGAAAGACTTCTTGTGGGGAAAGCTGTAACTCTGTGAGATGATTTCACAGAACACAAAGAAGTTTCTCAGAAAACTTCTTTCTCGTTGTTATCGGAGTTTATATCCTTTGGCCCTATAGTCTTCAAAGGGATCCGAAATATCTGTTCTCAGATTCCACAGAAATAAGGCTAGCAAAGAGATCCACGAAATACAGATGTAACTCTGTGAGATGAAATAACAGAACACTAAGCAGTTTCTCAGAAATCTTCTTTCCAGATTTCATCTGAGGATATTTCCTTTTTCACCGTAGCCCTCTATGCGCTTCCAAATATCACTTTGCCAATTCCACAAGAACTGTCTTAGCGAAAGGCTTCTTGAGGGGAAAGCTGTAACTCTGTGAGATGATTTCACAGAACACAAAGAAGTTTCTCAGAAAGCTTCTTTCTCGTTGTTATCGGAGTTTATATCCTTTGGCTCTATAGTCTTCAAAGGGATCCGAAATATCTGTTCTCAGATTCCACAGAAATAAGGCTAGCAAAGAGAGCCACGAAATACAGATGTAACTCTGTGAGATGAATTAACAGAACACTAAGCAGTTTCTCAGAAAGCTTCTTTCCAGATTTCATCTGAGGATATTTCCTTTTTCACCATTGCCCTCTATGGGCTTCAAAATATCACTTTGCCAAGTCAACAAGAACTGTCTTAGCGAAAGGCTTCTTGAGGGGAAAGCTGTAACTCTGTGAGATGATTTCACAGAACACGAAGAAGTTTCTCAGAAAGCTTCTTTCTCTTTGTTATCGGAGTTTATTTCCTTTGGCCCTATAGTCTTCAAAGGGATCCGAAATATCTGTTCTCAGATTCCACGGAAATAAGGCTAGCAAAGAGATCCGCGAAATACAGATGTAACTCTGTGAGATGAATTAACAGAACACTAAGCAGTTTCTCAGAAAGCTTCTGTCCAGATTTCATCTGAGGATATTTCCTTTTTCACCATAGCTCTCTATGCGCTTCAAAATATCACTTTGCCAATTCCACAAGAACTGTCTTAGCGAAAGGCTTCTTGAGGGGAAAGCTGTAACTCTGTGAGATGATTTCACAGAAAACAAAGAAGTTTCTCAGAAAGCTTCTTTCTCATTGTTATCGGAGTTTATATCCTTTGGCCCTATAGTCTTCAAAGGGATCCGAAATATCTGTTCTCAGATTCCACAGAACTAAGGCTAGCAAAGAGATCCGCGAAATACAGATGTAACTCTGTGAGATGAATTAACAGAACACTAAGCAGTTTCTCAGAAAGCTTCTTTCCAGATTCCATCTGAGGATATTTCCTTTTTCACCATAGCCCTCTATGCGCTTCCAAATATCACTTTGCCAATTCCACAATAAATGTCTTAGCGAAAGACTTCTTGTGGGGTAAGCTGTAACTCGGTGAGATGATTTCACAGAACACAAAGAAGTTTCTCAGAAAGCTTCTTTCTCGTTGTTATCGGAGTTTATATCCTTTGGCCCTATAGTCTTCAAAGGGATCCGAAATATCTCTTCTCAGATTCCACAGAAATAAGGCTAGCAAAGAGATCTACGGAATACAGATGTAACTCTGTGAGATGAATTAACAGAACACTAAGCAGTTTCTCAGAAAGCTTCTTTCCAGATTTCATCTGAGAATATTTCCTTTTTCACCATAGCCCTCTATGCGCTTCCAAATATCACTTTGCCAATTCCACAATAAATGTCTTAGCGAAAGACTTCTTGTGGGGAAAGCTGTAACTCTGTGAGATGATTTCACAGAACACAAAGAAGTTTCTCAGAAAGCTTCTTTCTCGTTGTTATCGGAGTTTATTTCCTTTGGCCCTATAGTCTTCAAAGGGATCCGAAATATCTCTTCTCAGATTCCACAGAAATAAGGCTAGCAAAGAGATCCACGAAATACAGATGTAACTCTGTGAGATGAATTAACAGAACACTAAGCAGTTTCTCAGAAACTTCTTTCCAGAATTCATCTGAGGATATTTCCTTTTTCACCATTGCCCTCTATGGGCTTCCAAATATCACTTTGCCAATTCCACAAGAACTGTCTTAGCGAAAGGCTTCTTGAGGGGAAAGCTGTAACTCTGTGAGATGATTTCACAGAACACAAAGAAGTTTCTCAGAAAGTTTCTTTCTCTTTGTTATCGGAGTTTATTTCCTTTGGCCCCATAGTCTTTAAAGGGATCCGAAATATCTGTTCTCAGATTCCACAGAAATAAGGCTAGCAAAGAGATCCACGAAATACAGATGTAACTCTGTTAGATGAATTAACAGAACACTAAGCAGTTTCTCAGAAAGCTTCTTTCCAGATTTCATCTGAGGATATTTCCTTTTTCACCATTGCCCTCTATGGGCTTCCAAATATCACTTTGCCAATTCCACAAGAACTCTCTTAGCGAAAGACTTCTTGTGGGGAAAGCTGTAACTCTGTGAGATGATTTCACAGAACACAAAGAAGTTTCTCAGAAAACTTCTTTCTCGTTGTTATCGGAGTTTATATCCTTTGGCCCTATAGTCTTCAAAGGGATCCGAAATATCTGTTCTCAGATTCCACAGAAATAAGGCTAGCAAAGAGATCCACGAAATACAGATGTAACTCTGTGAGATGAAATAACAGAACACTAAGCAGTTTCTCAGAAATCTTCTTTCCAGATTTCATCTGAGGATATTTCCTTTTTCACCGTAGCCCTCTATGCGCTTCCAAATATCACTTTGCCAATTCCACAAGAACTGTCTTAGCGAAAGGCTTCTTGAGGGGAAAGCTGTAACTCTGTGAGATGATTTCACAGAACACAAAGAAGTTTCTCAGAAAGCTTCTTTCTCGTTGTTATCGGAGTTTATATCCTTTGGCTCTATAGTCTTCAAAGGGATCCGAAATATCTGTTCTCAGATTCCACAGAAATAAGGCTAGCAAAGAGAGCCACGAAATACAGATGTAACTCTGTGAGATGAATTAACAGAACACTAAGCAGTTTCTCAGAAAGCTTCTTTCCAGATTTCATCTGAGGATATTTCCTTTTTCACCATTGCCCTCTATGGGCTTCAAAATATCACTTTGCCAAGTCAACAAGAACTGTCTTAGCGAAAGGCTTCTTGAGGGGAAAGCTGTAACTCTGTGAGATGATTTCACAGAACACGAAGAAGTTTCTCACAAAGCTTCTTTCTCTTTGTTATCGGAGTTTATTTCCTTTGGCCCTATAGTCTTCAAAGGGATCCGAAATATCTGTTCTCAGATTCCACGGAAATAAGGCTAGCAAAGAGATCCGCGAAATACAGATGTAACTCTGTGAGATGAATTAACAGAACACTAAGCAGTTTCTCAGAAAGCTTCTGTCCAGATTTCATCTGAGGATATTTCCTTTTTCACCATAGCTCTCTATGCGCTTCAAAATATCACTTTGCCAATTCCACAAGAACTGTCTTAGCGAAAGGCTTCTTGAGGGGAAAGCTGTAACTCTGTGAGATGATTTCACAGAACACAAAGAAGTTTCTCAGAAAGCTTCTTTCTCATTGTTATCGGAGTTTATATCCTTTGGCCCTATAGTCTTCAAAGGGATCCGAAATATCTGTTCTCAGATTCCACAGAACTAAGGCTAGCAAAGAGATCCGCGAAATACAGATGTAACTCTGTGAGATGAATTAACAGAACACTAAGCAGTTTCTCAGAAAGCTTCTTTCCAGATTCCATCTGAGGATATTTCCTTTTTCACCATAGCCCTCTATGCGCTTCCAAATATCACTTTGCCAATTCCACAATAAATGTCTTAGCGAAAGACTTCTTGTGGGGTAAGCGGTAACTCGGTGAGATGATTTCACAGAACACAAAGAAGTTTCTCAGAAAGCTTCTTTCTCGTTGTTATCGGAGTTTATATCCTTTGGCCCTATAGTCTTCAAAGGGATCCGAAATATCTCTTCTCAGATTCCACAGAAATAAGGCTAGCAAAGAGATCTACGGAATACAGATGTAACTCTGTGAGATGAATTAACAGAACACTAAGCAGTTTCTCAGAAAGCTTCTTTCCAGATTTCATCTGAGAATATTTCCTTTTTCACCATAGCCCTCTAGCGCTTCGAAATATCACTTTGCCAATTCCACAATAAATGTCTTAGCGAAAGACTTCTTGTGGGGAAAGCTGTAACTCTGTGAGATGATTTCACAGAATACAAAGAAGTTTCTCAGAAAGCTTCTTTCTCGTTGTTATCGGAGTTTATTTCCTTTGGCCCTATAGTCTTCAAAGGGATCCGAAATATCTCTTCTCAGATTCCACAGAAATAAGGCTAGCAAAGAGATCCACGAAATACAGATGTAACTCTGTGAGATGAATTAACAGAACACTAAGCAGTTTCTCAGAAACTTCTTTCCAGAATTCATCTGAGGATATTTCCTTTTTCACCATTGCCCTCTATGGGCTTCCAAATATCACTTTGCCAATTCCACAAGAACTGTCTTAGCGAAAGGCTTCTTGAGGGGAAAGCTGTAACTCTGTGAGATGATTTCACAGAACACAAAGAAGTTTCTCAGAAAGTTTCTTTCTCTTTGTTATCGGAGTTTATTTCCTTTGGCCCCATAGTCTTTAAAGGGATCCGAAATATCTGTTCTCAGATTCCACAGAAATAAGGCTAGCAAAGAGATCCACGAAATACAGATGTAACTCTGTTAGATGAATTAACAGAACACTAAGCAGTTTCTCAGAAAGCTTCTTTCCAGATTTCATCTGAGGATATTTCCTTTTTCACCATTGCCCTCTATGGGCTTCCAAATATCACTTTGCCAATTCCACAAGAACTCTCTTAGCGAAAGGCTTCTTGAGGGGAAAGCTGTAACTCTGTGAGATGATTTCACAGAACACAAAGAAGTTTCTCAGAAAGCTTCTTTCTCGTTGTTATCGGAGTTTATATCCTTTGGCCCTATAGTCTTCAAAGGGATCTGAAATATCTGTTCTCAGATTCCACAGAAATAAGGCTAGCAAAGAGAGCCACGAAATACAGATGTAACTCTGTGAGATGAATTAACAGAACACTAAGCAGTTTCTCAGAAAGCTTCTTTCCAGATTTCATCTGAGGATATTTCCTTTTTCACCATTGCCCTCTTTGGGCTTCAAAATATCACTTTGCCAAGTCAACAAGAACTGTCTTAACGAAAGGCTTCTTGACGGGAAAGCTGTAACTCTGTGAGATGATTTCAAAGAACA
Organism: Macaca nemestrina; assembly: GCF_043159975.1. Taxonomy (NCBI): domain Eukaryota; kingdom Metazoa; phylum Chordata; class Mammalia; order Primates; family Cercopithecidae; genus Macaca; species Macaca nemestrina. Next base: position 34,083,583 of record NC_092143.1, read on the forward strand.
CAAAGAAGTTTCTCAGAAAGCTTCTTTCTCATTGTTATCGGAGTTTATATCCTTTGGCCCTATAGTCTTCAAAGGGATCCGAAATATCTGTTCTCAGATTCCACAGAAATAAGGCTAGCAAAGAGATCCGCGAAATACAGATGTAACTCTGTGAGATGAATTAACAGAACACTAAGCAGTTTCTCAGAAAGCTTCTTTCCAGATTTCATCTGAGGATATTTCATTTTTCACCATAGCCCTCTATGCGCTTCCAAATATCACTTTGCCAATTCCACAATAAATGTCTTAGCGAAAGGCTTCTTGAGGGGAAAGCTGTAACTCTGTGAGATGATTTCACAGAACACAAAGAAGTTTCTCAGAAAGCTTCTTTCTCGTTGTTATCGGAGTTTATATCCTTTGGCTCTATAGTCTTCAAAGGGATCCGAAATATCTGTTCTCAGATTCCACAGAAATAAGGCTAGCAAAGAGAGCCACGAAATACAGATGTAACTCTGTGAGATGAATTAACAGAACACTAAGCAGTTTCTCAGAAAGCTTCTTTCCAGATTTCGTCTGAGGATATTTCCTTTTTCACCATTGCCCTCTATGGGCTTCAAAATATCACTTTGCCAAGTCAACAAGAACTGTCTTAGCGAAAGGCTTCTTGAGGGGAAAGCTGTAACTCTGTGAGATGATTTCACAGAACACAAAGAAGTTTCTCAGAAAGCTTCTTTCTCTTTGTTATCGGAGTTTATTTCCTTTGGCCCTATAGTCTTCAAAGGGATCCGAAATATCTGTTCTCAGATTCCACGGAAATAAGGCTAGCAAAGAGATCCGCGAAATACAGATGTAACTCTGTGAGATGAATTAACAGAACACTAAGCAGTTTCTCAGAAAGCTTCTGTCCAGATTTCATCTGAGGATATTTCCTTTTTCCCCATAGCTCTCTATGCGCTTCCAAATATCACTTTGCCAAATCCACAAGAACTGTCTTAGCGAAAGGCTTCTTGAGGGGAAAGCTGTAACTCTGTGAGATGATTTCACAGAACACAAAGAAGTTTCTCAGAAAGCTTCTTTCTCATTGTTATCGGAGTTTATATCCTTTGGCCCTATAGTCTTCAAAGGGATCCGAAATATCTGTTCTCAGATTCCACAGAAATAAGGCTAGCAAAGAGATCCGCGAAATACAGATGTAACTCTGTGAGATGAATTAACAGAACACTAAGCAGTTTCTCAGAAAGCTTCTTTCCAGATTTCATCTGAGGATATTTCCTTTTTCACCATAGCCCTCTATGCGCTTCCAAATATCACTTTGCCAATTCCACAAGAACTGTCTTAGCGAAAGGCTTCTTGAGGGGAAAGCTGTAACTCTGTGAGATGATTTCACAGAACACAAAGAAGTTTCTCAGAAATTTTCTTTCTCGTTGTTATCGGAGTTTATATCCTTTGGCTCTATAGTCTTCAAAGGGATCCGAAATATCTGTTCTCAGATTCCACAGAAATAAGGCTAGCAAAGAGAGCCACGAAATACAGATGTAACTCTGTGAGATGAATTAACAGAACACTAAGCAGTTTCTCAGAAATCTTCTTTCCAGATTTCATCTGAGGATATTTCCTTTTTCACCATTGCCCTCTATGGGCTTCAAAATATCACTTTGCCAAGTCAACAGGAACTGTCTTAGCGAAAGGCTTCTTGAGGGGAAAGCTGTAACTCTGTGAGATGATTTCACAGAACACAAAGAAGTTTCTCAGAAAGCTTCTTTCTCTTTGTTATCGGAGTTTATTTCCTTTGGCCCTATAGTCTTCAAAGGAATCCGAAATATCTGTTCTCAGATTCCACGGAAATAAGGCTAGCAAAGAGATCCGCGAAATACAGATGTAACTCTGTGAGATGAATTAACAGAACACTAAGCAGTTTCTCAGAAAGCTTCTGTCCAGATTTCATCTGAGGATATTTCCTTTTTCACCATAGCTCTCTATGCGCTTCAAAATATCACTTTGCCAATTCCACAAGAACTGTCTTAGCGAAAGGCTTCTTGAGGGGAAAGCTGTAACTCTGTGAGATGATTTCACAGAAAACAAAGAAGTTTCTCAGAAAGCTTCTTTCTCATTGTTATCGGAGTTTATATCCTTTGGCCCTATAGTCTTCAAAGGGATCCGAAATATCTGTTCTCAGATTCCACAGAAATAAGGCTAGCAAAGAGATCCGCGAAATACAGATGTAACTCTGTGAGATGAATTAACAGAACACTAAGCAGTTTCTCAGAAAGCTTCTTTCCAGATTTCATCTGAGGATATTTCCTTTTTCACCATAGCCCTCTATGCGCTTCCAAATATCACTTTGCCAATTCCACAAGAACTGTCTTAGCGAAAGGCTTCTTGAGGGGAAAGCTGTAACTCTGTGAGATGATTTCACAGAACACAAAGAAGTTTCTCAGAAATTTTCTTTCTCGTTGTTATCGGAGTTTATATCCTTTGGCTCTATAGTCTTCAAAGGGATCCGAAATATCTGTTCTCAGATTCCACAGAAATAAGGCTAGCAAAGAGAGCCACGAAATACAGATGTAACTCTGTGAGATGAATTAACAGAACACTAAGCAGTTTCTCAGAAAGCTTCTTTCCAGATTTCATCTGAGGATATTTCCTTTTTCACCATTGCCCTCTTTGGGCTTCAAAATATCACTTTGCCAAGTCAACAAGAACTGTCTTAACGAAAGGCTTCTTGACGGGAAAGCTGTAACTCTGTGAGATGATTTCAAAGAACACAAAGAAGTTTCTCAGAAAGCTTCTTTCTCATTGTTATCGGAGTTTATATCCTTTGGCCCTATAGTCTTCAAAGGGATCCGAAATATCTGTTCTCAGATTCCACAGAAATAAGGCTAGCAAAGAGATCCGCGAAATACAGATGTAACTCTGTGAGATGAATTAACAGAACACTAAGCAGTTTCTCAGAAAGCTTCTTTCCAGATTTCATCTGAGGATATTTCATTTTTCACCATAGCCCTCTATGCGCTTCAAAATATCACTTTGCCAAGTCAACAAGAACTGTCTTAGCGAAAGGCTTCTTGAGGGGAAAGCTGTAACTCTGTGAGATGATTTCACAGAACACGAAGAAGTTTCTCACAAAGCTTCTTTCTCTTTGTTATCGGAGTTTATTTCCTTTGGCCCTATAGTCTTCAAAGGGATCCGAAATATCTGTTCTCAGATTCCACGGAAATAAGGCTAGCAAAGAGATCCGCGAAATACAGATGTAACTCTGTGAGATGAATTAACAGAACACTAAGCAGTTTCTCAGAAAGCTTCTGTCCAGATTTCATCTGAGGATATTTCCTTTTTCACCATAGCTCTCTATGCGCTTCAAAATATCACTTTGCCAATTCCACAAGAACTGTCTTAGCGAAAGGCTTCTTGAGGGGAAAGCTGTAACTCTGTGAGATGATTTCACAGAACACAAAGAAGTTTCTCAGAAAGCTTCTTTCTCATTGTTATCGGAGTTTATATCCTTTGGCCCTATAGTCTTCAAAGGGATCCGAAATATCTGTTCTCAGATTCCACAGAACTAAGGCTAGCAAAGAGATCCGCGAAATACAGATGTAACTCTGTGAGATGAATTAACAGAACACTAAGCAGTTTCTCAGAAAGCTTCTTTCCAGATTCCATCTGAGGATATTTCCTTTTTCACCATAGCCCTCTATGCGCTTCGAAATATCACTTTGCCAATTCCACAATAAATGTCTTAGCGAAAGACTTCTTGTGGGGAAAGCTGTAACTCTGTGAGATGATTTCACAGAATACAAAGAAGTTTCTCAGAAAGCTTCTTTCTCGTTGTTATCGGAGTTTATTTCCTTTGGCCCTATAGTCTTCAAAGGGATCCGAAATATCTCTTCTCAGATTCCACAGAAATAAGGCTAGCAAAGAGATCCACGAAATACAGATGTAACTCTGTGAGATGAATTAACAGAACACTAAGCAGTTTCTCAGAAACTTCTTTCCAGAATTCATCTGAGGATATTTCCTTTTTCACCATTGCCCTCTATGGGCTTCCAAATATCACTTTGCCAATTCCACAAGAACTGTCTTAGCGAAAGGCTTCTTGAGGGGAAAGCTGTAACTCTGTGAGATGATTTCACAGAACACAAAGAAGTTTCTCAGAAAGTTTCTTTCTCTTTGTTATCGGAGTTTATTTCCTTTGGCCCCATAGTCTTTAAAGGGATCCGAAATATCTGTTCTCAGATTCCACAGAAATAAGGCTAGCAAAGAGATCCACGAAATACAGATGTAACTCTGTTAGATGAATTAACAGAACACTAAGCAGTTTCTCAGAAAGCTTCTTTCCAGATTTCATCTGAGGATATTTCCTTTTTCACCATTGCCCTCTATGGGCTTCCAAATATCACTTTGCCAATTCCACAAGAACTCTCTTAGCGAAAGGCTTCTTGAGGGGAAAGCTGTAACTCTGTGAGATGATTTCACAGAACACAAAGAAGTTTCTCAGAAAGCTTCTTTCTCGTTGTTATCGGAGTTTATATCCTTTGGCTCTATAGTCTTCAAAGGGATCCGAAATATCTGTTCTCAGATTCCACAGAAATAAGGCTAGCAAAGAGAGCCACGAAATACAGATGTAACTCTGTGAGATGAATTAACAGAACACTAAGCAGTTTCTCAGAAAGCTTCTTTCCAGATTTCATCTGAGGATATTTCCTTTTTCACCATTGCCCTCTATGGGCTTCAAAATATCACTTTGCCAAGTCAACAAGAACTGTCTTAGCGAAAGGCTTCTTGAGGGGAAAGCTGTAACTCTGTGAGATGATTTCACAGAACACGAAGAAGTTTCTCACAAAGCTTCTTTCTCTTTGTTATCGGAGTTTATTTCCTTTGGCCCTATAGTCTTCAAAGGGATCCGAAATATCTGTTCTCAGATTCCACGGAAATAAGGCTAGCAAAGAGATCCGCGAAATACAGATGTAACTCTGTGAGATGAATTAACAGAACACTAAGCAGTTTCTCAGAAAGCTTCTGTCCAGATTTCATCTGAGGATATTTCCTTTTTCACCATAGCTCTCTATGCGCTTCAAAATATCACTTTGCCAATTCCACAAGAACTGTCTTAGCGAAAGGCTTCTTGAGGGGAAAGCTGTAACTCTGTGAGATGATTTCACAGAACACAAAGAAGTTTCTCAGAAAGTTTCTTTCTCTTTGTTATCGGAGTTTATTTCCTTTGGCCCCATAGTCTTTAAAGGGATCCGAAATATCTGTTCTCAGATTCCACAGAAATAAGGCTAGCAAAGAGATCCACGAAATACAGATGTAACTCTGTTAGATGAATTAACAGAACACTAAGCAGTTTCTCAGAAAGCTTCTTTCCAGATTTCATCTGAGGATATTTCCTTTTTCACCATTGCCCTCTATGGGCTTCCAAATATCACTTTGCCAATTCCACAAGAACTCTCTTAGCGAAAGGCTTCTTGAGGGGAAAGCTGTAACTCTGTGAGATGATTTCACAGAACACAAAGAAGTTTCTCAGAAAGCTTCTTTCTCGTTGTTATCGGAGTTTATATCCTTTGGCCCTATAGTCTTCAAAGGGATCTGAAATATCTGTTCTCAGATTCCACAGAAATAAGGCTAGCAAAGAGAGCCACGAAATACAGATGTAACTCTGTGAGATGAATTAACAGAACACTAAGCAGTTTCTCAGAAAGCTTCTTTCCAGATTTCATCTGAGGATATTTCCTTTTTCACCATTGCCCTCTATGGGCTTCAAAATATCACTTTGCCAAGTCAACAAGAACTGTCTTAGCGAAAGGCTTCTTGAGGGGAAAGCTGTAACTCTGTGAGATGATTTCACAGAACACGAAGAAGTTTCTCACAAAGCTTCTTTCTCTTTGTTATCGGAGTTTATTTCCTTTGGCCCTATAGTCTTCAAAGGGATCCGAAATATCTGTTCTCAGATTCCACGGAAATAAGGCTAGCAAAGAGATCCGCGAAATACAGATGTAACTCTGTGAGATGAATTAACAGAACACTAAGCAGTTTCTCAGAAAGCTTCTGTCCAGATTTCATCTGAGGATATTTCCTTTTTCACCATTGCCCTCTATGGGCTTCCAAATATCACTTTGCCAATTCCACAAGAACTGTCTTAGCGAAAGGCTTCTTGAGGGGAAAGCTGTAACTCTGTGAGATGATTTCACAGAACACAAAGAAGTTTCTCAGAAAGTTTCTTTCTCTTTGTTATCGGAGTTTATTTCCTTTGGCCCCATAGTCTTTAAAGGGATCCGAAATATCTGTTCTCAGATTCCACAGAAATAAGGCTAGCAAAGAGATCCACGAAATACAGATGTAACTCTGTTAGATGAATTAACAGAACACTAAGCAGTTTCTCAGAAAGCTTCTTTCCAGATTTCATCTGAGGATATTTCCTTTTTCACCATTGCCCTCTATGGGCTTCCAAATATCACTTTGCCAATTCCACAAGAACTCTCTTAGCGAAAGGCTTCTTGAGGGGAAAGCTGTAACTCTGTGAGATGATTTCACAGAACACAAAGAAGTTTCTCAGAAAGCTTCTTTCTCGTTGTTATCGGAGTTTATATCCTTTGGCTCTATAGTCTTCAAAGGGATCCGAAATATCTGTTCTCAGATTCCACAGAAATAAGGCTAGCAAAGAGAGCCACGAAATACAGATGTAACTCTGTGAGATGAATTAACAGAACACTAAGCAGTTTCTCAGAAAGCTTCTTTCCAGATTTCATCTGAGGATATTTCCTTTTTCACCATTGCCCTCTATGGGCTTCAAAATATCACTTTGCCAAGTCAACAAGAACTGTCTTAGCGAAAGGCTTCTTGAGGGGAAAGCTGTAACTCTGTGAGATGATTTCACAGAACACGAAGAAGTTTCTCACAAAGCTTCTTTCTCTTTGTTATCGGAGTTTATTTCCTTTGGCCCTATAGTCTTCAAAGGGATCCGAAATATCTGTTCTCAGATTCCACGGAAATAAGGCTAGCAAAGAGATCCGCGAAATACAGATGTAACTCTGTGAGATGAATTAACAGAACACTAAGCAGTTTCTCAGAAAGCTTCTGTCCAGATTTCATCTGAGGATATTTCCTTTTTCACCATAGCTCTCTATGCGCTTCAAAATATCACTTTGCCAATTCCACAAGAACTGTCTTAGCGAAAGGCTTCTTGAGGGGAAAGCTGTAACTCTGTGAGATGATTTCACAGAACACAAAGAAGTTTCTCAGAAAGCTTCTTTCTCATTGTTATCGGAGTTTATATCCTTTGGCCCTATAGTCTTCAAAGGGATCCGAAATATCTGTTCTCAGATTCCACAGAACTAAGGCTAGCAAAGAGATCCGCGAAATACAGATGTAACTCTGTGAGATGAATTAACAGAACACTAAGCAGTTTCTCAGAAAGCTTCTTTCCAGATTCCATCTGAGGATATTTCCTTTTTCACCATAGCCCTCTATGCGCTTCCAAATATCACTTTGCCAATTCCACAATAAATGTCTTAGCGAAAGACTTCTTGTGGGGTAAGCGGTAACTCGGTGAGATGATTTCACAGAACACAAAGAAGTTTCTCAGAAAGCTTCTTTCTCGTTGTTATCGGAGTTTATATCCTTTGGCCCTATAGTCTTCAAAGGGATCCGAAATATCTCTTCTCAGATTCCACAGAAATAAGGCTAGCAAAGAGATCTACGGAATACAGATGTAACTCTGTGAGATGAATTAACAGAACACTAAGCAGTTTCTCAGAAAGCTTCTTTCCAGATTTCATCTGAGAATATTTCCTTTTTCACCATAGCCCTCTATGCGCTTCGAAATATCACTTTGCCAATTCCACAATAAATGTCTTAGCGAAAGACTTCTTGTGGGGAAAGCTGTAACTCTGTGAGATGATTTCACAGAATACAAAGAAGTTTCTCAGAAAGCTTCTTTCTCGTTGTTATCGGAGTTTATTTCCTTTGGCCCTATAGTCTTCAAAGGGATCCGAAATATCTCTTCTCAGATTCCACAGAAATAAGGCTAGCAAAGAGATCCACGAAATACAGATGTAACTCTGTGAGATGAATTAACAGAACACTAAGCAGTTTCTCAGAAACTTCTTTCCAGAATTCATCTGAGGATATTTCCTTTTTCACCATTGCCCTCTATGGGCTTCCAAATATCACTTTGCCAATTCCACAAGAACTGTCTTAGCGAAAGGCTTCTTGAGGGGAAAGCTGTAACTCTGTGAGATGATTTCACAGAACACAAAGAAGTTTCTCAGAAAGTTTCTTTCTCTTTGTTATCGGAGTTTATTTCCTTTGGCCCCATAGTCTTTAAAGGGATCCGAAATATCTGTTCTCAGATTCCACAGAAATAAGGCTAGCAAAGAGATCCACGAAATACAGATGTAACTCTGTTAGATGAATTAACAGAACACTAAGCAGTTTCTCAGAAAGCTTCTTTCCAGATTTCATCTGAGGATATTTCCTTTTTCACCATTGCCCTCTATGGGCTTCCAAATATCACTTTGCCAATTCCACAAGAACTCTCTTAGCGAAAGGCTTCTTGAGGGGAAAGCTGTAACTCTGTGAGATGATTTCACAGAACACAAAGAAGTTTCTCAGAAAGCTTCTTTCTCGTTGTTATCGGAGTTTATATCCTTTGGCCCTATAGTCTTCAAAGGGATCTGAAATATCTGTTCTCAGATTCCACAGAAATAAGGCTAGCAAAGAGAGCCACGAAATACAGATGTAACTCTGTGAGATGAATTAACAGAACACTAAGCAGTTTCTCAGAAAGCTTCTTTCCAGATTTCATCTGAGGATATTTCCTTTTTCACCATTGCCCTCTTTGGGCTTCAAAATATCACTTTGCCAAGTCAACAAGAACTGTCTTAACGAAAGGCTTCTTGACGGGAAAGCTGTAACTCTGTGAGATGATTTCAAAGAACACAAAGAAGTTTCTCAGAAAGCTTCTTTCTCATTGTTATCGGAGTTTATATCCTTTGGCCCTATAGTCTTCAAAGGGATCCGAAATATCTGTTCTCAGATTCCACAGAAATAAGGCTAGCAAAGAGATCCGCGAAATACAGATGTAACTCTGTGAGATGAATTAACAGAACACTAAGCAGTTTCTCAGAAAGCTTCTTTCCAGATTTCATCTGAGGATATTTCATTTTTCACCATAGCCCTCTATGCGCTTCCAAATATCACTTTGCCAATTCCACAATAAATGTCTTAGCGAAAGGCTTCTTGAGGGGAAAGCTGTAACTCTGTGAGATGATTTCACAGAACACAAAGAAGTTTCTCAGAAAGCTTCTTTCTCGTTGTTATCGGAGTTTATATCCTTTGGCTCTATAGTCTTCAAAGGGATCCGAAATATCTGTTCTCAGATTCCACAGAAATAAGGCTAGCAAAGAGAGCCACGAAATACAGATGTAACTCTGTGAGATGAATTAACAGAACACTAAGCAGTTTCTCAGAAAGCTTCTTTCCAGATTTCGTCTGAGGATATTTCCTTTTTCACCATTGCCCTCTATGGGCTTCAAAATATCACTTTGCCAAGTCAACAAGAACTGTCTTAGCGAAAGGCTTCTTGAGGGGAAAGCTGTAACTCTGTGAGATGATTTCACAGAACACAAAGAAGTTTCTCAGAAAGCTTCTTTCTCTTTGTTATCGGAGTTTATTTCCTTTGGCCCTATAGTCTTCAAAGGGATCCGAAATATCTGTTCTCAGATTCCACGGAAATAAGGCTAGCAAAGAGATCCGCGAAATACAGATGTAACTCTGTGAGATGAATTAACAGAACACTAAGCAGTTTCTCAGAAAGCTTCTGTCCAGATTTCATCTGAGGATATTTCCTTTTTCCCCATAGCTCTCTATGCGCTTCCAAATATCACTTTGCCAAATCCACAAGAACTGTCTTAGCGAAAGGCTTCTTGAGGGGAAAGCTGTAACTCTGTGAGATGATTTCACAGAACACAAAGAAGTTTCTCAGAAAGCTTCTTTCTCATTGTTATCGGAGTTTATATCCTTTGGCCCTATAGTCTTCAAAGGGATCCGAAATATCTGTTCTCAGATTCCACAGAAATAAGGCTAGCAAAGAGATCCGCGAAATACAGATGTAACTCTGTGAGATGAATTAACAGAACACTAAGCAGTTTCTCAGAAAGCTTCTTTCCAGATTTCATCTGAGGATATTTCCTTTTTCACCATAGCCCTCTATGCGCTTCCAAATATCACTTTGCCAATTCCACAAGAACTGTCTTAGCGAAAGGCTTCTTGAGGGGAAAGCTGTAACTCTGTGAGATGATTTCACAGAACACAAAGAAGTTTCTCAGAAATTTTCTTTCTCGTTGTTATCGGAGTTTATATCCTTTGGCTCTATAGTCTTCAAAGGGATCCGAAATATCTGTTCTCAGATTCCACAGAAATAAGGCTAGCAAAGAGAGCCACGAAATACAGATGTAACTCTGTGAGATGAATTAACAGAACACTAAGCAGTTTCTCAGAAATCTTCTTTCCAGATTTCATCTGAGGATATTTCCTTTTTCACCATTGCCCTCTATGGGCTTCAAAATATCACTTTGCCAAGTCAACAGGAACTGTCTTAGCGAAAGGCTTCTTGAGGGGAAAGCTGTAACTCTGTGAGATGATTTCACAGAACACAAAGAAGTTTCTCAGAAAGCTTCTTTCTCTTTGTTATCGGAGTTTATTTCCTTTGGCCCTATAGTCTTCAAAGGAATCCGAAATATCTGTTCTCAGATTCCACGGAAATAAGGCTAGCAAAGAGATCCGCGAAATACAGATGTAACTCTGTGAGATGAATTAACAGAACACTAAGCAGTTTCTCAGAAAGCTTCTGTCCAGATTTCATCTGAGGATATTTCCTTTTTCACCATAGCTCTCTATGCGCTTCAAAATATCACTTTGCCAATTCCACAAGAACTGTCTTAGCGAAAGGCTTCTTGAGGGGAAAGCTGTAACTCTGTGAGATGATTTCACAGAAAACAAAGAAGTTTCTCAGAAAGCTTCTTTCTCATTGTTATCGGAGTTTATATCCTTTGGCCCTATAGTCTTCAAAGGGATCCGAAATATCTGTTCTCAGATTCCACAGAAATAAGGCTAGCAAAGAGATCCGCGAAATACAGATGTAACTCTGTGAGATGAATTAACAGAACACTAAGCAGTTTCTCAGAAAGCTTCTTTCCAGATTTCATCTGAGGATATTTCCTTTTTCACCATAGCCCTCTATGCGCTTCCAAATATCACTTTGCCAATTCCACAAGAACTGTCTTAGCGAAAGGCTTCTTGAGGGGAAAGCTGTAACTCTGTGAGATGATTTCACAGAACACAAAGAAGTTTCTCAGAAATTTTCTTTCTCGTTGTTATCGGAGTTTATATCCTTTGGCTCTATAGTCTTCAAAGGGATCCGAAATATCTGTTCTCAGATTCCACAGAAATAAGGCTAGCAAAGAGAGCCACGAAATACAGATGTAACTCTGTGAGATGAATTAACAGAACACTAAGCAGTTTCTCAGAAAGCTTCTTTCCAGATTTCATCTGAGGATATTTCCTTTTTCACCATTGCCCTCTTTGGGCTTCAAAATATCACTTTGCCAAGTCAACAAGAACTGTCTTAACGAAAGGCTTCTTGACGGGAAAGCTGTAACTCTGTGAGATGATTTCAAAGAACACAAAGAAGTTTCTCAGAAAGCTTCTTTCTCATTGTTATCGGAGTTTATATCCTTTGGCCCTATAGTCTTCAAAGGGATCCGAAATATCTGTTCTCAGATTCCACAGAAATAAGGCTAGCAAAGAGATCCGCGAAATACAGATGTAACTCTGTGAGATGAATTAACAGAACACTAAGCAGTTTCTCAGAAAGCTTCTTTCCAGATTTCATCTGAGGATATTTCATTTTTCACCATAGCCCTCTATGCGCTTCCAAATATCACTTTGCCAATTCCACAATAAATGTCTTAGCGAAAGGCTTCTTGAGGGGAAAGCTGTAACTCTGTGAGATGATTTCACAGAACACAAAGAAGTTTCTCAGAAAGCTTCTTTCTCGTTGTTATCGGAGTTTATATCCTTTGGCTCTATAGTCTTCAAAGGGATCCGAAATATCTGTTCTCAGATTCCACAGAAATAAGGCTAGCAAAGAGAGCCACGAAATACAGATGTAACTCTGTGAGATGAATTAACAGAACACTAAGCAGTTTCTCAGAAAGCTTCTTTCCAGATTTCGTCTGAGGATATTTCCTTTTTCACCATTGCCCTCTATGGGCTTCAAAATATCACTTTGCCAAGTCAACAAGAACTGTCTTAGCGAAAGGCTTCTTGAGGGGAAAGCTGTAACTCTGTGAGATGATTTCACAGAACACAAAGAAGTTTCTCAGAAAGCTTCTTTCTCTTTGTTATCGGAGTTTATTTCCTTTGGCCCTATAGTCTTCAAAGGGATCCGAAATATCTGTTCTCAGATTCCACGGAAATAAGGCTAGCAAAGAGATCCGCGAAATACAGATGTAACTCTGTGAGATGAATTAACAGAACACTAAGCAGTTTCTCAGAAAGCTTCTGTCCAGATTTCATCTGAGGATATTTCCTTTTTCCCCATAGCTCTCTATGCGCTTCCAAATATCACTTTGCCAATTCCACAAGAACTGTCTTAGCGAAAGGCTTCTTGAGGGGAAAGCTGTAACTCTGTGAGATGATTTCACAGAACACAAAGAAGTTTCTCAGAAAGCTTCTTTCTCATTGTTATCGGAGTTTATATCCTTTGGCCCTATAGTCTTCAAAGGGATCCGAAATATCTGTTCTCAGATTCCACAGAAATAAGGCTAGCAAAGAGATCCGCGAAATACAGATGTAACTCTGTGAGATGAATTAACAGAACACTAAGCAGTTTCTCAGAAAGCTTCTTTCCAGATTTCATCTGAGGATATTTCCTTTTTCACCATAGCCCTCTATGCGCTTCCAAATATCACTTTGCCAATTCCACAAGAACTGTCTTAGCGAAAGGCTTCTTGAGGGGAAAGCTGTAACTCTGTGAGATGATTTCACAGAACACAAAGAAGTTTCTCAGAAATTTTCTTTCTCGTTGTTATCGGAGTTTATATCCTTTGGCTCTATAGTCTTCAAAGGGATCCGAAATATCTGTTCTCAGATTCCACAGAAATAAGGCTAGCAAAGAGAGCCACGAAATACAGATGTAACTCTGTGAGATGAATTAACAGAACACTAAGCAGTTTCTCAGAAATCTTCTTTCCAGATTTCATCTGAGGATATTTCCTTTTTCACCATTGCCCTCTATGGGCTTCAAAATATCACTTTGCCAAGTCAACAAGAACTGTCTTAGCGAAAGGCTTCTTGAGGGGAAAGCTGTAACTCTGTGAGATGATTTCACAGAACACAAAGAAGTTTCTCAGAAAGCTTCTTTCTCTTTGTTATCGGAGTTTATTTCCTTTGGCCCTATAGTCTTCAAAGGAATCCGAAATATCTGTTCTCAGATTCCACGGAAATAAGGCTAGCAAAGAGATCCGCGAAATACAGATGTAACTCTGTGAGATGAATTAACAGAACACTAAGCAGTTTCTCAGAAAGCTTCTGTCCAGATTTCATCTGAGGATATTTCCTTTTTCACCATAGCTCTCTATGCGCTTCAAAATATCACTTTGCCAATTCCACAAGAACTGTCTTAGCGAAAGGCTTCTTGAGGGGAAAGCTGTAACTCTGTGAGATGATTTCACAGAAAACAAAGAAGTTTCTCAGAAAGCTTCTTTCTCATTGTTATCGGAGTTTATATCCTTTGGCCCTATAGTCTTCAAAGGGATCCGAAATATCTGTTCTCAGATTCCACAGAACTAAGGCTAGCAAAGAGATCCGCGAAATACAGATGTAACTCTGTGAGATGAATTAACAGAACACTAAGCAGTTTCTCATAAAGCTTCTTTCCAGATTTCATCTGAGGATATTTCCTTTTTCACCATAGCCCTCTATGCGCTTCCAAATATCACTTTGCCAATTCCACAATAAATGTCTTAGCGAAAGACTTCTTGTGGGGAAAGCTGTAACTCGGTGAGATGATTTCACAGAACACAAAGAAGTTTCTCAGAAAGCTTCTTTCTCGTTGTTATCGGAGTTTATATCCTTTGGCCCTATAGTCTTCAAAGGGATCTGAAATATCTCTTCTCAGATTCCACAGAAATAAGGCTAGCAAAGAGATCCACGAAATACAGATGTAACTCTGTGAGATGAATTAACAGAACACTAAGCAGTTTCTCAGAAAGCTTCTTTCCAGATTTCATCTGAGGATATTTCCTTTTTCACCATAGCCCTCTATGCGCTTCCAAATATCACTTTGCCAATTCCACAATAAATGTCTTAGCGAAAGACTTCTTGTGGGGAAAGCTGTAACTCTGTGAGATGATTTCACAGAACACCAAGAAGTTTCTCAGAAAGCTTCTTTCTCGTTGTTATCGGAGTTTATATCCTTTGGCCCTATAGTCTTCAAAGGGATCCGAAATATCTCTTCTCAGATTCCACAGAAATAAGGCTAGCAAAGAGATCCACGAAATACAGATGTAACTCTGTGAGGTGAATTAACAGAACACTAAGCAGTTTCTCAGAAAGCTTCTTTCCAGATTTCATCTGAGGATATTTCCTTTTTCACCATTGCCCTCTATGGGCTTCCAAATATCACTTTGCCAATTCCACAAGAACTGTCTTAGCGAAAGACTTCTTGAGGGGAAAGCTGTAACTCTGTGAGATGATTTCAGAGAACACAAAGAAGTTTCTCAGAAAGCTTCTTTCTCTTTCTTATCGGAGTTTATATCCTTTGGCCCTATATTCATCAAAGGGATCCGAAATATCTCTTCTCAGATTCCACAGAAATAAGGCTAGCAAAGAGAGCCACGAAATACAGATGTAACTCTGTGAGATGAATTAACAGAACACTAAGCAGTTTCTCAGAAAGCTTCTTTCCAGATTTCATCTGAGGATATTTCCTTTTTCACCATTGCCCTCTATGGGCTTCCAAATATCACTTTGCCAATTCCACAAGAACTGTCTTAGCGAAAGGCTTCTTGAGGGGAAAGCTGTAACTCTGTGAAATGATTTCACAGAACACAAAGAAGTTTCTCAGAAAGTTTCTTTCTCTTTGTTATCGGAGTTTATTTCCTTTGGCCCTATAGTCTTTAAAGGAATCCGAAATATCTCTTCTCAGATTCCACAGAAATAAGGCTAGCAAAGAGATCCGCGAAATACAGATGTAACTCTGTGAGATGAATTAACAGAACACTAAGCAGTTTCTCAGAAAGCTTCTTTCCAGATTTCATCTGAGGATATTTCCTTTTTCACCATAGCCCTCTATGCGCTTCGAAATATCACTTTGCCAATTCCACAATAAATGTCTTAGCGAAAGACTTCTTGTGGGGAAAGCTGTAACTCTGTGAGATGATTTCACAGAACACAAAGAAGTTTCTCAGAAAGTTTCTTTCTCTTTGTTATCGGAGTTTATTTCCTTTGGCCCCATAGTCTTTAAAGGGATCCGAAATATCTGTTCTCAGATTCCACAGAAATAAGGCTAGCAAAGAGATCCACGAAATACAGATGTAACTCTGTTAGATGAATTAACAGAACACTAAGCAGTTTCTCAGAAAGCTTCTTTCCAGATTTCATCTGAGGATATTTCCTTTTTCACCATTGCCCTCTATGGGCTTCCAAATATCACTTTGCCAATTCCACAAGAACTCTCTTAGCGAAAGGCTTCTTGAGGGGAAAGCTGTAACTCTGTGAGATGATTTCACAGAACACAAAGAAGTTTCTCAGAAAGCTTCTTTCTCGTTGTTATCGGAGTTTATATCCTTTGGCCCTATAGTCTTCAAAGGGATCCGAAATATCTGTTCTCAGATTCCACAGAAATAAGGCTAGCAAAGAGAGCCACGAAATACAGATGTAACTCTGTGAGATGAATTAACAGAACACTAAGCAGTTTCTCAGAAAGCTTCTTTCCAGATTTCATCTGAGGATATTTCCTTTTTCACCATTGCCCTCTACGGGCTTCAAAATATCACTTTGCCAAGTCAACAAGAACTGTCTTAACGAAAGGCTTCTTGACGGGAAAGCTGTAACTCTGTGAGATGATTTCAAAGAACACAAAGAAGTTTCTCAGAAAGCTTCTTTCTCATTGTTATCGGAGTTTATATCCTTTGGCCCTATAGTCTTCAAAGGGATCCGAAATATCTGTTCTCATATTCCACAGAAATAAGGCTAGCAAAGAGATCCGCGAAATACAGATGTAACTCTGTGAGATGAATTAACAGAACACTAAGCAGTTTCTCAGAAAGCTTCTTTCCAGATTTCATCTGAGGATATTTCATTTTTCACCATAGCCCTCTATGCGCTTCCAAATATCACTTTGCCAATTCCACAATAAATGTCTTAGCGAAAGACTTCTTGTGGGGAAAGCTGTAACTCTGTGAGATGATTTCACAGAACACAAAGAAGTTTCTCAGAAAACTTCTTTCTCGTTGTTATCGGAGTTTATATCCTTTGGCCCTATAGTCTTCAAAGGGATCCGAAATATCTGTTCTCAGATTCCACAGAAATAAGGCTAGCAAAGAGATCCACGAAATACAGATGTAACTCTGTGAGATGAAATAACAGAACACTAAGCAGTTTCTCAGAAATCTTCTTTCCAGATTTCATCTGAGGATATTTCCTTTTTCACCGTAGCCCTCTATGCGCTTCCAAATATCACTTTGCCAATTCCACAAGAACTGTCTTAGCGAAAGGCTTCTTGAGGGGAAAGCTGTAACTCTGTGAGATGATTTCACAGAACACAAAGAAGTTTCTCAGAAAGCTTCTTTCTCGTTGTTATCGGAGTTTATATCCTTTGGCTCTATAGTCTTCAAAGGGATCCGAAATATCTGTTCTCAGATTCCACAGAAATAAGGCTAGCAAAGAGAGCCACGAAATACAGATGTAACTCTGTGAGATGAATTAACAGAACACTAAGCAGTTTCTCAGAAAGCTTCTTTCCAGATTTCATCTGAGGATATTTCCTTTTTCACCATTGCCCTCTATGGGCTTCAAAATATCACTTTGCCAAGTCAAGAAGAACTGTCTTAGCGAAAGGCTTCTTGAGGGGAAAGCTGTAACTCTGTGAGATGATTTCACAGAACACAAAGAAGTTTCTCAGAAAGCTTCTTTCTCATTGTTATCGGAGTTTATATCCTTTGGCCCTATAGTCTTCAAAGGGATCCGAAATATCTGTTCTCAGATTCCACGGAAATAAGGCTAGCAAAGAGATCCGCGAAATACAGATGTAACTCTGTGAGATGAATTAACAGAACACTAAGCAGTTTCTCAGAAAGCTTCTGTCCAGATTTCATCTGAGGATATTTCCTTTTTCACCATAGCTCTCTATGCGCTTCAAAATATCACTTTGCCAATTCCACAAGAACTGTCTTAGCGAAAGGCTTCTTGAGGGGAAAGCTGTAACTCTGTGAGATGATTTCACAGAACACAAAGAAGTTTCTCAGAAAGCTTCTTTCTCATTGTTATCGGAGTTTATATCCTTTGGCCCTATAGTCTTCAAAGGGATCCGAAATATCTGTTCTCAGATTCCACAGAAATAAGGCTAGCAAAGAGATCCGCGAAATACAGATGTAACTCTGTGAGATGAATTAACAGAACACTAAGCAGTTTCTCAGAAAGCTTCTTTCCAGATTTCATCTGAGGATATTTCCTTTTTCACCATAGCCCTCTATGCGCTTCCAAATATCACTTTGCCAATTCCACAATAAATGTCTTAGCGAAAGACTTCTTGTGGGGAAAGCTGTAACTCGGTGAGATGATTTCACAGAACACAAAGAAGTTTCTCAGAAAGCTTCTTTCTCGTTGTTATCGGAGTTTATATCCTTTGGCCCTATAGTCTTCAAAGGGATCCGAAATATCTCTTCTCAGATTCCACAGAAATAAGGCTAGCAAAGAGATCCACGGAATACAGATGTAACTCTGTGAGATGAATTAACAGAACACTAAGCAGTTTCTCAGAAAGCTTCTTTCCAGATTTCATCTGAGAATATTTCCTTTTTCACCATAGCCCTCTATGCGCTTCCAAATATCACTTTGCCAATTCCACAATAAATGTCTTAGCGAAAGACTTCTTGTGGGGAAAGCTGTAACTCTGTAAGATGATTTCACAGAACACAAAGAAGTTTCTCAGAAAGCTTCTTTCTCGTTGTTATCGGAGTTTATTTCCTTTGGCCCTATAGTCTTCAAAGGGATCCGAAATATCTCTTCTCAGATTCCACAGAAATAAGGCTAGCAAAGAGATCCACGAAATACAGATGTAACTCTGTGAGATGAATTAACAGAACACTAAGCAGTTTCTCAGAAATCTTCTTTCCAGATTTCATCTGAGGATATTTCCTTTTTCACCGTAGCCCTCTATGCGCTTCCAAATACCACTTTGCCAATTCCACAAGAACTGTCTTAGCGAAAGGCTTCTTGAGGGGAAAGCTGTAACTCTGTGAGATGATTTCACAGAACACAAAGAAGTTTCTCAGAAAGCTTCTTTCTCGTTGTTATCGGAGTTTATATCCTTTGGCCCTATAGTCTTTAAAGGGATCCGAAATATCTGTTCTCAGATTCCACAGAAATAAGGCTAGCAAAGAGATCCGCGAAATACAGATGTAACTCTGTGAGATGAATTAACAGAACACTAAGCAGTTTCTCAGAAAGCTTCTTTCCAGATTTCATCTGAGGATATTTCATTTTTCACCATAGCCCTCTATGCGCTTCCAAATATCACTTTGCCAATTCCACAATAAATGTCTTAGCGAAAGACTTCTTGTGGGGAAAGCTGTAACTCTGTGAGATGATTTCACAGAACACAAAGAAGTTTCTCAGAAAACTTCTTTCTCGTTGTTATCGGAGTTTATATCCTTTGGCCCTATAGTCTTCAAAGGGATCCGAAATATCTGTTCTCAGATTCCACAGAAATAAGGCTAGCAAAGAGATCCACGAAATACAGATGTAACTCTGTGAGATGAAATAACAGAACACTAAGCAGTTTCTCAGAAATCTTCTTTCCAGATTTCATCTGAGGATATTTCCTTTTTCACCGTAGCCCTCTATGCGCTTCCAAATATCACTTTGCCAATTCCACAAGAACTGTCTTAGCGAAAGGCTTCTTGAGGGGAAAGCTGTAACTCTGTGAGATGATTTCACAGAACACAAAGAAGTTTCTCAGAAAGCTTCTTTCTCGTTGTTATCGGAGTTTATATCCTTTGGCTCTATAGTCTTCAAAGGGATCCGAAATATCTGTTCTCAGATTCCACAGAAATAAGGCTAGCAAAGAGAGCCACGAAATACAGATGTAACTCTGTGAGATGAATTAACAGAACACTAAGCAGTTTCTCAGAAAGCTTCTTTCCAGATTTCATCTGAGGATATTTCCTTTTTCACCATTGCCCTCTATGGGCTTCAAAATATCACTTTGCCAAGTCAAGAAGAACTGTCTTAGCGAAAGGCTTCTTGAGGGGAAAGCTGTAACTCTGTGAGATGATTTCACAGAACACAAAGAAGTTTCTCAGAAAGCTTCTTTCTCATTGTTATCGGAGTTTATATCCTTTGGCCCTATAGTCTTCAAAGGGATCCGAAATATCTGTTCTCAGATTCCACGGAAATAAGGCTAGCAAAGAGATCCGCGAAATACAGATGTAACTCTGTGAGATGAATTAACAGAACACTAAGCAGTTTCTCAGAAAGCTTCTGTCCAGATTTCATCTGAGGATATTTCCTTTTTCACCATAGCTCTCTATGCGCTTCAAAATATCACTTTGCCAATTCCACAAGAACTGTCTTAGCGAAAGGCTTCTTGAGGGGAAAGCTGTAACTCTGTGAGATGATTTCACAGAACACAAAGAAGTTTCTCAGAAAGCTTCTTTCTCATTGTTATCGGAGTTTATATCCTTTGGCCCTATAGTCTTCAAAGGGATCCGAAATATCTGTTCTCAGATTCCACAGAAATAAGGCTAGCAAAGAGATCCGCGAAATACAGATGTAACTCTGTGAGATGAATTAACAGAACACTAAGCAGTTTCTCAGAAAGCTTCTTTCCAGATTTCATCTGAGGATATTTCCTTTTTCACCATAGCCCTCTATGCGCTTCCAAATATCACTTTGCCAATTCCACAATAAATGTCTTAGCGAAAGACTTCTTGTGGGGAAAGCTGTAACTCGGTGAGATGATTTCACAGAACACAAAGAAGTTTCTCAGAAAGCTTCTTTCTCGTTGTTATCGGAGTTTATATCCTTTGGCCCTATAGTCTTCAAAGGGATCCGAAATATCTCTTCTCAGATTCCACAGAAATAAGGCTAGCAAAGAGATCCACGGAATACAGATGTAACTCTGTGAGATGAATTAACAGAACACTAAGCAGTTTCTCAGAAAGCTTCTTTCCAGATTTCATCTGAGAATATTTCCTTTTTCACCATAGCCCTCTATGCGCTTCCAAATATCACTTTGCCAATTCCACAATAAATGTCTTAGCGAAAGACTTCTTGTGGGGAAAGCTGTAACTCTGTAAGATGATTTCACAGAACACAAAGAAGTTTCTCAGAAAGCTTCTTTCTCGTTGTTATCGGAGTTTATTTCCTTTGGCCCTATAGTCTTCAAAGGGATCCGAAATATCTCTTCTCAGATTCCACAGAAATAAGGCTAGCAAAGAGATCCACGAAATACAGATGTAACTCTGTGAGATGAATTAACAGAACACTAAGCAGTTTCTCAGAAATCTTCTTTCCAGATTTCATCTGAGGATATTTCCTTTTTCACCGTAGCCCTCTATGCGCTTCCAAATACCACTTTGCCAATTCCACAAGAACTGTCTTAGCGAAAGGCTTCTTGAGGGGAAAGCTGTAACTCTGTGAGATGATTTCACAGAACACAAAGAAGTTTCTCAGAAAGCTTCTTTCTCGTTGTTATCGGAGTTTATATCCTTTGGCCCTATAGTCTTTAAAGGGATCCGAAATATCTGTTCTCAGATTCCACAGAAATAAGGCTAGCAAAGAGATCCGCGAAATACAGATGTAACTCTGTGAGATGAATTAACAGAACACTAAGCAGTTTCTCAGAAAGCTTCTTTCCAGATTTCATCTGAGGATATTTCCTTTTTCACCATAGCCCTCTATGTGCTTCCAAATATCACTTTGCCAATTCCACAATAAATGTCTTAGCGAAAGACTTCTTGTGGGGAAAGCTGTAACTCTGTGAGATGATTTCACAGA
The DNA here is from genome assembly GCF_043159975.1 of Macaca nemestrina. Taxonomy (NCBI): domain Eukaryota; kingdom Metazoa; phylum Chordata; class Mammalia; order Primates; family Cercopithecidae; genus Macaca; species Macaca nemestrina. The sequence continues at coordinate 34,104,844 of NC_092143.1, forward strand.
ACACAAAGAAGTTTCTCAGAAAGTTTCTTTCTCTTTGTTATCGGAGTTTATTTCCTTTGGCCCCATAGTCTTTAAAGGGATCCGAAATATCTGTTCTCAGATTCCACAGAAGTAAGGCTAGCAAAGAGATCCACGAAATACAGATGTAACTCTGTTAGATGAATTAACAGAACACTAAGCAGTTTCTCAGAAAGCTTCTTTCCAGATTTCATCTGAGGATATTTCCTTTTTCACCATTGCCCTCTATGGGCTTCCAAATATCACTTTGCCAATTCCACAAGAACTCTCTTAGCGAAAGGCTTCTTGAGGGGAAAGCTGTAACTCTGTGAGATGATTTCACAGAACACAAAGAAGTTTCTCAGAAAACTTCTTTCTCGTTATCGGAGTTTATATCCTTTGGCCCTATAGTCTTCAAAGGGATCCGAAATATCTGTTCTCAGATTCCACAGAAATAAGGCTAGCAAAGAGAGCCACGAAATACAGATGTAACTCTGTGAGATGAATTAACAGAACACTAAGCAGTTTCTCAGAAAGCTTCTTTCCAGATTTCATCTGAGGATATTTCCTTTTTCACCATTGCCCTCTACGGGCTTCAAAATATCACTTTTCCATTCAACAAGAACTGTCTTAACGAAAGGCTTCTTGACGGGAAAGCTGTAACTCTGTGAGATGATTTCAAAGAACACAAAGAAGTTTCTCAGAAAGCTTCTTTCTCATTGTTATCGGAGTTTATATCCTTTGGCCCTATAGTCTTCAAAGGGATCCGAAATATCTGTTCTCAGATTCCACAGAAATAAGGCTAGCAAAGAGATCCGCGAAATACAGATGTAACTCTGTGAGATGAATTAACAGAACACTAAGCAGTTTCTCAGAAAGCTTCTTTCCAGATTTCATCTGAGGATATTTCATTTTTCACCATAGCCCTCTATGCGCTTCCAAATATCACTTTGCCAATTCCACAATAAATGTCTTAGCGAAAGACTTCTTGTGGGGAAAGCTGTAACTCTGTGAGATGATTTCACAGAACACAAAGAAGTTTCTCAGAAAACTTCTTTCTCGTTGTTATCGGAGTTTATATCCTTTGGCCCTATAGTCTTCAAAGGGATCCGAAATATCTGTTCTCAGATTCCACAGAAATAAGGCTAGCAAAGAGATCCACGAAATACAGATGTAACTCTGTGAGATGAAATAACAGAACACTAAGCAGTTTCTCAGAAATCTTCTTTCCAGATTTCATCTGAGGATATTTCCTTTTTCACCGTAGCCCTCTATGCGCTTCCAAATATCACTTTGCCAATTCCACAAGAACTGTCTTAGCGAAAGGCTTCTTGAGGGGAAAGCTGTAACTCTGTGAGATGATTTCACAGAACACAAAGAAGTTTCTCAGAAAGCTTCTTTCTCGTTGTTATCGGAGTTTATATCCTTTGGCTCTATAGTCTTCAAAGGGATCCGAAATATCTGTTCTCAGATTCCACAGAAATAAGGCTAGCAAAGAGAGCCACGAAATACAGATGTAACTCTGTGAGATGAATTAACAGAACACTAAGTAGTTTCTCAGAAAGCTCCTTTCCAGATTTCATCTGAGGATATTTCCTTTTTCACCATAGCCCTCTATGCGCTTCCAAATATCACTTTGCCAATTCCACAATAAATGTCTTAGCGAAAGACTTCTTGTGGGGAAAGCTGTAACTCGGTGAGATGATTTCACAGAACACAAAGAAGTTTCTCAGAAAGCTTCTTTCTCGTTGTTATCGGAGTTTATATCCTTTGGCCCTATAGTCTTCAAAGGGATCCGAAATATCTCTTCTCAGATTCCACAGAAATAAGGCTAGCAAAGAGATCCACGGAATACAGATGTAACTCTGTGAGATGAATTAACAGAACACTCAGCAGTTTCTCAGAAAGCTTCTTTCCAGATTTCATCTGAGAATATTTCCTTTTTCACCATAGCCCTCTATGCGCTTCCAAATATCACTTTGCCAATTCCACAATAAATGTCTTAGCGAAAGACTTCTTGTGGGGAAAGCTGTAACTCTGTGAGATGATTTCACAGAACACAAAGAAGTTTCTCAGAAAGCTTCTTTCTCGTTGTTATCGGAGTTTATTTCCTTTGGCCCTATAGTCTTCAAAGGGATCCGAAATATCTCTTCTCAGATTCCACAGAAATAAGGCTAGCAAAGAGATCCACGAAATACAGATGTAACTCTGTGAGATGAATTAACAGAACACTAAGCAGTTTCTCAGAAATCTTCTTTCCAGATTTCATCTGAGGATATTTCCTTTTTCACCGTAGCCCTCTATGCGCTTCCAAATACCACTTTGCCAATTCCACAAGAACTGTCTTAGCGAAAGGCTTCTTGAGGGGAAAGCTGTAACTCTGTGAGATGATTTCACAGAACACAAAGGAGTTTCTCAGAAAGCTTCTTTCTCGTTGTTATCGGAGTTTATATCCTTTGGCCCTATAGTCTTTAAAGGGATCCGAAATATCTGTTCTCAGATTCCACAGAAATAAGGCTAGCAAAGAGATCCGCGAAATACAGATGTAACTCTGTGAGATGAATTAACAGAACACTAAGCAGTTTCTCAGAAAGCTTCTTTCCAGATTTCATCTGAGGATATTTCCTTTTTCACCATAGCCCTCTATGTGCTTCCAAATATCACTTTGCCAATTCCACAATAAATGTCTTAGCGAAAGACTTCTTGTGGGGAAAGCTGTAACTCTCTGAGATGATTTCACAGAACACAAAGAAGTTTCTCAGAAAGCTTCTTTCTCATTGTTATCGGAGTTTATATCCTTTGGCCCTATAGTCTTCAAAGGGATCCGAAATATCTGTTCTCAGATTCCACAGAAATAAGGCTAGCAAAGAAATCCGCGAAATACAGATGTAACTCTGTGAGATGAATTAACAGAACACTAAGCAGTTTCTCAGAAAGCTTCTTTCCAGATTTCATCTGAGGATATTTCCTTTTTCACCATAGCCCTCTATGCGCTTCCAAATATCACTTTGCCAATTCCACAATAAATGTCTTAGCGAAAGACTTCTTGTGGGGAAAGCTGTAACTCGGTGAGATGATTTCACAGAACACAAAGAAGTTTCTCAGAAAGCTTCTTTCTCGTTGTTATCGGAGTTTATATCCTTTGGCCCTATAGTCTTCAAAGGGATCCGAAATATCTCTTCTCAGATTCCACAGAAATAAGGCTAGCAAAGAGATCCGTGAAATACAGATGTAACTCTGTGAGATGAATTAACAGAACACTAAGCAGTTTCTCAGAAAGCTTCTTTCCAGATTTCATCTGAGGATATTTCATTTTTCACCATAGCCCTCTATGCGCTTCCAAATATCACTTTGCCAATTCCACAATAAATGTCTTAGCGAAAGACTTCTTGTGGGGAAAGCTGTAACTCTGTGAGATGATTTCACAGAACACAAAGAAGTTTCTCAGAAAACTTCTTTCTCGTTGTTATCGGAGTTTATATCCTTTGGCCCTATAGTCTTCAATGGGATCCGAAATATCTGTTCTCAGATTCCACAGAAATAAGGCTAGCAAAGAGATCCACGAAATACAGATGTAACTCTGTGAGATGAAATAACAGAACACTAAGCAGTTTCTCAGAAATCTTCTTTCCAGATTTCATCTGAGGATATTTCCTTTTTTAACCGTAGCCCTCTATGCGCTTCCAAATATGACTTTGCCAATTCCACAAGAACTGTCTTAGCGAAAGGCTTCTTGAGGGGAAAGCTGTAAGTCTGTGAGATGATTTCACAGAACACAAAGAAGTTTCTCAGAAAGCTTCTTTCTCGTTGTTATCGGAGTTTATATCCTTTGGCTCTATAGTCTCCAAAGGGATCCGAAATATCTGTTCTCAGATTCCACAGAAATAAGGCTAGCAAAGAGAGCCACGAAATACAGATGTAACTCTGTGAGATGAATTAACAGAACACTAAGCAGTTTCTCAGAAAGCTTCTTTCCAGATTTCATCTGAGGATATTTCCTTTTTCACCATTGCCCTCTATGGGCTTCAAAATATCACTTTGCCAAGTCAACAAGAACTGTCTTAGCGAAAGGCTTCTTGAGGGGAAAGCTGTAACTCTGTGGGATGATTTCACAGAACACAAAGAAGTTTCTCAGAAAGCTTCTTTCTCTTTGTTATCGGAGTGTATTTCCTTTGGCCCTATAGTCTTCAAAGGGATCCGAAATATCTGTTCTCAGATTCCACGGAAATAAGGCTAGCAAAGAGATCCGCGAAATACAGATGTAACTCTGTGAGATGAATTAACAGAACACTAAGCAGTTTCTCAGAAAGCTTCTGTCCAGATTTCATCTGAGGATATTTCCTTTTTCACCATAGCCCTCTATGCGCTTCCAAATATCACTTTGCCAATTCCACAAGAACTGTCTTAGCGAAAGGCTTCTTGAGGGGAAAGCTGTAACTCTGTGAGATGATTTCACAGAACACAAAGAAGTTTCTCAGAAAGCTTCTTTCTCATTGTTATCGGAGTTTATATCCTTTGGCCCTATAGTCTTCAAAGGGATCCGAAATATCTGTTCTCAGATTCCACAGAAATAAGGCTAGCAAAGAGATCCGCGAAATACAGATGTAACTCTGTGAGATGAATTAACAGAACACTAAGCAGTTTCTCAGAAAGCTTCTTTCCAGATTTCATCTGAGGATATTTCCTTTTTCACCATAGCCCTCTATGCGCTTCCAAATATCACTTTGCCAATTCCACAATAAATGTCTTAGCGAAAGACTTCTTGTGGGGAAAGCTGTAACTCGGTGAGATGATTTCACAGAACACAAAGAAGTTTCTCAGAAAGCTTCTTTCTCGTTTTTATCGGAGTTTATATCCTTTGGCCCTATAGTCTTTAAAGGGATCCGAAATATCTCTTCTCAGATTCCACAGAAATAAGGCTAGCAAAGAGATCCGCGAAATACAGATGTAACTCTGTGAGATGAATTAACAGAACACTAAGCAGTTTCTCAGAAAGCTTCTTTCCAGATTTCATCTGAGGATATTTCCTTTTTCACCATAGCCCTCTATGTGCTTCCAAATATTACTTTGCCAATTCCACAATAAATGTCTTAGCGAAAGACTTCTTGTGGGGAAAGCTGTAACTCTGTGAGATGATTTCACAGAACACAAAGAAGTTTCTCAGAAAGCTTCTTTCTCCCTGTTATAGGAGTTTATATCCTTTGGCCCTATAGTCTTCAAAGGGATCCGAAATATCTCTTCTCAGATTCCACAGAAATAAGGCTAGCAAAGAGATCCACGAAATACAGATGTAACTCTGTGAGATGAATTAACAGAACACTAAGCAGTTTCTCAGAAAGCTTCTTTCCAGATTTCATCTGAGGATATTTCCTTTTTCACCATAGCCCTCTATGCGCTTCCAAATATCACTTTGCCAATTCCACAATAAATGTCTTAGCGAAAGACTTCTTGTGGGGAAAGCTGTAACTCTGTGAGATGATTTCACAGAACACAAAGAAGTTTCTCAGAAACCTTCTTTCTCGTTGTTATCGGAGTTTATATCCTTGGCCCTATAGTCTTCAAAGGGATCCGAAATATCTCTTCTCAGATTCCACAGAAATAAGGCTAGCAAGGAGATCCACGAAATACAGATGTAACTCTGTGAGATGAATTAACAGAACACTAAGCAGTTTCTCAGAAAGCTTCTTTCCAGATTTCATCTGAGGATATTTCCTTTTTCACCATAGCCCTCTATGCGCTTCCAAATATCACTTTGCCAATTCCACAATAAATGTCTTAGCGAAAGACTTCTTGTGGGGAAAGCTGTAACTCTGTGAGATGATTTCACAGAACACAAAGAAGTTTCTCAGAAAGCTTCTTGCTCGTTGTTATCGGAGTTTATATCCTTTGGCCCTATAGTCTTCAAAGGGATCCGAATTATCTCTTCTCAGATTCCACAGAAATAAGGCTAGCAAAGAGATCCACGAAATACAGATGTAACTCTGTGAGATGAATTAACAGAACACTAAGCAGTTTCTCAGAAAGCTTCTTTCCAGATTTCATCTGAGGATATTTCCTTTTTCACCATAGCCCTCTATGCGCTTCCAAATATCACTTTGCCAATTCCACAATAAATGTCTTAGCGAAAGACTTCTGGTGGGGAAAGCTGTAACTCTGTGAGATGATTTCACAGAACACCAAGAAGTTTCTCAGAAAGCTTCTTTCTCGTTGTTTTCGGAGTTTATATCCTTTGGCCCTATAGTCTTCAAAGGGATCCGAAATATCTCTTCTCAGATTCCACAGAAATAAGGCTAGCAAAGAGATCCGCGAAATACAGATGTAACCCTGTGAGATGAATTAACAGAACACTAAGCAGTTTCTCAGAAAGCTTCTTTCCAGATTTCATCTGAGGATATTTCCTTTTTCACCATAGCCCTCTATGGGCTTCCAAATATCACTTTGCCTATTCCACAAGAACTGTCTTAGCGAAAGGCTTCTTGAGGGGAAAGCTGTAACTCTGTGAGATGATTTCACAGAACACAAAGAAGTTTTTCAGAAAGCTTCCTTCTCTTTCTTATCGGAGTTTATTTCCTTTGGCCCTATATTCATCAAAGGGATCCGAAATATCTCTTCTCAGATTCCACAGAAATAAGGCTAGCAAAGAGATCCAGGAAATACAGATGTAACTCTGTGAGATGAATTAACAGAACACTAAGCAGTTTCTCAGAAAGCTTCTTTCCAGATTTCATCTGAGGATATTTCCTTTTTCACCATAGCCCTCTATGCGCTTCCAAATATCACTTTGCCAATTCCACAATAAATGTCTTAGCGAAAGACTTCTTGTGGGGAAAGCTGTAACTCTGTGAGATGATTTCACAGAACACCAAGAAGTTTCTCAGAAAGCTTCTTTCTCGTTGTTATCGGAGTTTATATCCTTTGGCCCTATAGTCTTCAAAGGGATCCGAAATATCTCTTCTCAGATTCCACAGAAATAAGGCTAGCAAAGAGATCCACGAAATACAGATGTAACCCTGTGAGATGAATTAACAGAACACTAAGCAGTTTCTCAGAAAGCTTCTTTCCAGATTTCATCTGAGGATATTTCTTTTTTCACCATAGCCCTCTATGGGCTTCCAAATATCACTTTGCCTATTCCACAAGAACTGTCTTAGCGAAAGGCTTCTTGAGGGGAAAGCTGTAACTCTGTGAGATGATTTCACAGAACACAAAGAAGTTTTTCAGAAAGCTTCCTTCTCTTTCTTATCGGAGTTTATTTCCTTTGGCCCTATATTCATCAAAGGGATCCGAAATATCTCTTCTCAGATTCCACAGAAATAAGGCTAGCAAAGAGATCCACGAAATACAGATGTAACTCTGTGAGATGAATTAACAGAACACTAAGCAGTTTCTCAGAAAGCTTCTTTCCAGATTTCATCTGAGGATATTTCCTTTTTCACCATTGCCCTCTACGGGCTTCCAAATATCACTTTGCCAATTCCACAAGAACTGTCTTAGCGAAAGACTTCTTGAGGGGAAAGCTGTAACTCTGTGAGATGATTTCACAGAACACAAAGAAGTTTCTCAGAAAGCTTCTTTCTCGTTGTTATCGGAGTTTATATCCTTTGGCCCTATAGTCTTCAAAGGGATCCGAAATATCTCTTCTCAGATTCCACAGAAATAAGGCTAGCAAAGAGATCCACGAAATACAGAGGTAACTCTGTGAGATGAATTAACAGAACACTAAGCAGTTTCTCAGAAAGCTTCTTTCCAGATTTCATCTGAGGATATTTCCTTTTTCACCATAGCCCTCTATGCGCTTCCAAATATCACTTTGCCAATTCCACAATAAATGTCTTAGCGAAAGACTTCTTGTGGGGAAAGCTGTAACTCTGTGAGATGATTTCACAGAACACAAAGAAGTTTCTCAGAAAGCTTCTTTCTCGTTGTTATCGGAGTTTATATCCTTTGGCCCTATAGTCTTTAAAGGGATCCGAAATATCTGTTCTCAGATTCCACAGAAATAAGGCTAGCAAAGAGATCCACGAAATACAGATGTAACTCTGTGAGATGAATTAACAGAACACTAAGCAGTTTCTCAGAAAGCTTCTTTCCAGATTTCATCTGAGGATATTTCCTTTTTCACCATTGCCCTCTATGGGCTTCCAAATATCACTTTGCCAATTCCACAAGAACTGTCTTAGCGAAAGGCTTCTTGAGGGGAAAGCTGTAACTCTGTGAGATGATTTCACAGAACACAAAGAAGTTTCTCAGAAAGCTTCTTTCTCATTGTTATTGGAGTTTATATCCTTTGGCCCTATAGTCTTCAAAGGGATCCGAAATATCTGTTCTCAGATTCCACAGAAATAAGGCTAGCAAAGAGATCCACGAAATACAGATGTAACTCTGTGAGATGAATTAACAGAACACTAAGCAGTTTCTCAGAAAGCTTCTTTCCAGATTTCATCTGAGGATATTTCCTTTTTCACCATAGCCCTCTATGCGCTTCCAAATATCACTTTTCCAATTCCACAATAAATGTCTTAGCGAAAGACTTCTTGTGGGGAAAGCTGTAACTCTGTGAGATGATTTCACAGAACACAAAGAAGTTTCTCAGAAAGCTTCTTTCTCGTTGTTATCGGAGTTTATATACTTTGGCCCTATAGTCTTCAAAAGGATCCGAAATATCTCTTCTCAGATTCCACAGAAATAAGGCTAGCAAAGAGATCCACGAAATACAGATGTAACTCTGTGAGATGAATTAACAGAACACTAAGCAGTTTCTCAGAAAGCTTCTTTCCAGATTTCATCTGAGGATATTTCCTTTTTCACCATTGCCCTCTAAGGGCTTCCAAATATCACTTTGCCAATTCCACAAGAACTGTCTTAGCGAAAGACTTCTTGAGGGGAAAGCTGTAACTCTGTGAGATGATTTCACAGAACACAAAGAAGTTTCTCAGAAAGCTTCTTTCTCGTTGTTATCGGAGTTTATATCCTTTGGCCCTATAGTCTTCAAAGGAATCCGAAATATCTCTTCTCAGATTCCACAGAAATAAGGCTAGCAAAGAGATCCACGAAATACAGATGTAACTCTGTGAGATGAATTAGCAGAACACTAAGCAGTTTCTCAGAAAGCTTCTTTCCAGATTTCATCTGAGGATATTTCCTTTTTCACCATAGCCCTCTATGCGCTTCCAAATATCACTTTGCCATTTCCACAATAAATGTCTTAGCGAAAGACTTCTTGTGGGGAAAGCTGTAACTCTGTGAGATGATTTCACAGAACACAAAGAAGTTTCTCAGAAAGCTTCTTTCTCGTTGTTATCGGAGTTTATATCCTTTGGCCCTATAGTCTTCAAAGGGATCCGAAATATCTCTTCTCAGATTCCACAGAAATAAGGCTAGCAAAGAGATCCACGAAATACAGATGTAACACTGTGAGATGAATTAAGAGAACACTAAGCAGTTTCTCAGAAAGCTTCTTTCCAGATTTCATCTGAGGATATTTCCTTTTTCACCATAGCCCTCTATGGGCTTCCAAATATCACTTTGCCAAGTCAACAAGAACTGTCTTAGCGAAAGGCTTCTTGAGGGGAAAGCTGTAACTCTGTGAGATGATTTCACAGAACACAAAGAAGTTTTTCAGAAAGCTTCCTTCTCTTTCTTATCGGAGTTTATTTCCTTTGGCCCTATATTCATCAAAGGGATCCGAAATATCTCTTCTCAGATTCCACAGAAATAAGGCTAGCAAAGAGATCCACGAAATACAGATGTAACTCTGTGAGATGAATTAACAGAACACTAAGCAGTTTCTCAGAAAGCTTCTTTCCAGATTTCATCTGAGGATATTTCCTTTTTCACCATTGCCCTCTATGGGCTTCAAAATATCACTTTGCCAATTCCACAATAAATGTCTTAGCGAAAGACTTCTTGTGGGGAAAGTTGTAACTCTGTGAGATGATTTCACAGAACACAAAGAAGTTTCTCAGAAAGTTTCTTTCTCTTTGTTATCGGAGTTTATTTCCTTTGGCCCTATAGTCTTTAAAGGGATCCGAAATATCTGTTCTCAGATTCCACAGAAATAAGGCTAGCAAAGAGATCCACGAAATACAGATGTAACTCTGTGAGATGAATTAACAGAACACTAAGCAGTTTCTCAGAAAGCTTCTTTCCAGATTTCATCTGAGGATATTTCCTTTTTCACCGTTGCCCTCTATGGGCTTCCAAATATCACTTTGCCAATTCCACAAGAACTGTCTTAGCGAAAGGCTTCTTGAGGGGAAAGCTGTAACTCTGTGAGATGATTTCACAGAACACAAAGAAGTTTCTCAGAAAGCTTCTTTCTCGTTGTTATCGGAGTTTATATCCTTTGGCCCTATAGTCTTCAAAGGGATCCGAAATATCTGTTCTCAGATTCCACAGAAATAAGTCTAGCAAAGAGATCCTCGAAATACAGATGTAACTCTGTGAGATGAATTAACAGAACACTAAGCAGTTTCTCAGAAAGCTTCTTTCCAGATTTCATCTGAGGATATTTCCTTTTTCACCATTGCCCTCTATGGGCTTCCAAATATCACTTTGCCAATTCCACAAGAACTGTCTTAGCGAAAGGCTTCTTGAGGGAAAGCTGTAACTCTGTGAGATGATTTCACAGAACACAAAGATGTTTCTCAGAAAGCTTCCTTCTCTTTCTTATCGGAGTTTATATCCTTTGGCCCTATATTCATCAAAGGGATCCGAAATATCTGTTCTCAGATTCCACAGAAATAAGGCTAGCAAAGAGATCCGCGAAATACAGATGTAACTCTGTGAGATGAATTAACAGAACACTAAGCAGTTTCTCAGAAAGCTTCTTTCCAGATTTCATCGGAGGATATTTCCTTTTTCACCATAGCCCTCTATGCGCTTCCAAATATCACTTTGCCAATTCCACAATAAATGTCTCAGGGAAAGACTTCTTGTGGGGAAAGCTGTAACTCTGTGAGATGATTTCACAGAACACAAAGAAGTTTCTCAGAAAGCTTCTTTCTCCTTGTTATCTGAGTTTATATCCTTTGGCCCTATAGTCTTCAAAGGGATCCGAAATATCTGTTCTCAGATTCCACAGAAATAAGGCTAGCAAAGAGATCCACGAAATACAGAGGTAACTCTGTGAGATGAATTAACAGAACACTAAGCAGTTTCTCAGAAAGCTTCTTTCCAGATTTCATCTGAGGATATTTCCTTTTTCACCATAGCCCTCTATGCGCTTCCAAATATCACTTTGCCAATTCCACAATAAATGTCTTAGCGAAAGACTTCTTGTGGGGAAAGCTGTAACTCTGTGAGATGATATCACAGAACACAAAGAAGTTTCTCAGAAAGCTTCTTTCTCGTTGTTATCGGAGTTTATATCCTTTGGCCCTATAGTCTTCAAAGGGATCCGAAATATCTCTTCTCAGATTCCACAGAAATAAGGCTAGCAAAGAGATCCACGAAATACAGATGTAACTCTGTGAGATGAATTAACAGAACACTAAGCAGTTTCTCAGAAATCTTCTTTCCAGATTTCATCTGAGGATATTTCCTTTTTCACCATAGCCCTCTATGCGCTTCCAAATATCACTTTGCCAATTCCACAATAAATGTCTTAGCGAAAGACTTCTTGTGGGGAAAGCTGTAACTCTGTGAGATGATTTCACAGAACACAAAGAAGTTTCTCAGAAAGCTTCTTTCTCGTTGTTATCGGAGTTTATATCCTTTGGCCCTATAGTCTTCAAAGGGATCCGAAATATCTCTTCTCAGATTCCACAGAAATAAGGCTAGCAAAGAGATCCACGAAATACAGATGTAACTCTGTGAGAGGAATTAACAGAACACTAAGCAGTTTCTCAGAAAGCTTCTTTCCAGATTTCATCTGAGGATATTTCCTTTTTCACCATAGCCCTCTATGCGCTTCAAAATATCACTTTGCCAATTCCACAATAAATGTCTTAGCGAAAGACTTCTTGTGGGGAAAGCTGTAACTCTGTGAGATGATTTCACAGAACACAAAGAAGATTCTCAGAAAGCTTCTTTCTCGTTGTTATCGGAGTTTATATCCTTTGGCCCTATAGTCTTCAAACGGATCCGAAATATCTCTTCTCAGATTCCACAGAAATAAGGCTAGCAAAGAGATCCACGAAATACAGATGTAACCCTGTGAGATGAATTAACAGAACACTAAGCAGTTTCTCAGAAATCTTCTTTCCAGATTTCATCTGAGGATATTTCCTTTTTCACCATAGCCCTCTATGGGCTTCCAAATATCACTTTGCCTATTCCACAAGAACTGTCTTAGCGAAAGGATTCTTGAGGGGAAAGCTGTAACTCTGTGAGATGATTTCACAGAACACAAAGAAGTTTTTCAGAAAGCTTCCTTCTCTTTCTTATCGGAGTTTATTTCCTTTGGCCATATATTCATCAAAGGGATCCGAAATATCTCTTCTCAGATTCCACAGAAATAAGGCTAGCAAAGAGATCCAGGAAATACAGATGTAACTCTGTGAGATGAATTAACAGAACACTAAGCAGTTTCTCAGCAAGCTTCTTTCCAGATTTCATCTGAGGATATTTCCTTTTTCACCATTGCCCTCTATGGGCTTCAAAATATCACTTTGCCAATTCCACAATAAATGTCTTAGCGAAAGACTTCTTGTGGGGAAAGTTGTAACTCTGTGAGATGATTTCACAGAACCCAAAGAAGTTTCTTAGAAAGTTTCTTTCTCTTTGTTTTCGGAGTTTATTTCCTGTGGCCCTATAGTCTTTAAAGGGATCGAAATATCTGTTCTCAGATTCCACAGAAATAAGGCTAGCAAAGAGATCCACGAAATACAGATGTAACTCTGTGAGATGAATTAACAGAATACTAAGCAGTTTCTCAGAAAGCTTCTTTCCAGATTTCATCTGAGGATATTTCCTTTTTCACCATAGCCCTCTATGGGCTTCCAAATATCACTTTGCCAAATCCACAAGAACTGTCTTAGCGAAAGGCTTCTTGAGGGGAAAGCTGTAACTCTGTGAGATGATTTCACAGAACACAAAGAAGTTTCTCAGAAAGCTTCTTTCTCGTTGTTATCGGAGTTTATATCCTTTGGCCCTATAGTCTTCAAAGGGATCCGAAATATCTGTTCTCAGATTCCACAGAAATAAGGCTAGCAAAGAGATCCACGAAATACAGATGTAACTCTGTGAGATGAATTAACAGAACACTAAGCAGTTTCTCAGATAGCTTCTTTCCAGATTTCATCTGATGATATTTCCTTTTTCACCATAGCCCTCTATGCGCTTCCAAATATCACTTTGCCAATCCACAATAAATGTCTTAGCGAAAGACTTCTTGTGGGGAAAGCTGTAACTCTGTGAGATGATTTCACAGAACACAAAGAAGTTTCTCAGAAAGCTTCTTTCTCGTTGTTATCGAAGTTTATATCCTTTGGCCCTATAGTCTTCAAAGGGATCCGAAATATCTCTTCTCAGATTCCACAGAAATAAGGCTAGCAAAGAGATCCACGAAATACAGATGTAACTCTGTGAGATGAATTAACAGAACACTAAGCAGTTTCTCAGAAAGCTTCTTTCCAGATTTCATCTGAGGATATTTCCTTTTTCACCATTGCCCTCTATGGGCTTCCAAATATCACTTTGCCAATTCCAAAAGAACTGTCTTAGCGAAAGACTTCTTGAGGGGAACGCTGTAACTCTGTGAGATGATTTCACAGAACACAAAGAAGTTTCTCAGAAAGCTTCCTTCTCTTTCTTATCGGAGTTTATATCCTTTGGCCCTATATTCATCAAAGGGATCCGAAATATCTCTTCTCAGATTCCACTGAAATAAGGCTAGCAAAGAGATCCACGAAATACAGATGTAACTCTGTGAGATGAATTAACAGAACACTAAGCAGTTTCTCAGAAAGCTTCTTTCCAGATTTCATCTGAGGATATTTCCTTTTTCACCATTGCCCTCTATGGGCTTCCAAATATCACTTTGCCAATTCCACAGGAACTGTCTTAGCGAAAGGCTTCTTGAGGGGAAAGCTGTAACTCTGTGAAATGATTTCACAGAACACAAAGAAGTTTCTCAGAAAGTTTCTTTCTCTTTGTTATCGGAGTTTATTTCCTTTGGCCCTATAGTCTTTAAAGGGATCCGAAATATCTGTTCTCAGATTCCACAGAAATAAGGCTAGCAAAGAGATCCGCGAAATACAGATGTAACTCTGTGAGATGAATTAACAGAACACTAAGCAGTTTCTCAGAAAGCTTCTTTCCAGATTTCATCTGAGGATATTTCCTTTTTCACCATAGCCCTCTATGCGCTTCCAAATATCACTTTGCCAATTCCACAATAAATGTCTTAGCAAAAGACTTCTTGTGGGGAAAGCTGTAACTCTGTGAGATGATTTCACAGAACACAAAGAAGTTTCTCAGAAAGTTTCTTTCTCTTTGTTATCGGAGTTTATTTCCTTCGGCCCCATAGTCTTTAAAGGGATCCGAAATATCTGTTCTCAGATTCCACAGAAATAAGGCTAGCAAAGAGATCCACGAAATACAGATGTAACTCTGTGAGATGAATTAACAGAACACTAAGCAGTTTCTCAGAAAGCTTCTTTCCAGATTTCATCTGAGGATATTTCCTTTTTCACCATTGCCCTCTATGGGCTTCAAAATATCACTTTGCCAATTCCACAAGAACTGTCTTAGCGAAAGGCTTCTTGAGGGGAAAGCTGTAACTCTGTGAGATGATTTCACAGAACACAAAGAAGTTTCTCAGAAAGCTTCTTTCTCGTTGTTATCGGAGTTTATATCCTTTGGCCCTATAGTCTTCAAAGGGATCCGAAATATCTGTTCTCAGATTCCACAGAAATAAGGCTAGCAAAGAGAGCCACGAAATACAGATGTAACTCTGTGAGATGAATTAACAGAACACTAAGCAGTTTCTCAGAAAGCTTCTTTCCAGATTTCATCTGAGGATATTTCCATTTTCACCATTGCCCTCTATTGGCTTCAAAATATCACTTTGCCAAGTCAACAAGAACTGTCTTAGCGAAAGGCTTCTTGACGGGAAAGCTGTAACTCTGTGAGATGATTTCAAAGAACACAAAGAAGTTTCTCAGAAAGCTTCTTTCTCATTGTTATCGGAGTTTATATCCTTTGGCCCTATAGTCTTCAAAGGGATCCGAAATATCTGTTCTCAGATTCCACAGAAATAAGGCTAGCAAAGAGATCCGCGAAATACAGATGTAACTCTGTGAGATGAATTAACAGAACACTAAGCAGTTTCTCAGAAAGCTTCTTTCCAGATTTCATCTGAGGATATTTCATTTTTCACCATAGCCCTCTAGGCGCTTCCAAATATCACTTTGCCAATTCCACAATAAATGTCTTAGCGAAAGACTTCTTGTGGGGAAAGCTGTAACTCTGTGAGATGATTTCACAGAACACAAAGAAGTTTCTCAGAAAACTTCTTTCTCGTTGTTATCGGAGTTTATATCCTTTGGCCCTATAGTCTTCAAAGGGATCGGAAATATCTGTTCTCAGATTCCACAGAAATAAGGCTAGCAAAGAGATCCACGAAATACAAATGTAACTCTGTGAGATGAAATAACAGAACACTAAGCAGTTTCTCAGAAATCTTCTTTCCAGATTTCATCTGAGGATATTTCCTTTTTCACCGTAGCCCTCTATGCGATTCCAAATATCACTTTGCCAATTCCACAAGAAGTGTCTTAGCGAAAGGCTTCTTGAGGGGAAAGATGTAACTCTGTGAGATGATTTCACAGAACACAAAGAAGTTTCTCAGAAAGCTTCTTTCTCGTTGTTATCGGAGTTTATATCCTTTGGCCCTATAGTCTTCAAAGGGATCCGAAATATCTGTTCTCAGATTCCACACAAATAAGGCTAGCAAAGAGAGCCACGAAAGACAGATGTAACTCTGTGAGATGAATTAACAGAACACTAAGCAGTTTCTCAGAAAGCTTCTTTCCAGATTTCATCTGAGGATATTTCCTTTTTCACCATTGCCCTCTATGGGCTTCAAAATATCACTTTGCCAAGTCAACAAGAACTGTCTTAGCGAAAGACTTCTTGAGGGGAAAGCTGTAACTCTGTGAGATGATTTCACAGAACACAAAGAAGTTTCTCAGAAAGCTTCTTTCTCATTGTTATCGGAGTTTATATCCTTTGGCCCTATAGTCTTCAAAGGGATCCGAAATATCTGTTCTCAGATTCCACAGAAATAAGGCTAGCAAAGAGATCCGCGAAATACAGATGTAACTCTGTGAGATGAATTAACAGAACACTAAGCAGTTTGTCAGAAAGCTTCTTTCCAGATTTCATCTGAGGATATTTCCTTTTTCACCATAGCCCTCTATGCGCTTCCAAATATCACTTTGCCAATTCCACAATAAATGTCTTAGCGAAAGACTTCTTGTGGGGAAAGCTGTAACTCTGTGAGATGATTTCACAGAACACAAAGAAGTTTCTCAGAAAGATTCTTTCTCTTTGTTATCGGAGTTTATTTCCTTTGGCCCTATAGTCTTTAAAGGGATCCGAAATATCTGTTCTCAGATTCCACAGAAATAAGGCTAGCAAAGAGATCCGCGAAATACAGATGTAACTCTGTGAGATGAATTAACACAACACTAAGCAGTTTCTCAGAAAGCTTCTTTCCAGATTTCATCTGAGGATATTTCCTTTTTCACCATTGCCCTCTATGGGCTTCCAAATATCACTTTGCCAATTCCACAAGAACTGTCTTAGCGAAAGGCTTCTTGAGGGGAAAGCTGTAACTCTGTGAGATGATTTCACAGAACACAAAGAAGTTTCTCAGAAAGCTTCTTTCTCGTTGTTATCGGAGTTTATATCCTTTGGCCCTATAGTCTTCAAAGGGATCCGAAATATCTCTTCTCAGATTCCACAGAAATAAGGCTAGCAAAGAGATCCACGAAATACAGATGTAACTCTGTGAGATGAATTAACAGAACACTAAGCAGTTTCTCAGAAAGCTTCTTTCCAGATTTCATCTGAGGATATTTCCTTTTTCACCATAGCCCTCTATGCGCTTCCAAATATCACTTTGCCAATTCCACAATAAATGTCTTAGCGAAAGACTTCTTGTGGGGAAAGCTGTAACTCTGTGAGATGATTTCAGAGAACACAAAGAAGTTTCTCAGAAAGTTTCTTTCTCGTTGTTTTCGGAGTTTATATCCTTTGACCCTATAGTCTTCAAAGGGATCCGAAATATCTCTTCTCATTCCACAGAAATAAGGCTAGCAAAGTGATCCGCGAAATACAGATGTAACTCTGTGAGATGAATTAACAGAACACTAAGCAGTTTCTCAGAAAGCTTCTTTCCAGATTTCATCTGAGGATATTTCCTTTTTCACCATAGCCCTCTATGCGCTTCCAAATATCACTTTGCCAATTCCACAATAAATGTCTTAGCGAAAGACTTCTTGTGGGGAAAGCTGTAACTCTGTGAGATGATTTCACAGAACACAAAGAAGTTTCTCAGAAAGTTTCTTTATCTTTGTTATCAGAGTTTATTTCCTTTGGCCCTATAGTCTTTAAAGGGATCCGAAATATCTGTTCTCAGATTCCACAGAAATAAGGCTAGCAAAGAGATCCACGAAATACAGATGTAACTCTGTGAGATGAATTAACAGAACACTAAGCAGTTTCTCAGAAAGCTTCTTTCCAGATTTCATCTGAGGATATTTCCTTTTTCACCATTGCCCTCTATGGGCTTCCAAATATCACTTTGCCAATTCCACAAGAACTGTCTTAGCGAAAGGCTTCTTGAGGGGAAAGCTGTAACTCTGTGAGATGATTTCACAGAACACAAAGAAGTTTCTCAGAAAGCTTCTTTCTCGTTGTTATCGGAGTTTATATCCTTTGGCCCTATAGTCTTCAAAGGGATCCGAAATATCTGTTCTCAGATTCCACAGAAATAAGGCTAGCAAAGAGATCCACGAAATACAGATGTAACTCTGTGAGATGAATTAACAGAACACTAAGCAGTTTCTCAGATAGCTTCTTTCCAGATTTCATCTGATGATATTTCCTTTTTCACCATAGCCCTCTATGCGCTTCCAAATATCACTTTGCCAATCCACAATAAATGTCTTAGCGAAAGACTTCTTGTGGGGAAAGCTGTAACTCTGTGAGATGATTTCACAGAACACAAAGAAGTTTCTCAGAAAGCTTCTTTCTCGTTGTTATCGGAGTTTATATCCTTTGGCCCTATAGTCTTCAAAGGGATCCGAAATATCTCTTCTCAGATTCCACAGAAATAAGGCTAGCAAAGAGATCCACGAAATACAGATGTAACCCTGTGAGATGAATTAACAGAACACTAAGCAGTTTCTCAGAAAGCTTCTTTCCAGATTTCATCTGAGGATATTTCCTTTTTCACCATAGCCCTCTATGGGCTTCCAAATATCACTTTGCCTATTCCACAAGAACTGTCTTAGCGAAAGGCTTCTTGAGGGGAAAGCTGTAACTCTGTGAGATGATTTCACAGAACACAAAGAAGTTTTTCAGAAAGCTTCCTTCTCTTTCTTATCGGAGTTTATTTCCTTTGGCCCTATATTCATCAAAGGGATCCGAAATATCTCTTCTCAGATTCCACAGAAATAAGGCTAGCAAAGAGATCCACGAAATACAGATGTAACTCTGTGAGATGAATTAACAGAACACTAAGCAGTTTCTCAGAAAGCTTCTTTCCAGATTTCATCAGAGGATATTTCCTTTTTCACCATTGCCCTCTATGGGCTTCAAAATATCACTTTGCCAATTCCACAATAAATGTCTTAGCGAAAGACTTCTTGTGGGGAAAGTTGTAACTCTGTGAGATGATTTCACAGAACACAAAGAAGTTTCTCAGAAAGTTTCTTTCTCTTTGTTATCGGAGTTTATTTCCTTTGGCCCTATAGTCTTTAAAGGGATCCGAAATATCTGTTCTCAGATTCCACAGAAATAAGGCTAGCAAAGAGATCCACGAAATACAGATGTAACTCTGTGAGATGAATTAACAGAACACTAAGCAGTTTCTCAGAAAGCTTCTTTCCAGATTTCATCTGAGGATATTTCCTTTTTCACCATTGCCCTCTATGGGCTTCCAAATATCACTTTGCCAATTCCACAAGAACTGTCTTAGCGAAAGGCTTCTTGAGGGGAAAGCTGTAACTCTGTGAGATGATTTCACAGAACACAAAGAAGTTTCTCAGAAAGCTTCTTTCTCGTTGTTATCGGAGTTTATATCCTTTGGCCCTATAGTCTTCAAAGGGATCCGAAATATCTCTTCTCAGATTCCACAGAAATAAGGCTAGCAAAGAGATCCACGAAATACAGATGTAACTCTGTGAGATGAATTAACAGAACACTAAGCAGTTTCTCAGAAATTTTCTTTCCAGATTTCATCTGAGGATATTTCCTTTTTCACCATAGCCCTCTATGCGCTTCCAAATATCACTTTGCCAATTCCACAATAAATGTCTTAGCGAAAGACTTCTTGTGGGGAAAGCTGTAACTCTGTGAGATGATTTCACAGAATACAAAGAAGTTTCTCAGAAAGCTTCTTTCTCGTTGTTATCGGAGTTTATATACTTTGGCCCTCTAGTCTTCAAAAGGATCCGAAATATCTCTTCTCAGATTCCACAGAAATAAGGCTAGCAAAGAGATCCACGAAATACAGATGTAACTCTGTGAGATGAATTAACAGAACACTAAGCAGTTTCTCAGAAAGCTTCTTTCCAGATTTCATCTGAGGATATTTCCTTTTTCACCATTGCCCTCTACGGGCTTCCAAATATCACTTTGCCAATTCCACAAGAACTGTCTTAGCGAAAGACTTCTTGAGGGGAAAGCTGTAACTCTGTGAGATGATTTCACAGAACACAAAGAAGTTTCTCAGAAAGCTTCTTTCTCGTTGTTATCGGAGTTTATATCCTTTGGCCCTATAGTCTTCAAAGGGATCCGAAATATCTCTTCTCAGATTCCACAGAAATAAGGCTAGCAAAGAGATCCACGAAATACAGAGGTAACTCTGTGAGATGAATTAACAGAACACTAAGCAGTTTCTCAGAAAGCTTCTTTCCAGATTTCATCTGAGGATATTTCCTTTTTCACCATAGCCCTCTATGCGCTTCCAAATATCACTTTGCCAATTCCACAATAAATGTCTTAGCGAAAGACTTCTTGTGGGGAAAGCTGTAACTCTGTGAGATGATTTCACAGAACACAAAGAAGTTTCTCAGAAAGCTTCTTTCTCGTTGTTATCGGAGTTTATATCCTTTGGCCCTATAGTCTTTAAAGGGATCCGAAATATCTGTTCTCAGATTCCACAGAAATAAGGCTAGCAAAGAGATCCACGAAATACAGATGTAACTCTGTGAGATGAATTAACAGAACACTAAGCAGTTTCTCAGAAAGCTTCTTTCCAGATTTCATCTGAGGATATTTCCTTTTTCACCATTGCCCTCAATGGGCTTCCAAATATCACTTTGCCAATTCCACAAGAACTGTCTTAGCGAAAGGCTTCTTGAGGGGAAAGCTGTAACTCTGTGAGATGATTTCACAGAACACAAAGAAGTTTCTCAGAAAGCTTCTTTCTCGTTGTTATCGGAGTTTATATCCTTTGGCCCTATAGTCTTCAAAGGGATCCGAAATATCTGTTCTCAGATTCCACAGAAATAAGGCTAGCAAAGAGATCCACGAAATACAGATGTAACTCTGTGAGATGAATTAACAGAACACTAAGCAGTTTCTCAGAAAGCTTCTTTCCAGATTTCATCTGAGGATATTTCCTTTTTCACCATAGCCCTCTATGGGCTTCCAAATATCACTTTTCCAATTCCACAATAAATGTCTTAGCGAAAGACTTCTTGTGGGGAAAGCTGTAACTCTGTGAGATGATTTCGCAGAACACAAAGAAGTTTCTCAGAAAGCTTCTTTCTCGTTGTTATCGGAGTTTATATACTTTGGCCCTATAGTCTTCAAAAGGATCCGAAATATCTCTTCTCAGATTCCACAGAAATAAGGCTAGCAAAGAGATCCACGAAATACAGATGTAACTCTGTGAGATGAATTAACAGAACACTAAGCAGTTTCTCAGAAAGCTTCTTTCCAGATTTCATCTGAGGATATTTCCTTTTTCACCATTGCCCTCTATGGGCTTCCAAATATCACTTTGCCAATTCCACAAGAACTGTCTTAGCGAAAGACTTCTTGAGGGGAAAGCTGTAACTCTGTGAGATGATTTCACAGAACACAAAGAAGTTTCTCAGAAAGCTTCTTTCTCGTTGTTATCGGAGTTTATATCCTTTGGCCCTATAGTCTTCAAAGGAATCCGAAATATCTCTTCTCAGATTCCACAGAAATAAGGCTAGCAAAGAGATCCACGAAATACAGATGTAACTCTGTGAGATGAATTAACAGAACACTAAGCAGTTTCTCAGAAAGCTTCTTTCCAGATTTCATCTGAGGATATTTCCTTTTTCACCATAGCCCTCTATGCGCTTCCAAATATCACTTTGCCAATTCCACAATAAATGTCTTAGCGAAAGACTTCTTGTGGGGAAAGCTGTAACTCTGTGAGATGATATCACAGAACACAAAGAAGTTTCTCAGAAAGCTTCTTTCTCGTTGTTATCGGAGTTTATATCCTTTGGCCCTATAGTCTTCAAAGGGATCCGAAATATCTCTTCTCAGATTCCACAGAAATAAGGCTAGCAAAGAGATCCACGAAATACAGATGTAACTCTGTGAGATGAATTAACAGAACACTAAGCAGTTTCTCAGAAAGCTTCTTTCCAGATTTCATCTGAGGATATTTCCTTTTTCACCATAGCCCTCTATGCGCTTCCAAATATCACTTTGCCAATTCCACAATAAATGTCTTAGCGAAAGACTTCTTGTGGGGAAAGCTGTAACTCTGTGAGATGATTTCACAGAACACAAAGAAGTTTCTCAGAAAGCTTCTTTCTCGTTGTTATCGGAGTTTATATCCTTTGGCCCTATAGTCTTCAAAGGGATCTGAAATATCTCTTCTCAGATTCCACAGAAATAAGGCTAGCAAAGAGATCCACGAAATACAGATGTAACTCTGTGAGAGGAATTAACAGAACACTAAGCAGTTTCTCAGAAAGCTTCTTTCCAGATTTCATCTGAGGATATTTCCTTTTTCACCATAGCCTTCTATGCGCTTCAAAATATCACTTTGCCAATTCCACAATAAATGTCTTAGCGAAAGACTTCTTGTGGGGAAAGCTGTAACTCTGTGAGATGATTTCACAGAACACAAAGAAGATTCTCAGAAAGCTTCTTTCTCGTTGTTATCGGAGTTTATATCCTTTGGCCCTATAGTCTTCAAACGGATCCGAAATATCTCTTCTCAGATTCCACAGAAATAAGGCTAGCAAAGAGATCCACGAAATACAGATGTAACCCTGTGAGGTGAATTAACAGAACACTAAGCAGTTTCTCAGAAATCTTCTTTCCAGATTTCATCTGAGGATATTTCCTTTTTCACCATAGCCCTCTATGGGCTTCCAAATATCACTTTGCCTATTCCACAAGAACTGTCTTAGCGAAAGGATTCTTGAAGGGAAAGCTGTAACTCTGTGAGATGATTTCACAGAACACAAAGAAGTTTTTCAGAAAGCTTCCTTCTCTTTCTTATCGGAGTTTATTTCCTTTGGCCATATATTCATCAAAGGGATCCGAAATATCTCTTCTCAGATTCCACAGAAATAAGGCTAGCAAAGAGATCCAGGAAATACAGATGTAACTCTGTGAGATGAATTAACAGAACACTAAGCAGTTTCTCAGAAAGCTTCTTTCCAGATTTCATCTGAGGATATTTCCTTTTTCACCATTGCCCTCTATGGGCTTCAAAATATCACTTTGCCAATTCCACAATAAATGTCTTAGCGAAAGACTTCTTGTGGGGAAAGTTGTAACTCTGTGAGATGATTTCACAGAACACAAAGAAGTTTCTTAGAAAGTTTCTTTCTCTTTGTTTTCGGAGTTTATTTCCTTTGGCCCTATAGTCTTTAAAGGGATTGAAATATCTGTTCTCAGATTCCACAGAAATAAGGCTAGCAAAGAGATCCACGAAATACAGATGTAACTCTGTGAGATGAATTAACAGAATACTAAGCAGTTTCTCAGAAAGCTTCTTTCCAGATTTCATCTGAGGATATTTCCTTTTTCACCATAGCCCTCTATGGGCTTCCAAATATCACTTTGCCAATTCCACAAGAACTGTCTTAGCGAAAGGCTTCTTGAGGGGAAAGCTGTAACTCTGTGAGATGATTTCACAGAACACAAAGAAGTTTCTCAGAAAGCTTCTTTCTCGTTGTTATCGGAGTTTATATCCTTTGGCCCTATAGTCTTCAAAGGGATCCGAAATATCTGTTCTCAGATTCCACAGAAATAAGGCTAGCAAAGAGATCCACGAAATACAGATGTAACTCTGTGAGATGAATTAACAGAACACTAAGCAGTTTCTCAGATAGCTTCTTTCCAGATTTCATCTGATGATATTTCCTTTTTCACCATAGCCCTCTATGCGCTTCCAAATATCACTTTGCCAATCCACAATAAATGTCTTAGCGAAAGACTTCTTGTGGGGAAAGCTGTAACTCTGTGAGATGATTTCACAGAACACAAAGAAGTTTCTCAGAAAGCTTCTTTCTCGTTGTTATCGGAGTTTATATCCTTTGGCCCTATAGTCTTCAAAGGGATCCGAAATATCTCTTCTCAGATTCCACAGAAATAAGGCTAGCAAAGAGATCCACGAAATACAGATGTAACTCTGTGAGATGAATTAACAGAACACTAAGCAGTTTCTCAGAAAGCTTCTTTCCAGATTTCATCTGAGGATATTTCCTTTTTCACCATTGCCCTCTATGGGCTTCAAAATATCACTTTGCCAATTCCACAAGAACTGTCTTAGCGAAAGACTTCTTGAGGGGAACGCTGTAACTCTGTGAGATGATTTCACAGAACACAAAGAAGTTTCTCAGAAAGCTTCCTTCTCTTTCTTATCGGAGTTTATATCCTTTGGCCCTATATTCATCAAAGGGATCCGAAATATCTCTTCTCAGATTCCACAGAAATAAGGCTAGCAAAGAGATCCACGAAATACAGATGTAACTCTGTGAGATGAATTAACGGAACACTAAGCAGTTTCTCAGAAAGCTTCTTTCCAGATTTCATCTGAGGATATTTCCTTTTTCACCATTGCCCTCTATGGGCTTCCAAATATCACTTTGCCAATTCCACAGGAACTGTCTTAGCGAAAGGCTTCTTGAGGGGAAAGCTGTAACTCTGTGAAATGATTTCACAGAACACAAAGAAGTTTCTCAGAAAGTTTCTTTCTCTTTGTTATCGGAGTTTATTTCCTTTGGCCCTATAGTCTTTAAAGGGATCCGAAATATCTGTTCTCAGATTCCACAGAAATAAGGCTAGCAAAGAGATCCGCGAAATACAGATGTAACTCTGTGAGATGAATTAACAGAACACTAAGCAGTTTCTCAGAAAGCTTCTTTCCAGATTTCATCTGAGGATATTTCCTTTTTCACCATTGCCCTCTATGGGCTTCCAAATATCACTTTGCCAATTCCACAAGAACTGTCTTAGCGAAAGGCTTCTTGAGGGAAAGCTGTAACTCTGTGAGATGATTTCACAGAACACAAAGATGTTTCTCAGAAAGCTTCCTTCTCTTTCTTATCGGAGTTTATATCCTTTGGCCCTATATTCATCAAAGGGATCCGAAATATCTGTTCTCAGATTCCACAGAAATAAGGCTAGCAAAGAGATCCGCGAAATACAGATGTAACTCTGTGAGATGAATTAACAGAACACTAAGCAGTTTCTCAGAAAGCTTCTTTCCAGATTTCATCGGAGGATATTTCCTTTTTCACCATAGCCCTCTATGCGCTTCCAAATATCACTTTGCTAATTCCACAATAAATGTCTTAGGGAAAGACTTCTTGTGGGGAAAGCTGTAACTCTGTGAGATGATTTCACAGAACACAAAGAAGTTTCTCAGAAAGCTTCTTTCTCGTTGTTATCGGAGTTTATATACTTTGGCCCTATAGTCTTCAAAGGGATCCGAAATATCTGTTCTCAGATTCCACAGAAATAAGGCTAGCAAAGAGATCCACGAAATACAGATGTAACTCTGTGAGATGAATTAACAGAACACTAAGCAGTTTCTCAGAAAGCTTCTTTCCAGATTTCATCTGAGGATATTTCCTTTTTCACCATAGCTCTCTATGCGCTTCCAAATATCACTTTGCCAATTCCACAATAAATGTCTTAGCGAAAGACTTCTTGTGGGGAAAGCTGTAACTCTGTGAGATGATATCACAGAACACAAAGAAGTTTCTCAGAAAGCTTCTTTCTCGTTGTTATCGGAGTTTATATCCTTTGGCCCTATAGTCTTCAAAGGGATCCGAAATATCTCTTCTCAGATTCCACAGAAATAAGGCTAGCAAAGAGATCCACGAAATACAGATGTAACTCTGTGAGATGAATTAACAGAACACTAAGCAGTTTCTCAGAAAGCTTCTTTCCAGATTTCATCTGAGGATATTTCCTTTTTCACCATAGCCCTCTATGCGCTTCCAAATATCACTTTGCCAATTCCACAATAAATGTCTTAGCGAAAGACTTCTTGTGGGGAAAGCTGTAACTCTGTGAGATGATTTCACAGAACACAAAGAAGTTTCTCAGAAAGCTTCTTTCTCGTTGTTATCGGAGTTTATATCCTTTGGCCCTATAGTCTTCAAAGGGATCCGAAATATCTCTTCTCAGATTCCACAGAAATAAGGCTAGCAAAGAGATCCACGAAATACAGATGTAACTCTGTGAGAGGAATTAACAGAACACTAAGCAGTTTCTCAGAAAGCTTCTTTCCAGATTTCATCTGAGGATATTTCATTTTTCACCATAGCCCTCTATGCGCTTCAAAATATCACTTTGCCAATTCCACAATAAATGTCTTAGCGAAAGACTTCTTGTGGGGAAAGCTGTAACTCTGTGAGATGATTTCACAGAACACAAAGAAGATTCTCAGAAAGCTTCTTTCTCGTTGTTATCGGAGTTTATATCCTTTGGCCCTATAGTCTTCAAACGGATCCGAAATATCTCTTCTCAGATTCCACAGAAATAAGGCTAGCAAAGAGATCCACGAAATACAGATGTAACCCTGTGAGATGAATTAACAGAACACTAAGCAGTTTCTCAGAAATCTTCTTTCCAGATTTCATCTGAGGATATTTCCTTTTTCACCATAGCCCTCTATGGGCTTCCAAATATCACTTTGCCTATTCCACAAGAACTGTCTTAGCGAAAGGATTCTTGAGGGGAAAGCTGTAACTCTGTGAGATGATTTCACAGAACACAAAGAAGTTTTTCAGAAAGCTTCCTTCTCTTTCTTATCGGAGTTTATTTCCTTTGGCCATATATTCATCAAAGGGATCCGAAATATCTCTTCTCAGATTCCACAGAAATAAGGCTAGCAAAGAGATCCAGGAAATACAGATGTAACTCTGTGAGATGAATTAACAGAACACTAAGCAGTTTCTCAGAAAGCTTCTTTCCAGATTTCATCTGAGGATATTTCCTTTTTCACCATTGCCCTCTATGGGCTTCAAAATATCACTTTGCCAATTCCACAATAAATGTCTTAGCGAAAGACTTCTTGTGGGGAAAGTTGTAACTCTGTGAGATGATTTCACAGAACACAAAGAAGTTTCTTAGAAAGTTTCTTTCTCTTTGTTTTCGGAGTTTATTTCCTTTGGCCCTATAGTCTTTAAAGGGATCGAAATATCTGTTCTCAGATTCCACAGAAATAAGGCTAGCAAAGAGATCCACGAAATACAGATGTAACTCTGTGAGATGAATTAACAGAATACTAAGCAGTTTCTCAGAAAGCTTCTTTCCAGATTTCATCTGAGGATATTTCCTTTTTCACCATAGCCCTCTATGGGCTTCCAAATATCACTTTGCCAATTCCACAAGAACTGTCTTAGCGAAAGGCTTCTTGAGGGGAAAGCTGTAACTCTGTGAGATGATTTCACAGAACACAAAGAAGTTTCTCAGAAAGCTTCTTTCTCATTGTTATCGGAGTTTATATCCTTTGGCCCTATAGTCTTCAAAGGGATCCGAAATATCTCTTCTCAGATTCCACAGAAATAAGGCTAGCAAAGAGATCCACGAAATACAGATGTAACTCTGTGAGATGAATTAACAGAACACTAAGCAGTTTCTCAGATAGCTTCTTTCCAGATTTCATCTGATGATATTTCCTTTTTCACCATAGCCCTCTATGCGCTTCCAAATATCACTTTGCCAATCCACAATAAATGTCTTAGCGAAAGACTTCTTGTGGGGAAAGCTGTAACTCTGTGAGATGATTTCACAGAACACAAAGAAGTTTCTCAGAAAGCTTCTTTCTCGTTGTTATCGGAGTTTATATCCTTTGGCCCTATAGTCTTCAAAGGGATCCGAAATATCTCTTCTCAGATTCCACAGAAATAAGGCTAGCAAAGAGATCCACGAAATACAGATGTAACTCTGTGAGATGAATTAACAGAACACTAAGCAGTTTCTCAGAAAGCTTCTTTCCAGATTTCATCTGAGGATATTTCCTTTTTCACCATTGCCCTCTATGGGCTTCCAAATATCACTTTGCCAATTCCACAAGAACTGTCTTAGCGAAAGACTTCTTGAGGGGAACGCTGTAACTCTGTGAGATGATTTCACAGAACACAAAGAAGTTTCTCAGAAAGCTTCCTTCTCTTTCTTATCGGAGTTTATATCCTTTGGCCCTATATTCATCAAAGGGATCCGAAATATCTCTTCTCAGATTCCACAGAAATAAGGCTAGCAAAGAGATCCACGAAATACAGATGTAACTCTGTGAGATGAATTAACAGAACACTAAGCAGTTTCTCAGAAAGCTTCTTTCCAGATTTCATCTGAGGATATTTCCTTTTTCACCATTGCCCTCTATCGGCTTCCAAGTATCACTTTGCCAATTCCACAGGAACTGTCTTAGCGAAAGGCTTCTTGAGGGGAAAGCTGTAACTCTGTGAGATGATTTCACAAAACACAAAGAAGTTTCTCAGAAAGCTTCTTTCTCGTTGTTATCGGAGTTTATATCCTTTGGCCCTATAGTCTTCAAAGGGATCCGAAATATCTGTTCTCAGATTCCACAGAAATAAGGCTAGCAAAGAGAGCCACGAAATACAGATGTAACTCTGTGAGATGAATTAACAGACACTAAGCAGTTTCTCAGAAAGCTTCTTTCCAGATTTCATCTGAGGATATTTCCTTTTTCACCATTGCCCTCTATTGGCTTCAAAATATCACTTTGCCAAGTCAACAAGAACTGTCTTAGCGAAAGGCTTCTTGACGGGAAAGCTGTAACTCTGTGAGATGATTTCAAAGAACACAAAGAAGTTTCTCAGAAAGCTTCTTTCTCATTGTTATCGGAGTTTATATCCTTTGGCCCTATAGTCTTCAAAGGGATCCGAAATATCTGTTCTCAGATTCCACAGAAATAAGGCTAGCAAAGAGATCCGCGAAATACAGATGTAACTCTGTGAGATGAATTAACAGAACACTAAGCAGTTTCTCAGAAAGCTTCTTTCCAGATTTCATCTGAGGATATTTCATTTTTCACCATAGCCCTCTAGGCGCTTCCAAATATCACTTTGCCAATTCCACAATAAATGTCTTAGCGAAAGACTTCTTGTGGGGAAAGCTGTAACTCTGTGAGATGATTTCACAGAACACAAAGAAGTTTCTCAGAAAGATTCTTTCTCTTTGTTATCGGAGTTTATTTCCTTTGGCCCTATAGTCTTTAAAGGGATCCGAAATATCTGTTCTCAGATTCCACAGAAATAAGGCTAGCAAAGAGATCCGCGAAATACAGATGTAACTCTGTGAGATGAATTAACACAACACTAAGCAGTTTCTCAGAAAGCTTCTTTCCAGATTTCATCTGACGATATTTCCTTTTTCACCATTGCCCTCTATGGGCTTCCAAATATCACTTTGCCAATTCCACAAGAACTGTCTTAGCGAAAGGCTTCTTGAGGGGAAAGCTGTAACTCTGTGAGATGATTTCACAGAACACAAAGAAGTTTCTCAGAAAGCTTCTTTTTCTTTGTTATCGGAGTTTATATCCTTTGGCGCTATAGTCTTCAAAGGGATCCGAAATATCTCTTCTCAGATTCCACAGAAATAAGGCTAGCAAAGAGATCCACGAAATACAGATGTAACTCTGTGAGATGAATTAACAGAACACTAAGCAGTTTCTCAGAAAGCTTCTTTCCAGATTTCATCTGAGGATATTTCCTTTTTCACCATAGCCCTCTATGCGCTTCCAAATATCACTTTGCCAATTCCACAATAAATGTCTTAGCGAAAGACTTCTTGTGGGGAAAGCTGTAACTCTGTGAGATGATTTCAGAGAACACAAAGAAGTTTCTCAGAAAGTTTCTTTCTCGTTGTTTTCGGAGTTTATATCCTTTGACCCTATAGTCTTCAAAGGGATCCGAAATATCTCTTCTCATTCCACAGAAATAAGGCTAGCAAAGTGATCCGCGAAATACAGATGTAACTCTGTGAGATGAATTAACAGAACACTAAGCAGTTTCTCAGAAAGCTTCTTTCCAGATTTCATCTGAGGATATTTCCTTTTTCACCATAGCCCTCTATGCGCTTCCAAATATCACTTTGCCAATTCCACAATAAATGTCTTAGCGAAAGACTTCTTGTGGGGAAAGCTGTAACTCTGTGAGATGATTTCACAGAACACAAAGAAGTTTCTCAGAAAGTTTCTTTCTCTTTGTTATCGGAGTTTATTTTCTTTGGCCCTATAGTCTTTAAAGGGATCCGAAATATCTGTTCTCAGATTCCACAGAAATAAGGCTAGCAAAGAGATCCACGAAATACAGATGTAACTCTGTGAGATGAATTAACAGAACACTAAGCAGTTTCTCAGAAAGCTTCTTTCCAGATTTCATCTGAGGATATTTCCTTTTTCACCATTGCCCTCTATGGGCTTCCAAATATCACTTTGCCAATTCCACAAGAACTGTCTTAGCGAAAGGCTTCTTGAGGGGAAAGCTGTAACTCTGTGAGATGATTTCACAGAACACAAAGAAGTTTCTCAGAAAGCTTCTTTCTCGTTGTTATCGGAGTTTATATCCTTTGGCCCTATAGTCTTCAAAGGGATCCGAAATATCTGTTCTCAGATTCCACAGAAATAAGGCTAGCAAAGAGATCCACGAAATACAGATGTAACTCTGTGAGATGAATTAACAGAACACTAAGCAGTTTCTCAGATAGCTTCTTTCCAGATTTCATCTGATGATATTTCCTTTTTCACCATAGCCCTCTATGCGCTTCCAAATATCACTTTGCCAATCCACAATAAATGTCTTAGCGAAAGACTTCTTCTGGGGAAAGCTGTAACTCTGTGAGATGATTTCACAGAACACAAAGAAGTTTCTCAGAAAGCTTCTTTCTCGTTGTTATCGGAGTTTATATCCTTTGGCCCT
Organism: Macaca nemestrina; assembly: GCF_043159975.1. Lineage (NCBI taxonomy): Eukaryota > Metazoa > Chordata > Mammalia > Primates > Cercopithecidae > Macaca > Macaca nemestrina. The sequence continues at coordinate 34,135,416 of NC_092143.1, forward strand.
ATAGTCTTAAAAGGGATCCGAAATATCTGTTCTCAGATTCCACAGAAATAAGGCTAGCAAAGAGATCCACGAAATACAGATGTAACTCTGTGAGATGAATTAACAGAACACTAAGCAGTTTCTCAGAAAGCTTCTTTCCAGATTTCATCTGAGGATATTTCCTTTTTCACCATTGCCCTCTATGGGCTTCCAAATATCACTTTGCCAATTCCACAAGAACTGTCTTAGCGAAAGACTTCTTGAGGGGAACGCTGTAACTCTGTGAGATGATTTCACAGAACACAAAGAAGTTTCTCAGAAAGCTTCCTTCTCTTTCTTATCGGAGTTTACATCCTTTGGCCCTATATTCATCAAAGGGATCCGAAATATCTCTTCTCAGATTCCACAGAAATAAGGCTAGCAAAGACATCCACGAAATACAGATGTAACTCTGTGAGATGAATTAACAGAACACTAAGCAGTTTCTCAGAAAGCTTCTTTCCAGATTTCATCTGAGGATATTTCCTTTTTCACCATTGCCCTCTATGGGCTTCCAAATATCACTTTGCCAATTCCACAGGAACTGTCTTAGCGAAAGGCTTCTTGAGGGGAAAGCTGTAACTCTGTGAAATGATTTCACAGAACACAAAGAAGTTTCTCAGAAAGTTTCTTTCTCTTTGTTATCGGAGTTTATTTCCTTTGGCCCTATAGTCTTTAAAGGGATCCGAAATATCTGTTCTCAGATTCCACAGAAATAAGGCTAGCAAAGAGATCCGCGAAATACAGATGTAACTCTGTGAGATGAATTAACAGAACACTAAGCAGTTTCTCAGAAAGCTTCTTTCCAGATTTCATCTGAGGATATTTCCTTTTTCACCATAGCCCTCTATGCGCTTCCAAATATCACTTTGCCAATTCCACAATAAATGTCTTAGCGAAAGACTTCTTGTGGGGAAAGCTGTAACTCTGTGAGATGATTTCACAGAACACAAAGAAGTTTCTCAGAAAGTTTCTTTCTCTTTGTTATCGGAGTTTATTTCCTTTGGCCCCATAGTCTTTAAAGGGATCCGAAATATCTGTTCTCAGATTCCACAGAAATAAGGCTAGCAAAGAGATCCACGAAATACAGATGTAACTCTGTGAGATGAATTAACAGAACACTAAGCAGTTTCTCAGAAAGCTTCTTTCCAGATTTCATCTGAGGATATTTCCTTTTTCACCATTGCCCTCCATGGGCTTCAAAATATCACTTTGCCAATTCCACAAGAACTGTCTTAGCGAAAGTCTTCTTGAGGGAAAAGCTGTAACGCTGTGAGATGATTTCACAGAACACAAAGAAGTTTCTCAGAAAGCTTCTTTCTCGTTGTTATCGGAGTTTATATCCTTTGGCCCTATAGTCTTCAAAGGGATCCGAAATATCTGTTCTCAGATTCCACAGAAATAAGGCTAGCAAAGAGAGCCACGAAATACAGATGTAACTCTGTGAGATGAATTAACAGAACACTAAGCAGTTTCTCAGAAAGCTTCTTTCCAGATTTCATCTGAGGATATTTCCTTTTTCACCATTGCCCTCTATTGGCTTCAAAATATCACTTTGCCAAGTCAACAAGAACTGTCTTAGCGAAAGGCTTCTTGACGGGAAAGCTGTAACTCTGTGAGATGATTTCAAAGAACACAAAGAAGTTTCTCAGAAAGCTTCTTTCTCATTGTTATCGGAGTTTATATCCTTTGGCCCTATAGTCTTCAAAGGGATCCGAAATATCTGTTCTCAGATTCCACAGAAATAAGGCTAGCAAAGAGATCCGCGAAATACAGATGTAACTCTGTGAGATGAATTAACAGAACACTAAGCAGTTTCTCAGAAAGCTTCTTTCCAGATTTCATCTGAGGATATTTCATTTTTCACCATAGCCCTCTATGCGCTTCCAAATATCACTTTGCCAATTCCACAATAAATGTCTTAGCGAAAGACTTCTTGTGGGGAAAGCTGTAACTCTGTGAGATGATTTCACAGAACACAAAGAAGTTTCTCAGAAAACTTCTTTCTCGTTGTTTTCGGAGTTTATATCCTTTGGCCCTATAGTCTTCAAAGGGATCGGAAATATCTGTTCTCAGATTCCAGAGAAATAAGGCTAGCAAAGAGATCCACGAAATACAAATGTAACTCTGTGAGATGAAATAACAGAACACTAAGCAGTTTCTCAGAAATCTTCTTTCCAGATTTCATCTGAGGATATTTCCTTTTTCACCGTAGCCCTGTATGCGATTCCAAATATCACTTTGCCAATTCCACAAGAACTGTCTTAGCGAAAGGCTTCTTGAGGGGAAAGCTGTAACTCTGTGAGATGATTTCACAGAACACAAAGAAGTTTCTCAGAAAGCTTCTTTCTCGTTGTTATCGGAGTTTATATCCTTTGGCCCTATAGTCTTCAAAGGGATCCGAAATATCTGTTCTCAGATTCCACAGAAATAAGGCTAGCAAAGAGAGCCACGAAAGACAGATGTAACTCTGTGAGATGAATTAACAGAACACGAAGCAGTTTCTCAGAAAGCTTCTTTCCAGATTTCATCTGAGGATATTTCCTTTTTCACCATTGCCCTCTATGGGCTTCAAAATATCACTTTGCCAAGTCAACAAGAACTGTCTTAGCGAAAGACTTCTTGAGGGGAAAGCTGTAACTCTGTGAGATGATTTCACAGAACACAAAGAAGTTTCTCAGAAAGCTTCTTTCTCATTGTTATCGGAGTTTATATCCTTTGGCCCTATAGTCTTCAAAGGGATCCGAAATATCTGTTCTCAGATTCCACAGAAATAAGGCTAGCAAAGAGATCCGCGAAATACAGATGTAACTCTGTGAGATGAATTAACAGAACACTAAGCAGTTTGTCAGAAAGCTTCTTTCCAGATTTCATCTGAGGATATTTCCTTTTTCACCATAGCCCTCTATGCGCTTCCAAATATCACTTTGCCAATTCCACAATAAATGTCTTAGCGAAAGGCTTCTTGAGGGGAAAGCTGTAACTCTGTGAGATGATTTCACAGAACACAAAGAAGTTTCTCAGAAAGTTTCTTTCTCTTTGTTATCGGAGTTTATTTCCTTTGGCTCTATAGTCTTTAAAGGGATCCGAAATATCTGTTCTCAGATTCCACAGAAATAAGGCTAGCAAAGAGATCCGCGAAATACAGATGTAACTCTGTGAGATGAATTAACACAACACTAAGCAGTTTCTCTGAAAGCTTCTTTCCAGATTTCATCTGAGGATATTTCCTTTTTCACCATTGCCCTATATGGGCTTCCAAATATCAGTTTGCCAATTCCACAAGAACTGTCTTAGCGAAAGGCTTCTTGAGGGGAAAGCTGTAACTCTGTGAGATGATTTCACAGAACACAAAGAAATTTCTCAGAAAGCTTCTTTCTCGTTGTTATCGGAGTTTATATCCTTTGGCCCTATAGTCTTCAAAGGGATCCGAAATATCTCTTCTCAGATTCCACAGAAATAAGGCTAGCAAAGAGATCCACGAAATACAGATGTAACTCTGAGAGATAAATTAACAGAACACTAAGCAGTTTCTCAGAAAGCTTCTTTCCAGATTTCATCTGAGGATATTTCCTTTTTCACCATAGCCCTCTATGCGCTTCCAAATATCACTTTGCCAATTCCACAATAAATGTCTTAGCGAAAGACTTCTTGTGGGGAAAGCTGTAACTCTGTGAGATGATTTCAGAGAACACAAAGAAGTTTCTCAGAAAGTTTCTTTCTCGTTGTTTTCGGAGTTTATATCCTTTGACCCTATAGTCTTCAAAGGCATCCGAAATATCTCTTCTCATTCCACAGAAATAAGGCTAGCAAAGTGATCCGCGAAATACAGATGTAACTCTGTGAGATGAATTAACAGAACACTAAGCAGTTTCTCAGAAAGCTTCTTTCCAGATTTCATCTGAGGATATTTCCTTTTTCACCATATCCCTCTATGCGCTTCCAAATATCACTTTGCCAATTCCACAATAAATGTCTTAGCGAAAGACTTCTTGTGGGGAAAGCTGTAACTCTGTGAGATGATTTCACAGAACACAAAGAAGTTTCTCAGAAAGTTTCTTTCTCTTTGTTATCGGAGTTTATTTCCTTTGGCCCTATAGTCTTTAAAGGGATCCGAAATATCTCTTCTCAGATTCCACAGAAATAAGGCTAGCAAAGAGATCCACGAAATACAGATGTAACTCTGTGAGATGAATTAACAGAACACTAAGCAGTTTCTCAGAAAGCTTCTTTCCTGATTTCATCTGAGGATATTTCCTTTTTCACCATTGCCCTCTATGGGTTTCCAAATATCACTTTGCCAATTCCACAAGAACTGTCTTAGCGAAAGGCTTCTTGAGGGGAAAGCTGTAACTCTGTGAGATGATTTCACAGAACACAAAGAAGTTTCTCAGAAAGCTTCTTTCTCGTTGTTATCGGAGTTTATATCCTTTGGCCCTATAGTCTTCAAAGGGATCCGAAATATCTCTTCTCAGATTCCACAGAAATAAGGCTAGCAAAGAGAGCCACGAAATACACATGTTACTCTGTGAGATGAATTAACAGAACACTAAGCAGTTTCTCAGAAAGCTTCTTTCCAGATTTCATCTGAGGATATTTCCTTTTTCACCATTGCCCTCTATTGGCTTCAAAATATCACTTTGCCAAGTCAACAAGAACTGTCTTAGCGAAAGGCTTCTTGACGGGAAAGCTGTAACTCTGTGAGATGATTTCAAAGAACACAAAGAAGTTTCTCAGAAAGCTTCTTTCTCATTGTTATCGGAGTTTATATCCTTTGGCCCTATAGTCTTCAAAGGGATCCGAAATATCTGTTCTCAGATTCCACAGAAATAAGGCTAGCAAAGAGATCCGCGAAATACAGATGTAACTCTGTGAGATGAATTAACAGAACACTAAGCAGTTTCTCAGAAAGCTTCTTTCCAGATTTCATCTGAGGATATTTCATTTTTCACCATAGCCCTCAATGGGCTTCCAAATATCACTTTGCCAATTCCACAAGAACTGTCTTAGCGAAAGGCTTCTTGAGGGGAAAGCTGTAACTCTGTGAGATGATTTCACAGAACACAAAGAAGTTTCTCAGAAAGCTTCCTTCTCTTTCTTATCGGAGTTTATTTCCTTTGGCCCTATATTCATCAAAGGGATCCGAAATATCTCTTCTCAGATTCCACAGAAATAAGGCTAGCAAAGAGATCCACGAAATACAGATGTAACTCTGTGAGATGAATTAACAGAACACTAAGCAGTTTCTCAGAAAGCTTCCTTCTCTTTCTTATCGGAGTTTATTTCCTTTGGCCCTATATTCATCAAAGGGATCCGAAATATCTCTTCTCAGATTCCACAGAAATAAGGCTAGCAAGGAGATCCACGAAATACAGATGTAACTCTGTGAGATGAATTAACAGAACACTAAGCAGTTTCTCAGAAAGCTTCTTTCCAGATTTCATCTGAGGATATTTCCTTTTTCACCATTGCCCACTATGGGCTTCCAAATATCACTTTGCCAATTCCACAAGAACTGTCTTAGCGAAAGACTTCTTGAGGGGAAAGCTGTAACTCTGTGAGATGATTTCACAGAACACAAAGAAGTTTCTCAGAAAGATTCTTTCTCGTTGTTATTGGAGTTTATATCCTTTGGCCCTATATTCATCAAAGGGATCCGAAATATCTCTTCTCAGATTCCACAGAAATAAGGCTAGCAAAGACGTCCACGAAATACAGATGCAACTCTGTGAGATGAATTAACAGAATACTAAGCAGTTTCTCAGAAAGCTTCTTTCCAGATTTCATCTGAGGATATTTCCTTTTTCACCATAGCCCTCTATGGGCTTCCAAATATCACTTTGCCAATTCCACAAGAACTGTCTTAGCGAAAGGCTTCTTGAGGGGAAAGCTGTAACTCTGTGAGATGATTTCACAGAACACAAAGAAGTTTCTCAGAAAGCTTCTTTCTCGTTGTTATCGGAGTTTATATCCTTTGGCCCTATAGTCTTCAAAGGGATCCGAAATATCTCTTCTCAGATTCCACAGAAATAAGGCTAGCAAAGAGATCCACGAAATACAGATGTAACTCTGTGAGATGAATTAACAGAACACTAAGCAGTTTCTCAGATAGCTTCTTTCCAGATTTCATCTGATGATATTTCCTTTTTCACCATAGCCCTCTATGCGCTTCCAAATATCACTTTGCCAATCCACAATAAATGTCTTAGCGAAAGACTTCTTGTGGGGAAAGCTGTAACTCTGTGAGATGATTTCACAGAACACAAAGAAGTTTCTCAGAAAGCTTCTTTCTCGTTGTTATCGGAGTTTATATCCTTTGGCCCTATAGTCTTCAAAGGGATCCGAAATATCTCTTCTCAGATTCCACAGAAATAAGGCTAGCAAAGAGATCCACGAAATACAGATGTAACTCTGTGAGATGAATTAACAGAACACTAAGCAGTTTCTCAGAAAGCTTCTTTCCAGATTTCATCTGAGGATATTTCCTTTTTCACCATTGCCCTCTATGGGCTTCCAAATATCACTTTGCCAATTCCACAAGAACTGTCTTAGCGAAAGACTTCTTGAGGGGAACGCTGTAACTCTGTGAGATGATTTCACAGAACACAAAGAAGTTTCTCAGAAAGCTTCCTTCTCTTTCTTATCGGAGTTTATATCCTTTGGCCCTATATTCATCAAAGGGATCCGAAATATCTCTTCTCAGATTCCACAGAAATAAGGCTAGCAAAGAGATCCACGAAATACAGATGTAACTCTGTGAGATGAATTAACAGAACACTAAGCAGTTTCTCAGAAAGCTTCTTTCCAGATTTCATCTGAGGATATTTCCTTTTTCACCATTGCCCTCTATGGGCTTCCAAATATCACTTTGCCAATTCCACAGGAACTGTCTTAGCGAAAGGCTTCTTGAGGGGAAAGCTGTAACTCTGTGAAATGATTTCACAGAACACAAAGAAGTTTCTCAGAAAGTTTCTTTCTCTTTGTTATCGGAGTTTATTTCCTTTGGCCCTATAGTCTTTAAAGGGATCCGAAATATCTGTTCTCAGATTCCACAGAAATAAGGCTAGCAAAGAGATCCGCGAAATACAGATGTAACTCTGTGAGATGAATTAACAGAACACTAAGCAGTTTCTCAGAAAGCTTCTTTCCAGATTTCATCTGAGGATATTTCCTTTTTCACCATAGCCCTCTATGCGCTTCCAAATATCACTTTGCCAATTCCACAATAAATGTCTTAGCGAAAGACTTCTTGTGGGGAAAGCTGTAACTCTGTGAGATGATTTCACAGAACACAAAGAAGTTTCTCAGAAAGCTTCTTTCTCGTTGTTATCGGAGTTTATATCCTTTGGCCCTATAGTCTTCAAAGGGATCCGAAATATCTCTTCTCAGATTCCACAGAAATAAGGCTAGCAAAGAGATCCACGAAATACAGATGTAACTCTGTGAGAGGAATTAACAGAACACTAAGCAGTTTCTCAGAAAGCTTCTTTCCAGATTTCATCTGAGGATATTTCCTTTTTCACCATAGCCCTCTATGCGCTTCAAAATATCACTTTGCCAATTCCACAATAAATGTCTTAGCGAAAGACTTCTTGTGGGGAAAGCTGTAACTCTGTGAGATGATTTCACAGAACACAAAGAAGATTCTCAGAAAGCTTCTTTCTCGTTGTTATCGGAGTTTATATCCTTTGGCCCTATAGTCTTCAAACGGATCCGAAATATCTCTTCTCAGATTCCACAGAAATAAGGCTAGCAAAGAGATCCACGAAATACAGATGTAACCCTGTGAGATGAATTAACAGAACACTAAGCAGTTTCTCAGAAATCTTCTTTCCAGATTTCATCTGAGGATATTTCCTTTTTCACCATAGCCCTCTATGGGCTTCCAAATATCACTTTGCCTATTCCACAAGAACTGTCTTAGCGAAAGGATTCTTGAGGGGAAAGCTGTAACTCTGTGAGATGATTTCACAGAACACAAAGAAGTTTTTCAGAAAGCTTCCTTCTCTTTCTTATCGGAGTTTATTTCCTTTGGCCATATATTCATCAAAGGGATCCGAAATATCTCTTCTCAGATTCCACAGAAATAAGGCTAGCAAAGAGATCCAGGAAATACAGATGTAACTCTGTGAGATGAATTAACAGAACACTAAGCAGTTTCTCAGAAAGCTTCTTTCCAGATTTCATCTGAGGATATTTCCTTTTTCACCATTGCCCTCTATGGGCTTCAAAATATCACTTTGCCAATTCCACAATAAATGTCTTAGCGAAAGATTTCTTGTGGGGAAAGTTGTAACTCTGTGAGATGATTTCACAGAACACAAAGAAGTTTCTTAGAAAGTTTCTTTCTCTTTGTTTTCGGAGTTTATTTCCTTTGGCCCTATAGTCTTTAAAGGGATCGAAATATCTGTTCTCAGATTCCACAGAAATAAGGCTAGCAAAGAGATCCACGAAATACAGATGTAACTCTGTGAGATGAATTAACAGAATACTAAGCAGTTTCTCAGAAAGCTTCTTTCCAGATTTCATCTGAGGATATTTCCTTTTTCACCATAGCCCTCTATGGGCTTCCAAATATCACTTTGCCAATTCCACAAGAACTGTCTTAGCGAAAGGCTTCTTGAGGGGAAAGCTGTAACTCTGTGAGATGATTTCACAGAACACAAAGAAGTTTCTCAGAAAGCTTCTTTCTCATTGTTATCGGAGTTTATATCCTTTGGCCCTATAGTCTTCAAAGGGATCCGAAATATCTCTTCTCAGATTCCACAGAAATAAGGCTAACAAAGAGATCCACGAAATACAGATGTAACTCTGTGAGATGAATTAACAGAACACTAAGCAGTTTCTCAGATAGCTTCTTTCCAGATTTCATCTGATGATATTTCCTTTTTCACCATAGCCCTCTATGCGCTTCCAAATATCACTTTGCCAATCCACAATAAATGTCTTAGCGAAAGACTTCTTGTGGGGAAAGCTGTAACTCTGTGAGATGATTTCACAGAACACAAAGAAGTTTCTCAGAAAGCTTCTTTCTCGTTGTTATCGGAGTTTATATCCTTTGGCCCTATAGTCTTCAAAGGGATCCGAAATATCTCTTCTCAGATTCCACAGAAATAAGGCTAGCAAAGAGATCCACGAAATACAGATGTAACTCTGTGAGATGAATTAACAGAACACTAAGCAGTTTCTCAGAAAGCTTCTTTCCAGATTTCATCTGAGGATATTTCCTTTTTCACCATTGCCCTCTATGGGCTTCCAAATATCACTTTGCCAATTCCACAAGAACTGTCTTAGCGAAAGACTTCTTGAGGGGAACGCTGTAACTCTGTGAGATGATTTCACAGAACACAAAGAAGTTTCTCAGAAAGCTTCCTTCTCTTTCTTATCGGAGTTTATATCCTTTGGCCCTATATTCATCAAAGGGATCCGAAATATCTCTTCTCAGATTCCACAGAAATAAGGCTAGCAAAGAGATCCACGAAATACAGATGTAACTCTGTGAGATGAATTAACAGAACACTAAGCAGTTTCTCAGAAAGCTTCTTTCCAGATTTCATCTGAGGATATTTCCTTTTTCACCATTGCCCTCTATGGGCTTCCAAATATCACTTTGCCAATTCCACAGGAACTGTCTTAGCGAAAGGCTTCTTGAGGGGAAAGCTGTAACTCTGTGAGATGATTTCACAAAACACAAAGAAGTTTCTCAGAAAGCTTCTTTCTCGTTGTTATCGGAGTTTATATACTTTGGCCCTATAGTCTTCAAAGGGATCCGAAATATCTGTTCTCAGATTCCACAGAAATAAGGCTAGCAAAGAGAGCCACGAAATACAGATGTAACTCTGTGAGATGAATTAACAGAACACTAAGCAGTTTCTCAGAAAGCTTCTTTCCAGATTTCATCTGAGGATATTTCCTTTTTCACCATTGCCCTCTATTGGCTTCAAAATATCACTTTGCCAAGTCAACAAGAACTGTCTTAGCGAAAGGCTTCTTGACGGGAAAGCTGTAACTCTGTGAGATGATTTCAAAGAACACAAAGAAGTTTCTCAGAAAGCTTCTTTCTCATTGTTATCGGAGTTTATATCCTTTGGCCCTATAGTCTTCAAAGGGATCCGAAATATCTGTTCTCAGATTCCACAGAAATAAGGCTAGCAAAGAGATCCGCGAAATACAGATGTAACTCTGTGAGATGAATTAACAGAACACTAAGCAGTTTCTCAGAAAGCTTCTTTCCAGATTTCATCTGAGGATATTTCATTTTTCACCATAGCCCTCTAGGCGCTTCCAAATATCACTTTGCCAATTCCACAATAAATGTCTTAGCGAAAGACTTCTTGTGGGGAAAGCTGTAACTCTGTGAGATGATTTCACAGAACACAAAGAAGTTTCTCAGAAAGATTCTTTCTCTTTGTTATCGGAGTTTATTTCCTTTGGCCCTATAGTCTTTAAAGGGATCCGAAATATCTGTTCTCAGATTCCACAGAAATAAGGCTAGCAAAGAGATCCGCGAAATACAGATGTAACTCTGTGAGATGAATTTACAGAACACTAAGCAGTTTCTCAGAAAGCTTCTTTCCAGATTTCATCTGAGGATATTTCCTTTTTCACCATTGCCCTCTATGGGCTTCCAAATATCACTTTGCCAATTCCACAAGAACTGTCTTAGCGAAAGGCTTCTTGAGGGGAAAGCTGTAACTCTGTGAGATGATTTCACAGAACACAAAGAAGTTTCTCAGAAAGCTTCTTTCTCTTTGTTATCGGAGTTTATATCCTTTGGCCCTATAGTCTTCAAAGGGATCCGAAATATCTCTTCTCAGATTCCACAGAAATAAGGCTAGCAAAGAGATCCACGAAATACAGATGTAACTCTGTGAGATGAATTAACAGAACACTAAGCAGTTTCTCAGAAAGCTTCTTTCCAGATTTCATCTGAGGATATTTCCTTTTTCACCATAGCCCTCTATGCGCTTCCAAATATCACTTTGCCAATTCCACAATAAATGTCTTAGCGAAAGACTTCTTGTGGGGAAAGCTGTAACTCTGTGAGATGATTTCAGAGAACACAAAGAAGTTTCTCAGAAAGTTTCTTTCTCGTTGTTTTCGGAGTTTATATCCTTTGACCCTATAGTCTTCAAAGGGATCCGAAATATCTCTTCTCATTCCACAGAAATAAGGCTAGCAAAGTGATCCGCGAAATACAGATGTAACTCTGTGAGATGAATTAACAGAACACTAAGCAGTTTCTCAGAAAGCTTCTTTCCAGATTTCATCTGAGGATATTTCCTTTTTCACCATAGCCCTCTATGCGCTTCCAAATATCACTTTGCCAATTCCACAATAAATGTCTTAGCGAAAGACTTCTTGTGGGGAAAGCTGTAACTCTGTGAGATGATTTCACAGAACACAAAGAAGTTTCTCAGAAAGTTTCTTTCTCTTTGTTATCGGAGTTTATTTCCTTTGGCCCTATAGTCTTTAAAGGGATCCGAAATATCTGTTCTCAGATTCCACAGAAATAAGGCTAGCAAAGAGATCCACGAAATACAGATGTAACTCTGTGAGATGAATTAACAGAACACTAAGCAGTTTCTCAGAAAGCTTCTTTCCAGATTTCATCTGAGGATATTTCCTTTTTCACCATTGCCCTCTATGGGCTTCCAAATATCACTTTGCCAATTCCACAAGAACTGTCTTAGCGAAAGGCTTCTTGAGGGGAAAGCTGTAACTCTGTGAGATGATTTCACAGAACACAAAGAAGTTTCTCAGAAAGCTTCTTTCTCGTTGTTATCGGAGTTTATATCCTTTGGCCCTATAGTCTTCAAAGGGATCCGAAATATCTGTTCTCAGATTCCACAGAAATAAGGCTAGCAAAGAGATCCACGAAATACAGATGTAACTCTGTGAGATGAATTAACAGAACACTAAGCAGTTTCTCAGATAGCTTCTTTCCAGATTTCATCTGATGATATTTCCTTTTTCACCATAGCCCTCTATGCGCTTCCAAATATCACTTTGCCAATCCACAATAAATGTCTTAGCGAAAGACTTCTTCTGGGGAAAGCTGTAACTCTGTGAGATGATTTCACAGAACACAAAGAAGTTTCTCAGAAAGCTTCTTTCTCGTTGTTATCGGAGTTTATATCCTTTGGTCCTATAGTCTTCAAAGGGATCCGAAATATCTGTTCTCAGATTCCACAGAAATAAGGCTAGCAAAGAGATCCGCGAAATACAGATGTAACTCTGTGAGATGAATTAACAGAACACTAAGCAGTTTCTCAGAAAGCTTCTTTCCAGATTTCATCTGAGGATATTTCCTTTTTCACCATTGCCCTCTATGGGCTTCCAAATATCACTTTGCCAATTCCACAAGAACTGTCTTAGCGAAAGACTTCTTGAGGGGAACGCTGTAACTCTGTGAGATGATTTCACAGAACACAAAGAAGTTTCTCAGAAAGCTTCCTTCTCTTTCTTATCGGAGTTTATATCCTTTGGCCCTATATTCATCAAAGGGATCCGAAATATCTCTTCTCAGATTCCACAGAAATAAGGCTAGCGAAGACATCCGCGAAATACAGATGTAACTCTGTGAGATGAATTAACAGAACACTAAGCAGTTTCTCAGAAAGCTTCTTTCCAGATTTCATCTGAGGATATTTCCTTTTTCACCATTGCCCTCTATGGGCTTCCAAATATCACTTTGCCAATTCCACAGGAACTGTCTTAGCGAAAGGCTTCTTGAGGGGAAAGCTGTAACTCTGTGAAATGATTTCACAGAACACAAAGAAGTTTCTCAGAAAGTTTCTTTCTCTTTGTTATCGGAGTTTATTTCCTTTGGCCCTATAGTCTTTAAAGGGATCCGAAATATCTGTTCTCAGATTCCACAGAAATAAGGCTAGCAAAGAGATCCGCGAAATACAGATGTAACTCTGTGACATGAATTAACAGAACACTAAGCAGTTTCTCAGAAAGCTTCTTTCCAGATTTCATCTGAGGATATTTCCTTTTTCACCATAGCCCTCTATGCGCTTCCAAATATCACTTTGCCAATTCCACAATAAATGTCTTAGCGAAAGACTTCTTGTGGGGAAAGCTGTAACTCTGTGAGATGATTTCACAGAACACAGAGAAGTTTCTCAGAAAGTTTCTTTCTCTTTGTTATCGGAGTTTATTTCCTTTGGCCCCATAGTCTTTAAAGGGATCCGAAATATCTCTTCTCAGATTCCACAGAAATAAGGCTAGCAAAGAGATCCACGAAATACAGATGTAACTCTGTGAGATGAATTAACAGAACACTAAGCAGTTTCTCAGAAAGCTTCTTTCCAGATTTCATCTGAGGATATTTCCTTTTTCACCATTGCCCTCTATGGGCTTCAAAATATCACTTTGCCAATTCCACAAGAACTGTCTTAGCGAAATTCTTCTTGAGGGGAAAGCTGTAACGCTGTGAGATGATTTCACAGAACACAAAGAAGTTTCTCAGAAAGCTTCTTTCTCGTTGTTATCGGAGTTTATATCCTTTGGCCCTATAGTCTTCAAAGGGATCCGAAATATCTGTTCTCAGATTCCACAGAAATAAGGCTAGCAAAGAGAGCCACGAAATACAGATGTAACTCTGTGAGATGAATTAACAGAACACTAAGCAGTTTCTCAGAAAGCTTCTTTCCAGATTTCATCTGAGGATATTTCCTTTTTCACCATTGCCCTCTATTGGCTTCAAAATATCACTTTGCCAAGTCAACAAGAACTGTCTTAGCGAAAGGCTTCTTGACGGGAAAGCTGTAACTCTGTGAGATGATTTCAAAGAACACAAAGAAGTTTCTCAGAAAGCTTCTTTCTCGTTGTTATCGGAGTTTATATCCTTTGGCCCTATAGTCTTCAAAGGGATCCGAAATATCTGTTCTCAGATTCCACAGAAATAAGGCTAGCAAAGAGATCCGCGAAATACAGATGTAACTCTGTGAGATGAATTAACAGAACACTAAGCAGTTTCTCAGAAAGCTTCTTTCCAGATTTCATCTGAGGATATTTCATTTTTCACCATAGCCCTCTATGCGCTTCCAAATATCACTTTGCCAATTCCACAATAAATGTCTTAGCGAAAGGCTTCTTGTGGGGAAAGCTGTAACTCTGTGAGATGATTTCACAGAACACAAAGAAGTTTCTCAGAAAACTTCTTTCTCGTTGTTTTCGGAGTTTATATCCTTTGGCCCTATAGTCTTCAAAGGGATCGGAAATATCTGTTCTCAGATTCCAGAGAAATAAGGCTAGCAAAGAGATCCACGAAATACAGATGTAACTCTGTGAGATGAAATAACAGAACACTAAGCAGTTTCTCAGAAATCTTCTTTCCAGATTTCATCTGAGGATATTTCCTTTTTCACCGTAGCCCTCTATGCGATTCCAAATATCACTTTGCCAATTCCACAAGAACTGTCTTAGCGAAAGGCTTCTTGAGGGGAAAGCTGTAACTCTGTGAGATGATTTCACAGAACACAAAGAAGTTTCTCAGAAAGCTTCTTTCTCGTTGTTATCGGAGTTTATATCCTTTGGCCCTATAGTCTTCAAAGGGATCCGAAATATCTGTTCTCAGATTCCACACAAATAAGGCTAGCAAAGAGAGCCGCGAAATACAGATGTAACTCTGTGAGATGAATTAACAGAACACGAAGCAATTTCTCAGAAAGCTTCTTTCCAGATTTCATCTGAGGATATTTCCTTTTTCACCATTGACCTCTAAGGGCTTCAAAATATCACTTTGCCCAGTCAACAAGAACTGTCTTAGCGAAAGACTTCTTGTGGGGAAAGCTGTAACTCTGTGAGATGATTTCACAGAACACAAAGAAGTTTCTCAGAAAGCTTCTTTCTCATTGTTATCGGAGTTTATATCCTTTGGCCCTATAGTCTTCAAAGGGATCCGAAATATCTGTTCTCAGATTCCACAGAAATAAGGCTAGCAAAGAGATCCGCGAAATACAGATGTAACTCTGTGAGATGAATTAACAGAACACTAAGCAGTTTGTCAGAAAGCTTCTTTCCAGATTTCATCTGAGGATATTTCCTTTTTCACCATAGCCCTCTATGCGCTTCCATATATCACTTTGCCAATTCCACAATAAATGTCTTAGCGAAAGACTTCTTGTGGGGAAAGCTGTAACTCTGTGAGATGATTTCACAGAACACAAAGAAGTTTCTCAGAAAGTTTCTTTCTCTTTGTTATCGGAGTTTATTTCCTTTGGCCCTATAGTCTTTAAAGGGATCCGAAATATCTGTTCTCAGATTCCACAGAAATAAGGCTAGCAAGGAGATCCGCGAAATACAGATGTAACTCTGTGAGATGAATTAACACAACACTAAGCAGTTTCTCAGAAAGCTTCTTTCCAGATTTCATCTGAGGATATTTCCTTTTTCACCATTGCCCTATATGGGCTTCCAAATATCAGTTTGCCAATTCCACAAGAACTGTCTTAGCGAAAGGCTTCTTGAGGGGAAAGCTGTAACTCTGTGAGATGATTTCACAGAACCCAAAGAAGTTTCTCAGAAAGCTTCTTTCTCGTTGTTATCGGAGTTTATATCCTTTGGCCCTATAGTCTTCAAAGGGATCCGAAATATCTGTTCTCAGATTCCACAGAAATAAGGCTAGCAAAGAGATCCGCGAAATACAGATGTAACTCTGTGAGATGAATTAACAGAACACTAAGCAGTTTCTCAGAAAGCTTCTTTCCAGATGTCATCTGAGGATATTTCCTTTTTCACAATTGCCCTCTAAGGGCTTCCAAATATCACTTTGCCAATTCCACAGGAACTGTCTTAGCGAAAGACTTCTTGAGGAGAAAGCTGTAACTCTGTGAGATGATTTCACAGAACACAAAGAAGTTTCTCAGAAAGCTTCCTTCTCTTTCTTATCGGAGTTTATATCCTTTGGCCCTATATTCATCAAAGGGATCCGAAATATCTCTTCTCAGATTCCACAGAAATAAGGCTAGCAAAGAGATCCACGAAATACAGATGTAACTCTGTGAGATGAATTAACAGAACACTAAGCAGTTTCTCAGAAAGCTTCTTTCCAGATTTCATCTGAGGATATTTCCTTTTTCACCATTGCCCTCTATGGGCTTCAAAATATCACTTTGCCAATTCCACAAGAACTGTCTTAGCGAAAGGCTTCTTGAGGGGAAAGCTGTAACTCTGTGAGATGATTTCACAGAACACAAAGAAGTTTCTCAGAAAGCTTCTTTCTCATTGTTATCGGAGTTTATATCCTTTGGCCCTATAGTCTTCAAAGGGATCCGAAATATCTGTTCTCAGATTCCACAGAAATAAGGCTAGCAAAGAGATCCGGGAAATACAGATGTAACTCTGTGAGATGAATTAACAGAACACTAAGCAGTTTCTCAGAAAGCTTCTTTCCAGATTTCATCTGAGGATATTTCATTTTTCACCATTGCCCTCTAGGCGCTTCCAAATATCACTTTGCCAATTCCACAATAAATGTCTCAGCGAAAGACTTCTTGTGGGGAAAGCTGTAACTCTGTGAGATGATTTCACAGAACTCAAAGAAGTTTCTCAGAAAGTTTCTTTCTCTTTGTTATCGGAGTTTATTTCCTTTGGCCCTATAGTCTTCAAAGGGATCCGAAATATCTCTTCTCAGATTCCACAGAAATAAGGCTAGCAAAGAGATCCGCGAAATACAAATGTAACTCTGTGAGATGAATTAACAGAACACTAAGCAGTTTCTCAGAAAGCTTCTTTCCAGATTTCATCTGAGGATATTTCCTTTTTCACCGTAGCCCTCTATGCGCTTCCAAATATCACTTTGCCAATTCCACAAGAACTGTCTTAGCGAAAGGCTTCTTGAGGGGAAAGCTGTAACTCTGTGAGATGATTTCACAGAACACAAAGAAGTTTCTCAGAAAGCTTCTTTCTCGTTGTTATCGGAGTTTATATCCTTTGGCCTTATAGTCTTCAAAGGGATCCGAAATATCTGTTCTCAGATTCCACAGAAATAAGGCTAGCAAAGAGATCCACGAAATACAGATGTAACTCTGTGAGATGAATTAACAGAACACTAAGCAGTTTCTCAGAAAGCTTCTTTCCAGATTTCATCTGAGGATATTTCCTTTTTCACCATTGCCCTCTATGGGCTTCAAAATATCACTTTTCCAATTCCACAAGAACTGTCTTAGCGAAAGGCTTCTTGAGGGGAAATCTGTAACTCTGTGAGATGATTTCACAGAACACAAAGAAGTTTCTCAGAAAGCTTCTTTCTCATTGTTATCGGAGTTTATATCTTTTGGCCCTATAGTCTTCAAAGGGATCCGAAATATCTGTTCTCAGATTCCACAGAAATAAGGCTGGCAAAGAGATCCGCGAAATACAGATGTTACTCTGTGAGATGAATTAACAGAACACTAAGCAGTTTCTCAGAAAGCTTCTTTCCAGATTTCATCTGAGGATATTTCCTTTTTCACCATAGCTCTCTATGCGCTTCCAAATATCACTTTGCCAATTCCACAAGAACTGTCTTAGCGAAAGGCTTCTTGAGGGGAAAGCTGTAACTCTGTGAGATGATTTCACAGAACACAAAGAAGTTTCTCAGAAAGCTTCTTTCTCATTGTTATCGGAGTTTATATCCTTTGGCCCTATAGTCTTCAAAGGGATCCGAAATATCTGTTCTCAGATTCCACAGAAATAAGGCTAGCAAAAAGATCCGCGAAATACAGATGTAACTCTGTGAGATGAATTAACAGAACACTAAGGAGTTTCTGAGAAAGCTTCTTTCCACATTTCATCTGAGGATATTTCCTTTTTCACCATAGCCCTCTATGCGCTTCCAAATATCACTTTGCCAATTCCACAATAAATGTCTTAGCGAAAGACTTCTTGTGGGGAAAGCTGTAACTCTGTGAGATGATTTCACAGAACACAAAGAAGTTTCTCAGAAAGTTTCTTTCTCTTTGTTATCGGAGTTTATTTCCTTTGGCCCTATAGTCTTTAAAGGGATCCGAAATATCTGTTCTCAGATTCCACAGAAAAAAGGCTAACAAAGAGATCCGCGAAATACAGATGTAACTCTGTGAGATGAATTAACAGAACACTAAGCAGTTTCTCAGAAAGCTTCTTTCCAGATTTCATCTGAGGATATTTCCTTTTTCACCATAGCCCTTTATGCGCTTCCAAAAATCACTTTGGCAATTCCACAATAAATGTCTTTGCGAACGACTTCTTGTGGGGAAAGCTGTAACTCTGTAAGATGATTTCACAGAACACAAAGAAGTTTCTCAGAAAGTTTCTTTCTCTTTGTTATCGGAGTTTATTTCCTTTGGCCCTATAGTCTTTAAAGGGATCCGAAATATCTGTTCTCAGATTCCACAGAAATAAGGCTAGCAAAGAGATCCACGAAATACAGATGTAACTCTGTGAGATGAATTAACAGAACACTAAGCAGTTTCTCAGAAAGCTTCTTTCCAGATTTCATCTGAGGATATTTCCTTTTTCACCATAGCCCTCTATGCGCTTCCAAATATCACTTTGCCAATTCCACAATAAATGTCTTAGCGAAAGACTTCTTGTGGGGAAAGGTGTAACTCTGTGAGATGATTTCACAGAACTCAAAGAAGTTTCTCAGAAAGTTTCTTTCTCTTTGTTATCGGAGTTTATTTCCTTTGGCCCTATAGTCTTTAAAGGGATCCGAAATATCTCTTCTCAGATTCCACAGAAATAAGGCTAGCAAAGAGATCCGTGAAATACAAATGTAACTCTGTGAGATGAATTAACAGAACACTAAGCAGTTTCTCAGAAAGCTTCTTTCCAGATTTCATCTGAGGATATTTCCTTTTTCACCGTAGCCCTCTATGCGCTTCCAAATATCACTTTGCCAATTCCACAAGAACTGTCTTAGCGAGAGACTTCTTGTGGGGAAAGCTGTAACTCTGTGAGATGATTTCACAGAACACAAAGAAGTTTCTCAGAAAGCTTCTTTCTCGTTGTTATCGGAGTTTATATCCTTTGGCCTTATAGTCTTTAAAGGGATCCGAAATATCTGTTCTCAGATTCCACAGAAATAAGGCTAGCAAAGAGAGCCACGAAATACAGATGTAACTCTGTGAGATGAATTAACAGAACACTAAGCAGTTTCTCAGAAAGCTTCTTTCCAGATTTCATCTGAGGATATTTCCTTTTTCACCATTGCCCTCTATGGGCTTCCAAATATCACATTGCCAATTCCACAAGAACTGTCTTAGAGAAAGGCTTCTTGAGGGGAAATCTGTAACTCTGTGAGATGATTTCACAGAACACAAAGAAGTTTCTCAGAAAGCTTCTTTCTCATTGTTATCGGAGTTTATATCCTTTGGCCCTACAGTCTTCAAAGGGATCCGAAATATCTGTTCTCAGATTCCACAGAAATAAGGCTGGCAAAGAGATCCGCGAAATACAGATGTAACTCTGTGAGATGAATTAACAGAACACTAAGCAGTTTCTCAGAAAGCTTCTTTCCAGATTTCATCTGAGGATATTTCCTTTTTCACCATAGCTCTCTATGCGCTTCCAAATATCACTTTGCCAATTCCACAAGAACTGTCTTAGCGAAAGGCTTCTTGAGGGGAAAGCTGTAACTCTGTGAGATGATTTCACAGAACACAAAGAAGTTTCTCAGAAAGCTTCTTTCTCATTGTTATCGGAGTTTATATCCTTTGGCCCTATAGTCTTCAAAGGGATCCGAAATATCTCTTCTCAGATTCCACAGAAATAAGGCTAGCAAAAAGATCCGCGAAATACAGATGTAACTCTGTGAGATGAATTAACAGAACACTAAGGAGTTTCTGAGAAAGCTTCTTTCCAGATTTCATCTGAGGATATTTCCTTTTTCACCATAGCCCTCTATGCCCTTCCAAATATCACTTTGCCAATTCCACAATAAATGTCTTAGCGAAAGACTTCTTGTGGGGAAAGCTGTAACTCTGTGAGATGATTTCACAGAACACAAAGAAGTTTCTCAGAAAGTTTCTTTCTCTTTGTTATCGGAGTTTATTTCCTTTGGCCCTATAGTCTTTAAAGGGATCCGAAATATCTGTTCTCAGATTCCACAGAAAAAAGGCTAACAAAGAGATCCGCGAAATACAGATGTAACTCTGTGAGATGAATTAACAGAACACTAAGCAGTTTCTCAGAAAGCTTCTTTCCAGATTTCATCTGAGGATATTTCCTTTTTCACCATAGCCCTCTATGCGCTTCCAAATATCACTTTGCCAATTCCACAATAAATGTCTTAGCGAAAGACTTCTTGTGTGGAAAGCTGTAACTCTGTAAGATGATTTCACAGAACACAAAGAAGTTTCTCAGAAAGTTTCTTTCTCTTTGTTATCGGAGTTTATTTCCTTTGGCCCTATAGTCTTTAAAGGGATCCGAAATATCTGTTCTCAGATTCCACAGAAATAAGGCTAGCAAAGAGATCCACGAAATACAGATGTAACTCTGTGAGATGAATTAACAGAACACTAAGCAGTTTCTCAGAAAGCTTCTTTCCAGATTTCATCTGAGGATATTTCCTTTTTCACCATAGCCCTCTATGCGCTTCCAAATATCACTTTGCCAATTCCACAATAAATGTCTTAGCGAAAGACTTCTTGTGGGGAAAGCTGTAACTCTGTGAGATGATTTCACAGAACACAAAGAAGTTTCTCAGAAAGATTCTTTCTCGTTGTTATCGGAGTTTATATCCTTTGGCCCTATAGTCTTCAAAGGGATCCGAAATATCTCTTCTCAGATTCCACAGAAATAAGGCTAGCAAAGAGATCCATGAAATACAGATGTAACTCTGGGAGATGAATTAACAGAACACTAAGCAGTTTCTCAGAAAGCTTCTTTCCAGATTTCATCTGAGGATATTTCCTTTTTCACCATTGCCCTCTAAGGGCTTCCAAATATCACTTTGCCAATTCCACAAGAACTGTCTTAGCGAAAGACTTCTTGAGGAGAAAGCTGTAACTCTGTGAGATGATTTCACAGAACACAAAGAAGTTTCTCAGAAAGCTTCCTTCTCTTTCTTATCGGAGTTTATATCCTTTGGCCCTATATTCATCAAAGGGATCCGAAATATCTCTTCTCAGATTCCACAGAAATAAGGCTAGCAAAGAGATCCACGAAATACAGATGTAACTCTGTGAGATGAATTAACAGAACACTAAGCAGTTTCTCAGAAAGCTTCTTTCCAGATTTCATCTGAGGATATTTCCTTTTTCACCATTGCCCTCTATGGGCTTCAATATATCACTTTGCCAAGTAAACAAGAACTGTCTTAGCGAAAGGCTTCTTGACGGGAAAGCTGTAACTCTGTGAGATGATTTCAAAGAACACAAAGAAGTTTCTCAGAAAGCTTCTTTCTCATTGTTATCGGAGTTTATATCCTTTGGCCCTATAGTCTTCAAAGGGATCCGAAATATCTGTTCTCAGATTCCACAGAAATAAGGCTAGCAAAGAGATCCGGGAAATACAGATGTAACTCTGTGAGATGAATTAACAGAACACTAAGCAGTTTCTCAGAAAGCTTCTTTCCAGATTTCATCTGAGGATATTTCATTTTTCACCATAGCCCTCTATGCGCTTCCAAATATCACTTTGCCAATTCCACAATAAATGTCTCAGCGAAAGACTTCTTGTGGGGAAAGCTGTAACTCTGTGAGATGATTTCACAGAACTCAAAGAAGTTTCTCAGAAAGTTTCTTTCTCTTTGTTATCGGAGTTTATTTCCTTTGGCCCAATAGTCTTTAAAGGGATCCGAAATATCTCTTCTCAGATTCCACAGAAATAAGGCTAGCAAAGAGATCCGTGAAATACAAATGTAACTCTGTGAGATGAATTAACAGAACACTAAGCAGTTTCTCAGAAAGCTTCTTTCCAGATTTCATCTGAGGATATTTCCTTTTTCACCGTAGCCCTCTATGCGCTTCCAAATATCACTTTGCCAATTCCACAAGAACTGTCTTAGCGAAAGGCTTCTTGAGGGGAAAGCTGTAACTCTGTGAGATGATTTCACAGAACACAAAGAAGTTTCTCAGAAAGCTTCTTTCTCGTTGTTATCGGAGTTTATATCCTTTGGCCTTATAGTCTTCAAAGGGATCCGAAATATCTGTTCTCAGATTCCACAGAAATAAGGCTAGCAAAGAGAGCCACGAAATACAGATGTAACTCTGTGAGATGAATTAACAGAACACTAAGCAGTTTCTCAGAAAGCTTCTTTCCAGATTTCATCTGAGGATATTTCCTTTTTCACCATTGCCCTCTATGGGCTTCAAAATATCACTTTGCCAAGTCAACAAGAACTGTCTTAGAGAAAGGCTTCTTGAGGGGAAATCTGTAACTCTGTGAGATGATTTCACAGAACACAAAGAAGTTTCTCAGAAAGCTTCTTTCTCATTGTTATCGGAGTTTATATCCTTTGGCCCTATAGTCTTCAAAGGGATCCGAAATATCTGTTCTCAGATTCCACAGAAATAAGGCTGGCAAGAGATCCGCGAAATACAGATGTAACTCTGTGAGATGAATTAACAGAACACTAAGCAGTTTCTCAGAAAGCTTCTTTCCAGATTTCATCTGAGGATATTTCCTTTTTCACCATAGCTCTCTATGCGCTTCCAAATATCACTTTGCCAATTCCACAAGAACTGTCTTAGCGAAAGGCTTCTTGAGGGGAAAGCTGTAACTCTGTGAGATGATTTCACAGAACACAAAGAAGTTTCTCAGAAAGTTTCTTTCTCTTTGTTATCGGAGTTTATTTTTTTTGGCCCTATAGTCTTTAAAGGGATCCGAAATATCTGTTCTCAGATTCCACAGAAATAAGGCTAGCAAAGAGATCCGTGAAATACAAATGTAACTCTGTGAGATGAATTAACAGAACACTAAGCAGTTTCTCAGAAAGC
This sequence comes from Macaca nemestrina, assembly GCF_043159975.1. Lineage (NCBI taxonomy): Eukaryota > Metazoa > Chordata > Mammalia > Primates > Cercopithecidae > Macaca > Macaca nemestrina. The sequence goes on from NC_092143.1 coordinate 34,158,347, forward strand.
TTCTTTCCAGATTTCATCTGAGGATATTTCCTTTTTCACCGTAGCCCTCTATGCGCTTCCAAATATCACTTTGCCAATTCCACAAGAACTGTCTTAGCGAAAGGCTTCTTGAGGGGAAAGCTGTAACTCTGTGAGATGATTTCACAGAACACAAAGAAGTTTCTCAGAAAGCTTCTTTCTCGTTGTTATCGGAGTTTATATCCTTTGGCCTTATAGTCTTCAAAGGGATCCGAAATATCTGTTCTCAGACTCCACAGAAATAAGGCTAGCAAAGAGAGCCACGAAATACAGATGTAACTCTGTGAGATGAATTAACAGAACACTAAGCAGTTTCTCAGAAAGCTTCTTTCCAGATTTCATCTGAGGATATTTCCTTTTTCACCATTGCCCTCTATGGGCTTCAAAATATCACTTTGCCAAGTCAACAAGAACTGTCTTAGAGAAAGGCTTCTTGAGGGGAAATCTGTAACTCTGTGAGATGATTTCACAGAACACAAAGAAGTTTCTCAGAAAGCTTCTTTCTCATTGTTATCGGAGTTTATATCCTTTGGCCCTACAGTCTTCAAAGGGATCCGAAATATCTGTTCTCAGATTCCACAGAAATAAGGCTGGCAAAGAGATCCGCGAAATACAGATGTAACTCTGTGAGATGAATTAACAGAACACTAAGCAGTTTCTCAGAAAGCTTCTTTCCAGATTTCATCTGAGGATATTTCCTTTTTCACCATAGCTCTCTATGCGCTTCCAAATATCACTTTGCCAATTCCACAAGAACTGTCTTAGCGAAAGGCTTCTTGAGGGGAAAGCTGTAACTCTGTGAGATGATTTCACAGAACACAAAGAAGTTTCTCAGAAAGCTTCTTTCTCATTGTTATCGGAGTTTATATCCTTTGGCCCTATAGTCTTCAAAGGGATCCGAAATATCTCTTCTCAGATTCCACAGAAATAAGGCTAGCAAAAAGATCCGCGAAATACAGATGTAACTCTGTGAGATGAATTAACAGAACACTAAGGAGTTTCTGAGAAAGCTTCTTTCCAGATTTCATCTGAGGATATTTCCTTTTTCACCATTGCCCTCTATGGGCTTCAAAATATCACTTTGCCAAGTAAACAAGAACTGTCTTAGCGAAAGGCTTCTTGACGGGAAAGCTGTAACTCTGTGAGATGATTTCAAAGAAAACAAAGAAGTTTCTCAGAAAGCTTCTTTCTCATTGTTATCGGAGTTTATATCCTTTGGCCCTATAGTCTTCAAAGGGATCCGAAATATCTGTTCTCAGATTCCACAGAAATAAGGCTAGCAAAGAGATCCCGGAAATACAGATGTAACTCTGTGAGATGAATTAACAGAACACTAAGCAGTTTCTCAGAAAGCTTCTTTCCAGATTTCATCTGAGGATATTTCATTTTTCACCATAGCCCTCTATGCGCTTCCACATATCACTTTGCCAATTCCACAATAAATGTCTCAGCGAAAGACTTCTTGTGGGGAAAGCTGTAACTCTGTGAGATGATTTCACAGAACTCAAAGAAGTTTCTCAGAAAGTTTCTTTCTCTTTGTTATCGGAGTTTATTTCCTTTGGCCCAATAGTCTTTAAAGGGATCCGAAATATCTCTTCTCAGATTCCACAGAAATAAGGCTAGCAAAGAGATCCGTGAAATACAAATGTAACTCTGTGAGATGAATTAACAGAACACTAAGCAGTTTCTCAGAAAGCTTCTTTCCAGATTTCATCTGAGGATATTTCCTTTTTCACCGTAGCCCTCTATGCGCTTCCAAATATCACTTTGCCAATTCCACAAGAACTGTCTTAGCGAAAGGCTTCTTGAGGGGAAAGCTGTAACTCTGTGAGATGATTTCACAGAACACAAAGAAGTTTCTCAGAAAGCTTCTTTCTCGTTGTTATCGGAGTTTATATCCTTTGGCCTTATAGTCTTCAAAGGGATCCGAAATATCTGTTCTCAGATTCCACAGAAATAAGGCTAGCAAAGAGAGCCACGAAATACAGATGTAACTCTGTGAGATGAATTAACAGAACACTAAGCAGTTTCTCAGAAAGCTTCTTTCCAGATTTCATCTGAGGATATTTCCTTTTTCACCATTGCCCTCTATGGGCTTCAAAATATCACTTTGCCAAGTCAACAAGAACTGTCTTAGAGAAAGGCTTCTTGAGGGGAAATCTGTAACTCTGTGAGATGATTTCACAGAACACAAAGAAGTTTCTCAGAAAGCTTCTTTCTCATTGTTATCGGAGTTTATATCCTTTGGCCCTATAGTCTTCAAAGGGATCCGAAATATCTGTTCTCAGATTCCACAGAAATAAGGCTGGCAAAGAGATCCGCGAAATACAGATGTAACTCTGTGAGATGAATTAACAGAACACTAAGCAGTTTCTCAGAAAGCTTCTTTCCAGATTTCATCTGAGGATATTTCCTTTTTCACCATAGCTCTCTATGCGCTTCCAAATATCACTTTGCCAATTCCACAAGAACTGTCTTAGCGAAAGGCTTCTTGAGGGGAAAGCTGTAACTCTGTGAGATGATTTCACAGAACACAAAGAAGTTTCTCAGAAAGCTTCTTTCTCATTGTTATCGGAGTTTATATCCTTTGGCCCTATAGTCTTCAAAGGGATCCGAAATATCTGTTCTCAGATTCCACAGAAATAAGGCTAGCAAAAAGATCCGCGAAATACAGATGTAACTCTGTGAGATGAATTAACAGAACACTAAGGAGTTTCTGAGAAAGCTTCTTTCCAGATTTCATCTGAGGATATTTCCTTTTTCACCATAGCCCTCTATGCGCTTCCAAATATCACTTTGCCAATTCCACAATAAATGTCTTAGCGAAAGACTTCTTGTGGGGAAAGCTGTAACTCTGTGAGATGATTTCACAGAACGCAAGGAAGTTTCTCAGAAAGTTTCTTTCTCTTTGTTATCGGAGTTTATTTCCTTTGGCCCTATAGTCTTTAAAGGGATCCGAAATATCTGTTCTCAGATTCCACAGAAAAAAGGCTAACAAAGAGATCCGCGAAATACAGATGTAACTCTGTGAGATGAATTAACAGAACACTAAGCAGTTTCTCAGAAAGCTTCTTTCCAGATTTCATCTGAGGATATTTCCTTTTTCACCATAGCCCTCTATGCGCTTCCAAATATCACTTTGCCAATTCCACAATAAATGTCTTAGCGAAAGACTTCTTGTGGGGAAAGCTGTAACTCTGTAAGATGATTTCACAGAACACAAAGAAGTTTCTCAGAAAGTTTCTTTCTCTTTGTTATCGGAGTTTATTTCCTTTGGCCCTATAGTCTTTAAAGGGATCCGAAATATCTGTTCTCAGATTCCACAGAAATAAGGCTAGCAAAGAGATCCACGAAATACAGATGTAACTCTGTGAGATGAATTAACAGAACACTAAGCAGTTTCTCAGAAAGCTTCTTTCCAGATTTCATCTGAGGATATTTCCTTTTTCACCATTGCCCTCTATGGGCTTCAAAATATCACTTTGCCAATTCCACAAGAACTGTCTTAGCGAAAGGCTTCTTGAGGGGAAAGCTGTAACTCTGTGAGATGATTTCACAGAACACAAAGAAGTTTCTCAGAAAGCTTCTTTCTCGTTGTTATCGGAGTTTATATCCTTTGGCCCTATAGTCTTCAAAGAGATTCGAAATATCTGTTCTCAGATTCCACAGAAATAAGGCTAGCAAAGAGATCCAGGAAATACAGATGTAACTCTGTGAGATGAATTAACAGAACACTAAGCAGTTTCTCAGAAAGCTTCTTTCCAGATTTCATCTGAGGATATTTCCTTTTTCACCATAGCCCTCTATGCGCTTCCAAATATCACTTTGCCAATTCCACAATAAATGTCTTAGCGAAAGACTTCTTGTGGGGAAAGCTGTAACTCTGTGAGATGATTTCACAGAACACAAAGAAGTTTCTCAGAAAGCTTCTTTCTCGTTGTTATCGGAGTTTATATCCTTTGACCCTATAGTCTTCAAAGGGATCCGAAATATCTCTTCTCAGATTCCACAGAAATAAGGCTAGCAAAGAGATCCACGAAATACAGATGTAACTCTGTGAGATGAATTAACAGAACACTAAGCAGTTTCTCAGAAAGCTTCTTTCCAGATTTCATCTGAGGATATTTCCTTTTTCAACATAGCCCTCTATGGGCTTCCAAATATCACTTTGCCTATTCCACAAGAACTGTCTTAGCGAAAGGCTTCTTGAGGGGAAAGCTGTAACTCTGTGAGATGATTTCACAGAACACAAAGAAGTTTCTCAGAAAGTTTCCTTCTCTTTCTTATCGGAGTTTATTTCCTTTGGCCCTATATTCATCAAAGGGATCCGAAATATCTCTTCTCAGATTCCACAAAAATAAGGCTAGCAAAGAGATCCACGAAATACAGATGTAACTCTGTGAGATGAATTCACAGAACACTAAGCAGTTTCTCAGAAAGCTTCTTTCCAGATTTCATCTGAGGATATTTCCTTTTTCACCACAGCCCTCTATGGGCTTCCAAATATCACTTTGCCAATTCAACAAGAACTGTCTTAGCGAAAGGCTTCTTGAGGGGAAAGCTGTAACTCTGTGAGATGATTTCACAGAACACAAAGAAGTTTCTCAGAAAGTTTCTTTCTCTTTGTTATCGGAGTTTATTTCCTTTGGCCCTATAGTCTTCAAAGGGATCCGAAATATCTCTTCTCAGATTCCACACAAATAAAGCTAGCAAAGAGATCCGCGAAATACAGATGTAACTCTGTGAGATGAATTAACAGAACACTAAGCAGTTTCTCAGAAAGCTTCTTTCCAGATTTCATCTGAGGATATTTCCTTTTTCACCATAGCCCTCTATGCGCTTCCAAATATCACTTTGCCAATTCCACAATAAATGTCTTAGCGAAAGACTTCTTGTGGGGAAAGTTGTAACTCTGTGAGATGATTTCACAGAACACAAAGAAGTTTCTCAGAAAGTTTCTTTCTCTTTGTTATCGGAGTTTATTTCCTTTGGCCCTATAGTCTTTAAAGGGATCCGAAATATCTGTTCTCAGATTCCACAGAAATAAGGCTAGCAAAGAGATCCGCGAAATACAGATGTAACTCTGTGAGATGAATTAACAGAACACTAAGCAGTTTCTCAGAAAGCTTCTTTCCACATTTCATCTGAGGATATTTCCTTTTTCACCATAGCCCTCTATGCGCTTCCAAATATCACTTTGCCAATTCCACAATAAATGTCTTAGCGAAAGACTTCTTGTGGGGAAAGCTGTAACTCTGTGAGATGATTTCACAGAACACAAAGAAGTTTCTCAGAAAGTTTCTTTCTCTTTGTTATCGGAGTTTATTTCCTTTGGCCCTATAGTTTTTAAAGGGATCCGAAATATCTGTTCTCAGATTCCACAGAAATAAGGCTAGCAAAGAGATCCACGAAATACAGATGTAACTCTGTGAGATGAATTAACAGAACACTAAGCAGTTTCTCAGAAAGCTTCTTTCCAGATTTCGTCTGAGGATATTTCCTTTTTCACCATTGCCCTCTATGGGCTTCCAAATATCACTTTGCCAATTCCACAAGAACTGTCTTAGCGAAAGGCTTCTTGAGGGGAAAGCTGTAACTCTGTGAGATGATTTCACAGAACACAAAGAAGTTTCTCAGAAAGCTTCTTTCTCGTTGTTATCGGAGTTTATATCCTTTGGCCCTATAGTCTTCAAAGAGATTCGAAATATCTGTTCTCAGATTCCACAGAAATAAGGCTAGCAAAGAGATCCACGAAATACAGATGTAACTCTGTGAGATGAATTAACAGAACACTAAGCAGTTTCTCAGAAAGCTTCTTTCCAGATTTCATCTGAGGATATTTCCTTTTTCACCATAGCCCTCTATGCGCTTCCAAATATCACTTTGCCAATTCCACAATAAATGTCTTAGCGAAAGACTTCTTGTGGGGAAAGCTGTAACTCTGTGAGATGATTTCACAGAACACAAAGAAGTTTCTCAGAAAGCTTCTTTCTCGTTGTTATCGGAGTTTATATCCTTTGACCCTATAGTCTTCAAAGGGATCCGAAATATCTCTTCTCAGATTCCACAGAAATAAGGCTAGCAAAGAGATCCACGAAATACAGATGTAACTCTGTGAGATGAATTAACAGAACACTAAGCAGTTTCTCAGAAAGCTTCTTTCCAGATTTCATCTGAGGATATTTCCTTTTTCAACATAGCCCTCTATGGGCTTCCAAATATCACTTTGCCTATTCCACAAGAACTGTCTTAGCGAAAGGCTTCTTGAGGGGAAAGCTGTAACTCTGTGAGATGATTTCACAGAACACAAAGAAGTTTCTCAGAAAGTTTCCTTCTCTTTCTTATCGGAGTTTATTTCCTTTGGCCCTATATTCATCAAAGGGATCCGAAATATCTCTTCTCAGATTCCACAGAAATAAGGCTAGCAAAGAGATCCACGAAATACAGATGTAACTCTGTGAGATGAATTCACAGAACACTAAGCAGTTTCTCAGAAAGCTTCTTTCCAGATTTCATCTGAGGATATTTCCTTTTTCACCACAGCCCTCTATGGGCTTCCAAATATCACTTTGCCAATTCAACAAGAACTGTCTTAGCGAAAGGCTTCTTGAGGGGAAAGCTGTAACTCTGTGAGATGATTTCACAGAACACAAAGAAGTTTCTCAGAAAGTTTCTTTCTCTTTGTTATCGGAGTTTATTTCCTTTGGCCCTATAGTCTTCAAAGGGATCCGAAATATCTCTTCTCAGATTCCACACAAATAAAGCTAGCAAAGAGACCCGCGAAATACAGATGTAACTCTGTGAGATGAATTAAAAGAACACTAAGCAGTTTCTCAGAAAGCTTCTTTCCAGATTTCATCTGAGGATATTTCCTTTTTCACCATAGCCCTCTATGCGCTTCCAAATATCACTTTGCCAATTCCACAATAAATGTCTTAGCGAAAGACTTCTTGTGGGGAAAGTTGTAACTCTGTGAGATGATTTCACAGAACACAAAGAAGTTTCTCAGAAAGTTTCTTTCTCTTTGTTATCGGAGTTTATTTCCTTTGGCCCTATAGTCTTTAAAGGGATCCGAAATATCTGTTCTCAGATTCCACAGAAATAAGGCTAGCAAAGAGATCCGCGAAATACAGATGTAACTCTGTGAGATGAATTAACAGAACACTAAGCAGTTTCTCAGAAAGCTTCTTTCCACATTTCATCTGAGGATATTTCCTTTTTCACCATAGCCCTCTATGCGCTTCCAAATATCACTTTGCCAATTCCACAATAAATGTCTTAGCGAAAGACTTCTTGTGGGGAAAGCTGTAACTCTGTGAGATGATTTCACAGAACACAAAGAAGTTTCTCAGAAAGTTTCTTTCTCTTTGTTATCGGAGTTTATTTCCTTTGGCCCTATAGTTTTTAAAGGGATCCGAAATATCTGTTCTCAGATTCCACAGAAATAAGGCTAGCAAAGAGATCCACGAAATACAGATGTAACTCTGTGAGATGAATTAACAGAACACTAAGCAGTTTCTCAGAAAGCTTCTTTCCAGATTTCATCTGAGGATATTTCCTTTTTCACCATTGCCCTCTATGGGCTTCCAAATATCACTTTGCCAATTCCACAAGAACTGTCTTAGCGAAAGGCTTCTTGAGGGGAAAGCTGTAACTCTGTGAGATGATTTCACAGAACACAAAGAAGTTTCTCAGAAAGCTTCTTTCTCGTTGTTAACGGAGTTTATATCCTTTGGCCCTATAGTCTTCAAAGAGATTCGAAATATCTGTTCTCAGATTCCACAGAAATAAGGCTAGCAAAGAGATCCACGAAATACAGATGTAACTCTGTGAGATGAATTAACAGAACACTAAGCAGTTTCTCAGAAAGCTTCTTTCCAGATTTCATCTGAGGATATTTCCTTTTTCACCATAGCCCTCTATGCGCTTCCAAATATCACTTTGCCAATTCCACAATAAATGTCTTAGCGAAAGACTTCTTGTGGGGAAAGCTGTAACTCTGTGAGATGATTTCACAGAACACAAAGAAGTTTCTCAGAAAGCTTCTTTCTCGTTGTTATCGGAGTTTATATCCTTTGACCCTATAGTCTTCAAAGGGATCCGAAATATCTCTTCTCAGATTCCACAGAAATAAGGCTAGCAAAGAGATCCACGAAATACAGATGTAACTCTGTGAGATGAATTAACAGAACACTAAGCAGTTTCTCAGAAAGCTTCTTTCCAGATTTCATCTGAGGATATTTCCTTTTTCAACATAGCCCTCTATGGGCTTCCAAATATCACTTTGCCTATTCCACAAGAACTGTCTTAGCGAAAGGCTTCTTGAGGGGAAAGCTGTAACTCTGTGAGATGATTTCACAGAACACAAAGAAGTTTCTCAGAAAGTTTCCTTCTCTTTCTTATCGGAGTTTATTTCCTTTGGCCCTATATTCATCAAAGGGATCCGAAATATCTCTTCTCAGATTCCACAAAAATAAGGCTAGCAAAGAGATCCACGAAATACAGATGTAACTCTGTGAGATGAATTCACAGAACACTAAGCAGTTTCTCAGAAAGCTTCTTTCCAGATTTCATCTGAGGATATTTCCTTTTTCACCACAGCCCTCTATGGGCTTCCAAATATCACTTTGCCAAGTCAACAAGAACTGTCTTAGCGAAAGGCTTCTTGAGGGGAATGCTGTAACTCTGTGAGATGATTTCACAGAACACAAAGAAGTTTCTCAGAAAGTTTCTTTCTCTTTGTTATCGGAGTTTATTTCCTTTGGCCCTATAGTCTTCAAAGGGATCCGAAATATCTCTTCTCAGATTCCACACAAATAAAGCTAGCAAAGAGATCCGCGAAATACAGATGTAACTCTGTGAGATGAATTAACAGAACACTAAGCAGTTTCTCAGAAAGCTTCTTTCCAGATTTCATCTGAGGATATTTCCTTTTTCACCATAGCCCTCTATGCGCTTCCAAATATCACTTTGCCAATTCCACAATAAATGTCTTAGCGAAAGACTTCTTGTGGGGAAAGTTGTAACTCTGTGAGATGATTTCACAGAACACAAAGAAGTTTCTCAGAAAGTTTCTTTCTCTTTGTTATCGGAGTTTATTTCCTTTGGCCCTATAGTCTTTAAAGGGATCCGAAATATCTGTTCTCAGATTCCACAGAAATAAGGCTAGCAAAGAGATCCGCGAAATACAGATGTAACTCTGTGAGATGAATTAACAGAACACTAAGCAGTTTCTCAGAAAGCTTCTTTCCACATTTCATCTGAGGATATTTCCTTTTTCAGCATAGCCCTCTATGCGCTTCCAAATATCACTTTGCCAATTCCACAATAAATGTCTTAGCGAAAGACTTCTTGTGGGGAAAGCTGTAACTCTGTGAGATGATTTCACAGAACACAAAGAAGTTTCTCAGAAAGTTTCTTTCTCTTTGTTATCGGAGTTTATTTCCTTTGGCCCTATAGTTTTTAAAGGGATCCGAAATATCTGTTCTCAGATTCCACAGAAATAAGGCTAGCAAAGAGATCCACGAAATAAAGATGTAACTCTGTGAGATGAATTAACAGAACACTAAGCAGTTTCTCAGAAAGCTTCTTTCCAGATTTCATCTGAGGATATTTCCTTTTTCACCATTGCCCTCTATGGGCTTCCAAATATCACTTTGCCAATTCCACAAGAACTGTCTTAGCGAAAGGCTTCTTGAGGGGAAAGCTGTAACTCTGTGAGATGATTTCACAGAACACAAAGAAGTTTCTCAGAAAGCTTCTTTCTCGTTGTTATCGGAGTTTATATCCTTTGGCCCTATAGTCTTCAAAGAGATTCGAAATATCTGTTCTCAGATTCCACAGAAATAAGGCTAGCAAAGAGATCCACGAAATACAGATGTAACTCTGTGAGATGAATTAACAGAACACTAAGCAGTTTCTCAGAAAGCTTCTTTCCAGATTTCATCTGAGGATATTTCCTTTTTCACCATAGCCCTCTATGCGCTTCCAAATATCACTTTGCCAATTCCACAATAAATGTCTTAGCGAAAGACTTCTTGTGGGGAAAGCTGTAACTCTGTGAGATGATTTCACAGAACACAAAGAAGTTTCTCAGAAAGCTTCTTTCTCGTTGTTATCGGAGTTTATATCCTTTGACCCTATAGTCTTCAAAGGGATCCGAAATATCTCTTCTCAGATTCCACAGAAATAAGGCTAGCAAAGAGATCCACGAAATACAGATGTAACTCTGTGAGATGAATTAACAGAACACTAAGCAGTTTCTCAGAAAGCTTCTTTCCAGATTTCATCTGAGGATATTTCCTTTTTCAACATAGCCCTCTATGGGCTTCCAAATATCACTTTGCCTATTCCACAAGAACTGTCTTAGCGAAAGGCTTCTTGAGGGGAAAGCTGTAACTCTGTGAGATGATTTCACAGAACACAAAGAAGTTTCTCAGAAAGTTTCCTTCTCTTTCTTATCGGAGTTTATTTCCTTTGGCCCTATATTCATCAAAGGGATCCGAAATATCTCTTCTCAGATTCCACAAAAATAAGGCTAGCAAAGAGATCCACGAAATACAGATGTAACTCTGTGAGATGAATTCACAGAACACTAAGCAGTTTCTCAGAAAGCTTCTTTCCAGATTTCATCTGAGGATATTTCCTTTTTCACCACAGCCCTCTATGGGCTTCCAAATATCACTTTGCCAATTCAACAAGAACTGTCTTAGCGAAAGGCTTCTTGAGGGGAAAGCTGTAACTCTGTGAGATGATTTCACAGAACACAAAGAAGTTTCTCAGAAAGTTTCTTTCTCTTTGTTATCGGAGTTTATTTCCTTTGGCCCTATAGTCTTCAAAGGGATCCGAAATATCTCTTCTCAGATTCCACACAAATAAAGCTAGCAAAGAGATCCGCGAAATACAGATGTAACTCTGTGAGATGAATTAACAGAACACTAAGCAGTTTCTCAGAAAGCTTCTTTCCAGATTTCATCTGAGGATATTTCCTTTTTCACCATAGCCCTCTATGCGCTTCCAAATATCACTTTGCCAATTCCACAAAAAATGTCTTAGCGAAAGACTTCTTGTGGGGAAAGTTGTAACTCTGTGAGATGATTTCACAGAACACAAAGAAGTTTCTCAGAAAGTTTCTTTCTCTTTGTTATCGGAGTTTATTTCCTTTGGCCCTATAGTCTTTAAAGGGATCCGAAATATCTGTTCTCAGATTCCACAGAAATAAGGCTAGCAAAGAGATCCGCGAAATACAGATGTAACTCTGTGAGATGAATTAACAGAACACTAAGCAGTTTCTCAGAAAGCTTCTTTCCACATTTCATCTGAGGATATTTCCTTTTTCACCATAGCCCTCTATGCGCTTCCAAATATCACTTTGCCAATTCCACAATAAATGTCTTAGCGAAAGACTTCTTGTGGGGAAAGCTGTAACTCTGTGAGATGATTTCACAGAACACAAAGAAGTTTCTCAGAAAGTTTCTTTCTCTTTGTTATCGGAGTTTATTTCCTTTGGCCCTATAGTTTTTAAAGGGATCCGAAATATCTGTTCTCAGATTCCACAGAAATAAGGCTAGCAAAGAGATCCACGAAATACAGATGTAACTCTGTGAGATGAATTAACAGAACACTAAGCAGTTTCTCAGAAAGCTTCTTTCCAGATTTCATCTGAGGATATTTCCTTTTTCACCATTGCCCTCTATGGGCTTCCAAATATCACTTTGCCAATTCCACAAGAACTGTCTTAGCGAAAGGCTTCTTGAGGGGAAAGCTGTAACTCTGTGAGATGATTTCACAGAACACAAAGAAGTTTCTCAGAAAGCTTCTTTCTCGTTGTTTTCGGAGTTTATATCCTTTGGCCCTATAGTCTTCAAAGGGATCCGAAATATCTCTTCTCAGATTCCACAGAAATAAGGCTAGCAAAGAGATCCACGAAATACAGATGTAACTCTGTGAGATGAATTAACAGAACACTAAGCAGTTTCTCAGAAAGCTTCTTTCCAGATTTCATCTGAGGATATTTCCTTTTTCACCATAGCCCTCTATGCGCTTCCAAATATCACTTTGCCAATTCCACAATAAATGTCTTAGCGAAAGACTTCTTGTGGGGAAAGCTGTAACTCTGTGAGATGATTTCACAGAACACAAAGAAGTTTCTCAGAAAGCTTCTTTCTCATTGTTATCGGAGTTTATATCCTTTGGCCCTATAGTCTTCAAAGCGATCCGAAATATCTCTTCTCAGATTCCACAGAAATAAGGCTAGCAAAGAGATCCGCGAAATACAGATGTAACTCTGTGAGATGAATTAACAGAACACTAAGCAGTTTCTCAGAAAGCTTCTTTCCAGATTTCATCTGAGGATATTTCCTTTTTCACCTTTGCCCTCTATGGGCTTCCAAATATCACTTTGCCAATTCCACAAGAACTGTCTTAGCGAAAGGCTTCTTGTGGGGAAAGCTGTAACTCTGTGAGATGATTTCACAGAACACAAAGAAGTTTCTCAGAAAGCTTCTTTCTCGTTGTTATCGGAGTTTATATCCTTTGGCCCTATAGTCTTCAAAGGGATCCGAAATATCTGTTCTCAGATTCCACAGAAATAAGGCTAGGAAAGAGATCCACGAAATACAGATGTAACTCTGTGAGATGAATTAACAGAACACTAAGCAGTTTCTCAGAAAGCTTCTTTCCAGATTTCATCTGAGGATATTTCCTTTTTCACCATAGCCCTCTATGCGCTTCCAAATATCACTTTGCCAATTCCACAATAAATGTCTTAGCGAAAGACTTCTTGTGGGGAAAGCTGTAACTCTGTGAGATGATTTCACAGAACACAAAGAAGTTTCTCAGAAAGCTTCTTTCTCGTTGTTATCGGAGTTTATATCCTTTGACCCTATAGTCTTCAAAGGGATCCGAAATATCTCTTCTCAGATTCCACAGAAATAAGGCTAGCAAAGAGATCCACGAAATACAGATGTAACTCTGTGAGATGAATTAACAGAACACTAAGCAGTTTCTCAGAAAGCTTCTTTCCAGATTTCATCTGAGGATATTTCCTTTTTCAACATAGCCCTCTATGGGCTTCCAAATATCACTTTGCCTATTCCACAAGAACTGTCTTAGCGAAAGGCTTCTTGAGGGGAAAGCTGTAACTCTGTGAGATGATTTCACAGAACACAAAGAAGTTTCTCAGAAAGTTTCCTTCTCTTTCTTATCGGAGTTTATTTCCTTTGGCCCTATATTCATCAAAGGGATCCGAAATATCTCTTCTCAGATTCCACAAAAATAAGGCTAGCAAAGAGATCCACGAAATACAGATGTAACTCTGTGAGATGAATTCACAGAACACTAAGCAGTTTCTCAGAAAGCTTCTTTCCAGATTTCATCTGAGGATATTTCCTTTTTCACCACAGCCCTCTATGGGCTTCCAAATATCACTTTGCCAATTCAACAAGAACTGTCTTAGCGAAAGGCTTCTTGAGGGGAAAGCTGTAACTCTGTGAGATGATTTCACAGAACACAAAGAAGTTTCTCAGAAAGTTTCTTTCTCTTTGTTATCGGAGTTTATTTCCTTTGGCCCTATAGTCTTCAAAGGGATCCGAAATATCTCTTCTCAGATTCCACACAAATAAAGCTAGCAAAGAGATCCGCGAAATACAGATGTAACTCTGTGAGATGAATTAACAGAACACTAAGCAGTTTCTCAGAAAGCTTCTTTCCAGATTTCATCTGAGGATATTTCCTTTTTCACCATAGCCCTCTATGCGCTTCCAAATATCACTTTGCCAATTCCACAATAAATGTCTTAGCGAAAGACTTCTTGTGGGGAAAGTTGTAACTCTGTGAGATGATTTCACAGAACACAAAGAAGTTTCTCAGAAAGTTTCTTTCTCTTTGTTATCGGAGTTTATTTCCTTTGGCCCTATAGTCTTTAAAGGGATCCGAAATATCTGTTCTCAGATTCCACAGAAATAAGGCTAGCAAAGAGATCCGCGAAATACAGATGTAACTCTGTGAGATGAATTAACAGAACACTAAGCAGTTTCTCAGAAAGCTTCTTTCCACATTTCATCTGAGGATATTTCCTTTTTCACCGTAGCCCTCTATGCGCTTCCAAATATCACTTTGCCAATTCCACAATAAATGTCTTAGCGAAAGACTTCTTGTGGGGAAAGCTGTAACTCTGTGAGATGATTTCACAGAACACAAAGAAGTTTCTCAGAAAGTTTCTTTCTCTTTGTTATCGGAGTTTATTTCCTTTGGCCGTATAGTTTTTAAAGGGATCCGAAATATCTGTTCTCAGATTCCACAGAAATAAGGCTAGCAAAGAGATCCACGAAATACAGATGTAACTCTGTGAGATGAATTAACAGAACACTAAGCAGTTTCTCAGAAAGCTTCTTTCCAGATTTCATCTGAGGATATTTCCTTTTTCACCATTGCCCTCTATGGGCTTCCAAATATCACTTTGCCAATTCCACAAGAACTGTCTTAGCGAAAGGCTTCTTGAGGGGAAAGCTGTAACTCTGTGAGATGATTTCACAGAACACAAAGAAGTTTCTCAGAAAGCTTCTTTCTCGTTGTTATCGGAGTTTATATCCTTTGGCCCTATAGTCTTCAAAGAGATTCGAAATATCTGTTCTCAGATTCCACAGAAATAAGGCTAGCAAAGAGATCCAGGAAATACAGATGTAACTCTGTGAGATGAATTAACAGAACACTAAGCAGTTTCTCAGAAAGCTTCTTTCCAGATTTCATCTGAGGATATTTCCTTTTTCACCATAGCCCTCTATGCGCTTCCAAATATCACTTTGCCAATTCCACAATAAATGTCTTAGCGAAAGACTTCTTGTGGGGAAAGCTGTAACTCTGTGAGATGATTTCACAGAACACAAAGAAGTTTCTCAGAAAGCTTCTTTCTCGTTGTTATCGGAGTTTATATCCTTTGACCCTATAGTCTTCAAAGGGATCCGAAATATCTCTTCTCAGATTCCACAGAAATAAGGCTAGCAAAGAGATCCACGAAATACAGATGTAACTCTGTGAGATGAATTAACAGAACACTAAGCAGTTTCTCAGAAAGCTTCTTTCCAGATTTCATCTGAGGATATTTCCTTTTTCAACATAGCCCTCTATGGGCTTCCAAATATCACTTTGCCTATTCCACAAGAACTGTCTTAGCGAAAGGCTTCTTGAGGGGAAAGCTGTAACTCTGTGAGATGATTTCACAGAACACAAAGAAGTTTCTCAGAAAGTTTCCTTCTCTTTCTTATCGGAGTTTATTTCCTTTGGCCCTATATTCATCAAAGGGATCCGAAATATCTCTTCTCAGATTCCACAAAAATAAGGCTAGCAAAGAGATCCACGAAATACAGATGTAACTCTGTGAGATGAATTCACAGAACACTAAGCAGTTTCTCAGAAAGCTTCTTTCCAGATTTCATCTGAGGATATTTCCTTTTTCACCACAGCCCTCTATGGGCTTCCAAATATCACTTTGCCAATTCAACAAGAACTGTCTTAGCGAAAGGCTTCTTGAGGGGAAAGCTGTAACTCTGTGAGATGATTTCACAGAACACAAAGAAGTTTCTCAGAAAGTTTCTTTCTCTTTGTTATCGGAGTTTATTTCCTTTGGCCCTATAGTCTTCAAAGGGATCCGAAATATTTCTTCTCAGATTCCACACAAATAAAGCTAGCAAAGAGATCCGCGAAATACAGATGTAACTCTGTGAGATGAATTAACAGAACACTAAGCAGTTTCTCAGAAAGCTTCTTTCCAGATTTCATCTGAGGATATTTCCTTTTTCACCATAGCCCTCTATGCGCTTCCAAATATCACTTTGCCAATTCCACAATAAATGTCTTAGCGAAAGACTTCTTGTGGGGAAAGTTGTAACTCTGTGAGATGATTTCACAGAACACAAAGAAGTTTCTCAGAAAGTTTCTTTCTCTTTGTTATCGGAGTTTATTTCCTTTGGCCCTATAGTCTTTAAAGGGATCCGAAATATCTGTTCTCAGATTCCACAGAAATAAGGCTAGCAAAGAGATCCGCGAAATACAGATGTAACTCTGTGAGATGAATTAACAGAACACTAAGCAGTTTCTCAGAAAGCTTCTTTCCACATTTCATCTGAGGATATTTCCTTTTTCACCATAGCCCTCTATGCGCTTCCAAATATCACTTTGCCAATTCCACAATAAATGTCTTAGCAAAAGACTTCTTGTGGGGAAAGCTGTAACTCTGTGAGATGATTTCACAGAACACAAAGAAGTTTCTCAGAAAGTTTCTTTCTCTTTGTTATCGGAGTTTATTTCCTTTGGCCCTATAGTTTTTAAAGGGATCCGAAATATCTGTTCTCAGATTCCACAGAAATAAGGCTAGCAAAGAGATCCACGAAATACAGATGTAACTCTGTGAGATGAATTAACAGAACACTAAGCAGTTTCTCAGAAAGCTTCTTTCCAGATTTCATCTGAGGATATTTCCTTTTTCACCATTGCCCTCTATGGGCTTCCAAATATCACTTTGCCAATTCCACAAGAACTGTCTTAGCGAAAGGCTTCTTGAGGGGAAAGCTGTAACTCTGTGAGATGATTTCACAGAACACAAAGAAGTTTCTCAGAAAGCTTCTTTCTCGTTGTTTTCGGAGTTTATATCCTTTGGCCCTATAGTCTTCAAAGGGATCCGAAATATCTCTTCTCAGATTCCACAGAAATAAGGCTAGCAAAGAGATCCACGAAATACAGATGTAACTCTGTGAGATGAATTAACAGAACACTAAGCAGTTTCTCAGAAAGCTTCTTTCCAGATTTCATCTGAGGATATTTCCTTTTTCACCATAGCCCTCTATGCGCTTCCAAATATCACTTTGCCAATTCCACAATAAATGTCTTAGCGAAAGACTTCTTGTGGGGAAAGCTGTAACTCTGTGAGATGATTTCACAGAACACAAAGAAGTTTCTCAGAAAGCTTCTTTCTCATTGTTATCGGAGTTTATATCCTTTGGCCCTATAGTCTTCAAAGGGATCCGAAATATCTCTTCTCAGATTCCACAGAAATAAGGCTAGCAAAGAGATCCACGAAATACAGATGTAACTCTGTGAGATGAATTAACAGAACACTAAGCAGTTTCTCAGAAAGCTTCTTTCCAGATTTCATCTGAGGATATTTCCTTTTTCACCTTTGCCCTCTATGGGCTTCCAAATATCACTTTGCCAATTCCACAAGAACTGTCTTAGCGAAAGGCTTCTTGTGGGGAAAGCTGTAACTCTGTGAGATGATTTCACAGAACACAAAGAAGTTTCTCAGAAAGCTTCTTTCTCGTTGTTATCGGAGTTTATATCCTTTGGCCCTATAGTCTTCAAAGGGATCCGAAATATCTCTTCTCAGATTCCACAGAAATAAGGCTAGCAAAGAGATCCACGAAATACAGATGTAACTCTGTGAGATGAATTCACAGAACACTAAGCAGTTTCTCAGAAAGCTTCTTTCCAGATTTCATCTGAGGATATTTCCTTTTTCACCACAGCCCTCTATGGGCTTCCAAATATCACTTTGCCAATTCAACAAGAACTGTCTTAGCGAAAGGCTTCTTGAGGGGAAAGCTGTAACTCTGTGAGATGATTTCACAGAACACAAAGAAGTTTCTCAGAAAGTTTCTTTCTCGTTGTTATCGGAGTTTATATCCTTTGGCCCTATAGTCTTCAAAGGGATCCGAAATATCTGTTCTCAGATTCCACACAAATAAAGCTAGCAAAGAGATCCGCGAAATACAGATGTAACTCTGTGAGATGAATTAACAGAACACTAAGCAGTTTCTCAGAAAGCTTCTTTCCAGATTTCATCTGAGGATATTTCCTTTTTCACCATAGCCCTCTATGCGCTTCCAAATATCACTTTGCCAATTCCACAATAAATGTCTTAGCGAAAGACTTCTTGTGGGGAAAGTTGTAACTCTGTGAGATGATTTCACAGAACACAAAGAAGTTTCTCAGAAAGTTTCTTTCTCTTTGTTATCGGAGTTTATTTCCTTTGGCCCTATAGTCTTTAAAGGGATCCGAAATATCTGTTCTCAGATTCCACAGAAATAAGGCTAGCAAAGAGATCCGTGAAATACAGATGTAACTCTGTGAGATGAATTAACAGAACACTAAGCAGTTTCTCAGAAAGCTTCTTTCCACATTTCATCTGAGGATATTTCCTTTTTCACCATAGCCCTCTATGCGCTTCCAAATATCACTTTTCCAATTCCAGAATAAATGTCTTAGCGAAAGACTTCTTGTGGGGAAAGCTGTAACTCTGTGAGATGATTTCACAGAACACAAAGAAGTTTCTCAGAAAGTTTCTTTCTCTTTGTTATCGGAGTTTATTTCCTTTGGCCCTATAGTCTTTAAAGGGATCCGAAATATCTGTTCTCAGATACCACAGAAATAAGGCTAGCAAAGAGATCCACGAAATACAGATGTAACTCTGTGAGATGAATTAACAGAACACTAAGCAGTTTCTCAGAAAGCTTCTTTCCAGATTTCATCTGAGGATATTTCCTTTTTCACCATTGCCCACTATGGGCTTCCAAATATCACTTTGCCAATTCCACAAGAACTGTCTTAGCGAAAGGCTTCTTGAGGGGAAAGCTGTAACTCTGTGAGATGATTTCACAGAACACAAAGAAGTTTCTCAGAAAGCTTCTTTCTCGTTGTTATCGGAGTTTATATCCTTTGGCCCTATAGTCTTCAAAGTGATCCGAAATATCTGTTCTCAGATTCCACAGAAATAAGGCTAGCAAAGAGATCCACGAAATACAGATGTAACTCTGTGAGATGAATTAACAGAACACTAAGCAGTTTCTCAGAAAGCTTCTTTCCAGATTTCATCTGAGGATATTTCCTTTTTCACCATAGCCCTCTATGCGCTTCCAAATATCACTTTGCCAATTCCACAATAAATGTCTTAGCGAAAGACTTCTTGTGGGGAAAGCTGTAACTCTGTGAGATGATTTCACAGAACACAAAGAAGTTTCTCAGAAAGCTTCTTTCTCGTTGTTATCGGAGTTTATATCCTTTGGCCCTATAGTCTTCAAAGGGATCCGAAATATCTCTTCTCAGATTCCACAGAAATAAGGCTAGCAAAGAGATCCACGAAATACAGATGTAACTCTGTGAGATGAATTAACAGAACACTAAGCAGTTTCTCAGAAAGCTTCTTTCCAGATTTCATCTGAGGATATTTCCTTTTTCACCATAGCCCTCTATGGGCTTCCAAATATCACTTTGCCAATTCCACAAGAACTGTCTTAGCGAAAGGCTTCTTGAGGGGAAAGCTGTAACTCTGTGAGATGATTTCACAGAACACAAAGAAGTTTCTCAGAAATCTTTTTTCTCATTGTTATCGGAGTTTATATCCTTTGGCCCTATAGTGTTCAAAGGGATCCGAAATATCTGTTCTCAGATTCCACAGAAATAAGGCTAGGAAAGAGATCCGCGAAATACAGATGTAACTCTGTGAGATGAATTAACAGAACACTAAGCAGTTTCTCAGAAAGCTTCTTTCCAGATTTCATCTGAGGATATTTCCTTTTTCACCATAGCCCTCTATGGGCTTCCAAATATCACTTTGCCAATTCCACAATAAATGTCTTAGCGAAAGACTTCTTGTGGGGAAAGCTGTAACTCTGTGAGATGATTTCACAGAACACAAAGAAGTTTCTCAGAAAGTTTCTTTCTCTTTGTTATCGGAGTTTATTTCCTTTGGCCCTATAGTCTTCAAAGGGATCCGAAATATCTGTTCTCAGATTCCACAGAAATAAGGCTAGCAAAGAGATCCGAGAAATACAGATGTAACTCTGTGAGATGAATTAACAGAACACTAAGCAGTTTCTCAGAAAGCTTCTTTCCAGATTTCATCTGAGGATATTTCCTTTTTCACCATAGCCCTCTATGCGCTTCCAAATATCACTTTGCCAATTCCACAATAAATGTCTTAGCGAAAGACTTCTTGTTGGGAAAGTTGTAACTCTGTGAGATGATTTCACAGAACACAAAGAAGTTTCTCAGAAAGTTTCTTTCTCTTTGTTATCGGAGTTTATTTCCTTTGGCCCTTTAGTCTTTAAAGGGATCCGAAATATCTGTTCTCAGATTCCACAGAAATAAGGCTAGCAAAGAGATCCGCGAAATACAGATGTAACTCTGTGAGATGAATTAACAGAACACTAAGCAGTTTCTCAGAAAGCTTCTTTCCAGATTTCATCTGAGGATATTTCCTTTTTCACCATAGCCCTCTATGCGCTTCCAAATATCACTTTGCCAATTCCACAATAAATGTCTTAGCGAAAGACTTCTTGTGGAGAAAGCTGTAACTCTGTGAGATGATTTCACAGAACACAAAGAAGTTTCTCAGAAAGTTTCTCTCTCTTTGTTATCGGAGTTTATTTCCTTTGGCCCTATAGTCTTTAAAGGGATCCGAAATATCTGTTCTCAGATCCCACAGAAATAAGGCTAGCAAAGAGATCCACGAAATACAGATGTAACTCTGTGAGATGAATTAACAGAACACTAAGCAGTTTCTCAGAAAGCTTCTTTTCAGATTTCATCTGAGGATATTTCCTTTTTCACCATTGCCCTCTATGGGCTTCCAAATATCACATTGCCAATTCCACAAGAACTGTCTTAGCGAAAGGCTTCTTGAGGGGAAAGCTGTAACTCTGTGAGATGATTTCACAGAACACAAAGAAATTTCTCAGAAAGCTTCTTTCTCGTTGTTATCGGAGTTTATATCCTTTGGCCCTATAGTCTTCAAAGGGATCCGAAATATCTGTTCTCAGATTCCACACAAGTAAGGCTAGCAAAGAGAGCCACGAAATACAGATGTAACTCTGTGAGATGAATTAACAGAACACGAAGCAGTTTCTCAGAAAGCTTCTTTCCAGATTTCATCTGAGGATATTTCCTTTTTCACCATTGCCCTCTATGGGCTTCAAAATATCACTTTGCCAATTCAACAAGAACTGTCTTAGCGAAAGACTTCTTGTGGGGAAAGCTGTAACTCTGTGAGATGATTTCACAGAACACAAAGAAGTTTCTCAGAAAGCTTCTTTCTCATTGTTATCGGAGTTTATATCCTTTGGCCCTATAGTCTTCAAAGGGATCCGAAATATCTGTTCTCAGATTCCACAGAAATAAGGCTAGCAAAGAGATCCGCGAAATACAGATGTAACTCTGTGAGATGAATTAACAGAACACTAAGCAGTTTCTCAGAAAGCTTCTTTCCATATTTCATCTGAGGATATTTCCTTTTTCACCATAGCCCTCTATGCGCTTCCAAATATCACTTTGCCAATTCCACAATAAATGTCTTAGCGAAAGACTTCTTGTGGGGAAAGCTGTAACTCTGTGAGATGATTTCAGAGAACAAAAGAAGTTTCTCAGAAAGTTTCTTTCTCTTTGTTATCGGAGTTTATTTCCTTTGGCCCTATAGTCTTCAAAGGGATCCGAAATATATGTTCTCAGATTCCACAGAAATAAGGCTAGCAAAGAGAGCCACGAAATACAGATGTAACTCTGTGAGATGAATTAACAGAACACTAAGCAGTTTCTCAGAAAGCTTCTTTCCAGATTTCATCTGAGGATATGTCCTTTTTCACCATTGCCCTCTATGGGCTTCCAAATATCACTTTGCCAATTCCACAAGAACTGTCTTAGCGAAAGGCTTCTTGAGGGCAAAGCTGTAACTCTGTGAGATGATTTCACAGAACACAAAGAAGTTTCTCAGAAAGCTTCTTTCTCATTGTTATCGGAGTTTATATCCTTTGGCCCTATAGTCTTCAAAGGGATCCGAAATATCTGTTCTCAGATTCCACAGAAATAAGGCTAGCAAAGAGATCCACGAAATACAGATGTAACTCTGTGAGATGAATTAACAGAACACTAAGCAGTTTCTCAGAAAGCTTCTTTCCAGATTTCATCTGAGGATATTTCCTTTTTCACCATAGCCGTCTATGCGCTTCCAAATATCACTTTGCCAATTCCACAATAAATGTCTTAGCGAAAGACTTCTTGTGGGGAAAGCTGTAACTCTGTGAGATGATTTCACAGAACACAAAGAAGTTTCTCAGAAAGTTTCTTTCTCTTTGTTATCGGAGTTTATTTCCTTTGGCCCTATAGTCTTTAAAGGGATCCGAAATATCTGTTCTCAGATTCCACAGAAATAAGGCTAGCAAAGAGATCCACGAAATACAGATGTAACTCTGTGAGATGAATTAACAGAACACTAAGCAGTTTCTCAGAAAGCTTCTTTCCAGATTTCATCTGAGGATATTTCCTTTTTCACCATTGCCCACTAAGGGCTTCCAAATATCACTTTGCCAATTCCACAAAAACTGTCTTAGCGAAAGGCTTCTTGAGGGGAAAGCTGTAACTCTGTGAGATGATTTCACTGAACACAAAGAAGTTTCTCAGAAAGCTTCTTTCTCATTGTTATCGGAGTTTATATCCTTTGGCCCTATAGTCTTCAAAGGGATCCGAAATATCTGTTCTCAGATTCCACAGAAATAAGGCTAGCAAAGAGATCCACGAAATACAGATGTAACTCTGTGAGATGAATTAACAGAACACTAAGCAGTTTCTCAGAAAGCTTCTTTCCAGATTTCATCTGAGGATATTTCCTTTTTCACCATAGCTCTCTATGCGCTTCCAAATATCACTTTGCCAATTCCACAATAAATGTCTTAGCGAAAGACTTCTTGTGGGGAAAGCTGTAACTCTGTGAGATGATTTCACAGAACACAAAGAAGTTTCTCAGAAAGTTTCTTTCTCTTTGCTATCGGAGTTTATTTCCTTTTGCCCTATAGTCTTTAAAGGGATCCGAAATATCTGTTCTCAGATTCCACAGAAATAAGGCTAGCAAAGAGATCCACGAAATACAGATGTAACTCTGTGAGATGAATTAACAGAACACTAAGCAGTTTCTCAGAAAGCTTCTTTCCAGATTTCATCTGAGGATATTTCCTTTTTCACCATAGCCCTCTATGCGCTTCCAAATATCACTTTTCCAATTCCAGAATAAATGACTTAGCGAAAGACTTCTTGAAGGGAAAGCTGTAACTCTGTGAGATGATTTCACAGAACACAAAGCAGTTTCTCAGAAAGCTTCTTTCTCTTTGTTATCGGAGTTTATATCCTTTGGCCCTATAGTCTTCAAAGGGATCCGAAATATCTCTTCTCAGATTCCACAGAAATAAGGCTAGCAAAGAGATCCACGAAATACAGATGTAACTCTGTGAGATGAATTAACAGAACACTAAGCAGTTTCTCAGAAAGCTTCTTTCCAGATTTCATCTGAGGATATTTCCTTTTTCACCATAGCCCTCAATGGGCTTCCAAATATCACTTTGCCAATTCCACAAGAACTGTCTTATCGAAAGGCTTCTTGAGGGGAAAGCTGTAACTCTGTGAGATGATTTCACAGAACACAAAGAAGTTTCTCAGAAAGCTTCCTTCTCTTTCTTATCGGAGTTTATTTCCTTTGGCCCTATATTCATCAAAGGGATCCGAAATATCTCTTCTCAGATTCCACAGAAATAAGGCTAGCAAAGAGATCCACGAAATACTGATGTAACTCTGTGAGATGAATTAACAGAACACTAAGCAGTTTCTCAGAAAGCTTCTTTCCAGATTTCATCTGAGGATATTTCCTTTTTCACCATTGCCCTCTATGGGCTTCCAAATATCACTTTGCCAATTCCATAAGAACTGTCTTAGCGAAAGACTTCTTTAGGGGAAAGCTGTAACTCTGTGAGATGATTTCACAGAACACAAAGAAGTCTCTCAGAAAGCTTCTTTCTCGTTGTTATCGGAGTTTATATCCTCTGGCCCTATATTCATCAAAGGGATCCGAAATATCTCTTCTCAGATTCCACAGAAATAAGGCTAGCAAAGACATCCACGAAATACAGATGCAACTCTGTGAGATGAATTAACAGAACACTAAGCAGTTTCTCAGAAAGCTTCTTTCCAGATTTCATCTGAGGATATTTCCTTTTTCACCATTGCCCTCTATGGGCTTCCAAATATCACTTTGCCAATTCCACAAGAACTGTCTTAGCGAAAGGCTTCTTGAGGGGAAAGCTGTAACTCTGTGAGATGATTTCACAGAACACAAAGTAGTTTCTCAGAAAGCTTCTTTCTCATTGTTATCGGAGTTTATATCCTTTGGCCCTATAGTCTTCAAAGGGATCCGAAATATCTGTTCTCAGATTCCACAGAAATAAGGCTAGCAAAGAGATCCACGAAATACAGATGTAACTCTGTGAGATGAATTAACAGAACACTAAGCAGTTTCTCAGAAAGCTTCTTTCCAGATTTCATCTGAGGATATTTCCTTTTTCACCATAGCTCTCTATGGGCTTCCAAATATCACTTTGCCAATTCCACAATAAATGTCTTAGCGAAAGACTTCTTGTGGGGAAAGCTGTAACTCTGTGAGATGATTTCACAGAACACAAAGAAGTTTCTCAGAAAGTTTCTTTCTCTTTGTTATCGGAGTTTATTTCCTTTGGCCCTATAGTCTTTAAAGGGATCCGAAATATCTGTTCTCAGATTCCACAGAAATAAGGCTAGCAAAGAGATCCACGAAATACAGATGTAACTCAGTGAGATGAATTAACAGAACACTAAGCAGTTTCTCAGAAAGCTTCTTTCCAGATTTCATCTGAGGATATTTCCTTTTTCACCATAGCCCTCTATGCGCTTCCAAATATCACTTTGCCAATTCCACAATAAATGTCTTAGCGAAAGACTTCTTGAGGGGAAAGCAGTAACTCTGTGAGATGATTTCACAGAACACAAAGAAGTTTCTCAGAACGTTTCTTTCTCTTTGTTATCGGAGTTTATTTCCTTTGGCCCTATAGTCTTTAAAGGGATCCGAAATATCTGTTCTCAGATTCCACAGAAATAAGGCTAGCAAAGAGATCCGCGAAATACAGATGTAACTCTGTGAGATGAATTAACAGAACACTAAGCAGTTTCTCAGAAAGCTTCTTTCCAGATTTCATCTGAGGATATTTCCTTTTTCACCATTGCCCTCTATGGGCTTCCAAATGTCACTTTGCCAATTCCACAATAAATGTCTTAGCGAAAGGCTTCTTGAGGGGAAAGCTGTAACTCTGTGAGATGATTTCACAGAACACAAAGAAGTTTCTCAGAAAGCTTCTTTCTCGTTGTTATCGGAGTTTATATCCTTTGGCCCTATAGTCTTCAAAGGGATCCGAAATATCTGTTCTCAGATTCCACAGAAATAAGGCTAGCAAAGAGATCCACGAAATACAGATGTAACTCTGTGAGATGAATTAACAGAACACTAAGCAGTTTCTCAGAAAGCTTCTTTCCAGATTTCATCTGTGGATATTTCCTTTTTCACCATAGCTCTCTATGCGCTTCCAAATATCACTTTGCCAATTCCACAATAAATGTCTCAGCGAGAGACTTCTTGTGGGGAAAGCTGTAACTCTGTGAGATGATTTCACAGAACACAAAGAAGTTTCTCAGAAAGTTTCTTTCTCTTTGTTATCGGAGTTTATTTCCTTTGGCCCTATAGTCTTTAAAGGGATCCGAAATATCTGTTCTCAGATTCCACAGAAATAAGGCTAGCAAAGAGATCCACGAAATACAGATGTAACTCTGTGAGATGAATTAACAGAACACTAAGCAGTTTCTCAGAAAGCTTCTTTCCAGATTTCATCTGAGGATATTTCCTTTTTCACCATAGCCCTCTATGCGCTTCCAAATATCACTTTGCCAATTCCACAATAAATGTGTTAGCGAAAGACTTCTTGAGGGGAAAGCTGTAACTCTGTGAGATGATTTCACAGAACACAAAGAAGTTTCTCAGAAAGTTTCTTTCTCTTTGTTATCGGAGTTTATTTCCTTTGGCCCTATATTCTTTAAAGGGATCCGAAATATCTGTTCTCAGATTCCACAGAAATAAGGCTAGCAAAGAGATCCGCGAAATACTGATGTAACTCTGTGAGATGAATTAACAGAACACTAAGCAGTTTCTCAGAAAGCTTCTTTCCAGATTTCATCTGAGGATATTTCCTTTTTCACCATAGCCCTCTATGCGCTTCCAAATATCACTTTGCCAATTCCACAATAAATGTCTTAGCGAAAGACTTCTTGTGGGGAAAGCTGTAACTCTGTGAGATGATTTCACAGAACACAAAGAAGTTTCTCAGAAAGTTTCTTTCTCTTCGTTATCGGAGTTTATTTCCTTTGGCCCTATAGTCTTCAAAGGGATCCGAAATATATGTTCTCCGATTCCACAGAAATAAGGCTAGCAAAGAGAGCCACGAAATACAGATGTAACTCTGTGAGATGAATTAACAGAACACTAAGCAGTTTCTCAGAAAGCTTCTTTCCAGATTTCATCTGAGGATATGTCCTTTTTCACCATTGCCCTCTATGGGCTTCAAAATATCACTTTGCCAATTCAACAAGAACTGTCTTAGCGAAAGGCTTCTTGAGGGGAAAGCTGTAACTCTGTGAGATGATTTCACAGAACACAAAGAAGTTTCTCAGAAAGCTTCCTTCTCTTTGTTATCGGAGTTTATTTCCTTTGGCCCTATAGTCTTTAAAGGGATCCGAAATATCTGTTCTCAGATTCCACAGAAATAAGGCTAGCAAAGAGATCCACGAAATACAGATGTAACTCTGTGAGATGAATTAACAGAACACTAAGCAGTTTCTCAGAAAGCTTCTTTCCAGATTTCATCTGAGGATATTTCCTTTTTCACCATTGCCCTCTATGGGCTTCCAAATATCACTTTGCCAATTCCACAAGAACTGTCTTAGCAAAAGGCTTCTTGAGGGGAAAGCTGTAACTCTGTGAGATGATTTCACAGAACACAAAGAAGTTTCTCAGAAAGCTTCTTTCTCGTTGTTATCGGAGTTTATATCCTTTGGCCCTATAGTCTTCAAAGGGATCCGAAATATCTGTTCTCAGATTCCACAGAAATAAGGCTAGCAAAGAGATCCACGAAATACTGATGTAACTCTGTGAGATGAATTAACAGAACACTAAGCAGTTTCTGAGAAAGCTTCTTTCCAGATTTCATCTGAGGATATTTCCTTTTTCACCATAGCCCTCTATGGGCTTCCAAATATCACTTTGCCAATTCCACAAGAACTGTCTTAGCGAAAGGCTTCTTGAGGGGAAAGCTGTAACTCTGTGAGATGATTTCACAGAACACAAAGAAGTTTCTCAGAAAGCTTCTTTCTCGTTGTTATCGGAGTTTATATCCTTTGGCCCTATAGTCTTCAAAGGGATCTGAAATATCTGTTCTCAGATTCCACAGAAATAAGGCTAGCAAAGAGATCCACGAAATACAGATGTAACTCTGTGAGATGAATTAACAGAACACTAAGCAGTTTCTCAGAAAGCTTCTTTCCAGATTTCATCTGAGGATATTAGCTTTTTCACCATTGCCCTCTATGGGCTTCCAAATATCACTTTGCCAATTCCACAAGAACTGTCTTAGCGAAAGGCTTCTTGAGGGGAAAGCTGTAACTCTGTGAGATGATTTCACAAAACACAAAGAAGTTTCTCAGAAAGCTTCTTTCTCATTGTTATCGGAGTTTATATCCTTTGGCCCTATAGTCTTCAAAGGGATCCGAAATATCTGTTCTCAGATCCCACAGAAATAAGGCTAGCAAAGAGATCCACGAAATACAGATGTAACTCTGTGAGATGAATTAACAGAACACTAAGCAGTTTCTCAGAAAGCTTCTTTCCAGATTTCATCTGAGGATATTTCCTTTTTCACCATAGCTCTCTATGGGCATCCAAATATCACTTTGCCAATTCCACAATAAATGTCTTAGCGAAAGACTTCTTGTGGGGAAAGCTGTAACTCTGTGAGATGATTTCACAGAACACAAAGAAGTTTCTCAGAAAGTTTCTTTCTCTTTGTTATCGGAGTTTATTTCCTTTGGCCCTATTGTCTTTAAAGGGATCCGAAATATCTGTTCTCAGATTCCACAGAAATAAGGCTAGCAAAGAGATCCACGAAATACAGATGTAACTCTGTGAGATGAATTAACAGAACACTAAGCAGTTTCTCAGAAAGCTTCTTTCCAGATTTCATCTGAGGATATTTCCTTTTTCACCATAGCCCTCTATGCGCTTCCAAATATCACTTTGCCAATTCCACAATAAATGTGTTAGCGAAAGACTTCTTGAGGGGAAAGCTGTAACTCAGTGAGATGATTTCACAGAACACAAAGAAGTTTCTCAGAAAGTTTCTTTCTCTTTGTTATCGGAGTTTATATCCTTTGGCCCTATAGTCTTTAAAGGGATCCGAAATATCTGTTCTCAGATTCCACAGAAATAAGGCTAGCAAAGAGATCCGCGAAATACAGATGTAACTCTGTGAGATGAATTAACAGAACACTAAGCAGTTTCTCAGAAAGCTTCTTTCCAGATTTCATCTGAGGATATTTCCTTTTTCACCATAGCCCTCTATGCGCTTCCAAATATCACTTTGCCAATTCCACAATAAATGTCTTAGCGAAAGACTTCTTGTGGGGAAAGCTGTAACTCTGTGAGATGATTTCACAGAACACAAAGAAGTTTCTCAGAAAGCTTCTTTCTCTTTGTTATCGGAGTTTATTTCCTTTGGCCCTATAGTCTTTAAAGGGATCCGAAATATCTGTTCTCAGATTCCACAGAAATAAGGCTAGCAAAGAGATCCGCGAAATACAGATGTAACTCTGTGAGATGAAGTAACAGAACACTAAGCAGTTTCTCAGAAAGCTTCTTTCCAGATTTCATCTGAGGATATTTCCTTTTTCACCATAGCCCTCTATGCGCTTCCAAATATCACTTTGCCAATTCCACAATAAATGTCTTAGCGAAAGACTTCTTGTGGGGAAAGCTGTAACTCTGTGAGATGATTTCACAGAACACAAAGAAGTTTCTCAGAAAGTTTCTTTCTCTTTGTTATCGGAGTTTATTTCCTTTGGCCCTATAGTCTTTAAAGGGATCCGAAATATCTGTTCTCAGATTCCAGAGAAATAAGGCTAGCAAAGAGATCCGCGAAATACAGATGTAACTCTGTGAGATGAATTAACAGAACACTAAGCAGTTTCTCAGAAAGCTTCTTTCCAGATTTCATCTGAGGATATTTCCTTTTTCACCATAGCCCTCTATGCGCTTCCAAATATCACTTTGCCAATTCCACAATAAATGTCTTAGCGAAAGACTTCTTGTGGGGAAAGCTGTAACTCTGTGAGATGATTTCACAGAACACAAAGAAGTTTCTCAGAAAGTTTCTTTCTCTTTGTTATCGGAGTTTATTTCCTTTGGCCCTATAGTCTTTAAAGGGATCCGAAATATCTGTTCTCAGATTCCACAAAAATAAGGCTAGCAAAGAGATCCACGAAATACAGATGTAACTCTGTGAGATGAATTAACAGAACACTAAGCAGTTTCTCAGAAAGCTTCTTTCCAGATTTCATCTGAGGATATTTCCTTTTTCAACATTGCCCTCTATGGGCTTCCAAATATCACTTTGCCAATTCCACAAGAACTGTCTTAGCGAAAGGCTTCTTGAGGGGAAAGCTGTAACTCTGTGAGATGATTTCACAGAACACAAAGAAGTTTCTCAGAAAGCTTCTTTCTCGTTGTTATAGGAGTTTATATCCTTTGGCCCTATAATCTTCAAAGGGATCCGAAATATCTGTTCTCAGATTCCACAGAAATAAGGCTAGCAAAGAGATCCACGAAATACAGATGTAACTCTGTGAGATGAATTAACAGAACACTAAGCAGTTTCTCAGAAAGCTTCCTTCCAGATTTCATCTGAGGATATTTCCTTTTTCACCATAGCCCTCTATGCGCTTCCAAATATCATTTTGCCAATTCCACAATAAATGTCTTAGCGAAAGACTTCTTGTGGGGAAAGCTGTAACTCTGTGAGATGATTTCACAGAACACAAAGAACTTTCTCAGAAAGCTTCTTTCTCGCTGTTATCGGAGTTTATATCCTTTGGCCCTATAGTCTTCAAAGGGATACGAAATATCTCTTCTCAGATTCCACAGAAATAAGGCTAGCAAAGAGATCCACGAAATACAGATGTAACTCTGTGAAATGAATTAACAGAACACTAAGCAGTTTCTCAGAAAGCTTCTTTCCAGATTTCATCTGAGGATATTTCCTTTTTCACCATAGCCCTCTATGGGCTTCCAAATATCACTTTGCCAATTCCACAAGAACTGTCTTAGCGAAAGGCTTCTTGAGGGGAAAGCTGTAACTCTGTGAGATGATTTCAGAGAACACAAAGAAGTTTCTCAGAAAGCTTCCTTCTCTTTCTTATCGGAGTTTATTTCCT
Source organism: Macaca nemestrina (assembly GCF_043159975.1). Lineage (NCBI taxonomy): Eukaryota > Metazoa > Chordata > Mammalia > Primates > Cercopithecidae > Macaca > Macaca nemestrina. Next base: position 34,188,734 of record NC_092143.1, read on the forward strand.
TTGGCCCTATATTCATCAAAGGGATCCGAAATATCTGTTCTCAGATTCCACAGAAATAAGGCTAGCAAAGAGATCCACGAAATACAGATGTAACTCTGTGAGATGAATTAACAGAACACTAAGCAGTTTCTCAGAAAGCTTCTTTCCAGATTTCATCTGAGGATATTTCCTTTTTCACCATTGCCCACTATGGGCTTCCAAATATCACTTTGCCAATTCCACAAGAACTGTCTTAGCGAAAGGCTTCTTGAGGGGAAAGCTGTAACTCTGTGACATGATTTCACAGAACACAAAGAAGTTTCTCAGAAAGCTTCTTTCTCGTTGTTATCGGAGTTTATATCCTTTGGCCCTATAGTCTTCAAAGGGATCCGAAATATCTGTTCTCAGATTCCACAGAAATAAGGCTAGCAAAGAGATCCACGAAATACAGATGTAACTCTGTGAGATGAATTAACAGAACACTAAGCAGTTTCTCAGAAAGCTTCTTTCCAGATTTCATCTGAGGATATTTCCTTTTTCACCATTGCCCTCTATGGGCTTCCAAATATCACTTTGCCAATTCCACAAGAACTGTCTTAGCGAAAGGCTTCTTGAGTGGAAAGCTGTAACTCTGTGAGATTATTTCACAGAACACAAAGAAGTTTCTCAGAAAGCTTCTTTCTCGTTGTTATCGGAGTTTATATCCTTTGGCCCTATAGTCTTCAAAAAGATCCGAAATATCTGTTCTCAGATTCCACAGAAATAAGGCTAGCAAAGAGATCCACGAAATACAGATGTAACTCTGTGAGATGAATTAACAGAACACTAAGCAGTTTCTCAGAAAGCTTCTTTCCAGATTTCATCTGAGGATATTTCCTTTTTCACCATAGCCCTCTATGCGCTTCCAAATATCATTTTGCCAATTCCACAATAAATGTCTTATCGAAAGACTTCTTGAAGGGAAAGCTGTAACTCTGTGAGATGATTTCACAGAACACAAAGAACTTTCTCAGAAATCTTTTTTCTCGTTGTTATCGGAGTTTATATCCTTTGGCCCTATAGTCTTCAAAGGGATCCGAAATATCTCTTCTCAGATTCCACAAAAATAAGGCTAGCAAAGAGACCAACGAAATACAGATGTAACTCTGTGAGATGAATTAACAGAACACTAAGCAGCTTCTCAGAAAGCTTCTTTCCAGATTTCATCTGAGGATATTTCCTTTTTCACCATTGCCCTCTATGGGCTTCCAAATATCACTTTGCCAATTCCACAAGAACTGTCTTAGCGAAAGGCTTCTTGAGGGGAAGCTGTAACTCTGTGAGATGATTTCACAGAACCCAAGAAGTTTCTCAGAAAGCTTCTTTCTCTTTGTTATAGGAGGATATTTCCTTTGGCCCAATAGTCTTCTGCGGGATCCGAAATATCTGTTCTCAGATTCCACAAAAATAAGGCTAGCAAAGAGATCCAGGAAATACAGATGTAACTCTGTGAGATGAATTAACAGAACACTAAGCAGTTTCTCAGAAAGCTTCTTTCCAGATTTCATCTGAGGATATTTCCTTTTTCACCATTGCCCTCTAAGGGCTTCCAAATATCACTTTGCCAATTCCACAAGAACTGTCTTAGCGAAAGGCTTCTTGAGGGGAACGCTGTAACTCTGTGAGATGATTTCACAGAACAGTAAGAAGTTTCTCAGAAAGCTTCCTACTCTTTCTTATCGGAGTTTATTTCCTTTGGCCCTATATTCATCAAAGAGATCCGAAATATCTCTTCTCAGATTCCACAGAAATAAGGCTAGCAAAGAGATCCACGAAATACAGATGTAACTCTGTGAGATGAATTAACAGAACACTAAGCAGTTTCTCAGAAAGCTTCTTTCCAGATTTCATCTGAGGATATTTCCTTTTTCACCATTGCCCTCTATGGGCTTCAAAATATCACTTTGCCAATTCCACAAGAACTGTCTTAGCGAAAGGCTTCTTGAGGGGAAAGCTGTAACTCTGTGAGATGATTTCACAGAACACAAAGAAGTTTCTCAGAAAGCTTCTTTCTCGTCGTTATCGGAGTTTATATCCTTTGGCCCTTTAGTCTGCAAAGGGATCCGAAATATCTGTTCTCAGATTCCACAGAAATAAGGCTAGCAAAGAGATCCACGAAATACAGATGTAACTCTGTGAGATGAATTAACAGAACACTAAGCAGTTTCTCAGAAAGCTTCTTTCCAGATTTCATCTGAGGATATTTCCTTTTTCACCATTGCCCTCTATGGGCTTCCAAATATCACTTTGCCAATTCAACAAGAACTGTCTTAGCGAAAGGCTTCTTGAGGGGAAAGCTGTAACTCTGTGAGATGATTTCACAGAACTCAAAGAAGTTTCTCAGAAAGCTTCTTTCTCTTTGTTATCGGAGTTTATATCCTTTGGCCCTATAGTCTTCAAAGGGATCCGAAATATCTGTTCTCAGATTCCACAGAAATAAGGCTAGCAAAGAGATCCACGAAATACAGATGTAACTCTGTGAGATGAATTAACAGAACACTAAGCAGTTTCTCAGAAAGCTTCTTTCCAGATTTCATCTGAGGATATTTCCTTTTTCACCATTGCCCTCTAGGGGTTCCAAATATCACTTTGCCAATTCCACAAGAACTGTCTTAGCGAAAGGCTTCTTGAAGGGAAAGCTGTAACTCTGTGAGATGATTTCACAGAACACAAAGAAGTTTCTCAGAAAGCTTCTTTCTCGTTGTTATCGGAGTTTATATACTTTGGCCCTATAGACTTCAAAGGGATCCGAAATATCTGTTCTCAGATTCCACAGAAATAAGGCTAGCAAAGAGATCCACGAAATACAGAAGTAACTCTGTGAGATGAATTAACAGAACACTAAGCAGTTTCTCAGAAAGCTTTTTTCCAGATTTCATCTGAGGATATTTCGTTTTTCACCATTGCCCTCTATGGGCTTCCAAATATCACTTTGCCAATTCCACGAGAACTGTCTTAGCGAAAGGCTTCTTGACGGAAAGCTGTAACTCTGTGAGATGATTTCACAGAACCCAAGAAGTTTCTCAGAAAGCTTCTTTCTCTTTGTTATCGGAGGATATTTCCTTTGGCCCAATAGTCTTCTGCGGGATTCGAAATATCTGTTCTCAGATTCCACAAAAATAAGGCTAGCAAAGAGATCCACGAAATACAGATGTAACTCTGTGAGATGAATTAACAGAACACTAAGCAGTTTCTCAGAAAGCTTCTTTCCAGATTTCATCTAAGGATATTTCCTTTTTCACCATTGCCCTCTAAGGGCTTCCAAATATCACTTTGCCAATTCCACAAGAACTGTCTTAGCGAAAGGCTTCTTGAGGGGAACGCTGTAACTCCGTGAGATGATTTCACAGAACACAAAGAAGTTTCTCAGAAAGCTTCCTACTCATTCTTATCGGAGTTTATTTCCTTTGGCCCTATATTCATCAAAGGGATCCGAAATATCTCTTCTCAGATTCCACAGACATAAGGCTAGCAAAGAGATCCACGAAATACAGATGTAACTCTGTGAGATGAATTAACAGAACACTAAGCAGTTTCTCAGAAAGCTTCTTTCCAGATTTCATCTGAGGATATTTCCTTTTTCACCATAGCCCTCTATGCGCTTCCAAATATCATTTTGCCAATTCCACAATAAATGTCTTAGTGAAAGACTTCTTGTGAGGAAAGCTGTAACTCTGTGAGATGATTTCACAGAACACAAAGAAGTTTCTCAGAAAGTTTCTTTCTCTTTGTTATCGGAGTTTATTTCCTTTGGCCCTATAGTCTTTAAAGGGATCCGAAATATCTGTTCTCAGATGCCACAGAAATAAGGCTAGCAAAGAGATCCGCGAAATACAGATGTAACTCTGTGAGATGAATTAACAGAACACTAAGCAGTTTCTCAGAAAGCTTCTTTCCAGATTTCATCTGAGGATATTTCCTTTTTCATCATAGCCCTCTATGCGCTTCCAAATATCACTTTGCCAATTCCACAATAAATGTCTTAGCGAAAGACTTCTTGTGGGGAAAGCTGTAACTCTGTGAGATGATTTCACAGAACACAAAGAAGTTTTTCAGAAAGTTTCTTTCTCTTTGTTATCGGAGTTTATTTCCTTTGGCCCTATAGTCTTTAAAGGGATCCGATATATCTGTTCTCAGATTCCACAGAAATAAGGCTAGCAAAGGGATCCACGAAATACAGATGTAACTCTGTGAGATGAATTAACAGAACACTAAGGAGTTTCTCAGAAAGCATCTTTCCAGATTTCATCTGAGGATATTTCCTTTTTCACCATAGCCCTCTATGCGCTTCCAAATATCACTTTGCCAATTCCACAATAAATGTCTTAGCGAAAGACTTCTTGTGGGGAAAGCTGTAACTCTGTGAGATGATTTCACAGAACACAAAGAAGTTTCTCAGAAAGCTTCTTTCTCGTTGTTATCGGAGTTTATAGCCTTTGGCCCTATAGTATTCAAAGGGATCTGAAATATCTCTTCTCAGATTCCACAGAAATAAGGCTAGCAAAGAGATCCACGAAATACAGATGTAACTCGTGGGATGAATTAACAGAACACTAAGCAGTTTCTCAGAAAGCTTCTTTCCAGATTTCATCTGAGGATATTTCCTTTTTCACCATAGCCCTCTATGGGCTTCCAAATATCACTTTGCCAATTCCACAAGAACTGTCTTAGCGAAACGCTTCTTGAAGGGAAATCTGTAACTCTGTGAGATGATTTCACAGAACACAAAGAAGTTTCTCAGAAAGCTTCCTTCTCTTTCTTATCGGAGTTTATTTCCTTTGGCCCTATATTCATCAAAGGGATCCGAAATATCTCTTCTCAGTTTCCACAGAAATAAGGCTAGCAAAGACATCCACGAAATACAGATGCAACTCTGTGAGATGAATTAACAGAACACTAAGCAGTTTCTCAGAAAGCCTGTTTCCAGATTTCATCTGAGGATATTTCCTTTTTCACCATTGCCCTCTAAGGGCTTCCAAATATCACTTTGCCAATTCCACAAGAACTGTCTTAGCGAAAGCCTTCTTGAGGGGAAAGCTGTAACTCTGTGAGATGATTTCACAGAACACTAAGAAGTTTCTCAGAAAGCTTCTTTCTCATTGTTATCGGAGTTTATATCCTTTGGCCCTATAGTCTTCAAATGGATCCGAAATATCTGTTCTCAGATTCCACAGAAATAAGGCTAGCAAAGAGATTCACGAAATACAGATGTAACTCTGTGAGATGAATTAACAGAACACTAAGCAGTTTCTCAGAAAGCTTCTTTCCAGATTTCATCTGAGGATATTTCCTTTTTCACCATTGCCCTCTATGGGCTTCCAAATATCACTTTGCCAATTCCACAAGAACTGTCTTAGCGAAAGGCTTCTTGAGGGGAAAGCTGTAACTCTGTGAGATGATTTCACAGAACACTAAGAAGTTTCTCAGAAAGCTTCTTTCTCATTGTTATCGGAGTTTATATGCTTTGGCCCTATAGTCTTCAAAGGGATCCGAAATATCTGTTCTCTGATTCCACAGATATAAGGCTAGCAAAGAGATCCACGAAATACAGATGTAACTCTGTGAGATGACTTAACAGAACACTAAGCAGTTTCTCAGAAAGCTTCTTTCCAGATTTCATCTGAGGATATTTACTTTTTCACCATAGCTCTCTATGCGCTTCCAAATATCACTTTACCAATTCCACAATAAATGTCTTAGCGAAAGACTTCTTGTGGGGAAAGCTGTAATTCTGTGAGTTGATTTCACAGAACACAAAGAAGTTTCTCAGAAAGTTTCTTTCTCTTTGTTATCGGAGTTTATTTCCTTTGGCCCTAAAGTCTTTAAAGGGATCCGAAATATCTGTTCTCAGATTCCACAGAAATAAGGCTAGCAAAGAGATCCACGAAATACAGATGTAACTCTGTGAGATGAATTAACAGAACACTAAGCAGTTTCTCAGAAAGCTTCTTTCCAGATTTCATCTGAGGATATTTCCTTTTTCACCTTTGCCCTCTATGGGCTTCCAAATATCACTTTGCCAATTCCACAAGAACTGTCTTAGCGAAAGGCTTCTTGAGGGGAAAGCTGTAACTCTGTGAGATGATTTCACAGAACACAAAGAAGTTTCTCAGAAAGCTTCTTTCTCGTTGTTATCGGAGTTTATATCCTTTGGCCCTATAGTCTTCAAAGGGATCCGAAATATCTGTTCTCAGATTCCACAGAAATAAGGCTAGCAAAGAGATCCACGAAATACAGATGTAACTCTGTGAGATGAATTAACAGAACACTAAGCAGTTTCTCAGAAAGCTTCTTTCCAGATTTCATCTGAGGATATTTCCTTTTTCACCATTGCCCTCTAGGGGCTTCCAAATATCACTTTGCCAATTCCACAAGAACTGTCTTAGCGAAAGGCTTCTTGAGGGGAATGCTGTAACTCTGTGAGATGATTTCACAGAACACAAAGAAGTTTCTCAGAAAGCTTCTTTCTCGTTGTTATCGGAGTTTATATCCTTTGGCCCTATAGTCTTCAAAGGGATCCGAAATATCTGTTCTCAGATTCCACAGAAATAAGGCTAGCAAAGAGATCCACGAAATACAGATGTAACTCTGTGAGATGAATTAACAGAACACTAAGCAGTTTCTCAGAAAGCTTCTTTCCAGATTTCATCTGAGGATATTTCCTTTTTCACCATAGCCCACTATGCGCTTCCAAATATCACTTTGCCAATTCCACAATAAATGTCTTAGCGAAAGACTTCTTCTGGGGAAAGCTGTAACTCTGTGAGATGATTTCACAGAACACAAAGAAGTTTTTCAGAAACCTTCTTTCTCGTTGTTATCGGAGTTTATATCCTTTGGCCCTATATTCATCAAAGGGATCCGAAATATCTCTTCTCAGATTCCACAGAAATAAGGCTAGCAAAGAGATCCACGAAATACAGATGTAACTCTGTGAGATGAATTAACAGAACACTAAGCAGTTTCTCAGAAAGCTTCTTTCCAGATTTCATCTGGGGATATTTCCTTTTTCACCATTGCCCTCTATTGGCTTCCAAATATCACTTTGCCAATTCAACAAGAACTGTCTTAGCGAAAGGCTTCTTGAGGGGAAAGCTGTAACTCTGTGAGATGATTTCACAGAACACAAAGAACTTTCTCAGAAAGCTTCTTTCTCGTTGTTATCGGAGTTTATATCCTTTGGCCCTATAGTCTTCAAAGGGATCCGAAATATCTCTTCTCAGATTCCACAAAAATAAGGTTAGCAAAGAGATCCACGAAATACAGATGTAACTCTGTGAGATGAATTAACAGAACACTAAGCAGTTTCTCAGAAAGCTTCTTTCCAGATTTCATCTGAGGATATTTCCTTTTTCACCATTGCCCTCTATGGGCTTCCAAATATCACTTTGCCAATTCCACAAGAACTGTCTTAGCGAAAGGCTTCTTGAAGGGAAGCTGTAACTCTGTGAGATGATTTCACAGAACCCAAGAAGTTTCTCAGAAAGCTTCTTTCTGTTTGTTATAGGAGGATATTTCCTTTGGCCCAATAGTCTTCTGCGGGATCCGAAATATCTGTTCTCAGATTCCACAAAAATAAGGCTAGCAAAGAGATCCACGAAATACAGATGTAACTCTGTGAGATGAATTAACAGAACACTAAGCAGTTTCTCAGAAAGCTTCTTTCCAGATTTCATCTGAGGATATTTCCTTTTTCACCATTGCCCTCTAAGGGCTTCCAAATATCACTTTGCCAATTCCACAAGAACTGTCTTAGCGAAAGGCTTCTTGAGGGGAACGCTGTAACTCTGTGAGATGATTTCACAGAACAGAAAGAAGTTTCTCAGAAAGCTTCCTACTCTTTCTTATCGGAGTTTATTTCCTTTGGCCCTATATTCATCAAAGGGATCCGAAATATCTCTTCTCAGATTCCACAGAAATAAGGCTAGCAAAGAGATCCACGAAATACAGATGTAACTCTGTGAGATGAATTAACAGAACACTAAGCAGTTTCTCAGAATGTTTCTTTCCAGATTTCATCTGAGGATATTTCCTTTTTCACCATTGCCCTCTATGGGCTTCAAAATATCACTTTGCCAATTCCACAAGAACTGTCTTAGCGAAAGGCTTCTTGAGGGGAAAGCTGTAACTCTGTGAGATGATTTCACAGAACACAAAGAAGTTTCTCAGAAAGCTTCTTTCTCGTCGTTATCGGAGTTTATATCCTTTGGCCCTTTAGTCTTCAAAGGGATCCGAAATATCTGTTCTCAGATTCCACAGAAATAAGGCTAGCAAAGAGATCCACGAAATACAGATGTAACTCTGTGAGATGAATTAACAAAACACTAAGCAGTTTCTCAGAAAGCTTCTTTCCAGATTTCATCTGAGGATATTTCCTTTTTCACCATTGCCCTCTATGGGCTTCCAAATATCACTTTGCCAATTCAACAAGAACTGTCTTAGCGAAAGGCTTCTTGAGGGGAAAGCTGTAACTCTGTGAGATGATTTCACAGAACTCAAAGAAGTTTCTCAGAAAGCTTCTTTCTCTTTGTTATCGGAGTTTATATCCTTTGGCCCTATAGTCTTCAAAGGGATCCGAAATATCTGTTCTCAGATTCCACAGAAATAAGGCTAGCAAAGAGATCCACGAAATACAGATGTAACTCTGTGAGATGAATTAACAGAACACTAAGCAGTTTCTCAGAAAGCTTCTTTCCAGATTTCATCTGAGGATATTTCCTTTTTCACCATTGCCCTCTAGGGGTTCCAAATATCACTTTGCCAATTCCACAAGAACTGTCTTAGCGAAAGGCTTCTTGAAGGGAAAGCTGTAACTCTGTGAGATGATTTCACAGAACACAAAGAAGTTTCTCAGAAAGCTTCTTTCTCGTTGTTATCGGAGTTTATATCCTTTGGCCCTATAGTCTTCAAAGGGATCCGAAATATCTGTTCTCAGATTCCACAGAAATAAGGCTAGCAAAGAGATCCACGAAATACAGATGTAACTCTGTGAGATGAATTAACAGAACACTAAGCAGTTTCTCAGAAAGCTTCTTTCCAGATTTCATCTGAGGATATTTCCTTTTTCACCATTGCCCTCTAGGGGCTTCCAAATATCACTTTGCCAATTCCACCAGAACTGTCTTAGCGAAAGGCTTCTTGAGGGGAATGCTGTAACTCTGTGAGATGATTTCACAGAACACAAAGAAGTTTCTCAGAAAGCTTCTTTCTCGTTGTTATCGGAGTTTATATCCTTTGGCCCTTTAGTCTTCAAAGGGATCCGAAATATCTGTTCTCAGATTCCACAGAAATAAGGCTAGCAAAGAGATCCACGAAATACAGATGTAACTCTGTGAGATGAATTAACAGAACACTAAGCAGTTTCTCAGAAAGCTTCTTTCCAGATTTCATCTGAGGATATTTCCTTTTTCACCATAGCCCTCTATGCGCTTCCAAATATCACTTTGCCAATTCCACAATAAATGTCTTAGCGAAAGACTTCCTCTGGGGAAAGCTGTAACTCTGTGAGATGATTTCACAGAACACAAAGAAGTTTCTCAGAAACCTTCTTTCTCGTTGTTATCGGAGTTTATATCCTTTGGCCCTATATTCATCAAAGGGATCCGAAATATCTCTTCTCAGATTCCACAGAAATAAGGCTAGCAAAGAGATCCACGAAATACAGATGTAACTCTGTGAGATGAATTAACAGAACACTAAGCAGTTTCTCAGAAAGCTTCTTTCCAGATTTCATCTGGGGATATTTCCTTTTTCACCATTGCCCTCTATTGGCTTCCAAATATCACTTTGCCAATTCAACAAGAACTGTCTTAGCGAAAGGCTTCTTGAGGGGAAAGCTGTAACTCTGTGAGATGATTTCACAGAACACAAAGAACTTTCTCAGAAAGCTTCTTTCTCGTTGTTATCGGAGTTTATATCCTTTGGCCCTATAGTCTTCAAAGGGATCCGAAATATCTCTTCTCAGATTCCACAAAAATAAGGTTAGCAAAGAGATCCACGAAATACAGATGTAACTCTGTGAGATGAATTAACAGAACACTAAGCAGTTTCTCAGAAAGCTTCTTTCCAGATTTCATCTGAGGATATTTCCTTTTTCACCATTGCCCTCTATGGGCTTCCAAATATCACTTTGCCAATTCCACAAGAACTGTCTTAGCGAAAGGCTTCTTGAAGGGAAGCTGTAACTCTGTGAGATGATTTCACAGAACCCAAGAAGTTTCACAGAAAGCTTCTTTCTGTTTGTTATAGGAGGATATATCCTTTGGCCCAATAGTCTTCTGCGGGATCCGAAATATCTGTTCTCAGATTCCACAAAAATAAGGCTAGCAAAGAGATCCACGAAATACAGATGTAACTCTGTGAGATGAATTAACAGAACACTAAGCAGTTTCTCAGAAAGCTTCTTTCCAGATTTCATCTGAGGATATTTCCTTTTTCACCATTGCCCTCTAAGGGCTTCCAAATATCACTTTGCCAATTCCACAAGAACTGTCTTAGCGAAAGGCTTCTTGAGGGGAACGCTGTAACTCTGTGAGATGATTTCACAGAACAGAAAGAAGTTTCTCAGAAAGCTTCCTACTCTTTCTTATCGGAGTTTATTTCCTTTGGCCCTATATTCATCAAAGGGATCCGAAATATCTCTTCTCAGATTCCACAGAAATAAGGCTAGCAAAGAGATCCACGAAATACAGATGTAACTCTGTGAGATGAATTAACAGAACACTAAGCAGTTTCTCAGAAAGCTTCTTTCCAGATTTCATCTGAGGATATTTCCTTTTTCACCATTGCCCTCTATGGGCTTCAAAATATCACTTTGCCAATTCCACAAGAACTGTCTTAGCGAAAGGCTTCTTGAGGGGAAAGCTGTAACTCTGTGAGATGATTTCACAGAACACAAAGAAGTTTCTCAGAAAGCTTCTTTCTCGTCGTTATCGGAGTTTATATCCTTTGGCCCTTTAGTCTTCAAAGGGATCCGAAATATCTGTTCTCAGATTCCACAGAAATAAGGCTAGCAAAGAGATCCACGAAATACAGATGTAACTCTGTGAGATGAATTAACAGAACACTAAGCAGTTTCTCAGAAAGCTTCTTTCCAGATTTCATCTGAGGATATTTCCTTTTTCACCATTGCCCTCTATGGGCTTCCAAATATCACTTTGCCAATTCAACAAGAACTGTCTTAGCGAAAGGCTTCTTGAGGGGAAAGCTGTAACTCTGTGAGATGATTTCACAGAACTCAAAGAAGTTTCTCAGAAAGCTTCTTTCTCTTTGTTATCGGAGTTTATATCCTTTGGCCCTATAGTCTTCAAAGGGATCCGAAATATCTGTTCTCAGATTCCACAGAAATAAGGCTAGCCAAGAGATCCACGAAATACAGATGTAACTCTGTGAGATGAATTAACAGAACACTAAGCAGTTTCTCAGAAAGCTTCTTTCCAGATTTCATCTGAGGATATTTCGTTTTTCACCATTGCCCTCTATGGGCTTCCAAATATCACTTTGCCAATTCCACGAGAACTGTCTTAGCGAAAGGCTTCTTGACGGAAAGCTGTAACTCTGTGAGATGATTTCACAGAACCCAAGAAGTTTCTCAGAAAGCTTCTTTCTCTTTGTTATCGGAGGATATTTCCTTTGGCCCAATAGTCTTCTGCGGGATCCGAAATATCTGTTCTCAGATTCCACAAAAATAAGGCTAGCAAAGAGATCCACGAAATACAGATGTAACTCTGTGAGATGAATTAACAGAACACTAAGCAGTTTCTCAGAAAGCTTCTTTCCAGATTTCATCTGAGGATATTTCCTTTTTCACCATTGCCCTCTAAGGGCTTCCAAATATCACTTTGCCAATTCCACAAGAACTGTCTTAGCGAAAGGCTTCTTGAGGGGAACGCTGTAACTCCGTGAGATGATTTCACAGAACACAAAGAAGTTTCTCAGAAAGCTTCCTACTCATTCTTATCGGAGTTTATTTCCTTTGGCCCTATATTCATCAAAGGGATCCGAAATATCTCTTCTCAGATTCCACAGAGATAAGGCTAGCAAAGAGATCCACGAAATACAGATGTAACTCTGTGAGATGAATTAACAGAACACTAAGCAGTTTCTCAGAAAGCTTCTTTCCAGATTTCATCTGAGGATATTTCCTTTTTCACCATAGCCCTCTATGCGCTTCCAAATATCACTTTGCCAATTCCACAATAAATGTCTTAGCGAAAGACTTCTTGTGAGGAAAGCTGTAACTCTGTGAGATGATTTCACAGAACACAAAGAAGTTTCTCAGAAAGTTTCTTTCTCTTTGTTATCGGAGTTTATTTCCTTTGGCCCTATAGTCATTAAAGGGATCCGAAATATCTGTTCTCAGATGCCACAGAAATAAGGCTAGCAAAGAGATCCGCGAAATACAGATGTAACTCTGTGAGATGAATTAACAGAACACTAAGCAGTTTCTCAGAAAGCTTCTTTCCAGATTTCATCTGAGGATATTTCCTTTTTCATCATAGCCCTCTATGCGCTTCCAAATATCACTTTCCCAATTCCACAATAAATGTCTTAGCGAAAGACTTCTTGTGGGGAAAGCTGTAACTCTGTGAGATGATTTCACAGAACACAAAGAAGTTTTTCGAAAGTTTCTTTCTCTTTGTTATCGGAGTTTATTTCCTTTGGCCCTATAGTCTTTAAAGGGATCCGATATATCTGTTCTCAGATTCCACAGAAATAAGGCTAGCAAAGAGATCCACGAAATACAGATATAACTCTGTGAGATGAATTAACAGAACACTAAGCAGTTTCTCAGAAAGCTTCTTTCCAGATTTCATCTGAGGATATTTCCTTTTTCACCATAGCCCTCTATGCGCTTCCAAATATCACTTTGCCAATTCCACAATAAATGTCTTAGCGAAAGACTTCTTGTGGGGAAAGCTGTAACTCTGTGAGATGATTTCACAGAACACAAAGAAGTTTTTCAGAAAGTTTCTTTCTCTTTGTTATCGGAGTTTATTTCCTTTGGCCCTATAGTCTTTAAAGGGATCCGATATATCTGTTCTCAGATTCCACAGAAATAAGGCTAGCAAAGGGATCCACGAAATACAGATGTAACTCTGTGAGATGAATTAACAGAACACTAAGCAGTTTCTCAGAAAGCTTCTTTCCAGATTTCATCTGAGGATATTTCCTTTTTCACCATAGCCCTCTATGCGCTTCCAAATATCACTTTGCCAATTCCACAATAAATGTCTTAGCGAAAGACTTCTTGTGGGGAAAGCTGTAACTCTGTGAGATGATTTCACAGAACACAAAGAAGTTTCTCAGAAAGCTTCTTTCTCGTTGTTATCGGAGTTTATATTCTTTGGCCCTATAGTATTCAAAGGGATCTGAAATATCTCTTCTCAGATTCCACAGAAATAAGGCTAGCAAAGAGATCCACGAAATACAGATGTAACTCGTGGGATGAATTAACAGAACACTAAGCAGTTTCTCAGAAAGCTTCTTTCCAGATTTCATCTGAGGATATTTCCTTTTTCACCATAGCCCTCTATGGGCTTCGAAATATCACTTTGCCAATTCCACAAGAACTGTCTTAGCGAAACGCTTCTTGAGGGAAAATCTGTAACTCTGTGAGATGATTTCACAGAACACAAAGAAGTTTCTCAGAAAGCTTCCTTCTCTTTCTTATCGGAGTTTATTTCCTTTGGCCCTATATTCATCAAAGGGATCCGAAATATCTGTTCTCAGATTCCACAGAAATAAGGCTAGCAAAGAGATCCACGAAATACAGATGTAACTCTGTGAGATGAATTAACAGAACACTAAGCAGTTTCTCAGAAAGCTTCTTTCCAGATTTCATCTGAGGATATTTCCTTTTTCACCATTGCCCTCTATGGGCTTCCAAATATCACTTTGCCAATTCCACAAGAACTGTCTTAGCGAAAGACTTCTTGTGGGGAAAGCTGTAACTCTGTGAGATGATTTCACAGAACACAAAGAAGTTTTTCAGAAAGCTTCTTTCTCGTTGTTATCGGAGTTTTTTATCCTTTGGATCTATATTCATCAAAGGGATCCGAAATATCTCTTCTCAGATTCCAGAGAAATAAGGCTAGCAAAGACATCCACGAAATACAGATGCAACTCTGTGAGATGAATGAACAGAACACTAAGCAGTTTCTCAGAAAGCCTGTTTCCAGATTTCATCTGAGGATATTTCCTTTTTCACCATTGCCCTCTAAGGGCTTCCAAATATCACTTTGCCAATTCCACAAGAACTGTCTTAGCGAAAGCCTTCTTGAGGGGAAAGCTGTAACTCTGTGAGATGATTTCACAGAACACTAAGAGGTTTCTCAGAAAGCTTCTTTCTCATTGTTATCGGAGTTTATATCCTTTGGCCCTATAGTCTTCAAATGGATCCGAAATATCTGTTCTCAGATTCCACAGAAATAAGGCTAGCAAAGAGATTCACGAAATACAGATGTAACTCTGTGAGATGAATTAACAGAACACTAAGCAGTTTCTCAGAAAGCTTCTTTCCAGATTTCATCTGAGGATATTTCCTTTTTCACCATTGCCCTCTATGGGCTTCCAAATATCACTTTGCCAATTCCACAAGAACTGTCTTAGCGAAAGTCTTCTTGAGGGGAAAGCTGTAACTCTGTGAGGTGATTTCACAGAACACTAAGAAGTTTCTCAGAAAGCTTCTTTCTCATTGTTATCGGAGTTTATATGCTTTGGCCCTATAGTCTTCAAAGGGATCCGAAATATCTGTTCTCTGATTCCACAGAAATAAGGCTAGCAAAGAGATCCACGAAATAGAGATGTAACTCTGTGAGATGAATTAACAGAACACTAAGCAGTTTCTCAGAAAGCTTCTTTCCAGATTTCATCTGAGGATATTTACTTTTTCACCATAGCTCTCTATGCGCTTCCAAATATCACTTTGCCAATTCCACAATAAATGTCTTAGCGAAAGACTTCTTGTGGGGAAAGCTGTAACTCTGTGAGATGATTTCACAGAACACAAAGAAGTTTCTCAGAAAGTTTCTTTCTCTTTGTTATCGGAGTTTATTTCCTTTGGCCCTATAGTCTTTAAAGGGATCCGAAATATCTGTTCTCAGATTCCACAGAAATAAGGCTAGTAAAGAGATCCACGAAATACAGATGTAACTCTGTGAGATGAATTAACAGAACACTAAGCAGTTTCTCAGAAAGCTTCTTTCCAGATTTCATCTGAGGATATTTCCTTTTTCACCATTGCCCTCTATGGGCTTCCAAATATCACTTTGCCAATTCCACAAGAACTGTCTTAGCGAAAGGCTTCTTGAGGGGAAAGCTGTAACTCTGTGAGATGATTTCACAGAACACAAAGAAGTTTCTCAGAAAGCTTCTTTCTCGTTGTTATCGGAGTTTATATCCTTTGGCCCTATAGTCTTCAAAGGGATCCGAAATATCTGTTCTCAGATTCCACAGAAATAAGGCTAGCAAAGAGATCCACGAAATACAGATGTAACTCTGTGAGATGAATTAACAGAACACTAAGCAGTTTCTCAGAAAGCTTCTTTCCAGATTTCATCTGAGGATATTTCCTTTTTCACCATAGCCCTCTATGGGCTTCCAAATATCACTTTGCCAATTCAACAAGAACTGTCTTAGCGAAAGGCTTCTTGAGGGGAAAGCTGTAACTCTGTGAGATGATTTCACAGAACACAAAGAACTTTCTCAGAAAGCTTCTTTCTCGTTGTTATCGGAGTTTATATATTTGTCCTTATAGTCTTCAAAGGGATTCGAAATATCTGTTCTCAGATTCCACAGAAATAAGGCTAGCAAAGAGATCCACGAAATACAGATGTAACTCTGTGAGATGAATTAACAGAACACTAAGCAGTTTCTCTAGAAAGCTTCTTTCCAGATTTCATCTGAGGATATTTCCTTTTTCACCATAGCCCTCTATGGGCTTCCAAATATCACTTTTCCAATTCCACAAGAACTGTCTTAGCAAAAGGCTTCTTGAGGGGAAAGCTGTAACTCTGTGAGATGATTTCACAGAACACAAAGAAGTTTCTCAGAAAGCTTCCTTCTCTTTCTTATCGGAGTTTATTTCCTTTGGCCCTATATTCATCAAAGGGATCCGAAATATCTCTTCTCAGATTCCACAGAAATAAGGCTAGCAAAGAGATCCACGACATACAGATGTAACTCTGTGAGATGAATTAACAGAACACTAAGCAGTTTCTCAGAAAGCTTCTTTCCAGATTTCATCTGAGGATATTTCCTTTTTCACCATTGCCCCCTATGGGCTTCCAAATATCACTTTGCCAATTCCACAAGAACTGTCTTAGCGAAAGGCTTCTTGAGGGGAAAGCTGTAACTCAGTGAGATGATTTCACAGAACACAAAGAAGTTTCTCAGAAAGCTTCTTTTTCGTTGTTATCGGAGTTTATATCCTTTGGCCCTATAGTCTTCAAAGGGATCCGAAATATCTGTTCTCAGATTCCACAGAAATAAGGCTAGCAAAGAGATCCACGAAATACAGATGTAACTCTGTGAGATGAATTAACAGAACACTAAGCAGTTTCTCAGAAAGCTTCTTTCCAGATTTCATCTGAGGATATTTCCTTTTTCACCATTGCCCACTATGGGCTTCCAAATATCACTTTGCCAATTCCACAAGAACTGTCTTAGCGAAAGGCTTCTTGAGGGGAATGCTGTAACTCTGTGAGATGATTTCACAGAACACAAAGAAGTTTCTCAGAAAGCTTCTTTCTCGTTGTTATCGGAGTTTATATCCTTTGGCCCTATAGTCTTCAAAGGAATCCGAAATATCTGTTCTCAGATTCCACAGAAATAAGGCTAGCAAAGAGATCCACGAAATACAGATGTAACTCTGTGAGATGAATTAACAGAACACTAAGCAGTTTCTCAGAAAGCTTCTTTCCAGATTTCATCTGAGGATATTTCCTTTTTCACCATAGCCCTCTATGCGCTTCCAAATATCACTTTGCCAATTCCACAATAAATGTCTTAGCGAAAGGCTTCTTGAGGGGAAAGCTGTAACTCTGTGAGATGATTTCACAGAACACAAAGAAGTTTCTGAGAAAGCTTCCTTCTCTTTCTTATCGGAGTTTATTCCCTTTGGCCCTATATTCATCAAAGGGATCAGAAATATCTCTTCTTAGATTCCACAGAAATAAGGCTAGCAAAGAGATCCACGAAATACAGATGTAACTCTGTGAGATGAATTAACAGAACACTAAGCAGTTTCTCAGAAAGCTTCTCTCCAGATTTCATCTGAGGATATTTCCTTTTTCACCATTGCCCTCTATGGGCTTCCAAATATCACTTTGCCAATTCCACAAGAACTCTCTTAGCGAAAGGCTTCTTGAGGGGAAAGCTGTAACTCTGTGAGATGATTTCACAGAACACAAAGAAGTTTTTCAGAAAGCTTCTTTCTCGTTGTTATCGGAGTTTATATCCTTTGGCCCTATATTCATCTAAGGGATCCGAAATATCTCTTCTCAGATTCCACAGAAATAAGGCTAGCAAAGAGAGCCAGGAAATACAGATGCAACTCTGTGAGATGAATGAACAGAACACTAAGCAGTTTCTCAGAAAGCTTCTTTCCAGATTTCATCTGAGGATATTTCCTTTTTCACCATTGCCCTCTATGGGCTTCCAAATATCACTTTGCCAATTCCACAAGAACTGTCTTAGCGAAAGGCTTCTTGAGGGGAAAGCTGTAACTCTGTGAGATGA
Source organism: Macaca nemestrina (assembly GCF_043159975.1). Lineage (NCBI taxonomy): Eukaryota > Metazoa > Chordata > Mammalia > Primates > Cercopithecidae > Macaca > Macaca nemestrina. Next base: position 34,206,491 of record NC_092143.1, read on the forward strand.
TTTCACAGAACACAAAGAAGTTTCTCAGAAAGCTTCTTTCTCGTTGTTATCGGAGTTTATATCCTTTGGCCCTATAGTCTTCAAAGGGATCCGAAATATCTGTTCTCAGATTCCACAGAAATAAGGCTAGCAAAGAGAGCCACGAAATACAGATGCAACTCTGTGAGATGAATTAACAGAACACTAAGCAGTTTCTCAGAAAGCTTCTTTCCAGATTTCATCTGAGGATATTTCCTTTTTCACCATTGCCCTCTAGGCGCTTCCAAATATCACTTTGCAAATTCCACAATAAATGTCTTAGCGAAAGGCTTCTTGAGGGGAAAGCTGTAACTCTGTGAGATGATTTCACAGAACACAAAGAAGTTTCTCAGAAAGCTTCCTTCTCTTTCTTATCGGAGTTTATTCCCTTTGGCCCTATATTCATCAAAGGGATCAGAAATATCTCTTCTTAGATTCCACAGAAATAAGGCTAGCAAAGAGATCCACGAAATACAGATGTAACTCTGTGAGATGAATTAACAGAACACTAAGCAGTTTCTCAGAAAGCTTCTTTCCAGATTTCATCTGAGGATATTTCCTTTTTCACCATTGCCCTCTAAGGGCTTCCAAATATCACTTTGCCAATTCCACAAGAACTGTCTTAGCGAAAGGCTTCTTGAGGGGAAAGCTGTAACTCTGTGAGATGATTTCACAGAACACAAAGAAGTTTCTCAGAAAGCTTCTTTCTCGTTGTTATCGGAGTTTATATCCTTTGGCCCTATATTCATCAAAGGGATCCGAAATATCTGTTCTCAGATTCCACAGAAATAAGGCTAGCAAAGACATCAACGAAATACAGATGCAACTCTGTGAGATGAATTAACAGATCACTAAGCAGTTTCTCAGAAAGCTTCTTTCCAGATTTCATCTGAGGATATTTCCTTTTTCACCATTGCCCTCTATGGGCTTCCAAATATCACTTTGCCAATTCCACAAGAACTGTCTTAGCGAAAGGCTTCTTGAGGGGAAAGCTGTAACTCTGTGAGATGATTTCACAGAACACAAAGAAGTTTCTCAGAAAGCTTCTTTCTCGTTGTTATCGGAGTTTATATCCTTTGGCCCTATAGTCTTCAAAGGGATCCGAAATATCTGTTCTCAGATTCCACACAAATAAGGCTAGCAAAGAGATCCACGAAATACAGATGTAACTCTGTGAGATGAATTAACAGAACACTAAGCAGTTTCTCAGAAAGCTTCTTTCCAGATTTCATCTGAGGATATTTCCTTTTTCACCATTGCCCTCTATAGGCTTCCAAATATCACTTTGCCAATTCAACAAGAACTGTCTTAGCGAAAGGCTTCTTGAGGGGAAAGCTGTAACTCTGTGAGATGATTTCACAGAACACAAAGAACTTTCTCAGAAAGCTTCTTTCTCGTTGTTATCGGAGTTTATATCCGTTGGCCCTATAGTCTTCAAAGGGATCCGAAATATCTCTTCTCAGATTCCACAAAAATAAGGCTAGCAAGGAGATCCACGAAATACAGATGTAACTCTGTGAGATGAATTAACAGAACACTAAGCAGTTTCTCAGAAAGCTTCTTTCCAGATTTCATCTGAGGATATTTCCTTTTTCACCATTGCCCTCTATGGGCTTCCAAATATCACTTTGCCAATTCCACAAGAACTGTCTTAGCGAAAGGCTTCTTGAGGGGAAAGCTGTAACTCTGTGAGATGATTTCACAGAACACAAAGAAGTTTCTCAGAAAGCTTCTTTCTCGTTGTTATCGGAGTTTATATCCTTTGGCCCTATAGTCTTCAAAGGGATCTGAAATATCTGTTCTCAGATTCCACAGAAATAAGGCTAGCAAAGAGATCCACGAAATACAGATGTAACTCTGTGAGATGAATTAACAGAACACTAAGCAGTTTCTCAGAAAGCTTCTTTCCAGATTTCATCTGAGCATATTTCCTTTTTCACCATTGCCCTCTATAGGCTTCCAAATATCACTTTGCCAATTCAACCAGAACTGTCTTAGCGAAAGGTTTCTTAAGGGGAAAGCTGTAACTCTGTGAGATGATTTCACAGAACACAAAGAACTTTCTCAGAAAGCTTCTTTCTCGTTGTTATCGGAGTTTATATCCTTTGGCCCTATAGTCTTCAAAGGGATCCGAAATATCTCTTCTCAGATTCCACAAAAATAAGGCTAGCAAAGAGATCCACGAAATACAGATGTAACTCTGTGAGATGAATTAACAGAACACTAAGCAGTTTCTCAGAAAGCTTCTTTCCAGATTTCATCTGAGGATATTTCCTTTTTCACCATTGCCCTCTATGGGCTTCCAAATATCACTTTGCCAATTCCACAAGAACTGTCTTAGCGAAAGGCTTCTTGAGGGGAAAGCTGTAACTCTGTGAGATGATTTCACAGAACACAAAGAAGTTTCTCAGAAAGCTTCTTTCTCGTTGTTATCAGAGTTTATATCCTTTGGCCCTATATTCATCAAAGGGATCCGAAATATCTCTTCTCAGATTCCACAGAAATAAGGCTAGCAAAGAGATCCACGAAATACAGATGCAACTCTGTGAGATGAATGAACAGAACACTAAGCAGTTTCTCAGAAAGCTTCTTTCCAGATTTCATCTGAGGATATTTCCTTTTTCACCATTGCCCTCTATGGGCTTCCAAATATCACTTTGCCAATTCCACAAGAACTGTCTTAGCGAAAGGCTTCTTGAGGGGAAAGCTGTAACTCTGTGAGATGATTTCACAGAACACAAAGAAGTTTCTCAGAAAGCTTCTTTCTCGTTGTTATCGGAGTTTATATCCTTTGGCCCTATAGTCTTCAAAGGGATCCGAAATATCTGTTCTCAGATTCCACACAAATAAGGCTAGCAAAGAGATCCACGAAATACAGATGTAACTCTGTGAGATGAATTAACAGAACACTAAGCAGTTTCTCAGAAAGCTTCTTTCCAGATTTCATCTGAGGATATTTCCTTTTTCACCATAGCTCTCTATGGGCTTCCAAATATCACTTTGCCAATTCCACAAGAACTGTCTTAGCGAAAGGCTTCTTGAGGGGAAAGCTGTAACTCTGTGAGATGATTTCACAGAACACAAAGAAGTTTCTCAGAAAGCTTCCTTCTCTTTCTTATCGGAGTTTATTTCCTTTGGCCCTATATTCATCAAAGGGATCCGAAATATCTGTTCTCAGATTCCACTGAAATAAGGCTAGCAAAGAGATCCACGAAATACAGATGTAACTCTGTGAGATGAATTAACAGAACACTAAGCAGTTTCTCAGAAAGCTTCTTTCCAGATTTCATCTGAGGATATTTCCTTTTTCACCATTGCCCTCTATAGGCTTCCAAATATCACTTTGCCAATTCCACAAGAACTGTCTTAGCGAAAGGCTTCTTGAGGGGAAAGCTGTAACTCTGTGAGATGATTTCACAGAACAGAAAGAAGTTTCTCAGAAAGCTTCTTTCTCGTTGTTGTCGGAGTTTATATCCTTTGGCCCTATAGTCTTCAAAGGGATCCGAAATATCTCTTCTCAGATTCCACAAAAATAAGGCTAGCAAAGAGATCCACGAAATACAGATGTAACTCTGTGAGATGAATTAACAGAACACTAAGCAGTTTCTCAGAAAGCTTCTTTCCAGATTTCATCTGAGGATATTTCCTTTTCCAACATTGCCCTCTATGGGCTTCCAAATATCACTTTGCCAATTCCACAAGAACTGTCTTAGCGAAAGGCTTCTTGAGGGGAAGCTGTAACTCTGTGAGATGATTTCACAGAACCCAAGAAGTTTCTCAGAAAGCTTCTTTCTCTTTGTTATCGGAGGATATTTCCTTTGGCCCAATAGTCTTCTGCGGGATCCGAAATATCTGTTCTCAGATTCCACAAAAATAAGGCTAGCAAAGAGATCCACGAAATACAGATGTAACTCTGTGAGATGAATTAACAGAACACTAAGCAGTTTCTCAGAAAGCTTCTTTCCAGATTTCATCTGAGGATATTTCCTTTTTCACCATTGCCCTCTAAGGGCTTCCAAATATCACTTTGCCAATTCCACAAGAACTGTCTTAGCGAAAGGCTTCTTGAGGGGAACGCTGTAACTCCGTGAGATGATTTCACAGAACACAAAGAAGTTTCTCAGAAAGCTTCCTACTCATTCTTATCGGAGTTTATTTCCTTTGGTCCTATATTCATCAAAGGGATCCGAAATATCTCTTCTCAGATTCCACAGAGATAAGGCTAACAAAGAGATCCACGAAATACAGATGTAACTCTGTGAGATGAATTAACAGAACACTAAGCAGTTTCTCAGAAAGCTTCTTTCCAGATTTCATCTCAGGATATTTCCTTTTTCACCATTGCCCTCTATGGGCTTCCAAATATCACTTTGCCAATTCCACAAGAACTCTCTTAGCGAAAGGCTTCTTGAGGGGAAAGCTGTAACTCTGTGAGATGATTTCACAGAACACAAAGAAGTTTTTCAGAAAGCTTCTTTCTCGTTGTTATCGGAGTTTATATCCTTTGGCCCTATATTCATCAAAGGGATCCGAAATATCTCTTCTCAGATTCCACAGAAATAAGGCTAGCAAAGAGAGCCAGGAAATACAGATGCAACTCTGTGAGATGAATGAACAGAACACTAAGCAGTTTCTAAGAAAGCTACTTTCCAGATTTCATCTGAGGATATTTCCTTTTTCACCATTGCCCTCTATGGGCTTCCAAATATCACTTTGCCAATTCCACAAGAACTGTCTAAGCGAAAGGCTTCTTGAGGGGAAAGCTGTAACTCTGTGAGATGATTTCACAGAACACAAAGAAGTTTCTCAGAAAGCTTCTTTCTCGTTGTTATCGGAGTTTATATCCTTTGGCCCTATAGTCTTCAAAGGGATCCGAAATATCTGTTCTCAGATTCCACAGAAATAAGGCTAGCAAAGAGATCCACGAAATACAGATGTAACTCTGTGAGATGAATTAACAGAACACTAAGCAGTTTCTCAGAAAGCTTCTTTCCAGATTTCATCTGAGGATATTTCCTTTTTCACCATTGCCCTCTAGGCGCTTCCAAATATCACTTTGCAAATTCCACAATAAATGTCTTAGCGAAAGGCTTCTTGAGGGGAAAGCTGTAACTCTGTGAGATGATTTCACAGAACACAAAGAAGTTTCTCAGAAAGCTTCCTTCTCTTTCTTATCGGAGTTTATTCCCTTTGGCCCTATATTCATCAAAGGGATCAGAAATATCTCTTCTTAGATTCCACAGAAATAAGGCTAGCAAAGAGGTCCACGAAATACAGATGTAACTCTGTGAGATGAATTAACAGAACACTAAGCAGTTTCTCAGAAAGCTTCTTTCCAGATTTCATCTGAGGATATTTCCTTTTTCACCATTGCCCTCTAAGGGCTTCCAAATATCACTTTGCCAATTCCACAAGAACTGTCTTAGCGAAAGGCTTCTTGAGGGGAAAGCTGTAACTCTGTGAGATGATTTCACAGAACACAAAGAAGTTTCTCAGAAAGCTTCTTTCTCGTTGTTATCGGAGTTTATATCCTTTGGCCCTATATTCATCAAAGGGATCCGAAATATCTCTTCTCAGATTCCACAGAAATAAGGCTAGCAAAGACATCCACGAAATACAGATGCAACTCTGTGAGATGAATTAACAGATCACTAAGCAGTTTCTCAGAAAGCTTCTTTCCAGATTTCATCTGAGGATATTTCCTTTTTCACCATTGCCCTCTATGGGCTTCCAAATATCACTTTGCCAATTCCACAAGAACTGTCTTAGCGAAAGGCTTCTTGAGGGGAAAGCTGTAACTCTGTGAGATGATTTCACAGAACACAAAGAAGTTTCTCAGAAAGCTTCTTTCTCGTTGTTATCGGAGTTTATATCCTTTGGCCCTATAGTCTTCAAAGGGATCCGAAATATCTGTTCTCAGATTCCACACAAATAAGGCTAGCAAAGAGATCCACGAAATACAGATGTAACTCTGTGAGATGAATTAACAGAACACTAAGCAGTTTCTCAGAAAGCTTCTTTCCAGATTTCATCTGAGGATATTTCCTTTTTCACCATAGCCCTCTATGGGCTTCCAAATATCACTTTGCCAATTCCACAAGAACTGTCTTAGCGAAAGGCTTCTTGAGGGGAAAGCTGTAACTCTGTGAGATGATTTCACAGAACACAAAGAAGTTTCTCAGAAAGCTTCTTTCTCGTTGTTATCGGAGTTTATATCCTTTGGCCCTATAGTCTTCAAAGGGATCCGAAATATCTGTTCTCAGATTCCACAGAAATAAGGCTAGCAAAGAGATCCACGAAATACAGATGTAACTCTGTGAGATGAATTAACAGAACACTAAGCAGTTTCTCAGAAAGCTTCTTTCCAGATTTCATCTGAGGATATTTCCTTTTTCACCATTGCCCTCTATGGGCTTCCAAATATCACTTTGCCAATTCCACAAGAACTGTCTTAGCGAAAGGCTTCTTGAGGGGAAAGCTGTAACTCTGTGAGATGATTTCACAGAACACAAAGAAGTTTCTCAGAAAGCTTCTTTCTCGTTGTTATCGGAGTTTATATCCTTTGGCCCTATAGTCTTCAAAGGGATCCGAAATATCTGTTCTCAGATTCCACAGAAATAAGGCTAGCAAAGAGATCCACGAAATACAGATGTAACTCTGTGAGATGAATTAACAGAACACTAAGCAGTTTCTCAGAAAGCTTCTTTCCAGATTTCATCTGAGGATATTTCCTTTTTCACCATTGCCCTCTATAGGCTTCCAAATATCACTTTGCCAATTCAACCAGAACTGTCTTAGCGAAAGGTTTCTTAAGGGGAAAGCTGTAACTCTGTGAGATGATTTCACAGAACACAAAGAACTTTCTCAGAAAGCTTCTTTCTCGTTGTTATCGGAGTTTATATCCTTTGGCCCTATAGTCTTCAAAGGGATCCGAAATATCTCTTCTCAGATTCCACAAAAATAAGGCTAGCAAAGAGATCCACGAAATACAGATGTAACTCTGTGAGATGAATTAACAGAACACTAAGCAGTTTCTCAGAAAGCTTCTTTCCAGATTTCATCTGAGGATATTTCCTTTTTCACCATTGCCCTCTATGGGCTTCCAAATATCACTTTGCCAATTCCACAAGAACTGTCTTAGCGAAAGGCTTCTTGAGGGGAAAGCTGTAACTCTGTGAGATGATTTCACAGAACACAAAGAAGTTTCTCAGAAAGCTTCTTTCTCGTTGTTATCGGAGTTTATATCCTTTGGCCCTATATTCATCAAAGGGATCCGAAATATCTCTTCTCAGATTCCACAGAAATAAGGCTAGCATAGAGATCCACGAAATACAGATGCAACTCTGTGAGATGAATGAACAGAACACTAAGCAGTTTCTCAGAAAGCTTCTTTCCAGATTTCATCTGAGGATATTTCCTTTTTCACCATTGCCCTCTATGGGCTTCCAAATATCACTTTGCCAATTCCACAAGAACTGTCTTAGCGAAAGGCTTCTTGAGGGGAAAGCTGTAACTCTGTGAGATGATTTCACAGAACACAAAGAAGGTTCTCAGAAAGCTTCTTTCTCGTTGTTATCGGAGTTTATATCCTTTGGCCCTATAGTCTTCAAAGGGATCCGAAATATCTGTTCTCAGATTCCACACAAATAAGGCTAGCAAAGAGATCCACGAAATACAGATGTAACTCTGTGAGATGAATTAACAGAACACTAAGCAGTTTCTCAGAAAGCTTCTTTCCAGATTTCATCTGAGGATATTTCCTTTTCCACCATTGCCCTCTATGGGCTTCCAAATATCACTTTGCCAATTCCACAAGAACTGTCTTAGCGAAAGGCTTCTTGAGGGGAAGCTGTAACTCTGTGAGATGATTTCACAGAACCCAAGAAGTTTCTCAGAAAGCTTCTTTCTCTTTGTTATCGGAGGATATTTCCTTTGGCCCAATAGTCTTCTGCGGGATCCGAAATATCTGTTCTCAGATTCCACAAAAATAAGGCTAGCAAAGAGATCCACGAAATACAGATATAACTCTGTGAGATGAATTAACAGAACACTAAGCAGTTTCTCAGAAAGCTTCTTTCCAGATTTCATCTGAGGATATTTCCTTTTTCACCATTGCCCTCTAAGGGCTTCCAAATATCACTTTGCCAATTCCACAAGAACTGTCTTAGCGAAAGGCTTCTTGAGGGGAACGCTGTAACTCCGTGAGATGATTTCACAGAACACAAAGAAGTTTCTCAGAAAGCTTCCTACTCATTCTTATCGGAGTTTATTTCCTTTGGTCCTATATTCATCAAAGGGATCCGAAATATCTCTTCTCAGATTCCACAGAGATAAGGCTAGCAAAGAGATCCACGAAATACAGATGTAACTCTGTGAGATGAATTAACAGACCACTAAGCAGTTTCTCAGAAAGCTTCTTTCCAGATTTCATCTGAGGATATTTCCTTTTTCACCATAGCCCTCTATGCGCTTCCAAATATCACTTTGCCAATTCCACAATAAATGTCTTAGCGAAAGACTTCTTGTGAGGAAAGCTGTAACTCTGTGAGATGATTTCACAGAACACAAAGAAGTTTCTCAGAAAGTTTCTTTCTCTTTGTTATCGGAGTTTATTTCCTTTGGCCCTATAGTCTTTAAAGGGATCCGAAATATCTGTTCTCAGATTCCACAGAAATAAGGCTAGCAAAGAGATCCGCGAAATACAGATGTAACTCTGTGAGATGAATTAACAGAACACTAAGCAGTTTCTCAGAAAGCTTCTTTCCAGATTTCATCTGAGGATATTTCCTTTTTCACCATAGCCCTCTATGCGCTTCCAAATATCACTTTGCCAATTCCACAATAAATGTCTTAGCGAAAGACTTCTTGTGGGGAAAGCTGTAACTCTGTGAGATGATTTCACAGAACACAAAGAAGTTTTTCAGAAAGTTTCTTTCTCTTTGTTATCGGAGTTTATTTCCTTTGGCCCCATAGTCTTTAAAGGGATCCGATATATCTGTTCTCAGATTCCACAGAAATAAGGCTAGCAAAGAGATCCACGAAATACAGATGTAACTCTGTGAGATGAATTAACAGAACACTAAGCAGTTTCTCAGAAAGCTTCTTTCCAGATTTCATCTGAGGATATTTCCTTTTTCACCATAGCCCTCTATGCGCTTCCAAATATCACTTTGCCAATTCCACAATAAATGTCTTAGCGAAAGACTTCTTGTGGGGAAAGCTGTAACTCTGTGAGATGATTTCACAGAACACAAAGAAGTTTTTCAGAAAGTTTCTTTCTCTTTGTTATCGGAGTTTATTTCCTTTGGCCCTATAGTTTTAAAGGGATCCGATATATCTGTTCTCAGATTCCACAGAAATAAGGCTAGCAAAGAGATCCACGAAATACAGATGTAACTCTGTGAGATGAATTAACAGAACACTAAGCAGTTTCTCAGAAAGCTTCTTTCCAGATTTCATCTGAGGATATTTCCTTTTTCACCATAGCCCTCTATGCGCTTCCAAATATCACTTTGCCAATTCCACAATAAATGTCTTAGCGAAAGACTTCTTGTGGGGAAAGCTGTAACTCTGTGAGATGATTTCACAGAACACAAAGAAGTTTCTCAGAAAGCTTCTTTCTCGTTGTTATCGGAGTTTATATCCTTTGGCCCTATAGTCTTCAAAGGGATCTGAAATATCTCTTCTCAGATTCCACAGAAATAAGGCTAGCAAAGAGATCCACGAAATACAGATGTAACTCGTGGGATGAATTAACAGAACACTAAGCAGTTTCTCAGAAAGCTTCTTTCCAGATTTCATCTGAGGATATTTCCTTTTTCACCATAGCCCTCTATGGGCTTCCAAATATCACTTTGCCAATTCCACAAGAACTGTCTTAGCGAAACGCTTCTTGAGGGGAAATCTGTAACTCTGTGAGATGATTTCACAGAACACAAAGAAGTTTCTCAGAAAGCTTCCTTCTCTTTATTATCGGAGTTTATTTCCTTTGGCCCTGTATTCATCAAAGGGATCCGAAATATCTCTTCTCAGATTCCACAGAAATAAGGCTAGCAAAGAGATCCACGAAATACAGATGTAACTCTGTGAGATGAATTAACAGAACACTAAGCAGTTTCTCAGAAAGCTTCTTTCCAGATTTCATCTGAGGATATTTCCTTTTTCACCATTGCCCTCTATAGGCTTCCAAATATCACTTTGCCAATTCCACAAGAACTGTCTTAGCGAAAGACTTCTTGAGGGGAAAGCTGTATCTCGGTGAGATGATTTCACAGAACACAAAGAAGTTTCTCAGAAAGCTTCTTTCTCGTTGTTATCGGAGTTTTTTATCCTTTGGATCTATATTCATCAAAGGGATCCGAAATATCTCTTCTCAGATTCCAGAGAAATAAGGCTAGCAAAGACATCCACGAAATACAGATGCAACTCTGTGAGATGAATTAACCGAACACTAAGCAGTTTCTCAGAAAGCCTCTTTCCAGATTTCATCTGAGGATATCTCCTTTTTCACCATTGCCCTCTAAGGGCTTCCAAATATCACTTTGCCAATTCCACAAGAACTGTCTTAGCGAAAGCCTTCTTGAGGGGAAAGCTGTAACTCTGTGAGATGATTTCACAGAACACTAAGAAGTTTCTCAGAAAGCTTCTTTCTCATTGTTATCGGAGTTTATATCCTTTGGCCCTATAGTCTTCAAATGGATCCGAAATATCTGTTCTCAGATTCCACAGAAATAAGGCTAGCAAAGAGATTCACGAAATACAGATGTAACTCTGTGAGATGAATTAACAGAACACTAAGCAGTCTCTCAGAAAGCTTCTTTCCAGATTTCATCTGAGGATATTTCCTTTTTCACCATTGCCCTCTATGGGCTTCCAAATATCACTTTGCCAATTCCACAAGAACTGTCTTAGCGAAAGGCTTCTTGAGGGGAAAGCTGTAACTCTGTGAGATGATTTCACAGAACACTAAGAAGTTTCTCAGAAAGCTTCTTTCTCATTGTTATCGGAGTTTATATGCTTTGGCCCTATAATCTTCAAAGGGATCCGAAATATCTGTTCTCAGATTCCACAGAAATAAGGCTAGCAAAGAGATCCACGAAATACAGATGTAACTCTGTGAGATGAATTAACAGAACACTAAGCAGTTTCTCAGAAAGCTTCTTTCCAGATTTCATCTGAGGATATTTACTTTTTCACCATAGCTCTCTATGCGCTTCCAAATATCACTTTGCCAATTCCACAATAAATGTCTTAGCGAAAGACTTCTTGTGGGGAAAGCTGTAACTCTGTGAGATGATTTCACAGAACACAAAGAAGTTTCTCAGAAAGTTTCTTTCTCTTTGTTATCGGAGTTTATTTCCTTTGGCCCTATAGTCTTTAAAGGGATCCGAAATATCTGTTCTCAGATTCCACAGAAATAAGGCTAGCAAAGAGATCCACGAAATACAGATGTAACTCTGTGAGATGAATTAACAGAACACTAAGCAGTTTCTCAGAAAGCTTCTTTCCAGATTTCATCTGAGGATATTTCCTTTTCCACCATTGCCCTCTATGGGCTTCCAAATATCACTTTGCCAATTCCACAAGAACTGTCTTAGCGAAAGGCTTCTTGAGGGGAAAGCTGTAACTCTGTGAGATGATTTCACAGAACACAAAGAAGTTTCTCAGAAAGCTTCTTTCTCGTTGTTATCGGAGTTTATATCCTTTGGCCCTATAGTCTTCAAAGGGATCCGAAATATCTGTTCTCAGATTCCACAGAAATAAGGCTAGCAAAGAGATCCACGAAATACAGATGTAACTCTGTGAGATGAATTAACAGAACACTAAGCAGTTTCTCAGAAAGCTTCTTTCCAGATTTCATCTGAGGATATTTCCTTTTTCACCATAGCCCTCTATGGGCTTCCAAATATCACTTTGCCAATTCAACAAGAACTGTCTTAGCGAAAGGCTTCTTGAGGGGAAAGCTGTAACTCTGTGAGATGATTTCACAGAACACAAAGAAGTTTCTCAGAAAGCTTCTTTCTCGTTGTTATCGGAGTTTATATCCTTTGGCCCTATAGTCTTCAAAGGGATCCGAAATATCTGTTCTCAGATTCCACAGAAATAAGGCTAGCAAAGAGATCCACGAAATACAGATGTAACTCTGTGAGATGAATTAACAGAACACTAAGCAGTTTCTCAGAAAGCTTCTTTCCAGATTTCATCTGAGGATATTTCCTTTTTCACCATAGCCCTCTATGGGCTTCCAAATATCACTTTGCCAATTCCACAAGAACTGTCTTAGCGAAAGGCTTCTTGAGGGGAAAGCTGTAACTCTGTGAGATGATTTCACAGAACACAAAGAAGTTTCTCAGAAAGCTTCCTTCTCTTTCTTATCGGAGTTTTTTTCCTTTGGCCCTATATTCATCAAAGGGATCCGAAATATCTGTTCTCAGATTCCACTGAAATAAGGCTAGCAAAGAGATCCACGAAATACAGATGTAACTCTGTGAGATGAATTAACAGAACACTAAGCAGTTTCTCAGAAAGCTTCTTTCCAGATTTCATCTGAGGATATTTCCTTTTTCACCATTGCCCTCTATAGGCTTCCAAATATCACTTTGCCTATTCCACAAGAACTGTCTTAGCGAAAGGCTTCTTGAGGGGAAATCTGTAACTCTGTGAGATGATTTCACAGAACAGAAAGAAGTTTCTCAGAAAGCTTCTTTCTCGTTGTTATCGGAGTTTATATCCTTTGGCCCTATAGTCTTCAAAGGGATCCGAAATATCTCTTCTCAGATTCCACAAAAATAAGGCTAGCAAAGAGATCCACGAAATACAGATGTAACTCTGTGAGATGAATTAACAGAACACTAAGCAGTTTCTCAGAAAGCTTCTTTCCAGATTTCATCTGAGGATATTTCCTTTTTCACCATTGCCCTCTATGGGCTTCCAAATATCACTTTGCCAATTCCACAAGAACTGTCTTAGCGAAAGGCTTCTTGAGGGGAAGCTGTAACTCTGTGAGATGATTTCACAGAACCCAAGAAGTTTCTCAGAAAGCTTCTTTCTCTTTGTTATCGGAGGATATTTCCTTTGGCCCAATAGTCTTCTGCGGGATCCGAAATATCTGTTCTCAGATTCCACAAAAATAAGGCTAGCAAAGAGATCCACGAAATACAGATGTAACTCTGTGAGATGAATTAACAGAACACTAAGCAGTTTCTCAGAAAGCTTCTTTCCAGATTTCATCTGAGGATATTTCCTTTTTCACCATTGCCCTCTAAGGGCTTCCAAATATCACTTTGCCAATTCCACAAGAACTGTCTTAGCGAAAGGCTTCTTGAGGGGAACGCTGTAACTCTGTGAGATGATTTCACAGAACAGAAAGAAGTTTCTCAGAAAGCTTCCTACTCTTTCTTATCGGAGTTTATTTCCTTTGGCCCTATATTCATCAAAGGGATCCGAAATATCTCTTCTCAGATTCCACAGAAATAAGGCTAGCAAAGAGATCCACGAAATACAGATGTAACTCTGTGAGATGAATTAACAGAACACTAAGCAGTTTCTCAGAAAGCTTCTTTCCAGATTTCATCTGAGGATATTTCCTTTTTCAGCATTGCCCTCTATGGGCTTCCAAATATCACTTTGCCAATTCCACAAGAACTGTCTTAGCGAAAGACTTCTTGAGGGGAAAGCTGTAACTCTGTGAGATGATTTCACAGAACACAAAGAAGTTTCTCAGAAAGCTTCTTTCTCGTCGTTATCGGAGTTTATATCCTTTGGCCCTTTAGTCTTCAAAGGGATCCGAAATATCTGTTCTCAGATTCCACAGAAATAAGGCTAGCAAAGAGATCCACGAAATACAGATGTAACTCTGTGAGATGAATGAACAGAACACTAAGCAGTTTCTCAGAAAGCTTCTTTCCAGATTTCATCTGAGGATATTTCCTTTTTCACCATTGCCCTCTATGGGCTTCCAAATATCACTTTGCCAATTCAACAAGAACTGTCTTAGCGAAAGGCTTCTTGAGGGGAAAGCTGTAACTCTGTGAGATGATTTCACAGAACTCAAAGAAGTTTCTCAGAAAGCTTCTTTCTCTTTGTTATCGGAGTTTATATCCTTTGGCCCTATAGTCTTCAAAGGGATCCGAAATATCTGTTCTCAGATTCCACAGAAATAAGGCTAGCAAAGAGATCCACGAAATACAGATGTAACTCTGTGAGATGAATTAACAGAACACTAAGCAGTTTCTCAGAAAGCTTCTTTCCAGATTTCATCTGAGGATATTTCCTTTTTCACCATTGCCCTCTAGGGGTTCCAAATATCACTTTGCCAATTCCAGAAGAACTGTGTTAGCGAAAGGCTTCTTGAAGGGAAAGCTGTAACTCTGTGAGATGATTTCACAGAACAGAAAGAAGTTTCTCAGAAAGCTTCTTTCTCGTTGTTATCGGAGTTTATATCCTTTGGCCCTATAGTCTTCAAAGGGATCCGAAATATCTGTTCTCAGATTCCACAGAAATAAGGCTAGCAAAGAGATCCACGAAATACAGATGTAACTCTGTGAGATGAATTAACCGAACACTAAGCAGTTTCTCAGAAAGCTTTTTTCCAGATTTCATCTGAGGATATTTCGTTTTTCACCATTGCCCTCTATGGGCTTCCAAATATCACTTTGCCAATTCCACGAGAACTGTCTTAGCGAAAGGCTTCTTGAAGGAAAGCTGTAACTCTGTGAGATGATTTCACAGAACCCAAGAAGTTTCTCAGAAAACTTCTTTCTCTTTGTTATCGGAGGATATTTCCTTTGGCCCAATAGTCTTCTGCGGGATCCGAAATATCTGTTCTCAGATTCCACAAAAATAAGGCTAGCAAAGAGATCCACGAAATACAGATGTAACTCTTTGAGATGAATTAACAGAACACTAAGCAGTTTCTCAGAAAGCTTCTTTCCAGATTTCATCTGAGGATATTTCCTTTTTCACCATTGCCCTCTAAGGGCTTCCAAATATCACTTTGCCAATTCCACAAGAACTGTCTTAGCGAAAGGCTTCTTGAGGGGAACGCTGTAACTCCGTGAGATGATTTCACGGAACACAAAGAAGTTTCTTAGAAAGCTTCCTACTCATTCTTATCGGAGATTATTTCCTTTGGCCCTATATTCATCAAAGGGATCCGAAATATCTCTTCTCAGATTCCACAGAGATAAGGCTAGCAAAGAGATCCACGAAATACAGATGTAACTCTGTGAGATGAATTAACAGAACACTAAGCAGTTTCTCAGAAAGCTTCTTTCCAGATTTCATCTGAGGATATTTCCTTTTTCACCATAGCCCTCTATGCGCTTCCAAATATCACTTTGCCAATTCCACAATAAATGTCTTAGCGAAAGACTTCTTGTGAGGAAAGCTGTAACTCTGTGAGATGATTTCACAGAACACAAAGAAGTTTCTCAGAAAGTTTCTTTCTCTTTGTTATCGGAGTTTATTTCCTTTGGCCCTATAGTCTTTAAAGGGATCCGAAATATCTGTTCTCAGATTCCACAGAAATAAGGCTAGCAAAGAGATCCGCGAAATACAGATGTAACTCTGTGAGATGAATTAACAGAACACTAAGCAGTTTCTCAGAAAGCTTCTTTCCAGATTTCATCTGAGGATATTTCCTTTTTCACCATAGCCCTCTATGCGCTTCCAAATATCACTTTGCCAATTCCACAATAAATGTCTTAGCGAAAGACTTCTTGTGGGGAAAGCTGTAACTCTGTGAGATGATTTCACAGAACACAAAGAAGTTTTTCAGAAAGTTTCTTTCTCTTTGTTATCGGAGTTTATTTCCTTTGGACCTATAGTCTTTAAAGGGATCCGATATATCTGTTCTCAGATTCCACAGAAATAAGGCTAGCAAAGAGATCCACGAAATACAGATGTAACTCTTTGAGATGAATGAACAGAACACTAAGCAGTTTCTCAGAAAGCTTCTTTCCAGATTTCATCTGAGGATATTTCCTTTTTTACCATAGCCCTCTATGCGCTTCCAAATATCACTTTGCCAATTCCACAATAAATGTCTTAGCGAAAGACTTCTTGTGGGGAAAGCTGTAACTCTGTGAGATGATTTCACAGAACACAAAGAAGTTTTTCAGAAAGTTTCTTTCTCTTTGTTATCGGAGTTTATTTCCTTTGGCCCTATAGTTTTAAAGGGATCCGATATATCTGTTCTCAGATTCCACAGAAATAAGGCTAGCAAAGAGATCCACGAAATACAGATGTAACTCTGTGAGATGAATTAACAGAACACTAAGCAGTTTCTCAGAAAGCTTCTTTCCAGATTTCATCTGAGGATATTTCCTTTTTCACCATAGCCCTCTATGCGCTTCCAAATATCACTTTGCCAATTCCACAATAAATGTCTTAGCGAAAGACTTCTTGTGGGGAAAGCTGTAACTCTGTGAGATGATTTCACAGAACACAAAGAAGTTTCTCAGAAAGCTTCTTTCTCGTTGTTATCGGAGTTTATATCCTTTGGCCCTATAGTCTTCAAAGGGATCTGAAATATCTCTTCTCAGATTCCACAGAAATAAGGCTAGCAAAGAGATCCACGAAATACAGATGTAACTCGTGGGATGAATTAACAGAACACTAAGCAGTTTCTCAGAAAGCTTCTTTCCAGATTTCATCTGAGGATATTTCCTTTTTCACCATAGCCCTCTATGGGCTTCCAAATATCACTTTGCCAATTCCACAAGAACTGTCTTAGCGAAACGCTTCTTGAGGGGAAATCTGTAACTCTGTGAGATGATTTCACAGAACACAAAGAAGTTTCTCAGAAAGCTTCCTTCTCTTTATTATCGGAGTTTATTTCCTTTGGCCCTGTATTCATCAAAGGGATCCGAAATATCTCTTCTCAGATTCCACAGAAATAAGGCTAGCAAAGAGATCCAAGAAATACAGATGTAACTCTGTGAGATGAATTAACAGAACACTAAGCAGTTTCTCAGAAAGCTTCTTTCCAGATTTCATCTGAGGATATTTCCTTTTTCACCATTGCCCTCTATAGGCTTCCAAATATCACTTTGCCAATTCCACAAGAACTGTCTTAGCGAAAGACTTCTTGAGGGGAAAGCTGTATCTCTGTGAGATGATTTCACAGAACACAAAGAAGTTTCTCAGAAAGCTTCTTTCTCGTTGTTATCGGAGTTTTTTATCCTTTGGATCTATATTCATCAAAGGGATCCGAAATATCTCTTCTCAGATTCCAGAGAAATAAGGCTAGCAAAGACATCCACGAAATACAGATGCAACTCTGTGAGATGAATTAACCGAACACTAAGCAGTTTCTCAGAAAGCCTCTTTCCAGATTTCATCTGAGGATATCTCCTTTTTCACCATTGCCCTCTAAGGGCTTCCAAATATCACTTTGCCAATTCCACAAGAACTGTCTTAGCGAAAGCCTTCTTGAGGGGAAAGCTGTAACTCTGTGAGATGATTTCACAGAACACTAAGAAGTTTCTCAGAAAGCTTCTTTCTCATTGTTATCGGAGTTTATATCCTTTGGCCCTATAGTCTTCAAATGGATCCGAAATATCTGTTCTCAGATTCCACAGAAATAAGGCTAGCAAAGAGATTCACGAAATACAGATGTAACTCTGTGAGATGAATTAACAGAACACTAAGCAGTTTCTCAGAAAGCTTCTTTCCAGATTTCATCTGAGGATATTTCCTTTTTCACCATTGCCCTCTATGGGCTTCCAAATATCACTTTGCCAATTCCACAAGAACTGTCTTAGCGAAAGGCTTCTTGAGGGGAAAGCTGTAACTCTGTGAGATGATTTCACAGAACACAAAGAAGTTTCTCAGAAAGCTTCTTTCTCATTGTTATCGGAGTTTATATGCTTTGGCCCTATAATCTTCAAAGGGATCCGAAATATCTGTTCTCAGATTCCACAGAAATAAGGCTAGCAAAGAGATCCACGAAATACAGATGTAACTCTGTGAGATGAATTAACAGAACACTAAGCAGTTTCTCAGAAAGCTTCTTTCCAGATTTCATCTGAGGATATTTCATTTTCCACCATTGCCCTCTATGGGCTTCCAAATATCACTTTGCCAATTCCACAAGAACTGTCTTAGCGAAAGGCTTCTTGAGGGGAAAGCTGTAACTCTGTGAGATGATTTCACAGAACACAAAGAAGTTTCTCAGAAAGCTTCTTTCTCGTTGTTATCGGAGTTTATATCCTTTGGCCCTATAGTCTTCAAAGGGATCCGAAATATCTGTTCTCAGATTCCACAGAAATAAGGCTAGCAAAGAGATCCACGAAATACAGATGTAACTCTGTGAGATGAATTAACAGAACACTAAGCAGTTTCTCAGAAAGCTTCTTTCCAGATTTCATCTGAGGATATTTCCTTTTTCACCATAGCCCTCTATGGGCTTCCAAATATCACTTTGCCAATTCAACAAGAACTGTCTTAGCGAAAGGCTTCTTGAGGGGAAAGCTGTAACTCTGTGAGATGATTTCACAGAACACAAAGAAGTTTCTCAGAAAGCTTCTTTCTCGTTGTTATCGGAGTTTATATCCTTTGGCCCTATAGTCTTCAAAGGGATCCGAAATATCTGTTCTCAGATTCCACAGAAATAAGGCTAGCAAAGAGATCCACGAAATACAGATGTAACTCTGTGAGATGAATTAACAGAACACTAAGCAGTTTCTCAGAAAGCTTCTTTCCAGATTTCATCTGAGGATATTTCCTTTTTCACCATAGCCCTCTATGGGCTTCCAAATATCACTTTGCCAATTCCACAAGAACTGTCTTAGCGAAAGGCTTCTTGAGGGGAAAGCTGTAACTCTGTGAGATGATTTCACAGAACACAAAGAAGTTTCTCAGAAAGCTTCCTTCTCTTTCTTATCGGAGTTTTTTTCCTTTGGCCCTATATTCATCAAAGGGATCCGAAATATCTGTTCTCAGATTCCACTGAAATAAGGCTAGCAAAGAGATCCACGAAATACAGATGTAACTCTGTGAGATGAATTAACAGAACACTAAGCAGTTTCTCAGAAAGCTTCTTTCCAGATTTCATCTGAGGATATTTCCTTTTTCACCATTGCCCTCTATAGGCTTCCAAATATCACTTTGCCAATTCCACAAGAACTGTCTTAGCGAAAGGCTTCTTGAGGGGAAAGCTGTAACTCTGTGAGATGATTTCACAGAACAGAAAGAAGTTTCTCAGAAAGCTTCTTTCTCGTTGTTATCGGAGTTTATATCCTTTGGCCCTATAGTCTTCAAAGGGATCCGAAATATCTCTTCTCAGATTCCACAAAAATAAGGCTAGCAAAGAGATCCACGAAATACAGATGTAACTCTGTGAGATGAATTAACAGAACACTAAGCAGTTTCTCAGAAAGCTTCTTTCCAGATTTCATCTGAGGATATTTCCTTTTTCACCATTGCCCTCTATGGGCTTCCAAATATCACTTTGCCAATTCCACAAGAACTGTCTTAGCGAAAGGCTTCTTGAGGGGAAGCTGTAACTCTGTGAGATGATTTCACAGAACCCAAGAAGTTTCTCAGAAAGCTTCTTTCTCTTTGTTATCGGAGGATATTTCCTTTGGCCCAATAGTCTTCTGCGGGATCCGAAATATCTGTTCTCAGATTCCACAAAAATAAGGCTAGCAAAGAGATCCACGAAATACAGATGTAACTCTGTGAGATGAATTAACAGAACACTAAGCAGTTTCTCAGAAAGCTTCTTTCCAGATTTCATCTGAGGATATTTCCTTTTTCACCATTGCCCTCTAAGGGCTTCCAAATATCACTTTGCCAATTCCACAAGAACTGTCTTAGCGAAAGGCTTCTTGAGGGGAACGCTGTAACTCTGTGAGATGATTTCACAGAACAGAAAGAAGTTTCTCAGAAAGCTTCCTACTCTTTCTTATCGGAGTTTATTTCCTTTGGCCCTATATTCATCAAAGGGATCCGAAATATCTCTTCTCAGATTCCACAGAAATAAGGCTAGCAAAGAGATCCACGAAATACAGATGTAACTCTGTGAGATGAATTAACAGAACACTAAGCAGTTTCTCAGAAAGCTTCTTTCCAGATTTCATCTGAGGATATTTCCTTTTTCAGCATTGCCCTCTATGGGCTTCCAAATATCACTTTGCCAATTCCACAAGAACTGTCTTAGCGAAAGACTTCTTGAGGGGAAAGCTGTAACTCTGTGAGATGATTTCACAGAACACAAAGAAGTTTCTCAGAAAGCTTCTTTCTCGTCGTTATCGGAGTTTATATCCTTTGGCCCTTTAGTCTTCAAAGGGATCCGAAATATCTGTTCTCAGATTCCACAGAAATAAGGCTAGCAAAGAGATCCACGAAATACAGATGTAACTCTGTGAGATGAATGAACAGAACACTAAGCAGTTTCTCAGAAAGCTTCTTTCCAGATTTCATCTGAGGATATTTCCTTTTTCACCATTGCCCTCTATGGGCTTCCAAATATCACTTTGCCAATTCAACAAGAACTGTCTTAGCGAAAGGCTTCTTGAGGGGAAAGCTGTAACTCTGTGAGATGATTTCACAGAACTCAAAGAAGTTTCTCAGAAAGCTTCTTTCTCTTTGTTATCGGAGTTTATATCCTTTGGCCCTATAGTCTTCAAAGGGATCCGAAATATCTGTTCTCAGATTCCACACAAATAAGGCTAGCAAAGAGATCCACGAAATACAGATGTAACTCTGTGAGATGAATTAACAGAACACTAAGCAGTTTCTCAGAAAGCTTCTTTCCAGATTTCATCTGAGGATATTTCCTTTTTCACCATTGCCCTCTAGGGGTTCCAAATATCACTTTGCCAATTCCAGAAGAACTGTGTTAGCGAAAGGCTTCTTGAAGGGAAAGCTGTAACTCTGTGAGATGATTTCACAGAACAGAAAGAAGTTTCTCAGAAAGCTTCTTTCTCGTTGTTATCGGAGTTTATATCCTTTGGCCCTATAGTCTTCAAAGGGATCCGAAATATCTGTTCTCAGATTCCACAGAAATAAGGCTAGCAAAGAGATCCACGAAATACAGATGTAACTCTGTGAGATGAATTAACCGAACACTAAGCAGTTTCTCAGAAAGCTTTTTTCCAGATTTCATCTGAGGATATTTCGTTTTTCACCATTGCCCTCTATGGGCTTCCAAATATCACTTTGCCAATTCCACGAGAACTGTCTTAGCGAAAGGCTTCTTGAAGGAAAGCTGTAACTCTGTGAGATGATTTCACAGAACCCAAGAAGTTTCTCAGAAAACTTCTTTCTCTTTGTTATCGGAGGATATTTCCTTTGGCCCAATAGTCTTCTGCGGGATCCGAAATATCTGTTCTCAGATTCCACAAAAATAAGGCTAGCAAAGAGATCCACGAAATACAGATGTAACTCTTTGAGATGAATTAACAGAACACTAAGCAGTTTCTCAGAAAGCTTCTTTCCAGATTTCATCTGAGGATATTTCCTTTTTCACCATTGCCCTCTAAGGGCTTCCAAATATCACTTTGCCAATTCCACAAGAACTGTCTTAGCGAAAGGCTTCTTGAGGGGAACGCTGTAACTCCGTGAGATGATATCACGGAACACAAAGAAGTTTCTCAGAAAGCTTCCTACTCATTCTTATCGGAGATTATTTCCTTTGGCCCTATATTCATCAAAGGGATCCGAAATATCTCTTCTCAGATTCCACAGAGATAAGGCTAGCAAAGAGATCCACGAAATACAGATGTAACTCTGTGAGATGAATTAACAGAACACTAAGCAGTTTCTCAGAAAGCTTCTTTCCAGATTTCATCTGAGGATATTTCCTTTTTCACCATAGCCCTCTATGCGCTTCCAAATATCACTTTGCCAATTCCACAATAAATGTCTTAGCGAAAGACTTCTTGTGAGGAAAGCTGTAACTCTGTGAGATGATTTCACAGAACACAAAGAAGTTTCTCAGAAAGTTTCTTTCTCTTTGTTATCGGAGTTTATTTCCTTTGGCCCTATAATCTTTAAAGGGATCCGAAATATCTGTTCTCAGATTCCACAGAAATAAGGCTAGCAAAGAGATCCGCGAAATACAGATGTAACTCTGTGAGATGAATTAACAGAACACTAAGCAGTTTCTCAGAAAGCTTCTTTCCAGATTTCATCTGAGGATATTTCCTTTTTCACCATAGCCCTCTATGCGCTTCCAAATATCACTTTGCCAATTCCACAACAAATGTCTTAGCGAAAGACTTCTTGTGGGGAAAGCTGTAACTCTGTGAGATGATTTCACAGAACACAAAGAAGTTTTTCAGAAAGTTCCTTTCTCTTTGTTATCGGAGTTTATTTCCTTTGGACCTATAGTCTTTAAAGGGATCCGATATATCTGTTCTCAGATTCCACAGAAATAAGGCTAGCAAAGAGATCCACGAAATACAGATGTAACTCTGTGAGATGAATTAACAGAACACTAAGCAGTTTCTCAGAAAGCTTCTTTCCAGATTTCATCTGAGGATATTTCCTTTTTCACCATAGCCCTCTATGCGCTTCCAAATATCACTTTGCCAATTCCACAATAAATGTCTTAGCGAAAGACTTCTTGTGGGGAAAGCTGTAACTCTGTGAGATGATTTCACAGAACACAAAGAAGTTTTTCAGAAAGTTTCTTTCTCTTTGTTATCGGAGTTTATTTCCTTTGGCCCTATATTCATCAAAGGGATCCGAAATATCTGTTCTCAGATTCCACAGAAATAAGGCTAGCAAAGAGATCCACGAAATACAGATGTAACTCTGTGAGATGAATTAACAGAACACTAAGCAGTTTCTCAGAAAGCTTCTTTCCAGATTTCATCTGAGGATATTTCCTTTTTCACCATAGCCCTCTATGCGCTTCCAAATATCACTTTGCAAATTCCACAATAAATGTCTTAGCGAAAGACTTCTTGTGGGGAAAGCTGTAACTCTGTGAGATGATTTCACAGAACACAAAGAAGTTTCTCAGAAAGCTTCTTTCTCGTTGTTATCGGAGTTTATATCCTTTGGCCCTATAGTCTTCAAAGGGATCTGAAATATCTCTTCTCAGATTCCACAGAAATAAGGCTAGCAAAGAGATCCACGAAATACAGATGTAACTCGTGGGATGAATTAACAGAACACTAAGCAGTTTCTCAGAAAGCTTCTTTCCAGATTTCATCTGAGGATATTTCCTTTTTCACCATTGCCCTCTATGGGCTTCCAAATATCACTTTGCCAATTCCACAAGAACTGTCTTAGCGAAACGCTTCTTGAGGGGAAATCTGTAACTCTGTGAGATGATTTCACAGAACACAAAGAAGTTTCTCAGAAAGCTTCCTTCTCTTTATTATCGGAGTTTATTTCCTTTGGCCCTATATTCATCAAAGGGATCCGAAATATCTCTTCTCAGATTCCACAGAAATAAGGCTAGCAAAGAGATCCACGAAATACAGATGTAACTCTGTGAGATGAATTAACAGAACACTAAGCAGTTTCTCAGAAAGCTTCTTTCCAGATTTCATCTGAGGATATTTCCTTTTTCACCATTGCCCTCTATGGGCTTCCAAATATCACTTTGCCAATTCCACAAGAACTGTCTTAGCGAAAGGCTTCTTGAGGGGAAAGCTGTAACTCTGTGAGATGATTTCACAGAACACAAAGAAGTTTCTCAGAAAGCTTCTTTCTCGTTGTTATCGGAGTTTATATCCTTTGGCCCTATAGTCTTCAAAGGGATCCGAAATATCTGTTCTCAGATTCCACAGAAATAAGGTTAGCAAAGAGATCCACGAAATACAGATGTAACTCTGTGAGATGAATTAACAGAACACTAAGCAGTTTCTCAGAAAGCTTCTTTCCAGATTTCATCTGAGGATATTTCCTTTTTCACCATAGCCCTCTATGGGCTTCCAAATATCACTTTGCCAATTCAACAAGAACTGTCTTAGCGAAAGGCTTCTTGAGGGGAAAGCTGTAACTCTGTGAGATGATTTCACAGAACACAAAGAAGTTTCTCAGAAAGCTTCTTTCTCGTTGTTATCGGAGTTTATATCCTTTGGCCCTATAGTCTTCAAAGGGATCCGAAATATCTGTTCTCAGATTCCACAGAAATAAGGCTAGCAAAGAGATCCACGAAATACAGATGTAACTCTGTGAGATGAATTAACAGAACACTAAGCAGTTTCTCAGAAAGCTTCTTTCCAGATTTCATCTGAGGATATTTCCTTTTTCACCATAGCCCTCTATGGGCTTCCAAATATCACTTTTCCAATTCCACAAGAACTGTCTTAGCAAAAGGCTTCTTGAGGGGAAAGCTGTAACTCTGTGAGATGATTTCACAGAACACAAAGGAGTTTCTCAGAAAGCTTCCTTCTCTTTCTTATCGGAGTTTATTTCCTTTGGCCCTATATTCATCAAAGGGATCCGAAATATCTCTTCTCAGATTCCACAGAAATAAGGCTAGCATAGAGATCCACGACATACAGATGTAACTCTGTGAGATGAATTAACAGAACACTAAGCAGTTTCTCAGAAAGCTTCTTTCCAGATTTCATCTGAGTATATTTCCTTTTTCACCATTGCCCTCTATGGGCTTCCAAATATCACTTTGCCAATTCCACAAGAACTGTCTTAGCGAAAGGCTTCTTGAGGGGAAAGCTGTAACTCTGTGAGATGATTTCACAGAACACAAAGAAGTTTCTCAGAAAGCTTCTTTCTCGTTGTTATCGGAGTTTATATCCTTTGGCCCTATAGTCTTCAAAGGGATCCGAAATATCTGTTCTCAGATTCCACACAAATAAGGCTAGCAAAGAGATCCACGAAATACAGATGTAACTCTGTGAGATGAATTAACAGAACACTAAGCAGTTTCTCAGAAAGCTTCTTTCCAGATTTCATCTGAGGATATTTCCTTTTTCACCATAGCCCTCTATGCGCTTCCAAATATCACTTTGCCAATTCCACAAGAACTGTCTTAGCGAAAGGCTTCTTGAGGGGAAAGCTGTAACTCTGTGAGATGATTTCACAGAACACAAAGAAGTTTCTCAGAAAGCATCCTTCTCTTTCTTATCGGAGTTTATTTCCTTTGGCACTATATTCATCAAAGGGATCCGAAATATCTGTTCTCAGATTCCACTGAAATAAGGCTAGCAAAGAGATCCACGAAATACAGATGTAACTCTGTGAGATGAATTAACAGAACACTAAGCAGTTTCTCAGAAAGCTTCTTTCCAGATTTCATCTGAGGATATTTCCTTTTTCACCATTGCCCTCTATAGGCTTCCAAATATCACTTTGCCAATTCAACAAGAACTGTCTTAGCGAAAGGCTTCTTGAGGGGAAAGCTGTAACTCTGTGAGATGATTTCACAGAACACAAAGAACTTTCTCAGAAAGCTTCTTTCTCGTTGTTATCGGAGTTTATATCCTTTGGCCCTATAGTCTTTAAAGGGATCCGAAATATCTCTTCTCAGATTCCACAAAAATAAGGCTAGCAAAGAGATCCACGAAATACAGATGTAACTCTGTGAGATGAATTAACAGAACACTAAGCAGTTTCTCAGAAAGCTTCTTTCCAGATTTCATCTGAGGATATTTCCTTTTTCACCATTGCCCTCTATGGGCTTCCAAATATCACTTTGCCAATTCCACAAGAACTGTCTTAGCGAAAGGCTTCTTGAGGGGAAGCTGTAACTCTGTGAGATGATTTCACAGAACCCAAGAAGTTTCTCAGAAAGCTTCTTTCTCTTTGTTATCGGAGGATATTTCCTTTGGCCCAATAGTCTTCTGCGGGATCCGAAATATCTGTTCTCAGATTCCACAAAAATAAGGCTAGCAAAGAGATCCACGAAATACAGATGTAACTCTGTGAGATGAATTAACAGAACACTAAGCAGTTTCTCAGAAAGCTTCTTTCCAGATTTCATCTGAGGATATTTCCTTTTTCACCATTGCCCTCTAAGGGCTTCCAAATATCACTTTGCCAATTCCACAAGAACTGTCTTAGCGAAAGGCTTCTTGAGGGGAACGCTGTAACTCCGTGAGATGATTTCACAGAACAGAAAGAAGTTTCTCAGAAAGCTTCCTACTCTTTCTTATCGGAGTTTATTTCCTTTGGCCCTATATTCATCAAAGGGATCCGAAATATCTCTTCTCAGATTCCACAGAAATAAGGCTAGCAAAGAGATCCACGAAATACAGATGTAACTCTGTGAGATGAATTAACAGAACACTAAGCAGTTTCTCAGAAAGCTTCTTTCCAGATTTCATCTGAGGATATTTCCTTTTTCTCCATTGCCCTCTATGGGCTTCCAAATATCACTTTGCCAATTCCACAAGAACTGTCTTAGCGAAAGGCTTCTTGAGGGGAAAGCTGTAACTCTGTGAGATGATTTCACAGAACACAAAGAAGTTTCTCAGAAAGCTTCTTTCTCGTCGTTATCGGAGTTTATATCCTTTGGCCCTTTAGTCTTCAAAGGGATCCGAAATATCTGTTCTCAGATTCCACACAAATAAGGCTAGCAAAGAGATCCACGAAATACAGATGTAACTCTGTGAGATGAATTAACAGAACACTAAGCAGTTTCTCAGAAAGCTTCTTTCCAGATTTCATCTGAGGATATTTCCTTTTTCACCATTGCCCTCTAGGGGTTCCAAATATCACTTTGCCAATTCCAGAAGAACTGTCTTAGCGAAAGGCTTCTTGAAGGGAAAGCTGTAACTCTGTGAGATGATTTCACAGAACACAAAGAAGTTTCTCAGAAAGCTTCTTTCTCGTTGTTATCGGAGTTTATATCCTTTGGCCCTATAGTCTTCAAATGGATCCGAAATATCTGTTCTCAGATTCCACAGAAATAAGGCTAGCAAAGAGATCCACGAAATACAGATGTAACTCTGTGAGATGAATTAACCGAACACTAAGCAGTTTCTCAGAAAGCTTTTTTCCAGATTTCATCTGAGGATATTTCGTTTTTCACCATTGCCCTCTATGGGCTTCCAAATATCACTTTGCCAATTCCACGAGAACTGTCTTAGCGAAAGGCTTCTTGACGGAAAGCTGTAACTCTGTGAGATGATTTCACAGAACCCAAGAAGTTTCTCAGAAAGCTTCTTTCTCTTTGTTATCGGAGGATATTTCCTTTGGCCCAATAGTCTTCTGCGGGATCCGAAATATCTGTTCTCAGATTCCACAAAAATAAGGCTAGCAAAGAGATCCACGAAATACAGATGTAACTCTGTGAGATGAATTAACAGAACACTAAGCAGTTTCTCAAGAAGCTTCTTTCCAGATTTCATCTGAGGATATTTCCTTTTTCACCATTGCCCTCTAAGGGCTTCCAAATATCACTTTGCCAATTCCACAAGAACTGTCTTAGCGAAAGGCTTCTTGAGGGGAACGCTGTAACTCCGTGAGATGATTTCACAGAACACAAAGAAGTTTCTCAGAAAGCGTCCTACTCATTCTTATCGGAGTTTATTTCCTTTGGCCCTATATTCATCAAAGGGATCCGAAATATCTCTTCTCAGATTCCACAGAGATAAGGCTAGCAAAGAGATCCACGAAATACAGATGTAACTCTGTGAGATGAATTAACAGAACACTAAGCAGTTTCTCAGAAAGCTTCTTTCCAGATTTCATCTGAGGATATTTCCTTTTTCACCATAGCCCTCTATGCGCTTCCAAATATCACTTTGCCAATTCCACAATAAATGTCTTAGCGAAAGACTTCTTGTGAGGAAAGCTGTAACTCTGTGAGATGATTTCACAGAACACAAAGAAGTTTCTCAGAAAGTTTCTTTCTCTTTGTTATCGGAGTTTATTTCCTTTGGCCCTATAGTCTTTAAAGGGATCCGAAATATCTGTTCTCAGATTCCACAGAAATAAGGCTAGCAAAGAGATCCGCGAAATACAGATGTAACTCTGTGAGATGAATTAACAGAACACTAAGCAGTTTCTCAGAAAGCTTTTTTCCAGATTTCATCTGAGGATATTTCCTTTTTCACCATAGCCCTCTATGCGCTTCCAAATATCACTTTGCCAATTCCACAATAAATGTCTTAGCGAAAGACTTCTTGCGGGGAAAGCTGTAACTCTGTGAGATGATTTCACAGAACACAAAGAAGTTTTTCAGAAAGTTTCTTTCTCTTTGTTATCGGAGTTTATTTCCTTTGGCCCTATAGTCTTTAAAGGGATCCGATATATCTGTTCTCAGATTCCACAGAAATAAGGCTAGCAAAGAGATCCACGAAATACAGATGTAACTCTGTGAGATGAATTAACAAAACACTAAGCAGTTTCTCAGAAATCTTCTTTCCAGATTTCATCTGAGGATATTTCCTTTTTCACCATAGCCCTCTATGCGCTTCCAAATATCACTTTGCCAATTCCACAATAAATGTCTTAGCGAAAGACTTCTTGTGGGGAAAGCTGTAACTCTGTGAGATGATTTCACAGAACACAAAGAAGTTTTTCAGAAAGTTTCTTTCTCTTTGTTATCGGAGTTTATTTCCTTTGGCCCTATAGTCTTTAAAGGGATCCGATATATCTGTTCTCAGATTCCACAGAAATAAGGCTAGCAAAGAGATCCGCGAAATACAGATGTAACTCTGTGAGATGAATTAACAGAACACTAAGCAGTTTCTCAGAAAGCTTCTTTCCAGATTTCATCTGAGGATATTTCCTTTTTCACCATAGCCCTCTATGCGCTTCCAAATATCACTTTGCCAATTCCACAATAAATGTCTTAGCGAAAGACTTCTTGTGGGGAAAGCTGTAACTCTGTGAGATGATTTCACAGAACACAAAGAAGTTTCTCAGAAAGCTTCTTTCTCGTTGTTATCGGAGTTTATATCCTTTGGCCCTATAGTCTTCAAAGGGATCTGATATATCTCTTCTCAGATTCCACAGAAATAAGGCTAGCAAAGAGATCCACGAAATACAGATGTAACTCGTGGGATGAATTAACAGAACACTAAGCAGTTTCTCAGAAAGCTTCTTTCCAGATTTCATCTGAGGATATTTCCTTTTTCACCATAGCCCTCTATGGGCTTCCAAATATCACTTTGCCAATTCCACAAGAACTGTCTTAGCGAAACGCTTCTTGAGGGGAAATCTGTAACTCTGTGAGATGATTTCACAGAACACAAAGAAGTTTCTCAGAAAGCTTCCTTCTCTTTATTATCGGAGTTTATTTCCTTTGGCCCTATATTCATCAAAGGGATCCGAAATATCTCTTCTCAGATTCCACAGAAATAAGGCTAGCAAAGAGATCCACGAAATACAGATGTAACTCTGTGAGATGAATTAACAGAACACTAAGCAGTTTCTCAGAAAGCTTCTTTCCAGATTTCATCTGAGGATATTTCCTTTTTCACCATTGCACTCTATGGGCTTCCAAATATCACTTTGCCAATTCCACAAGAACAGTCTTAGCGAAAGGCTTCTTGAGGGGAAAGCTGTAACTCTGTGAGATGATTTCACAGAACACAAAGAAGTTTCTCAGAAAGCTTCTTTCTCGTTGTTATCGGAGTTTATATCCTTTGGCCCTATAGTCTTCAAAGGGATCCGAAATATCTGTTCTCAGATTCCACAGAAATAAGGCTAGCAAAGAGATTCACGAAATACAGATGTAACTCTGTGAGATGAATTAACAGAACACTAAGCAGTTTCTCAGAAAGCTTCTTTCCAGATTTCATCTGAGGATATGTCCTTTTTCACCATTGCCCTCTATGGGCTTCCAAATATCACTTTGCCAATTCCACAAGAACTGTCTTAGCGAAAGGCTTCTTGAGGGGAAAGCTGTAACTCTGTGAGATGATTTCACAGAACACTAAGAAGTTTCTCAGAAAGCTTCTTTCTCATTGTTATCGGAGTTTATATCCTTTGGCCCTATAGTCTTCAAAGGGATCCGAAATATCTGTTCTCAGATTCCACAGAAATAAGGCTAGCAAAGAGATCCACGAAATACAGATGTAACTCTGTGAGATGAAGTAACAGAACACTAAGCAGTTTCTCAGAAAGCTTCTGTCCAGATTTCATCTGAGGATATTTCCTTTTTCACCATAGCTCTCTATGCGCTTCCAAATATCACTTTGCCAATTCCACAATAAATGTCTTAGCGAAAGACTTCTTGTGGGGAAAGCTGTAACTCTGTGAGATGATTTCACAGAACACAAAGAAGTTTCTCAGAAAGTTTCTTTCTCTTTGTTATCGGAGTTTATTTCCTTTGGCCCTATAGTCTTTAAAGGGATCCGAAATATCTGTCTCAGATTCCACAGAAATAAGGCTAGCAAAGAGATCCACGAAATACAGATGTAACTCTGTGAGATGAATTAACAGAACACTAAGCAGTTTCTCAGAAAGCTTCTTTCCAGATTTCATCTGAGGATATTTCCTTTTTCACCATTGCCCTCTATGGGCTTCCAAATATCACTTTGCCAATTCCACAAGAACTGTCTTAGCGAAAGGCTTCTTGAGGGGAAAGCTGTAACTCTGTGAGATGATTTCACAGAACACAAAGAAGTTTCTCAGAAAGCTTCTTTCTCGTTGTTATCGGAGTTTATATCCTTTGGCCCTATAGTCTTCAAAGGGATCCGAAATATCTGTTCTCAGATTCCACAGAAATAAGGCTAGCAAAGAGATCCACGAAATACAGATGTAACTCTGTGAGATGAATTAACAGAACACTAAGCAGTTTCTCAGAAAGCTTCTTTCCAGATTTCATCTGAGGATATTTCCTTTTTCATCATAGCCCTCTATGCGCTTCCAAATATCACTTTGCCAATTCCACAATAAATGTCTTAGCGAAAGACTTCTTGTGGGGAAAGCTGTAACTCTGTGAGATGATTTCACAGAACACAAAGAAGTTTTTCAGAAAGTTTCTTTCTCTTTGTTATCGGAGTTTATTTCCTTTGGCCCTATAGTCTTTAAAGGGATCCGAAATATCTGTTCTCAGATTCCACAGAAATAAGGCTAGCAAAGAGATCCACGAAATACAGATGTAACTCTGTGAGATGAATTAACAGAACACTAAGCAGTTTCTCAGAAAGCTTCTTTCCAGATTTCATCTGAGGATATTTCCTTTTTCACCATAGCCCTCTATGCGCTTCCAAATATCACTTTGCCAATTCCACAATAAATGTCTTAGCGAAAGACTTCTTGTGGGGAAAGCTGTAACTCTGTGAGATGATTTCACAGAACACAAAGAAGTTTTTCAGAAAGTTTCTTTCTCTTTGTTATCGGAGTTTATTTCCTTTGGCCCTATAGTCTTTAAAGGGATCCGATATATCTGTTCTCAGATTCCACAGAAATAAGGCTAGCAAAGGGATCCACGAAATACAGATGTAACTCTGTGAGATGAATTAACAGAACACTAAGCAGTTTCTCAGAAAGCATCTCTCCAGATTTCATCTGAGGATATTTCCTTTTTCACCATAGCCCTCTATGCGCTTCCAAATATCACTTTGCCAATTCCACAATAAATGTCTTAGCGAAAGACTTCTTGTGGGGAAAGCTGTAACTCTGTGAGATGATTTCACAGAACACAAAGAAGTTTCTCAGAAAGCTTCTTTCTCGTTGTTATCGGAGTTTATAGCCTTTGGCCCTATAGTATTCAAAGGGATCTGAAATATCTCTTCTCAGATTCCACAGAAATAAGGCTAGCAAAGAGATCCAGGAAATACAGATGTAACGCGTGGGATGAATTAACAGAACACTAAGCAGTTTCTCAGAAAGCTTCTTTCCAGATTTCATCTGAGGATATTTCCTTTTTCACCATAGCCCTCTATGGGCTTCCAAATATCACTTTGCCAATTCCACGAGAACTGTCTTAGCGAAACGCTTCTTGAAGGGAAATCTGTAACTCTGTGAGATGATTTCACAGAACACAAAGAAGTTTCTCAGAAAGCTTCCTTCTCTTTCTTATCGGAGTTTATTTCCTTTGGCCCTATATTCATCAAAGGGATCCGAAATATCTCTTCTCAGATTCCACAGAAATAAGGCTAGCAAAGAGATCCACGAAATACAGATGTAACTCTGTGAGATGAATTAACAGAACACTAAGCAGTTTCTCAGAAAGCTTCTTTCCAGATTTCATCTGAGGATATTTCCTTTTTCACCATTGCCCTCTATGGGCTTCCAAATATCACTTTGCCAATTCAACAAGAACAGTCTTAGCGAAAGGCTTCTTGAGGGGAAAGCTGTAACTCTGTGAGATGAATTCACAGAACTCAAAGAAGTTTCTCAGAAAGCTTCTTTCTCTTTGTTATCGGAGTTTATATCCTTTGGCCCTATAGTATTCAAAGGGATCCGAAATATCTGTTCTCAGATTCCACAGAAATAAGGCTAGCAAAGAGATCCACGAAATACAGATGTAACTCTGTGAGATGAATTAACAGAACACTAAGCAGTTTCTCAGAAAGCTTCTTTCCAGATTTCATCTGAGGATATTTCCTTTTTCACCATTGCCCTCTAGGGGTTCCAAATATCACTTTGCCAATTCCACAAGAACTGTCTTAGCGAAAGGCTTCTTGAAGGGAAAGCTGTAACTCGGTGAGATGATTTCACAGAACACAAAGAAGTTTCTCAGAAAGCTTCTTTCTCGTTGTTATCGGAGTTTATATACTTTGGCCCTATAGTCTTCAAAGGGATCCGAAATATCTGTTCTCAGATTCCACAGAAATAAGGCTAGCAAAGAGATCCACGAAATACAGATGTAACTCTGTGAGATGAATTAACCGAACACTAAGCAGTTTCTCAGAAAGCTTTTTTCCAGATTTCATCTGAGGATATTTCGTTTTTCACCATTGCCCTCTATGGGCTTCCAAATATCACTTTGCCAATTCCACGAGAACTGTCTTAGCGAAAGGCTTCTTGACGGAAAGCTGTAACTCTGTGAGATGATTTCACAGAACCCAAGAAGTTTCTCAGAAAGCTTCTTTCTCTTTGTTATCGGAGGATATTTCCTTTGGCCCAATAGTCTTCTGCGGGATCCGAAATATCTGTTCTCAGATTCCACAAAAATAAGGCTAGCAAAGAGATCCACGAAATACAGATGTAACTCTGTGAGATGAATTAACAGAACACTAAGCAGTTTCTCAGAAAGCTTCTTTCCAGATTTCATCTGAGGATACTTCCTTTTTCACCATTGCCCTCTAAGGGCTTCCAAATATCACTTTGCCAATTCCACAAGAACTGTCTTAGCGAAAGGCTTCTTGAGGGGAACGCTGTAACTCCGTGAGATGATTTCACAGAACACAAAGAAGTTTCTCTGAAAGCTTCCTACTCATTCTTATCGGAGTTTATTTCCTTTAGCCCTATATTCATCAAAGGGATCCGAAATATCTCTTCTCAGATTCCACAGAGATAAGGCTAGCAAAGAGATCCACGAAATACAGATGTAACTCTGTGAGATGAATTAACAGAACACTAAACAGTTTCTCAGAAAGCTTCTTTCCAGATTTCATCTGAGGATATTTCCTTTTTCACCCTAGCCCTCTATGCGCTTCCAAATATCATTTTGCCAATTCCACAATAAATGTCTTAGCGAAAGACTTCTTGTGAGGAAAGCTGTAACTCTGTGAGATGATTTCACAGAACACAAAGAAGTTTCTCAGAAAGTTTCTTTCTCTTTGTTATCGGAGTTTATTTCCTTTGGCCCTATAGTCTTTAAAGGGATCCGAAATATCTGTTCTCAGATGCCACAGAAATAAGGCTAGCAAAGAGATCCGCGAAATACAGATGTAACTCTGTGAGATGAATTAACAGAACACTAAGCAGTTTCTCAGAAAGCTTCTTTCCAGATTTCATCTGAGGATATTTCCTTTTTCATCATAGCCCTCTATGCGCTTCCAAATATCACTTTGCCAATTCCACAATAAATGTCTTAGCCAAAGACTTTTTGTGGGGAAAGCTGTAACTCTGTGAGATGATTTCACAGAACACAAAGAAGTTTTTCAGAAAGTTTCTTTCTCTTTGTTATCGGAGTTTATTTCCTTTGGCCCTATATTCATCAAAGGGATCCGAAATATCTGTTCTCAGATTCCACAGAAATAAGGCTAGCAAAGAGATCCACGAAATACAGATGTAACTCTGTGAGATGAATTAACAGAACACTAAGCAGTTTCTCAGAAAGCTTCTTTCCAGATTTCATCTGAGGATATTTCCTTTTTCACCATAGCCCTCTATGCGCTTCCAAATATCACTTTGCAAATTCCACAATAAATGTCTTAGCGAAAGACTTCTTGTGGGGAAAGCTGTAACTCTGTGAGATGATTTCACAGAACACAAAGAAGTTTCTCAGAAAGCTTCTTTCTCGTTGTTATCGGAGTTTATATCCTTTGGCCCTATAGTCTTCAAAGGGATCTGAAATATCTCTTCTCAGATTCCACAGAAATAAGGCTAGCAAAGAGATCCACGAAATACAGATGTAACTCGTGGGATGAATTAACAGAACACTAAGCAGTTTCTCAGAAAGCTTCTTTCCAGATTTCATCTGAGGATATTTCCTTTTTCACCATTGCCCTCTATGGGCTTCCAAATATCACTTTGCCAATTCCACAAGAACTGTCTTAGCGAAACGCTTCTTGAGGGGAAATCTGTAACTCTGTGAGATGATTTCACAGAACACAAAGAAGTTTCTCAGAAAGCTTCCTTCTCTTTATTATCGGAGTTTATTTCCTTTGGCCCTATATTCATCAAAGGGATCCGAAATATCTCTTCTCAGATTCCACAGAAATAAGGCTAGCAAAGAGATCCACGAAATACAGATGTAACTCTGTGAGATGAATTAACAGAACACTAAGCAGTTTCTCAGAAAGCTTCTTTCCAGATTTCATCTGAGGATATTTCCTTTTTCACCATTGCCCTCTATGGGCTTCCAAATATCACTTTGCCAATTCCACAAGAACTGTCTTAGCGAAAGGCTTCTTGAGGGGAAAGCTGTAACTCTGTGAGATGATTTCACAGAACACAAAGAAGTTTCTCAGAAAGCTTCTTTCTCGTTGTTATCGGAGTTTATATCCTTTGGCCCTATAGTCTTCAAAGGGATCCGAAATATCTGTTCTCAGATTCCACAGAAATAAGGTTAGCAAAGAGATCCACGAAATACAGATGTAACTCTGTGAGATGAATTAACAGAACACTAAGCAGTTTCTCAGAAAGCTTCTTTCCAGATTTCATCTGAGGATATTTCCTTTTTCACCATAGCCCTCTATGGGCTTCCAAATATCACTTTGCCAATTCAACAAGAACTGTCTTAGCGAAAGGCTTCTTGAGGGGAAAGCTGTAACTCTGTGAGATGATTTCACAGAACACAAAGAAGTTTCTCAGAAAGCTTCTTTCTCGTTGTTATCGGAGTTTATATCCTTTGGCCCTATAGTCTTCAAAGGGATCCGAAATATCTGTTCTCAGATTCCACAGAAATAAGGCTAGCAAAGAGATCCACGAAATACAGATGTAACTCTGTGAGATGAATTAACAGAACACTAAGCAGTTTCTCAGAAAGCTTCTTTCCAGATTTCATCTGAGGATATTTCCTTTTTCACCATAGCCCTCTATGGGCTTCCAAATATCACTTTTCCAATTCCACAAGAACTGTCTTAGCAAAAGGCTTCTTGAGGGGAAAGCTGTAACTCTGTGAGATGATTTCACAGAACACAAAGGAGTTTCTCAGAAAGCTTCCTTCTCTTTCTTATCGGAGTTTATTTCCTTTGGCCCTATATTCATCAAAGGGATCCGAAATATCTCTTCTCAGATTCCACAGAAATAAGGCTAGCATAGAGATCCACGACATACAGATGTAACTCTGTGAGATGAATTAACAGAACACTAAGCAGTTTCTCAGAAAGCTTCTTTCCAGATTTCATCTGAGTATATTTCCTTTTTCACCATTGCCCTCTATGGGCTTCCAAATATCACTTTGCCAATTCCACAAGAACTGTCTTAGCGAAAGGCTTCTTGAGGGGAAAGCTGTAACTCTGTGAGATGATTTCACAGAACACAAAGAAGTTTCTCAGAAAGCTTCTTTCTCGTTGTTATCGGAGTTTATATCCTTTGGCCCTATAGTCTTCAAAGGGATCCGAAATATCTGTTCTCAGATTCCACACAAATAAGGCTAGCAAAGAGATCCACGAAATACAGATGTAACTCTGTGAGATGAATTAACAGAACACTAAGCAGTTTCTCAGAAAGCTTCTTTCCAGATTTCATCTGAGGATATTTCCTTTTTCACCATAGCCCTCTATGCGCTTCCAAATATCACTTTGCCAATTCCACAAGAACTGTCTTAGCGAAAGGCTTCTTGAGGGGAAAGCTGTAACTCTGTGAGATGATTTCACAGAACACAAAGAAGTTTCTCAGAAAGCATCCTTCTCTTTCTTATCGGAGTTTATTTCCTTTGGCACTATATTCATCAAAGGGATCCGAAATATCTGTTCTCAGATTCCACTGAAATAAGGCTAGCAAAGAGATCCACGAAATACAGATGTAACTCTGTGAGATGAATTAACAGAACACTAAGCAGTTTCTCAGAAAGCTTCTTTCCAGATTTCATCTGAGGATATTTCCTTTTTCACCATTGCCCTCTATAGGCTTCCAAATATCACTTTGCCAATTCAACAAGAACTGTCTTAGCGAAAGGCTTCTTGAGGGGAAAGCTGTAACTCTGTGAGATGATTTCACAGAACACAAAGAACTTTCTCAGAAAGCTTCTTTCTCGTTGTTATCGGAGTTTATATCCTTTGGCCCTATAGTCTTTAAAGGGATCCGAAATATCTCTTCTCAGATTCCACAAAAATAAGGCTAGCAAAGAGATCCACGAAATACAGATGTAACTCTGTGAGATGAATTAACAGAACACTAAGCAGTTTCTCAGAAAGCTTCTTTCCAGATTTCATCTGAGGATATTTCCTTTTTCACCATTGCCCTCTATGGGCTTCCAAATATCACTTTGCCAATTCCACAAGAACTGTCTTAGCGAAAGGCTTCTTGAGGGGAAGCTGTAACTCTGTGAGATGATTTCACAGAACCCAAGAAGTTTCTCAGAAAGCTTCTTTCTCTTTGTTATCGGAGGATATTTCCTTTGGCCCAATAGTCTTCTGCGGGATCCGAAATATCTGTTCTCAGATTCCACAAAAATAAGGCTAGCAAAGAGATCCACGAAATACAGATGTAACTCTGTGAGATGAATTAACAGAACACTAAGCAGTTTCTCAGAAAGCTTCTTTCCAGATTTCATCTGAGGATATTTCCTTTTTCACCATTGCCCTCTAAGGGCTTCCAAATATCACTTTGCCAATTCCACAAGAACTGTCTTAGCGAAAGGCTTCTTGAGGGGAACGCTGTAACTCCGTGAGATGATTTCACAGAACAGAAAGAAGTTTCTCAGAAAGCTTCCTACTCTTTCTTATCGGAGTTTATTTCCTTTGGCCCTATATTCATCAAAGGGATCCGAAATATCTCTTCTCAGATTCCACAGAAATAAGGCTAGCAAAGAGATCCACGAAATACAGATGTAACTCTGTGAGATGAATTAACAGAACACTAAGCAGTTTCTCAGAAAGCTTCTTTCCAGATTTCATCTGAGGATATTTCCTTTTTCTCCATTGCCCTCTATGGGCTTCCAAATATCACTTTGCCAATTCCACAAGAACTGTCTTAGCGAAAGGCTTCTTGAGGGGAAAGCTGTAACTCTGTGAGATGATTTCACAGAACACAAAGAAGTTTCTCAGAAAGCTTCTTTCTCGTCGTTATCGGAGTTTATATCCTTTGGCCCTTTAGTCTTCAAAGGGATCCGAAATATCTGTTCTCAGATTCCACACAAATAAGGCTAGCAAAGAGATCCACGAAATACAGATGTAACTCTGTGAGATGAATTAACAGAACACTAAGCAGTTTCTCAGAAAGCTTCTTTCCAGATTTCATCTGAGGATATTTCCTTTTTCACCATTGCCCTCTAGGGGTTCCAAATATCACTTTGCCAATTCCAGAAGAACTGTCTTAGCGAAAGGCTTCTTGAAGGGAAAGCTGTAACTCTGTGAGATGATTTCACAGAACACAAAGAAGTTTCTCAGAAAGCTTCTTTCTCGTTGTTATCGGAGTTTATATCCTTTGGCCCTATAGTCTTCAAAGGGATCTGAAATATCTCTTCTCAGATTCCACAGAAATAAGGCTAGCAAAGAGATCCACGAAATACAGATGTAACTCGTGGGATGAATTAACAGAACACTAAGCAGTTTCTCAGAAAGCTTCTTTCCAGATTTCATCTGAGGATATTTCCTTTTTCACCATTGCCCTCTATGGGCTTCCAAATATCACTTTGCCAATTCCACAAGAACTGTCTTAGCGAAACGCTTCTTGAGGGGAAATCTGTAACTCTGTGAGATGATTTCACAGAACACAAAGAAGTTTCTCAGAAAGCTTCCTTCTCTTTATTATCGGAGTTTATTTCCTTTGGCCCTATATTCATCAAAGGGATCCGAAATATCTCTTCTCAGATTCCACAGAAATAAGGCTAGCAAAGAGATCCACGAAATACAGATGTAACTCTGTGAGATGAATTAACAGAACACTAAGCAGTTTCTCAGAAAGCTTCTTTCCAGATTTCATCTGAGGATATTTCCTTTTTCACCATTGCCCTCTATGGGCTTCCAAATATCACTTTGCCAATTCCACAAGAACTGTCTTAGCGAAAGGCTTCTTGAGGGGAAAGCTGTAACTCTGTGAGATGATTTCACAGAACACAAAGAAGTTTCTCAGAAAGCTTCTTTCTCGTTGTTATCGGAGTTTATATCCTTTGGCCCTATAGTCTTCAAAGGGATCCGAAATATCTGTTCTCAGATTCCACAGAAATAAGGTTAGCAAAGAGATCCACGAAATACAGATGTAACTCTGTGAGATGAATTAACAGAACACTAAGCAGTTTCTCAGAAAGCTTCTTTCCAGATTTCATCTGAGGATATTTCCTTTTTCACCATAGCCCTCTATGGGCTTCCAAATATCACTTTGCCAATTCAACAAGAACTGTCTTAGCGAAAGGCTTCTTGAGGGGAAAGCTGTAACTCTGTGAGATGATTTCACAGAACACAAAGAAGTTTCTCAGAAAGCTTCTTTCTCGTTGTTATCGGAGTTTATATCCTTTGGCCCTATAGTCTTCAAAGGGATCCGAAATATCTGTTCTCAGATTCCACAGAAATAAGGCTAGCAAAGAGATCCACGAAATACAGATGTAACTCTGTGAGATGAATTAACAGAACACTAAGCAGTTTCTCAGAAAGCTTCTTTCCAGATTTCATCTGAGGATATTTCCTTTTTCACCATAGCCCTCTATGGGCTTCCAAATATCACTTTTCCAATTCCACAAGAACTGTCTTAGCAAAAGGCTTCTTGAGGGGAAAGCTGTAACTCTGTGAGATGATTTCACAGAACACAAAGGAGTTTCTCAGAAAGCTTCCTTCTCTTTCTTATCGGAGTTTATTTCCTTTGGCCCTATATTCATCAAAGGGATCCGAAATATCTCTTCTCAGATTCCACAGAAATAAGGCTAGCATAGAGATCCACGACATACAGATGTAACTCTGTGAGATGAATTAACAGAACACTAAGCAGTTTCTCAGAAAGCTTCTTTCCAGATTTCATCTGAGTATATTTCCTTTTTCACCATTGCCCTCTATGGGCTTCCAAATATCACTTTGCCAATTCCACAAGAACTGTCTTAGCGAAAGGCTTCTTGAGGGGAAAGCTGTAACTCTGTGAGATGATTTCACAGAACACAAAGAAGTTTCTCAGAAAGCTTCTTTCTCGTTGTTATCGGAGTTTATATCCTTTGGCCCTATAGTCTTCAAAGGGATCCGAAATATCTGTTCTCAGATTCCACACAAATAAGGCTAGCAAAGAGATCCACGAAATACAGATGTA
Organism: Macaca nemestrina; assembly: GCF_043159975.1. NCBI lineage: Eukaryota > Metazoa > Chordata > Mammalia > Primates > Cercopithecidae > Macaca > Macaca nemestrina. The sequence continues at coordinate 34,246,403 of NC_092143.1, forward strand.
ACTCTGTGAGATGAATTAACAGAACACTAAGCAGTTTCTCAGAAAGCTTCTTTCCAGATTTCATCTGAGGATATTTCCTTTTTCACCATAGCCCTCTATGCGCTTCCAAATATCACTTTGCCAATTCCACAAGAACTGTCTTAGCGAAAGGCTTCTTGAGGGGAAAGCTGTAACTCTGTGAGATGATTTCACAGAACACAAAGAAGTTTCTCAGAAAGCATCCTTCTCTTTCTTATCGGAGTTTATTTCCTTTGGCACTATATTCATCAAAGGGATCCGAAATATCTGTTCTCAGATTCCACTGAAATAAGGCTAGCAAAGAGATCCACGAAATACAGATGTAACTCTGTGAGATGAATTAACACAACACTAAGCAGTTTCTCAGAAAGCTTCTTTCCAGATTTCATCTGAGGATATTTCCTTTTTCACCATTGCCCTCTATAGGCTTCCAAATATCACTTTGCCAATTCAACAAGAACTGTCTTAGCGAAAGGCTTCTTGAGGGGAAAGCTGTAACTCTGTGAGATGATTTCACAGAACACAAAGAACTTTCTCAGAAAGCTTCTTTCTCGTTGTTATCGGAGTTTATATCCTTTGGCCCTATAGTCTTTAAAGGGATCCGAAATATCTCTTCTCAGATTCCACAAAAATAAGGCTAGCAAAGAGATCCACGAAATACAGATGTAACTCTGTGAGATGAATTAACAGAACACTAAGCAGTTTCTCAGAAAGCTTCTTTCCAGATTTCATCTGAGGATATTTCCTTTTTCACCATTGCCCTCTATGGGCTTCCAAATATCACTTTGCCAATTCCACAAGAACTGTCTTAGCGAAAGGCTTCTTGAGGGGAAGCTGTAACTCTGTGAGATGATTTCACAGAACCCAAGAAGTTTCTCAGAAAGCTTCTTTCTCTTTGTTATCGGAGGATATTTCCTTTGGCCCAATAGTCTTCTGCGGGATCCGAAATATCTGTTCTCAGATTCCACAAAAATAAGGCTAGCAAAGAGATCCACGAAATACAGATGTAACTCTGTGAGATGAATTAACAGAACACTAAGCAGTTTCTCAGAAAGCTTCTTTCCAGATTTCATCTGAGGATATTTCCTTTTTCACCATTGCCCTCTAAGGGCTTCCAAATATCACTTTGCCAATTCCACAAGAACTGTCTTAGCGAAAGGCTTCTTGAGGGGAACGCTGTAACTCCGTGAGATGATTTCACAGAACAGAAAGAAGTTTCTCAGAAAGCTTCCTACTCTTTCTTATCGGAGTTTATTTCCTTTGGCCCTATATTCATCAAAGGGATCCGAAATATCTCTTCTCAGATTCCACAGAAATAAGGCTAGCAAAGAGATCCACGAAATACAGATGTAACTCTGTGAGATGAATTAACAGAACACTAAGCAGTTTCTCAGAAAGCTTCTTTCCAGATTTCATCTGAGGATATTTCCTTTTTCTCCATTGCCCTCTATGGGCTTCCAAATATCACTTTGCCAATTCCACAAGAACTGTCTTAGCGAAAGGCTTCTTGAGGGGAAAGCTGTAACTCTGTGAGATGATTTCACAGAACACAAAGAAGTTTCTCAGAAAGCTTCTTTCTCGTCGTTATCGGAGTTTATATCCTTTGGCCCTTTAGTCTTCAAAGGGATCCGAAATATCTGTTCTCAGATTCCACACAAATAAGGCTAGCAAAGAGATCCACGAAATACAGATGTAACTCTGTGAGATGAATTAACAGAACACTAAGCAGTTTCTCAGAAAGCTTCTTTCCAGATTTCATCTGAGGATATTTCCTTTTTCACCATTGCCCTCTAGGGGTTCCAAATATCACTTTGCCAATTCCAGAAGAACTGTCTTAGCGAAAGGCTTCTTGAAGGGAAAGCTGTAACTCTGTGAGATGATTTCACAGAACACAAAGAAGTTTCTCAGAAAGCTTCTTTCTCGTTGTTATCGGAGTTTATATCCTTTGGCCCTATAGTCTTCAAATGGATCCGAAATATCTGTTCTCAGATTCCACAGAAATAAGGCTAGCAAAGAGATCCACGAAATACAGATGTAACTCTGTGAGATGAATTAACCGAACACTAAGCAGTTTCTCAGAAAGCTTTTTTCCAGATTTCATCTGAGGATATTTCGTTTTTCACCATTGCCCTCTATGGGCTTCCAAATATCACTTTGCCAATTCCACGAGAACTGTCTTAGCGAAAGGCTTCTTGACGGAAAGCTGTAACTCTGTGAGATGATTTCACAGAACCCAAGAAGTTTCTCAGAAAGCTTCTTTCTCTTTGTTATCGGAGGATATTTCCTTTGGCCCAATAGTCTTCTGCGGGATCCGAAATATCTGTTCTCAGATTCCACAAAAATAAGGCTAGCAAAGAGATCCACGAAATACAGATGTAACTCTGTGAGATGAATTAACAGAACACTAAGCAGTTTCTCAAGAAGCTTCTTTCCAGATTTCATCTGAGGATATTTCCTTTTTCACCATTGCCCTCTAAGGGCTTCCAAATATCACTTTGCCAATTCCACAAGAACTGTCTTAGCGAAAGGCTTCTTGAGGGGAACGCTGTAACTCCGTGAGATGATTTCACAGAACACAAAGAAGTTTCTCAGAAAGCGTCCTACTCATTCTTATCGGAGTTTATTTCCTTTGGCCCTATATTCATCAAAGGGATCCGAAATATCTCTTCTCAGATTCCACAGAGATAAGGCTAGCAAAGAGATCCACGAAATACAGATGTAACTCTGTGAGATGAATTAACAGAACACTAAGCAGTTTCTCAGAAAGCTTCTTTCCAGATTTCATCTGAGGATATTTCCTTTTTCACCATAGCCCTCTATGCGCTTCCAAATATCACTTTGCCAATTCCACAATAAATGTCTTAGCGAAAGACTTCTTGTGAGGAAAGCTGTAACTCTGTGAGATGATTTCACAGAACACAAAGAAGTTTCTCAGAAAGTTTCTTTCTCTTTGTTATCGGAGTTTATTTCCTTTGGCCCTATAGTCTTTAAAGGGATCCGAAATATCTGTTCTCAGATTCCACAGAAATAAGGCTAGCAAAGAGATCCGCGAAATACAGATGTAACTCTGTGAGATGAATTAACAGAACACTAAGCAGTTTCTCAGAAAGCTTTTTTCCAGATTTCATCTGAGGATATTTCCTTTTTCACCATAGCCCTCTATGCGCTTCCAAATATCACTTTGCCAATTCCACAATAAATGTCTTAGCGAAAGACTTCTTGCGGGGAAAGCTGTAACTCTGTGAGATGATTTCACAGAACACAAAGAAGTTTTTCAGAAAGTTTCTTTCTCTTTGTTATCGGAGTTTATTTCCTTTGGCCCTATAGTCTTTAAAGGGATCCGATATATCTGTTCTCAGATTCCACAGAAATAAGGCTAGCAAAGAGATCCACGAAATACAGATGTAACTCTGTGAGATGAATTAACAAAACACTAAGCAGTTTCTCAGAAATCTTCTTTCCAGATTTCATCTGAGGATATTTCCTTTTTCACCATAGCCCTCTATGCGCTTCCAAATATCACTTTGCCAATTCCACAATAAATGTCTTAGCGAAAGACTTCTTGTGGGGAAAGCTGTAACTCTGTGAGATGATTTCACAGAACACAAAGAAGTTTTTCAGAAAGTTTCTTTCTCTTTGTTATCGGAGTTTATTTCCTTTGGCCCTATAGTCTTTAAAGGGATCCGATATATCTGTTCTCAGATTCCACAGAAATAAGGCTAGCAAAGAGATCCGCGAAATACAGATGTAACTCTGTGAGATGAATTAACAGAACACTAAGCAGTTTCTCAGAAAGCTTCTTTCCAGATTTCATCTGAGGATATTTCCTTTTTCACCATAGCCCTCTATGCGCTTCCAAATATCACTTTGCCAATTCCACAATAAATGTCTTAGCGAAAGACTTCTTGTGGGGAAAGCTGTAACTCTGTGAGATGATTTCACAGAACACAAAGAAGTTTCTCAGAAAGCTTCTTTCTCGTTGTTATCGGAGTTTATATCCTTTGGCCCTATAGTCTTCAAAGGGATCTGATATATCTCTTCTCAGATTCCACAGAAATAAGGCTAGCAAAGAGATCCACGAAATACAGATGTAACTCGTGGGATGAATTAACAGAACACTAAGCAGTTTCTCAGAAAGCTTCTTTCCAGATTTCATCTGAGGATATTTCCTTTTTCACCATAGCCCTCTATGGGCTTCCAAATATCACTTTGCCAATTCCACAAGAACTGTCTTAGCGAAACGCTTCTTGAGGGGAAATCCGTAACTCTGTGAGATGATTTCACAGAACACAAAGAAGTTTCTCAGAAAGCTTCCTTCTCTTTATTATCGGAGTTTATTTCCTTTGGCCCTATATTCATCAAAGGGATCCGAAATATCTCTTCTCAGATTCCACAGAAATAAGGCTAGCAAAGAGATCCACGAAATACAGATGTAACTCTGTGAGATGAATTAACAGAACACTAAGCAGTTTCTCAGAAAGCTTCTTTCCAGATTTCATCTGAGGATATTTCCTTTTTCACCATTGCACTCTATGGGCTTCCAAATATCACTTTGCCAATTCCACAAGAACAGTCTTAGCGAAAGGCTTCTTGAGGGGAAAGCTGTAACTCTGTGAGATGATTTCACAGAACACAAAGAAGTTTCTCAGAAAGCTTCTTTCTCGTTGTTATCGGAGTTTATATCCTTTGGCCCTATAGTCTTCAAAGGGATCCGAAATATCTGTTCTCAGATTCCACAGAAATAAGGCTAGCAAAGAGATTCACGAAATACAGATGTAACTCTGTGAGATGAATTAACAGAACACTAAGCAGTTTCTCAGAAAGCTTCTTTCCAGATTTCATCTGAGGATATGTCCTTTTTCACCATTGCCCTCTATGGGCTTCCAAATATCACTTTGCCAATTCCACAAGAACTGTCTTAGCGAAAGGCTTCTTGAGGGGAAAGCTGTAACTCTGTGAGATGATTTCACAGAACACTAAGAAGTTTCTCAGAAAGCTTCTTTCTCATTGTTATCGGAGTTTATATCCTTTGGCCCTATAGTCTTCAAAGGGATCCGAAATATCTGTTCTCAGATTCCACAGAAATAAGGCTAGCAAAGAGATCCACGAAATACAGATGTAACTCTGTGAGATGAAGTAACAGAACACTAAGCAGTTTCTCAGAAAGCTTCTGTCCAGATTTCATCTGAGGATATTTCCTTTTTCACCATAGCTCTCTATGCGCTTCCAAATATCACTTTGCCAATTCCACAATAAATGTCTTAGCGAAAGACTTCTTGTGGGGAAAGCTGTAACTCTGTGAGATGATTTCACAGAACACAAAGAAGTTTCTCAGAAAGTTTCTTTCTCTTTGTTATCGGAGTTTATTTCCTTTGGCCCTATAGTCTTTAAAGGGATCCGAAATATCTGTCTCAGATTCCACAGAAATAAGGCTAGCAAAGAGATCCACGAAATACAGATGTAACTCTGTGAGATGAATTAACAGAACACTAAGCAGTTTCTCAGAAAGCTTCTTTCCAGATTTCATCTGAGGATATTTCCTTTTTCACCATTGCCCTCTATGGGCTTCCAAATATCACTTTGCCAATTCCACAAGAACTGTCTTAGCGAAAGGCTTCTTGAGGGGAAAGCTGTAACTCTGTGAGATGATTTCACAGAACACAAAGAAGTTTCTCAGAAAGCTTCTTTCTCGTTGTTATCGGAGTTTATATCCTTTGGCCCTATAGTCTTCAAAGGGATCCGAAATATCTGTTCTCAGATTCCACAGAAATAAGGCTAGCAAAGAGATCCACGAAATACAGATGTAACTCTGTGAGATGAATTAACAGAACACTAAGCAGTTTCTCAGAAAGCTTCTTTCCAGATTTCATCTGAGGATATTTCCTTTTTCATCATAGCCCTCTATGCGCTTCCAAATATCACTTTGCCAATTCCACAATAAATGTCTTAGCGAAAGACTTCTTGTGGGGAAAGCTGTAACTCTGTGAGATGATTTCACAGAACACAAAGAAGTTTTTCAGAAAGTTTCTTTCTCTTTGTTATCGGAGTTTATTTCCTTTGGCCCTATAGTCTTTAAAGGGATCCGAAATATCTGTTCTCAGATTCCACAGAAATAAGGCTAGCAAAGAGATCCACGAAATACAGATGTAACTCTGTGAGATGAATTAACAGAACACTAAGCAGTTTCTCAGAAAGCTTCTTTCCAGATTTCATCTGAGGATATTTCCTTTTTCACCATAGCCCTCTATGCGCTTCCAAATATCACTTTGCCAATTCCACAATAAATGTCTTAGCGAAAGACTTCTTGTGGGGAAAGCTGTAACTCTGTGAGATGATTTCACAGAACACAAAGAAGTTTTTCAGAAAGTTTCTTTCTCTTTGTTATCGGAGTTTATTTCCTTTGGCCCTATAGTCTTTAAAGGGATCCGATATATCTGTTCTCAGATTCCACAGAAATAAGGCTAGCAAAGGGATCCACGAAATACAGATGTAACTCTGTGAGATGAATTAACAGAACACTAAGCAGTTTCTCAGAAAGCATCTCTCCAGATTTCATCTGAGGATATTTCCTTTTTCACCATAGCCCTCTATGCGCTTCCAAATATCACTTTGCCAATTCCACAATAAATGTCTTAGCGAAAGACTTCTTGTGGGGAAAGCTGTAACTCTGTGAGATGATTTCACAGAACACAAAGAAGTTTCTCAGAAAGCTTCTTTCTCGTTGTTATCGGAGTTTATAGCCTTTGGCCCTATAGTATTCAAAGGGATCTGAAATATCTCTTCTCAGATTCCACAGAAATAAGGCTAGCAAAGAGATCCAGGAAATACAGATGTAACGCGTGGGATGAATTAACAGAACACTAAGCAGTTTCTCAGAAAGCTTCTTTCCAGATTTCATCTGAGGATATTTCCTTTTTCACCATAGCCCTCTATGGGCTTCCAAATATCACTTTGCCAATTCCACGAGAACTGTCTTAGCGAAACGCTTCTTGAAGGGAAATCTGTAACTCTGTGAGATGATTTCACAGAACACAAAGAAGTTTCTCAGAAAGCTTCCTTCTCTTTCTTATCGCAGTTTATTTCCTTTGGCCCTATATTCATCAAAGGGATCCGAAATATCTCTTCTCAGATTCCACAGAAATAAGGCTAGCAAAGAGATCCACGAAATACAGATGTAACTCTGTGAGATGAATTAACAGAACACTAAGCAGTTTCTCAGAAAGCTTCTTTCCAGATTTCATCTGAGGATATTTCCTTTTTCACCATTGCCCTCTATGGGCTTCCAAATATCACTTTGCCAATTCAACAAGAACAGTCTTAGCGAAAGGCTTCTTGAGGGGAAAGCTGTAACTCTGTGAGATGAATTCACAGAACTCAAAGAAGTTTCTCAGAAAGCTTCTTTCTCTTTGTTATCGGAGTTTATATCCTTTGGCCCTATAGTATTCAAAGGGATCCGAAATATCTGTTCTCAGATTCCACAGAAATAAGGCTAGCAAAGAGATCCACGAAATACAGATGTAACTCTGTGAGATGAATTAACAGAACACTAAGCAGTTTCTCAGAAAGCTTCTTTCCAGATTTCATCTGAGGATATTTCCTTTTTCACCATTGCCCTCTAGGGGTTCCAAATATCACTTTGCCAATTCCACAAGAACTGTCTTAGCGAAAGGCTTCTTGAAGGGAAAGCTGTAACTCGGTGAGATGATTTCACAGAACACAAAGAAGTTTCTCAGAAAGCTTCTTTCTCGTTGTTATCGGAGTTTATATACTTTGGCCCTATAGTCTTCAAAGGGATCCGAAATATCTGTTTTCAGATTCCACAGAAATAAGGCTAGCAAAGAGATCCACGAAATACAGATGTAACTCTGTGAGATGAATTAACCGAACACTAAGCAGTTTCTCAGAAAGCTTTTTTCCAGATTTCATCTGAGGATATTTCGTTTTTCACCATTGCCCTCTATGGGCTTCCAAATATCACTTTGCCAATTCCACGAGAACTGTCTTAGCGAAAGGCTTCTTGACGGAAAGCTGTAACTCTGTGAGATGATTTCACAGAACCCAAGAAGTTTCTCAGAAAGCTTCTTTCTCTTTGTTATCGGAGGATATTTCCTTTGGCCCAATAGTCTTCTGCGGGATCCGAAATATCTGTTCTCAGATTCCACAAAAATAAGGCTAGCAAAGAGATCCACGAAATACAGATGTAACTCTGTGAGATGAATTAACAGAACACTAAGCAGTTTCTCAGAAAGCTTCTTTCCAGATTTCATCTGAGGATACTTCCTTTTTCACCATTGCCCTCTAAGGGCTTCCAAATATCACTTTGCCAATTCCACAAGAACTGTCTTAGCGAAAGGCTTCTTGAGGGGAACGCTGTAACTCCGTGAGATGATTTCACAGAACACAAAGAAGTTTCTCTGAAAGCTTCCTACTCATTCTTATCGGAGTTTATTTCCTTTAGCCCTATATTCATCAAAGGGATCCGAAATATCTCTTCTCAGATTCCACAGAGATAAGGCTAGCAAAGAGATCCACGAAATACAGATGTAACTCTGTGAGATGAATTAACAGAACACTAAACAGTTTCTCAGAAAGCTTCTTTCCAGATTTCATCTGAGGATATTTCCTTTTTCACCCTAGCCCTCTATGCGCTTCCAAATATCATTTTGCCAATTCCACAATAAATGTCTTAGCGAAAGACTTCTTGTGAGGAAAGCTGTAACTCTGTGAGATGATTTCACAGAACACAAAGAAGTTTCTCAGAAAGTTTCTTTCTCTTTGTTATCGGAGTTTATTTCCTTTGGCCCTATAGTCTTTAAAGGGATCCGAAATATCTGTTCTCAGATGCCACAGAAATAAGGCTAGCAAAGAGATCCGCGAAATACAGATGTAACTCTGTGAGATGAATTAACAGAACACTAAGCAGTTTCTCAGAAAGCTTCTTTCCAGATTTCATCTGAGGATATTTCCTTTTTCATCATAGCCCTCTATGCGCTTCCAAATATCACTTTGCCAATTCCACAATAAATGTCTTAGCCAAAGACTTCTTGTGGGGAAAGCTGTAACTCTGTGAGATGATTTCACAGAACACAAAGAAGTTTTTCAGAAAGTTTCTTTCTCTTTGTTATCGGAGTTTATTTCCTTTGGCCCTATAGTCTTTAAAGGGATCCGATATATCTGTTCTCAGATTCCACAGAAATAAGGCTAGCAAAGAGATCCACGAAATACAGATATAACTCTGTGAGATGAATTAACAGAACACTAAGCAGTTTCTCAGAAAGCTTCTTTCCAGATTTCATCTGAGGATATTTCCTTTTTCACCATAGCCCTCTATGCGCTTCCAAATATCACTTTGCCAGTTCCACAATAAATGTCTTAGCGAAAGACTTCTTGTGGGGAAAGCTGTAACTCTGTGAGATGATTTCACAGAACACAAAGAAGTTTTTCAGAAAGTTTCTTTCTCTTTGTTATCGGAGTTTATTTCCTTTGGCCCTATAGTCTTTAAAGGGATCCGATATATCTGTTCTCAGATTCCACAGAAATAAGGCTAGCAAAGGGATCCACGAAATACAGATGTAACTCTGTGAGATGAATTAACAGAACACTAAGCAGTTTCTCAGAAAGCTTCTTTCCAGATTTCATCTGAGGATATTTCCTTTTTCACCATAGCCCTCTATGCGCTTCCAAATATCACTTTGCCAATTCCACAATAAATGTCTTAGCGAAAGACTTCTTGTGGGGAAAGCTGTAACTCTGTGAGATGATTTCACAGAACACAAAGAAGTTTCTCAGAAAGCTTCTTTCTCGTTGTTATCGGAGTTTATAGCCTTTGGCCCTATAGTATTCAAAGGGATCTGAAATATCTCTTCTCAGATTCCACAGAAATAAGGCTAGCAAAGAGATCCACGAAATACAGATGTAACTCTGTGGGATGAATTAACAGAACACTAAGCAGTTTCTCAGAAAGCTTCTTTCCAGATTTCATCTGAGGATATTTCCTTTTTCACCATAGCCCTCTATGGGCTTCCAAATATCACTTTGCCAATTCCACAAGAACTGTCTTAGCGAAAGGCTTCTTGAGGGGAAATCTGTAACTCTGTGAGATGATTTCACAGAACACAAAGAAGTTTCTCAGAAAGCTTCCTTCTCTTTCTTATCGGAGTTTATTTCCTTTGGCCCTATATTCATCAAAGGGATCCGAAATATCTCTTTTCAGATTCCGCAGAAATAAGGCAAGCAAAGAGATCCACGAAATACAGATGTAACTCTGTGAGATGAATTAACAGAACACTAAGCAGTTTCTCAGAAAGCTTCTTTCCAGATTTCATATGAGGATATTTCCTTTTTCACCATTGCCCTCTATGGGCTTCCAAATATCACTTTGCCAATTCCACAAGAACTGTCTTAGCGAAAGACTTCTTGAGGGGAAAGCTGTAACTCTGTGAGATGATTTCACAGAACACAAAGAAGTTTTTCAGAAAGCTTCTTTCTCATTGTTATCGGAGTTTATATCCTTTGGCCCTATAGTCTTCAAATGGATCCGAAATATCTGTTCTCAGATTCCACAGAAATAAGGGTAGCAAAGAGATTCACGAAATACAGATGTAACTCTTTGAGATGAATTAACAGAACACTAAGCAGTTTCTCAGAAAGCTTCTTTCCAGATTTCATCTGAGGATATTTCCTTTTTCACCATTGCCCTCTATGGGCTTCAAAATATCACTTTGCCAATTCCACAAGAACTGTCTTAGCGAAAGGCTTCTTGAGGGGAAAGCTGTAACTCTGTGAGATGATTTCACAGAACACTAAGAAGTTTCTCAGAAAGCTTCTTTCTCATTGTTATCGGAGTTTATATGCTTTGGCCCTATAGTCTTCAAAGGGATCCGAAATATCTGTTCTCTGATTCCACAGATATAAGGCTAGCAAAGAGATCCACGAAATACAGATGTAACTCTGTGAGATGAATTAACAGAACACTAAGCAGTTTCTCAGAAAGCTTCTTTCCAGATTTCATCTGAGGATATTTACTTTTTCACCATAGCTCTCTATGCGCTTCCAAATATCACTTTACCAATTCCACAATAAATGTCTTAGCGAAAGACTTCTTGTGGGGAAAGCTGTAACTCTGTGAGTTGATTTCACAGAACACAAAGAAGTTTCTCAGAAAGTTTCTTTCTCTTTGTTATCGGAGTTTATTTCCTTTGGCCCTAAAGTCTTTAAAGGGATCCGAAATATCTGTTCTCAGATTCCACAGAAATAAGGCTAGCAAAGAGATCCACGAAATACAGATGTAACTCTGTGAGATGAATTAACAGAACACTAAGCAGTTTCTCAGAAAGCTTCTTTCCAGATTTCATCTGAGGATATTTCCTTTTTCACCATTGCCCTCTATGGGCTTCCAAATATCACTTTGCCAATTCCACAAGAACTGTCTTAGCGAAAGGCTTCTTGAGGGGAAAGCTGTAACTCTGTGAGATGATTTCACAGAACACAAAGAAGTTTCTCAGAAAGCTTCTTTCTCGTTGTTATCGGAGTTTATATCCTTTGGCCCTATAGTCTTCAAAGGGATCCGAAATATCTGTTCTCAGATTCCACAGAAATAAGGCTAGCAAAGAGATCCACGAAATACAGATGTAACTCTGTGAGATGAATTAACAGAACACTAAGCAGTTTCTCAGAAAGCTTCTTTCCAGATTTCATCTGAGGATATTTCCTTTTTCACCATTGCCCTCTAGGGGCTTCCAAATATCACTTTGCCAATTCCACAAGAACTGTCTTAGCGAAAGGCTTCTTGAGGGGAATGCTGTAACTCTGTGAGATGATTTCACAGAACACAAAGAAGTTTCTCAGAAAGCTTCTTTCTCGTTGTTATCGGAGTTTATATCCTTTGGCCCTATAGTCTTCAAAGGGATCCGAAATATCTGTTCTCAGATTCCACAGAAATAAGGCTAGCAAAGAGATCCACGAAATACAGATGTAACTCTGTGAGATGAATTAACAGAACACTAAGCAGTTTCTCAGAAAGCTTCTTTCCAGATTTCATCTGAGGATATTTCCTTTTTCACCATAGCCCTCTATGCGCTTCCAAATATCACTTTGCCAATTCCACAATAAATGTCTTAGCGAAAGACTTCTTCTGGGGAAAGCTGTAACTCTGTGAGATGATTTCACAGAACACAAAGAAGTTTCTCAGAAACCTTCTTTCTCGTTGTTATCGGAGTTTATATCCTTTGGCCCTATATTCATCAAAGGGATCCGAAATATCTCTTCTCAGATTCCACAGAAATAAGGCTAGCAAAGAGATCCACGAAATACAGATGTAACTCTGTGAGATGAATTAACAGAACACTAAGCAGTTTCTCAGAAAGCTTCTTTCCAGATTTCATCTGAGGATATTTCCTTTTTCACCATTGCCCTCTAGGGGTTCCAAATATCACTTTGCCAATTCCACAAGAACTGTCTTAGCGAAAGGCTTCTTGAGGGGAAAGCTGTAACTCTGTGAGATGATTTCACAGAACACAAAGAAGTTTCTCAGAAAGCTTCTTTCTCGTCGTTATCGGAGTTTATATCCTTTGGCCCTTTAGTCTTCAAAGGGATCCGAAATATCTGTTCTCAGATTCCACAGAAATAAGGCTAGCAAAGAGATCCACGAAATACAGATGTAACTCTGTGAGATGAATTAACAGAACACTAAGCAGTTTCTCAGAAAGCTTCTTTCCAGATTTCATCTGAGGATATTTCCTTTTTCACCATTGCCCTCTATGGGCTTCCAAATATCACTTTGCCAATTCAACAAGAACTGTCTTAGCGAAAGGCTTCTTGAGGGGAAAGTTGTAACTCTGGGAGATGATTTCACAGAACACAAAGAAGTTTCTCAGAAAGCTTCTTTCTCTTTGTTATCGGAGTTTATATCCTTTGGCCCTATAGTCTTCAAAGGGATCCGAAATATCTGTTCTCAGATTCCACAGAAATAAGGCTAGCAAAGAGATCCACGAAATACAGATGTAACTCTGTGAGATGAATTAACAGAACACTAAGCAGTTTCTCAGAAAGCTTCTTTCCAGATTTCATCTGAGGATATTTCCTTTTTCACCATTGCCCTCTAGGGGTTCAAAATATCACTTTGCCAATTCCACAAGAACTGTCTTAGCGAAAGGCTTCTTGAAGGGAAAGCTGTAACTCTGTGAGATGATTTCACAGAACACAAAGAAGTTTCTCAGAAAGCTTCTTTCTCGTTGTTATCGGAGTTTATATCCTTTGGCCCTATAGTCTTCAAAGGGATCCGAAATATCTGTTCTCAGATTCCACAGAAATAAGGCTAGCAAAGAGATCCACGAAATACAGATGTAACTCTGTGAGATGAATTAACCGAACACTAAGCAGTTTCTCAGAAAGCTTTTTTCCAGATTTCATCTGAGGATATTTCGTTTTTCACCATTGCCCTCTATGGGCTTCCAAATATCACTTTGCCAATTCCACGAGAACTGTCTTAGCGAAAGGCTTCTTGACGGAAAGCTGTAACTCTGTGAGATGATTTCACAGAACCCAAGAAGTTTCTCAGAAAGCTTCTTTCTCTTTGTTATCGGAGGATATTTCCTTTGGCCCAATAGTCTTCTGCGGGATCCGAAATATCTGTTCTCAGATTCCACAAAAATAAGGCTAGCAAAGAGATCCACGAAATACAGATGTAACTCTGTGAGATGAATTAACAGAACACTAAGCAGTTTCTCAGAAAGCTTCTTTCCAGATTTCATCTGAGGATATTTCCTTTTTCACCATTGCCCTCTAAGGGCTTCCAAATATCACTTTGCCAATTCCACAAGAACTGTCTTAGCGAAAGGCTTCTTGAGGGGAACGCTGTAACTCCGTGAGATGATTTCACAGAACACAAAGAAGTTTCTCAGAAAGCTTCCTACTCATTCTTATCGGAGTTTATTTCCTTTGGCCCTATATTCATCAAAGGGATCCGAAATATCTCTTCTCAGATTCCACAGAGATAAGGCTAGCAAAGAGATCCACGAAATACAGATGTAACTCTGTGAGATGAATTAACAGAACACTAAGCAGTTTCTCAGAAAGCTTCTTTCCAGATTTCATCTGAGGATATTTCCTTTTTCACCATAGCCCTCTATGCGCTTCCAAATATCACTTTGCCAATTCCACAATAAATGTCTTAGCGAAAGACTTCTTGTGAGGAAAGCTGTAACTCTGTGAGATGATTTCACAGAACACAAAGAAGTTTCTCAGAAAGTTTCTTTCTCTTTGTTATCGGAGTTTATTTCCTTTGGCCCTATAGTCTTTAAAGGGATCCGAAATATCTGTTCTCAGATGCCACAGAAATAAGGCTAGCAAAGAGATCCGCGAAATACAGATGTAACTCTGTGAGATGAATTAACAGAACACTAAGCAGTTTCTCAGAAAGCTTCTTTCCAGATTTCATCTGAGGATATTTCCTTTTTCATCATAGCCCTCTATGCGCTTCCAAATATCACTTTCCCAATTCCACAATAAATGTCTTAGCGAAAGACTTCTTGTGGGGAAAGCTGTAACTCTGTGAGATGATTTCACAGAACACAAAGAAGTTTTTCAGAAAGTTTCTTTCTCTTTGTTATCGGAGTTTATTTCCTTTGGCCCTATAGTCTTTAAAGGGATCCGATATATCTGTTCTCAGATTCCACAGAAATAAGGCTAGCAAAGAGATCCACGAAATACAGATATAACTCTGTGAGATGAATTAACAGAACACTAAGCAGTTTCTCAGAAAGCTTCTTTCCAGATTTCATCTGAGGATATTTCCTTTTTCACCATAGCCCTCTATGCGCTTCCAAATATCACTTTGCCAATTCCACAATAAATGTCTTAGCGAAAGACTTCTTGTGGGGAAAGCTGTAACTCTGTGAGATGATTTCACAGAACACAAAGAAGTTTCTCAGAAAGCTTCTTTCTCGTTGTTATCGGAGTTTATATTCTTTGGCCCTATAGTATTCAAAGGGATCTGAAATATCTCTTCTCAGATTCCACAGAAATAAGGCTAGCAAAGAGATCCACGAAATACAGATATAACTCTGTGAGATGAATTAACAGAACACTAAGCAGTTTCTCAGAAAGCTTCTTTCCAGATTTCATCTGAGGATATTTCCTTTTTCACCATAGCCCTCTATGGGCTTCGAAATATCACTTTGCCAATTCCACAAGAACTGTCTTAGCGAAACGCTTCTTGAGGGAAAATCTGTAACTCTGTGAGATGATTTCACAGAACACAAAGAAGTTTCTCAGAAAGCTTCCTTCTCTTTCTTATCGGAGTTTATTTCCTTTGGCCCTATATTCATCAAAGGGATCCGAAATATCTGTTCTCAGATTCTTCAGAAATAAGGCTAGCAAAGAGATCCACGAAATACAGATGTAACTCTGTGAGATGAATTAACAGAACACTAAGCAGTTTCTCAGAAAGCTTCTTTCCAGATTTCATCTGAGGATATTTCCTTTTTCACCATTGCCCTCTATGGGCTTCCAAATATCACTTTGCCAATTCCACAAGAACTGTCTTAGCGAAAGACTTCTTGTGGGGAAAGCTGTAACTCTGTGAGATGATTTCACAGAACACAAAGAAGTTTTTCAGAAAGCTTCTTTCTCGTTGTTATCGGAGTTTTTTATCCTTTGGATCTATATTCATCAAAGGGATCCGAAATATCTCTTCTCAGATTCCAGAGAAATAAGGCTAGCAAAGACATCCACGAAATACAGATGCAACTCTGTGAGATGAATGAACAGAACACTAAGCAGTTTCTCAGAAAGCCTGTTTCCAGATTTCATCTGAGGATATTTCCTTTTTCACCATTGCCCTCTAAGGGCTTCCAAATATCACTTTGCCAATTCCACAAGAACTGTCTTAGCGAAAGCCTTCTTGAGGGGAAAGCTGTAACTCTGTGAGATGATTTCACAGAACACTAAGAAGTTTCTCAGAAAGCTTCTTTCTCATTGTTATCGGAGTTTATATCCTTTGGCCCTATAGTCTTCAAATGGATCCGAAATATCTGTTCTCAGATTCCACAGAAATAAGGCTAGCAAAGAGATTCACGAAATACAGATGTAACTCTGTGAGATGAATTAACAGAACACTAAGCAGTTTCTCAGAAAGCTTCTTTCCAGATTTCATCTGAGGATATTTCCTTTTTCACCATTGCCCTCTATGGGCTTCAAAATATCACTTTGCCAATTCCACAAGAACTGTCTTAGCGAAAGTCTTCTTGAGGGGAAAGCTGTAACTCTGTGAGGTGATTTCACAGAACACTAAGAAGTTTCTCAGAAAGCTTCTTTCTCATTGTTATCGGAGTTTATATGCTTTGGCCCTATAGTCTTCAAAGGGATCCGAAATATCTGTTCTCTGATTCCACAGAAATAAGGCTAGCAAAGAGATCCACGAAATAGAGATGTAACTCTGTGAGATGAATTAACAGAACACTAAGCAGTTTCTCAGAAAGCTTCTTTCCAGATTTCATCTGAGGATATTTACTTTTTCACCATAGCTCTCTATGCGCTTCCAAATATCACTTTGCCAATTCCACAATAAATGTCTTAGCGAAAGACTTCTTGTGGGGAAAGCTGTAACTCTGTGAGATGATTTCACAGAACACAAAGAAGTTTCTCAGAAAGTTTCTTTCTCTTTGTTATCGGAGTTTATTTCCTTTGGCCCTATAGTCTTTAAAGGGATCCGAAATATCTGTTCTCAGATTCCACAGAAATAAGGCTAGTAAAGAGATCCACGAAATACAGATGTAACTCTGTGAGATGAATTAACAGAACACTAAGCAGTTTCTCAGAAAGCTTCTTTCCAGATTTCATCTGAGGATATTTCCTTTTTCACCATTGCCCTCTATGGGCTTCCAAATATCACTTTGCCAATTCCACAAGAACTGTCTTAGCGAAAGGCTTCTTGAGGGGAAAGCTGTAACTCTGTGAGATGATTTCACAGAACACAAAGAAGTTTCTCAGAAAGCTTCTTTCTCGTTGTTATCGGAGTTTATATCCTTTGGCCCTATAGTCTTCAAAGGGATCCGAAATATCTGTTCTCAGATTCCACAGAAATAAGGCTAGCAAAGAGATCCACGAAATACAGATGTAACTCTGTGAGATGAATTAACAGAACACTAAGCAGTTTCTCAGAAAGCTTCTTTCCAGATTTCATCTGAGGATATTTCCTTTTTCACCATAGCCCTCTATGGGCTTCCAAATATCACTTTGCCAATTCAACAAGAACTGTCTTAGCGAAAGGCTTCTTGAGGGGAAAGCTGTAACTCTGTGAGATGATTTCACAGAACACAAAGAAGTTTCTCAGAAAGCTTCTTTCTCGTTGTTATCGGAGTTTATATCCTTTGGCCCTATAGTCTTCAAAGGGATTCGAAATATCTGTTCTCAGATTCCACAGAAATAAGGCTAGCAAAGAGATCCACGAAATACAGATGTAACTCTGTGAGATGAATTAACAGAACACTAAGCAGTTTCTCTAGAAAGCTTCTTTCCAGATTTCATCTGAGGATATTTCCTTTTTCACCATAGCCCTCTATGGGCTTCCAAATATCACTTTTCCAATTCCACAAGAACTGTCTTAGCAAAAGGCTTCTTGAGGGGAAAGCTGTAACTCTGTGAGATGATTTCACAGAACACAAAGAAGTTTCTCAGAAAGCTTCCTTCTCTTTCTTATCGGAGTTTATTTCCTTTGGCCCTATATTCATCAAAGGGATCCGAAATATCTCTTCTCAGATTCCACAGAAATAAGGCTAGCAAAGAGATCCACGACATACAGATGTAACTCTGTGAGATGAATTAACAGAACACTAAGCAGTTTCTCAGAAAGCTTCTTTCCAGATTTCATTTGAGGATATTTCCTTTTTCACCATTGCCCCATATGGGCTTCCAAATATCACTTTGCCAATTCCACAAGAACTGTCTTAGCGAAAGGCTTCTTGAGGGGAAAGCTGTAACTCAGTGAGATGATTTCACAGAACACAAAGAAGTTTCTCAGAAAGCTTCTTTCTCGTTGTTATCGGAGTTTATATCCTTTGGCCCTATAGTCTTCAAAGGGATCCGAAATATCTGTTCTCAGATTCCACAGAAATAAGGCTAGCAAAGAGATCCACGAAATACAGATGTAACTCTGTGAGATGAATTAACAGAACACTAAGCAGTTTCTCAGAAAGCTTCTTTCCAGATTTCATCTGAGGATATTTCCTTTTTCACCATTGCCCACTATGGGCTTCCAAATATCACTTTGCCAATTCCACAAGAACTGTCTTAGCGAAAGGCTTCTTGAGGGGAATGCTGTAACTCTGTGAGATGATTTCACAGAACACAAAGAAGTTTCTCAGAAAGCTTCTTTCTCGTTGTTATCGGAGTCTATATGCTTTGGCCCTATAGTCTTCAAAGGAATCCGAAATATCTGTTCTCAGATTCCACAGAAATAAGGCTAGCAAAGAGATCCACGAAATACAGATGTAACTCTGTGAGATGAATTAACAGAACACTAAGCAGTTTCTCAGAAAGCTTCTTTCCAGATTTCATCTGAGGATATTTCCTTTTTCACCATAGCCCTCTATGCGCTTCCAAATATCACTTTGCCAATTCCACAATAAATGTCTTAGCGAAAGGCTTCTTGAGGGGAAAGCTGTAACTCTGTGAGATGATTTCACAGAACACAAAGAAGTTTCTGAGAAAGCTTCCTTCTCTTTCTTATCGGAGTTTATTCCCTTTGGCCCTATATTCATCAAAGGGATCAGAAATATCTCTTCTTAGATTCCACAGAAATAAGGCTAGCAAAGAGATCCACGAAATTCAGATGTAACTCTGTGAGATGAATTAACAGAACACTAAGCAGTTTCTCAGAAAGCTTCTTTCCAGATTTCATCTGAGGATATTTCCTTTTTCACCATTGCCCTCTATGGGCTTCCAAATATCACTTTGCCAATTCCACAAGAACTCTCTTAGCGAAAGGCTTCTTGAGGGGAAAGCTGTAACTCTGTGAGATGATTTCACAGAACACAAAGAAGTTTCTCAGAAAGCTTCTTTCTCGTTGTTATCGGAGTTTATATCCTTTGGCCCTATATTCATCAAAGGGATCCGAAATATCTCTTCTCAGATTCCACAGAAATAAGGCTAGCAAAGAGAGCCAGGAAATACAGATGCAACTCTGTGAGATGAATGAACAGAACACTAAGCAGTTTCTCAGAAAGCTTCTTTCCAGATTTCATCTGAGGATATTTCCTTTTTCACCATTGCCCTCTATGGGCTTCCAAATATCACTTTGCCAATTCCACAAGAACTGTCTAAGCGAAAGGCTTCTTGAGGGGAAAGCTGTAACTCTGTGAGATGATTTCACAGAACACAAAGAAGTTTCTCAGAAAGCTTCTTTCTCGTTGTTATCGGAGTTTATATCCTTTGGCCCAATAGTCTTCAAAGGGATCCGAAATATCTGTTCTCAGATTCCACAGAAATAAGGCTAGCAAAGAGATCCACGAAATACAGATGTAACTCTGTGAGATGAATTAACAGAACACTAAGCAGTTTCTCAGAAAGCTTCTTTCCAGATTTCATCTGAGGATATTTCCTTTTTCACCATTCCCCTCTATGCGCTTCCAAATATCACTTTGCCAATTCCACAATAAATGTCTTAGCGAAAGGCTTCTTGAGGGGAAAGCTGTAACTCTGTGAGATGATTTCACAGAACACAAAGAAGTTTCTCAGAAAGCTTCCTTCTCTTTCTTATCGGAGTTTATTCCCTTTGGCCCTATATTCATCAAAGGGATCAGAAATATCTCTTCTTAGATTCCACAGAAATAAGGCTAGCAAAGAGATCCACGAAATACAGATGTAACTCTGTGAGATGAATTAACAGAACACTAAGCAGTTTCTCAGAAAGCTTCTTTCCAGATTTCATCTGAGGATATTTCCTTTTTCACCATTGCCCTCTATAGGCTTCCAAATATCACTTTGCCAATTCAACAAGAACTGTCTTAGCGAAAGGCTTCTTGAGGGGAAAGCTGTAACTCTGTGAGATGATTTCACAGAACACAAAGAACTTTCTCAGAAAGCTTCTTTCTCGTTGTTATCGGAGTTTATATCCTTTGGCCCTATAGTCTTCAAAGGGATCCGAAATATCTCTTCTCAGATTCCACAAAAATAAGGCTAGCAAAGAGATCCACGAAATACAGATGTAACTCTGTGAGATGAATTAACAGAACACTAAGCAGTTTCTCAGAAAGCTTCTTTCCAGATTTCATCTGAGGATATTTCCTTTTTCACCATTGCCCTCTATGGGCTTCCAAATATCACTTTGCCAATTCCACAAGAACTGTCTTAGCGAAAGGCTTCTTGAGGGGAAAGCTGTAACTCTGTGAGATGATTTCACAGAACACAAAGAAGTTTCTCAGAAAGCTTCTTTCTCGTTGTTATCGGAGTTTATATCCTTTGGCCCTATAGTCTTCAAAGGGATCCGAAATATCTGTTCTCAGATTCCACAGAAATAAGGCTAGCAAAGAGATCCACGAAATACAGATGTAACTCTGTGAGATGAATTAACAGAACACTAAGCAGTTTCTCAGAAAGCTTCTTTCCAGATTTCATCTGAGGATATTTCCTTTTTCACCATTGCCCTCTATAGGCTTCCAAATATCACTTTGCCAATTCAACCAGAACTGTCTTAGCGAAAGGTTTCTTAAGGGGAAAGCTGTAACTCTGTGAGATGATTTCACAGAACACAAAGAAGTTTCTCAGAAAGCTTCTTTCTCGTTGTTATCGGAGTTTATATCCTTTGGCCCTATAGTCTTCAAAGGGATCCGAAATATCTCTTCTCAGATTCCACAGAAATAAGGCTAGCAAAGAGATCCACGAAATACAGATGTAACTCTGTGAGATGAATTAACAGAACACTAAGCAGTTTCTCAGAAAGCTTCTTTCCATATTTCATCTGAGGATATTTCCTTTTTCACCATTGCCCTCTATAGGCTTCCAAATATCACTTTGCCAATTCAACAAGAACTGTCTTAGCGAAAGGCTTCTTGAGGGGAAAGCTGTAACTCTGTGAGATGATTTCACAGAACACAAAGAACTTTCTCAGAAAGCTTCTTTCTCGTTGTTATCGGAGTTTATATCCTTTGGCCCTATAGTCTTCAAAGGGATCCGAAATATCTCTTCTCAGATTCCACAAAAATAAGGCTAGCAAAGAGATCCACGAAATACAGATGTAACTCTGTGAGATGAATTAACAGAACACTAAGCAGTTTCTCAGAAAGCTTCTTTCCAGATTTCATCTGAGGACATTTCCTTTTTCACCATTGCCCTCTATGGGCTTCCAAATATCACTTTGCCAATTCCACAAGAACTGTCTTAGCGAAAGGCTTCTTGAGGGGAAAGCTGTAACTCTGTGAGATGATTTCACAGAACACAAAGAAGTTTCTCAGAAAGCTTCTTTCTCGTTGTTATCGGAGTTTATATCCTTTGGCCCTATAGTCTTCAAAGGGATCCGAAATATCTGTTCTCAGATTCCACAGAAATAAGGCTAGCAAAGAGATCCACGAAATACAGATGTAACTCTGTGAGATGAATTAACAGAACACTAAGCAGTTTCTCAGAAAGCTTCTTTCCAGATTTCATCAGAGGATATTTCCTTTTTCATCATTGCCCTCTATAGGCTTCCAAATATCACTTTGCCAATTCAACAAGAACTGTCTTAGCGAAAGGCTTCTTGAGGGGAAAGCTGTAACTCTGTGAGATGATTTCACAGAACACAAAGAACTTTCTCAGAAAGCTTCTTTCTCGTTGTTATCGGAGTTTATATCCTTTGGCCCTATAGTCTTCAAAGGGATCCGAAATATCTCTTCTCAGATTCCACAAAAATAAGGCTAGCAAAGAGATCCACGAAATACAGATGTAACTCTGTGAGATGAATTAACAGAACACTAAGCAGTTTCTCAGAAAGCTTCTTTCCAGATTTCATCTGAGGATATTTCCTTTTTCACCATTGCCCTCTATGGGCTTCCAAATATCACTTTGCCAATTCCACAAGAACTGTCTTAGCGAAAGGCTTCTTGAGGGGAAAGCTGTAACTCTGTGAGATGATTTCACAGAACACAAAGAAGTTTCTCAGAAAGCTTCTTTCTCGTTGTTATCGGAGTTTATATCCTTTGGCCCTATAGTCTTCAAAGGGATCCGAAATATCTGTTCTCAGATTCCACAGAAATAAGGCTAGCAAAGAGATCCACGAAATACAGATGTAACTCTGTGAGATGAATTAACAGAACACTAAGCAGTTTCTCAGAAAGCTTCTTTCCAGATTTCATCTGAGGATATTTCCTTTTTCACCATTGACCTCTATAGGCTTCCAAATATCACTTTGCCAATTCAACCAGAACTGTCTTAGCGAAAGTTTTCTTAAGGGGAAAGCTGTAACTCTGTGAGATGATTTCACAGAACACAAAGAACTTTCTCAGAAAGCTTCTTTCTCGTTGTTATCGGAGTTTATATCCTTTGGCCCTATAGTCTTCAAAGGGATCCGAAATATCTCTTCTCAGATTCCACAAAAATAAGGCTAGCAAAGAGATCCACGAAATACAGATGTAACTCTGTGAGATGAATTAACAGAACACTAAGCAGTTTCTCAGAAAGCTTCTTTCCAGATTTCATCTGAGGATATTTCCTTTTTCACCATTGCCCTCTATGGGCTTCCAAATATCACTTTGCCAATTCCACAAGAACTGTCTTAGCGAAAGGCTTCTTGAAGGGAAAGCTGTAACTCTGTGAGGTGATTTCACAGAACACAAAGAAGTTTCTCAGAAAGCTTCTTTCTCGTTGTTATCGGAGTTTATATCCTTTGGCCCTATAGTCTTCAAAGGGATCCGAAATATCTGTTCTCAGATTCCACACAAATAAGGCTAGCAAAGAGATCCACGAAATACAGATGTAACTCTGTGAGATGAATTAACAGAACACTAAGCAGTTTCTCAGAAAGCTTCTTTCCAGATTTCATCTGAGGATATTTCCTTTTTCACCATAGCTCTCTATGGGCTTCCAAATATCACTTTGCCAATTCCACAAGAACTGTCTTAGCGAAAGGCTTCTTGAGGGGAAAGCTGTAACTCTGTGAGATGATTTCACAGAACACAAAGAAGTTTCTCAGAAAGCTTCCTTCTCTTTCTTATCGGAGTTTATTTCCTTTGGCCCTATATTCATCAAAGAGATCCGAAATATCTGTTCTCAGATTCCACTGAAATAAGGCTAGCAAAGAGATCCACGAAATACAGATGTAACTCTGTGAGATGAATTAACAGAACACTAAGCAGTTTCTCAGAAAGCTTCTTTCCAGATTTCATCTGAGGATATTTCCTTTTTCACCATAGCCCTCTATGGGCTTCCAAATATCACTTTGCCAATTCAACAAGAACTGTCTTAGCGAAAGGCTTCTTGAGGGGAAAGCTGTAACTCTGTGAGATGATTTCACAGAACAGAAAGAAGTTTCTCAGAAAGCTTCTTTCTCGTTGTTATCGGAGTTTATATCCTTTGGCCCTATAGTCTTCAAAGGGATCCGAAATATCTCTTCTCAGATTCCACAAAAATAAGGCTAGCAAAGAGATCCACGAAATACAGATGTAACTCTGTGAGATGAATTAACAGAACACTAAGCAGTTTCTCAGAAAGCTTCTTTCCAGATTTCATCTGAGGATATTTCCTTTTTCACCATTGCCCTCTATGGGCTTCCAAATATCACTTTGCCAATTCCACAAGAACTGTCTTAGCGAAAGGCTTCTTGAGGGGAAGCTGTAACTCTGTGAGATGATTTCACAGAACCCAAGAAGTTTCTCAGAAAGCTTCTTTCTCTTTGTTATCGGAGGATATTTCCTTTGGCCCAATAGTCTTCTGCGGGATCCGAAATATCTGTTCTCAGATTCCACAAAAATAAGGCTAGCAAAGAGATCCACGAAATACAGATGTAACTCTGTGAGATGAATTAACAGAACACTAAGCAGTTTCTCAGAAAGCTTCTTTCCAGATTTCATCTGAGGATATTTCCTTTTTCACCATTGCCCTCTAAGGGCTTCCAAATATCACTTTGCCAATTCCACAAGAACTGTCTTAGCGAAAGGCTTCTTGAGGGGAACGCTGTAACTCCGTGAGATGATTTCACAGAACACAAAGAAGTTTCTCAGAAAGCTTCCTACTCATTCTTATCGGAGTTTATTTCCTTTGGTCCTATATTCATCAAAGGGATCCGAAATATCTCTTCTCAGATTCCACAGAGATAAGGCTAGCAAAGAGATCCACGAAATACAGATGTAACTCTGTGAGATGAATTAACAGAACACTAAGCAGTTTCTCAGAAAGCTTCTTTCCAGATTTCATCTGAGGATATTTCCTTTTTCACCATAGCCCTCTATGCGCTTCCAAATATCACTTTGCCAATTCCACAATAAATGTCTTAGCGAAAGACTTCTTGTGAGGAAAGCTGTAACTCTGTGAGATGATTTCACAGAACACAAAGAAGTTTCTCAGAAAGTTTCTTTCTCTTTGTTATCGGAGTTTATTTCCTTTGGCCCTATAGTCTTTAAAGGGATCCGAAATATCTGTTCTCAGATTCCACAGAAATAAGGCTAGCAAAGAGATACGCGAAATACAGATGTAACTCTGTGAGATGAATTAACAGAACACTAAGCAGTTTCTCAGAAAGCTTCTTTCCAGATTTCATCTGAGGATATTTCCTTTTTCACCATAGCCCTCTATGCGCTTCCAAATATCACTTTGCCAATTCCCCAATAAATGTCTTAGCGAAAGACTTCTTGTGGGGAAAGCTGTAACTCTGTGAGATGATTTCACAGAACACAAAGAAGTTTTTCAGAAAGTTTCTTTCTCTTTGTTATCGGAGTTTATTTCCTTTGGCCCTATAGTCTTTAAAGGGATCCGATATATCTGTTCTCAGATTCCACAGAAATAAGGCTAGCAAAGAGATCCACGAAATACAGATGTAACTCTGTGAGATGAATTAACAGAACACTAAGCAGTTTCTCAGAAAGCTTCTTTCCAGATTTCATCTGAGGATATTTCCTTTTTCACCATAGCCCTCTATGCGCTTCCAAATATCACTTTGCCAATTCCACAATAAATGTCTTAGCGAAAGACTTCTTGTGGGGAAAGCTGTAACTCTGTGAGATGATTTCACAGAACACAAAGAAGTTTTTCAGAAAGTTTCTTTCTCTTTGTTATCGTAGTTTATTTCCTTTGGCCCTATAGTTTTAAAGGGATCCGATATATCTGTTCTCAGATTCCACAGAAATAAGGCTAGCAAAGAGATCCACGAAATACAGATGTAACTCTGTGAGATGAATTAACAGAACACTAAGCAGTTTCTCAGAAAGCTTCTTTCCAGATTTCATCTGAGGATATTTCCTTTTTCACCATAGCCCTCTATGCGCTTCCAAATATCACTTTGCCAATTCCACAATAAATGTCTTAGCGAAAGACTTCTTGTGGGGAAAGCTGTAACTCTGTGAGATGATTTCATAGAACACAAAGAAGTTTCTCAGAAAGCTTCTTTCTCGTTGTTATCGGAGTTTATATCCTTTGGCCCTATAGTCTTCAAAGGGATCTGAAATATCTCTTCTCAGATTCCACAGAAATAAGGCTTGCAAAGAGATCCACGAAATACAGATGTAACTCGTGGGATGAATTAACAGAACACTAAGCAGTTTCTCAGAAAGCTTCTTTCCAGATTTCATCTGAGGATATTTCCTTTTTCACCATAGCCCTCTATGGGCTTCCAAATATCACTTTGCCAATTCCACAAGAACTGTCTTAGCGAAACGCTTCTTGAGGGGAAATCTGTAACTCTGTGAGATGATTTCACAGAACACAAAGAAGTTTCTCAGAAAGCTTCCTTCTCTTTATTATCGGAGTTTATTTCCTTTGGCCCTATATTCATCAAAGGGATCCGAAATATCTCTTCTCAGATTCCACAGAAATAAGGCTAGCAAAGAGATCCACGAAATACAGATGTAACTCTGTGAGATGAATTAACAGAACACTAAGCAGTTTCTCAGAAAGCTTCTTTCCAGATTTCATCTGAGGATATTTCCTTTTTCACCATTGCCCTCTATGGGCTTCCAAATATCACTTTGCCAATTCCACAAGAACTGTCTTAGCGAAAGACTTCTTGAGGGGAAAGCTGTATCTCTGTGAGATGATTTCACAGAACACAAAGAAGTTTCTCAGAAAGCTTCTTTCTCGTTGTTATCGGAGTTTTTTATCCTTTGGATCTATATTCATCAAAGGGATCCGAAATATCTCTTCTCAGATTCCAGAGAAATAAGGCTAGCAAAGACATCCACGAAATACAGATGCAACTCTGTGAGATGAATTAACCGAACACTAAGCAGTTTCTCAGAAAGCCTCTTTCCAGATTTCATCTGAGGATATTTCCTTTTTCACCATAGCTCTCTATGCGCTTCCAAATATCACTTTGCCAATTCCACAATAAAAGTCTTAGCGAAAGACTTCTTGTGGGGAAAGCTGTAACTCTGTGAGATGATTTCACAGAACACAAAGAAGTTTCTCAGAAAGTTTCTTTCTCTTTGTTATCGGAGTTTATTTCCTTTGGCCCTATAGTCTTTAAAGGGATCCGAAATATCTGTTCTCAGATTCCACAGAAATAAGGCTAGCAAAGAGATCCACGAAATACAGATGTAACTCTGTGAGATGAATTAACAGAACACTAAGCAGTTTCTCAGAAAGCTTCTTTCCAGATTTCATCTGAGGATATTTCCTTTTCCACCATTGCCCTCTATGGGCTTCCAAATATCACTTTGCCAATTCCACAAGAACTGTCTTAGCGAAAGGCTTCTTGAGGGGAAAGCTGTAACTCTGTGAGATGATTTCACAGAACACAAAGAAGTTTCTCAGAAAGCTTCTTTCTCGTTGTTATCGGAGTTTATATCCTTTGGCCCTATAGTCTTCAAAGGGATCCGAAATATCTGTTCTCAGATTCCACAGAAATAAGGCTAGCAAAGAGATCCACGAAATACAGATGTAACTCTGTGAGATGAATTAACAGAACACTAAGCAGTTTCTCAGAAAGCTTCTTTCCAGATTTCATCTGAGGATATTTCCTTTTTCACCATAGCCCTCTATGGGCTTCCAAATATCACTTTGCCAATTCAACAAGAACTGTCTTAGCGAAAGGCTTCTTGAGGGGAAAGCTGTAACTCTGTGAGATGATTTCACAGAACACAAAGAAGTTTCTCAGAAAGCTTCTTTCTCGTTGTTATCGGAGTTTATATCCTTTGGCCCTATAGTCTTCAAAGGGATCCGAAATATCTGTTCTCAGATTCCACAGAAATAAGGCTAGCAAAGAGATCCACGAAATACAGATGTAACTCTGTGAGATGAATTAACAGAACACTAAGCAGTTTCTCAGAAAGCTTCTTTCCAGATTTCATCTGAGGATATTTCCTTTTTCACCATAGCCCTCGAAGGGCTTCCAAATATCACTTTGCCAATTCCACAAGAACTGTCTTAGCGAAAGGCTTCTTGAGGGGAAAGCTGTAACTCTGTGAGATGATTTCACAGAACACAAAGAAGTTTCTCAGAAAGCTTCCTTCTCTTTCTTATCCGAGTTTTTTTCCTTTGGCCCTATATTCATCAAAGGGATCCGAAATATCTGTTCTCAGATTCCACTGAAATAAGGCTAGCAAAGAGATCCACGAAATACAGATGTAACTCTGTGAGATGAATTAACAGAACACTAAGCAGTTTCTCAGAAAGCTTCTTTCCAGATTTCATCTGAGGATATTTCCTTTTTCACCATTGCCCTCTATAGGCTTCCAAATATCACTTTGCCAATTCCACAAGAACTGTCTTAGCGAAAGGCTTCTTGAGGGGAAAGCTGTAACTCTGTGAGATGATTTCACAGAACAGAAAGAAGTTTCTCAGAAAGCTTCTTTCTCGTTGTTATCGGAGTTTATATCCTTTGGCCCTATAGTCTTCAAAGGGATCCGAAATATCTCTTCTCAGATTCCACAAAAATAAGGCTAGCAAAGAGATCCACGAAATACAGATGTAACTCTGTGAGATGAATTAACAGAACACTAAGCAGTTTCTCAGAAAGCTTCTTTCCAGATTTCATCTGAGGATATTTCCTTTTTCACCATTGCCCTCTATGGGCTTCCAAATATCACTTTGCCAATTCCACAAGAACTGTCTTAGCGAAAGGCTTCTTGAGGGGAAGCTGTAACTCTGTGAGATGATTTCACAGAACCCAAGAAGTTTCTCAGAAAGCTTCTTTCTCTTTGTTATCGGAGGATATTTCCTTTGGCCCAATAGTCTTCTGCGGGATCCGAAATATCTGTTCTCAGATTCCACAAAAATAAGGCTAGCAAAGAGATCCACGAAATACAGATGTAACTCTGTGAGATGAATTAACAGAACACTAAGCAGTTTCTCAGAAAGCTTCTTTCCAGATTTCATCTGAGGATATTTCCTTTTTCACCATTGCCCTCTAGGGGTTCCAAATATCACTTTGCCAATTCCAGAAGAACTGTCTTAGCGAAAGGCTTCTTGAAGGGAAAGCTGTAACTCTGTGAGATGATTTCACAGAACAGAAAGAAGTTTCTCAGAAAGCTTCTTTCTCGTTGTTATCGGAGTTTATATCCTTTGGCCCTATAGTCTTCAAAGGGATCCGAAATATCTGTTCTCAGATTCCACAGAAATAAGGCTAGCAAAGAGATCCACGAAATACAGATGTAACTCTGTGAGATGAATTAACCGAACACTAAGCAGTTTCTCAGAAAGCTTTTTTCCAGATTTCATCTGAGGATATTTCGTTTTTCACCATTGCCCTCTATGGGCTTCCAAATATCACTTTGCCAATTCCACGAGAACTGTCTTAGCGAAAGGCTTCTTGAAGGAAAGCTGTAACTCTGTGAGATGATTTCACAGAACCCAAGAAGTTTCTCAGAAAACTTCTTTCTCTTTGTTATCGGAGGATATTTCCTTTGGCCCAATAGTCTTCTGCGGGATCCGAAATATCTGTTCTCAGATTCCACAAAAATAAGGCTAGCAAAGAGATCCACGAAATACAGATGTAACTCTTTGAGATTAATTAACAGAACACTAAGCAGTTTCTCAGAAAGCTTCTTTCCAGATTTCATCTGAGGATATTTCCTTTTTCACCATTGCCCTCTAAGGGCTTCCAAATATCACTTTGCCAATTCCACAAGAACTGTCTTAGCGAAAGGCTTCTTGAGGGGAACGCTGTAACTCCGTGAGATGATTTCACAGAACACAAAGAAGTTTCTCAGAAAGCTTCCTACTCATTCTTATCGGAGTTTATTTCCTTTGGCCCTATATTCATCAAAGGGATCCGAAATATCTCTTCTCAGATTCCACAGAGATAAGGCTAGCAAAGAGATCCACGAAATACAGATGTAACTCTGTGAGATGAATTAACAGAACACTAAGCAGTTTCTCAGAAAGCTTCTTTCCAGATTTCATCTGAAGATATTTCCTTTTTCACCATAGCCCTCTATGCGCTTCCAAATATCACTTTGCCAATTCCACAATAAATGTCTTAGCGAAAGACTTCTTGTGAGGAAAGCTGTAACTCTGTGAGATGATTTCACAGAACACAAAGAAGTTTCTCAGAAAGTTTCTTTCTCTTTGTTATCGGAGTTTATTTCCTTTGGCCCTATAATCTTTAAAGGGTTCCGAAATATCTGTTCTCAGATTCCACAGAAATAAGGCTAGCAAAGAGATCCGCGAAATACAGATGTAACTCTGTGAGATGAATTAACAGAACACTAAGCAGTTTCTCAGAAAGCTTCTTTCCAGATTTCATCTGAGGATATTTCCTTTTTCACCATAGCCCTCTATGCGCTTCCAAATATCACTTTGCCAATTCCACAATAAATGTCTTAGCGAAAGACTTCTTGTGGGGAAAGCTGTAACTCTGTGAGATGATTTCACAGAACACAAAGAAGTTTTTCAGAAAGTTTCTTTCTCTTTGTTATCGGAGTTTATTTCCTTTGGACCTATAGTCTTTAAAGGGATCCGATATATCTGTTCTCAGATTCCACAGAAATAAGGCTAGCAAAGAGATCCACGAAATACAGATGTAACTCTGTGAGATGAATTAACAGAACACTAAGCAGTTTCTCAGAATGCTTCTTTCCAGATTTCATCTGAGGATATTTCCTTTTTCCCCATAGCCCTCTATGCGCTTCCAAATATCACTTTGCCAATTCCACAATAAATGTCTTAGCGAAAGACTTCTTGTGGGGAAAGTTGTAACTCTGTGAGATGATTTCACAGAACACAAAGAAGTTTTTCAGAAAGTTTCTTTCTCTTTGTTATCGGAGTTTATTTCCTTTGGCCCTATATTCATCAAAGGGATCCGAAATATCTGTTCTCAGATTCCACAGAAATAAGGCTAGCAAAGAGATCCACGAAATACAGATGTAACTCTGTGAGATGAATTAACAGAACACTAAGCAGTTTCTCAGAAAGCTTTTTTCCAGATTTCATCTGAGGATATTTCCTTTTTCACCATAGCCCTCTATGCGCTTCCAAATATCACTTTGCAAATTCCACAATAAATGTCTTAGCGAAAGACTTCTTGTGGGGAAAGCTGTAACTCTGTGAGATGATTTCACAGAACACAAAGAAGTTTCTCAGAAAGCTTCTTTCTCGTTGTTATCGGAGTTTATATCCTTTGGCCCTATAGTCTTCAAAGGGATCTGAAATATCTCTTCTCAGATTCCACAGAAATAAGGCTAGCAAAGAGATCCACGAAATACAGATGTAACTCGTGGGATGAATTAACAGAACACTAAGCAGTTTCTCAGAAAGCTTCTTTCCAGATTTCATCTGAGGATATTTCCTTTTTCACCATTGCCCTCTATGCGCTTCCAAATATCACTTTGCCAATTCCACAAGAACTGTCTTAGCGAAACGCTTCTTGAGGGGAAATCTGTAACTCTGTGAGATGATTTCACAGAACACAAAGAAGTTTCTCAGAAAGCTTCCTTCTCTTTATTATCGGAGTTTATTTCCTTTGGCCCTATATTCATCAAAGGGATCCGAAATATCTCTTCTCAGATTCCACAGAAATAAGGCTAGCAAAGAGATCCACGAAATACAGATGTAACTCTGTGAGATGAATTAACAGAAAACTAAGCAGTTTCTCAGAAAGCTTCTTTCCAGATTTCATCTGAGGATATTTCCTTTTTCACCATTGCCCTCTATGGGCTTCCAAATATCACTTTGCCAATTCCACAAGAACTGTCTTAGCGAAAGGCTTCTTGAGGGGAAAGCTGTAACTCTGTGAGATGATTTCACAGAACACAAAGAAGTTTCTCAGAAAGCTTCTTTCTCGTTGTTATCGGAGTTTATATCCTTTGGCCCTATAGTCTTCAAAGGGATCCGAAATATCTGTTCTCAGATTCCACAGAAATAAGTTTAGCAAAGAGATCCACGAAATACAGATGTAACTCTGTGAGATGAATTAACAGAACACTAAGCAGTTTCTCAGAAAGCTTCTTTCCAGATTTCATCTGAGGATATTTCCTTTTTCACCATAGCCCTCTATGGGCTTCCAAATATCACTTTTCCAATTCCACAAGAACTGTCTTAGCGAAAGGCTTCTTGAGGGGAAAGCTGTAACTCTGTGAGATGATTTCACAGAACACAAAGAAGTTTCTCAGAAAGCTTCCTTCTCTTTCTTATCGGAGTTTATTTCCTTTGGCCCTATATTCATCAAAGGGATCCGAAATATCTCTTCTCAGATTCCACAGAAATAAGGCTAGCAAAGAGATCCACGACATACAGATGTAACTCTGTGAGATGAATTAACAGAACACTAAGCAGTTTCTCAGAAAGCTTCTTTCCAGATTTCATCTGAGTATATTTCCTTTTTCACCATTGCCCTCTATGGGCTTCCAAATATCACTTTGCCAATTCCACAAGAACTGTCTTAGCGAAAGGCTTCTTGAGGGGAAAGCTGTAACTCTGTGAGATGATTTCACAGAACACAAAGAAGTTTCTCAGAAAGCTTCTTTCTCGTTGTTATCGGAGTTTATATCCTTTGGCCCTATAGTCTTCAAAGGGATCCGAAATATCTGTTCTCAGATTCCACACAAATAAGGCTAGCAAAGAGATCCACGAAATACAGATGTAACTCTGTGAGATGAATTAACAGAACACTAAGCAGTTTCTCAGAAAGCTTCTTTCCAGATTTCATCTGAGGATATTTCCTTTTTCACCATAGCCCTCTATGCGCTTCCAAATATCACTTTGCCAATTCCACAAGAACTGTCTTAGCGAAAGGCTTCTTGAGGGGAAAGCTGTAACTCTGTGAGATGATTTCACAGAACACAAAGAAGTTTCTCAGAAAGCTTCCTTCTCTTTCTTATCGGAGTTTATTTCCTTTGGCACTATATTCATCAAAGGGATCCGAAATATCTGTTCTCAGATTCCACTGAAATAAGGCTAGCAAAGAGATCCACGAAATACAGATGTAACTCTGTGAGATGAATTAACAGAACACTAAGCAGTTTCTCAGAAAGCTTCTTTCCAGATTTCATCTGAGGATATTTCCTTTTTCACCATTGCCCTCTATAGGCTTCCAAATATCACTTTGCCAATTCAACAAGAACTGTCTTAGCGAAAGGCTTCTTGAGGGGAAAGCTGTAACTCTGTGAGATGATTTCACAGAACACAAAGAACTTTCTCAGAAAGCTTCTTTCTCGTTGTTATCGGAGTTTATATCCTTTGGCCCTATAGTCTTCAAAGGGATCCGAAATATCTCTTCTCAGATTCCACAAAAATAAGGCTAGCAAAGAGATCCACGAAATACAGATGTAACTCTGTGAGATGAATTAACAGAACACTAAGCAGTTTCTCAGAAAGCTTCTTTCCAGATTTCATCTGAGGGTATTTCCTTTTTCACCATTGCCCTCTATGGGCTTCCAAATATCACTTTGCCAATTCCACAAGAACTGTCTTAGCGAAAGGCTTCTTGAGGGGAAGCTGTAACTCTGTGAGATGATTTCACAGAACCCAAGAAGTTTCTCAGAAAGCTTCTTTCTCTTTGTTATCGGAGGATATTTCCTTTGGCCCAATAGTCTTCTGCGGGATCCGAAATATCTGTTCTCAGATTCCACAAAAATAAGGCTAGCAAAGAGATCCACGAAATACACATGTAACTCTGTGAGATGAATTAACAGAACACTAAGCAGTTTCTCAGAAAGCTTCTTTCCAGATTTCATCTGAGGATATTTCCTTTTTCACAATTGCCCTCTATGGGCTTCCAAATATCACTTTGCCAATTCAACAAGAACTGTCTTAGCGAAAGGCTTCTTGAGGGGAAAGCTGTAACTCTGTGAGATGATTTCACAGAACTCAAAGAAGTTTCTCAGAAAGCTTCTTTCTCTTTGTTATCGGAGTTTATATCCTTTGGCCCTATAGTCTTCAAAGGGATCCGAAATATCTGTTTTCAGATTCCACACAAATAAGGCTAGCAAAGAGATCCACGAAATACAGATGTAACTCTGTGAGATGAATTAACAGAACACTAAGCAGTTTCTCAGAAAGCTTCTTTCCAGATTTCATCTGAGGATATTTCCTTTTTCACCATTGCCCTCTAGGGGTTCCAAATATCACTTTGCCAATTCCAGAAGAACTGTCTCAGCGAAAGGCTTCTTGAAGGGAAAGCTGTAACTCTGTGAGATGATTTCACAGAACACAAAGAAGTTTCTCAGAAAGCTTCTTTCTCGTTGTTATCGGAGTTTATATCCTTTGGCCCTATAGTCTTCAAAGGGATCCGAAATATCTGTTCTCAGATTCCACAGAAATAAGGCTAGCAAAGAGATCCACGAAATACAGATGTAACTCTGTGAGATGAATTAACCGAACACTAAGCAGTTTCTCCGAAAGCTTTTTTCCAGATTTCATCTGAGGATATTTCGTTTTTCACCATTGCCCTCTATGGGCTTCCAAATATCACTTTGCCAATTCCACGAGAACTGTCTTAGCGAAAGGCTTCTTGACGGAAAGCTGTAACTCTGTGAGATGATTTCACAGAACCCAAGAAGTTTCTCAGAAAGCTTCTTTCTCTTTGTTATCGGAGGATATTTCCTTTGGCCCAATAGTCTTCTGCGGGATCCGAAATATCTGTTCTCAGATTCCACAAAAATAAGGCTAGCAAAGAGATCCACGAAATACAGATGTAACTCTGTGAGATGAATTAACAGAACACTAAGCAGTTTCTCAGAAAGCTTCTTTCCAGATTTCATCTGAGGATATTTCCTTTTTCACCATTGCCCTCTAAGGGCTTCCAAATATCAGTTTGCCAATTCCACAAGAACTGTCTTAGCGAAAGGCTTCTTGAGGGGAACGCTGTAACTCCGTGAGATGATTTCACAGAACACAAAGAAGTTTCTCAGAAAGCTTCCTACTCATTCTTATCGGAGTTTATTTCCTTTGGCCCTATATTCATCAAAGGGATCCGAAATATCTCTTCTCAGATTCCACAGAGATAAGGCTAGCAAAGAGATCCACGAAATACAGATGTAACTCTGTGAGATGAATTAACAGAACACTAAGCAGTTTCTCAGAAAGCTTCTTTCCAGATTTCATCTGAGGATATTTCCTTTTTCACCATAGCCCTCTATGCGCTTCCAAATATCACTTTGCCAATTCCACAATAAATCTCTTAGCGAAAGACTTCTTGTGAGGAAAGCTGTAACTCTGTGAGATGATTTCACAGAACACAAAGAAGTTTCTCAGAAAGTTTCTTTCTCTTTGTTATCGGAGTTTATTTCCTTTGGCCCTATAGTCTTTAAAGGGATCCGAAGTATCTGTTCTCAGATTCCACAGAAATAAGGCTAGCAAAGAGATCCGCGAAATACAGATGTAACTCTGTGAGATGAATTAACAGAACACTAAGCAGTTTCTCAGAAAGCTTCTTTCCAGATTTCATCTGAGGATATTTCCTTTTTCACCATAGCCCTCTATGCGCTTCCAAATATCACTTTGCCAATTCCACAATAAATGTCTTAGCGAAAGACTTCTTGCGGGGAAAGCTGTAACTCTGTGAGATGATTTCACAGAACACAAAGAAGTTTTTCAGAAAGTTTCTTTCTCTTTGTTATCGGAGTTTATTTCCTTTGGCCCTATAGTCTTTAAAGGGATCCGATATATCTGTTCTCAGATTCCACAGAAATAAGGCTAGCAAAGAGATCCACGAAATACAGATGTAACTCTGTGAGATGAATTAACAAAACACTAAGCAGTTTCTCAGAAATCTTCTTTCCAGATTTCATCTGAGGATATTTCCTTTTTCACCATAGCCCTCTATGCGCTTCCAAATATCACTTTGCCAATTCCACAATAAATGTCTTAGCGAAAGACTTCTTGTGGGGAAAGCTGTAACTCTGTGAGATGATTTCACAGAACACAAAGAAGTTTTTCAGAAAGTTTCTTTCTCTTTGTTATCGGAGTTTATTTCCTTTGGCCCTATAGTCTTTAAAGGGATCCGATATATCTGTTCTCAGATTCCACAGAAATAAGGCTAGCAAAGAGATCCACGAAATACAGATGTAACTCTGTGAGATGAATTAACAGAACACTAAGCAGTTTCTCAGAAAGCTTCTTTCCAGATTTCATCTGAGGATATTTCCTTTTTCACCATAGCCCTCTATGCGCTTCCAAATATCACTTTGCCAATTCCACAATAAATGTCTTAGCGAAAGACTTCTTGTGGGGAAAGCTGTAACTCTGTGAGATGATTTCACAGAACACAAAGAAGTTTCTCAGAAAGCTTCTTTCTCGTTGTTATCGGAGTTTATATCCTTTGGCCCTATAGTCTTCAAAGGGATCTGATATATCTCTTCTCAGATTCCACAGAAATAAGGCTAGCAAAGAGATCCACGAAATACAGATGTAACTCGTGGGATGAATTAACAGAACACTAAGCAGTTTCTCAGAAAGCTTCTTTCCAGATTTCATCTGAGGATATTTCCTTTTTCACCATAGCCCTCTATGGGCTTCCAAATATCACTTTGCCAATTCCACAAGAACTGTCTTAGCGAAACGCTTCTTGAGGGGAAATCCGTAACTCAGTGAGATGATTTCACAGAACACAAAGAAGTTTCTCAGAAAGCTTCCTTCTCTTTATTATCGGAGTTTATTTCCTTTGGCCCTATATTCATCAAAGGGATCCGAAATATCTCTTCTCAGATTCCACAGAAATAAGGCTAGCAAAGAGATCCACGAAATACAGATGTAACTCTGTGAGATGAATTAACAGAACACTAAGCAGTTTCTCAGAAAGCTTCTTTCCAGATTTCATCTGAGGATATTTCCTTTTTCACCATTGCCCTCTATGGGCTTCCAAATATCACTTTTACAATTCCACAAGAACAGTCTTAGCGAAAGGCTTCTTGAGGGGAAAGCTGTAACTCTGGGAGATGATTTCACAGAACACAAAGAAGTTTCTCAGAAAGCTTCTTTCTCGTTGTTATCGGAGTTTATATCCTTTGGCCCTATAGTCTTCAAAGGGATCCGAAATATCTGTTCTCAGATTCCACAGAAATAAGGCTAGCAAAGAGATTCACGAAATACAGATGTAACTCTGTGAGATGAATTAACAGAACACTAAGCAGTTTCTCAGAAAGCTTCTTTCCAGATTTCATCTGAGGATATTTCCTTTTTCACCATTGCCCTCTATGGGCTTCCAAATATCACTTTGCCAATTCCACAAGAACTGTCTTAGCGAAAGGCTTCTTGAGGGGAAAGCTGTAACTCTGTGAGATGATTTCACAGAACACTAAGAAGTTTCTCAGAAAGCTTCTTTCTCATTGTTATCGGAGTTTATATCCTTTGGCCCTATAGTCTTCAAAGGGATCCGAAATATCTGTTCTCAGATTCCACAGAAATAAGGCTAGCAAAGAGATCCACGAAATACAGATGTAACTCTGTGAGATGAATTAACAGAACACTAAGCAGTTTCTCAGAAAGCTTCTTTCCAGATTTCATCTGAGGATATTTACTTTTTCACCATAGCTCTCTATGCGCTTCCAAATATCACTTTGCCAATTCCACAATAAATGTCTTAGCGAAAGACTTCTTGTGGGGAAAGCTGTAACTCTGTGAGATGATTTCACAGAACACAAAGAAGTTTCTCAGAAAGTTTCTTTCTCTTTGTTATCGGAGTTTATTTCCTTTGGCCCTATAGTCTTTAAAGGGATCCGAAATATCTGTTCTCAGATTCCACAGAAATAAGGCTAGCAAAGAGATCCACGAAATACAGATGTAACTCTGTGAGATGAATTAACAGAACACTAAGCAGTTTCTCAGAAAGCTTCTTTCCAGATTTCATCTGAGGATATTTCCTTTTTCACCATTGCCCTCTATGGGCTTCCAAATATCACTTTGCCAATTCCACAAGAACTGTCTTAGCGAAAGGCTTCTTGAGGGGAAAGCTGTAACTCTGTGAGATGATTTCACAGAACACAAAGAAGTTTCTCAGAAGGCTTCTTTCTCGTTGTTATCGGAGTTTATATCCTTTGGCCCTATAGTCTTCAAAGGGATCCGAAATATCTGTTCTCAGATTCCACAGAAATAAGGCTAGCAAAGAGATCCACGAAATACAGATGTAACTCTGTGAGATGAATTAACAGAACACTAAGCAGTTTCTCAGAAAGCTTCTTTCCAGATTTCATCTGAGGATATTTCCTTTTTCACCATAGCCCTCTATGGGCTTCCAAATATCACTTTGCCAATTCAACAAGAACTGTCTTAGCGAAAGGCTTCTTGAGGGGAAAGCTGTAACTCTGTGAGATGATTTCACAGAACACAAAGAAGTTTCTCAGAAAGCTTCTTTCTCGTTGTTATCGGAGTTTATATCCTTTGGCCCTATAGTCTTCAAAGGGATCCGAAATATCTGTTCTCAGATTCCACAGAAATAAGGCTAGCAAAGAGATCCACGAAATACAGATGTAACTCTGTGAGATGAATTAACAGAACACTAAGCAGTTTCTCAGAAAGCTTCTTTCCAGATTTCATCTGAGGATATTTCCTTTTTCACCATAGCCCTCTATGGGCTTCCAAATATCACTTTTCCAATTCCACAAGAACTCTCTTAGCAAAAGACTTCTTGAGGGGAAAGCTGTAACTCTGTGAGATGATTTCACAGAACACAAAGAAGTTTCTCAGAAAGCTTCCTTCTCTTTCTTATCGGAGTTTATTTCCTTTGGCCCTATATTCATCAAAGGGATCCGAAATATCTCTTCTCAGATTCCACAGAAATAAGGCTAGCAAAGAGATCCACGACATACAGATGTAACTCTGTGAGATGAATTATCAGAACACTATGCAGTTTCTCAGAAAGCTTCTTTCCAGATTTCATCTGAGCATATTTACTTTTTCACCATTGCCCTCTATGGGCTTCCAAATATCACTTTGCCAATTCCACAAGAACTGTCTTAGCGAAAGGCTTCTTGAGGGGAAAGCTGTAACTCAGTGAGATGATTTCACAGAACACAAAGAAGTTTCTCAGAAAGCTTCTTTCTCGTTGTTATCGGAGTTTATATCCTTTGGCCCTATAGTCTTCAAAGGGATCCGAAATATCTGTTTTCAGATTCCACAGAAATAAGGCTAGCAAAGAGATCCACGAAATACAGATGTAACTCTGTGAGATGAATTAACAGAACACTAAGCAGTTTCTCAGAAAGCTTCTTTCCAGATTTCATCTGAGGATATTTCCTTTTTCACCATAGCCCTCTATGGGCTTCCAAATATCACTTTGGCAATTCCACAAGAACTGTCTTAGCGAAAGGCTTCTTGAGGGGAAAGCTGTAACTCTGTGAGATGATTTCACAGAACACAAAGAAGTTTCTCAGAAAGCTTCTTTCTCATTGTTATCGGAGTTTATATCCTTTGGCCCTATAGTCTTCAAAGGGATCCGAAATATCTGTTCTCAGATTCCACAGAAATAAGGCTAGCAAAGAGATCCACGAAATACAGATGTAACTCTCTGAGATGAATTAACAGAACACTAAGCAGTTTCTCAGAAAGCTTCTTTCCAGATTTCATCTGAGGATATTTCCTTTTTCACCATAGCCCTCTATGGACTTCCAAATATCACTTTGCCAATTCCACAATAAATGTCTTAGCGAAAGACTTCTTGTGGGGAAGCTGTAACTCTGTGAGATGATTTCACAGAACACAAAGAAGTTTCTCAGAAAGTTTCTTTCTCTTTGTTATCGGAGTTTATTTCCTTTGGCCCTATAGTCTTTAAAGGGATCCGAAATATCTGTTCTCAGATTCCACAGAAATAAGGCTAGCAAAGAGATCCACGAAATACAGATGTAACTCTGTGAGATGAATTAAGAGAACACTAAGCAGTTTCTCAGAAAGCTTCTTTCCAGATTTCATCTGAGGATATTTCCTTTTTCACCATTGCCCTCTATGGGCTTCCAAATATCACTTTCCCTATTCCACAAGAACTGTCTTAGCGAAAGGCTTCTTTAGGGGAAAGCTGTAACTCTGTGAGATGATTTCACAGAACACAAAGAAGTTTCTCAGAAAGCTTCCTTCTCTTTGTTATCGGAGTTTATTTCCTTTGGCCCTATAGTCTTTAAAGGGATCCGAAATATCTGTTCTCAGATTCCACAGAAATAAGGCTAGCAAAGGGATCCACGAAATACAGATGTAACTCTGTGAGATGAATTAACAGAACACTAAGCAGCTTCTCAGAAAGCTTCTTTCCAGATTTCATCTGAGGATATTTCCTTTTTCACCATTGCCCTCTATGGGCTTCCAAATATCACTTTCCCAATTCCACAAGAACTGTCTTAGCGAAAGGCTTCTTGAGGGGAAAGCTGTAACTCTGTGAGATGATTTCACAGAACACAAAGAAGTTTCTCAGAAAGCTTCTTTCTCGTCGTTATCGGAGTTTATATCCTTTGGCCCTATAGTCTTCAAAGGGATCCGAAATATCTCTTCTCAGATTCCACAAAAATAAGGCTAGCAAAGAGATCCACGAAATACAGATGTAAGTCTGTGAGATGAATTAACAGAACACTAAGCAGTTTCTCAGAAAGCTTCTTTCCAGATTTCATCTGAGGATATTTCCTTTTTCACCATAGCCCTCTATGGGCTTCCAAATATCACTTTGCCAATTCCACAAGAACTGTCCTAGCGAAAGGCTTCTTGAGGGGAAGCTGTAACTCTGTGAGATGATTTCACAGAACCCAAGAAGTTTCTCAGAAAGCTTCTTTCTCTTTGTTATCAGAGGATATTTCCTTTGGCCCAATAGTCTTCTGCGGGATCCAAAATATCTGTTCTCAGATTCCACAAAAATAAGGCTAGCAAAGAGATCCACGAAATACAGATGTAACTCTATGAGATGAATTAACAGAACACTAAGCAGTTCCTCAGAAAGCTTCTTTCCAGATTTCATCTGAGGATATTTCCTTTTTCACCATTGCCCTCTAAGGGCTTCCAAATATCACTTTGCCAATTCCACAAGAACTGTCTTAGCGAAAGTCTTCTTGAGGGGAACGCTGTAACTCTGTGAGATGATTTCACAGAACACAAAGAAGTTTCTCAGAAAGCTTCCTACTCTTTTTTATCGGAGTTTATTTCCTTTGGCCCTATATTCATCAAAGGGATCCGAAATATCTCTTCTCAGATTCCACAGAGATAAGGCTAGCAAAGAGATCCACGAAATACAGATGTAACTCTGTGAGATGAATTAATAGAACACTAAGCAGTTTCTCAGAAAGCTTCTTTCCAGATTTCATCAGAGGATATTTCCTTTTTCACCATTGCCCTCTATGGGCTTCCAAATATCACTTTGCCAATTCCACAAGAACTGTCTTAGCGAAAGGCTTCTTGAGGGGAAAGCTGTAACTCTGTGAGATGATTTCACAGAACACAAAGAAGTTTCTCAGAAAGCTTCTTTCTCGTCGTTATCGTAGTTTATGTCCTTTGGCCCTTTAGTCTTCAAATGGATCCGAAATATCTGTTCTCAGATTCCACAGAAATAAGGCTAGCAAAGAGATACACGAAATACAGATGTAACTCTGTGAGATGAATTAACAGAACACTAAGCAGTTTCTCAGAAAGCTTCTTTCCAGATTTCATCTGAGGATATTTCCTTTTTCACCATTGCCCTCTATGGGCTTCCAAATATCACTTTGCCAATTCCACAAGAACTGTCTTAGCGAAAGGCTTCTTGAAGGGAAAGCTGTAACTCTGTGAGATGAATTAACAGAACACTAAGCAGTTTCTCAGAAAGCTTCTTTCCAGATTTCATCTGAGGATATTTCCTTTTTCACCATTGCCCTCTATGGGCTTCCAAATATCACTTTGCCAATACCACAAGAACTGTCTTAGCAAAAGGCTTCTTGAAGGGAAAGCTGTAACTCTGTGAGATGATTTCACAGAACACAAAGAAGTTTCTCAGAATGCTTCTTTCTCGTTGTTATCGGAGTTTATATCCTTTGGCCCTATAGTCTTCAAATGGATCCGAAATATCTGTTCTCAGATTCCACAGAAATAAGGCTAGCAAAGAGATCCACGAAATACAGATGTAACTCTGTGAGATGAATTAACAGAACACTAAGCAGTTTCTCAGAAAGCTTCTTTCCAGATTTCATCTGAGGATATTTCCTCTTTCACCATTGCCCTCTATGGGCTTCCAAATATCACTTTGCCAATTCCACAATAAATGTCTTAGCGAAAGACTTCTTGTGGGGAAAGCTGTAACTCTGTGAGATGATTTCACAGAACACAAAGAAGTTTCTCAGAAAGTGTCTTTCTCTTTGTTATCGGAGTTTATTTCCTTTGGCCCTATAGTCTTTAAAGGGATCCGAAATATCTGTTCTCAGATTCCACAGAAATAAGGCTAGCAAAGAGATCCACGAAATACAGATGTAACTCTGTGAGATGAATTAACAGAACACTAAGCAGTTTCTCAGAAAGCTTCTTTCCAGATTTCATCTGAGGATATTTCCTTTTTCACCATTGCCCTCTATGGGCTTCCAAATATCACTTTCCCTATTCCACAAGAACTGTCTTAGCGAAAGTCTTCTTGAGGGGAAAGCTGTAACTCTGTGAGATGATTTCACAGAACACAAAGAAGTTTCTCAGAAAGCTTCCTTCTCTTTCTTATCGGAGTTTATTTCCTTTGGCCCTATATTCATCAAAGGGATCCGAAATATCTGTTCTCAGATTCCACAGAAATAAGGCTAGCAAAGAGATCCACGAAATACAGATGTAACTCTGTGAGATGAATTAACAGAACACTAAGCAGTTTCTCAGAAAGCTTCTTTCCAGATTTCATCTGAGGATATTTCCTTTTTCACCATTGCCCTCTATAGGCTTCCAAATATCACTTTGCCAATTCAACAAGAACTGTCTTAGCGAAAGGCTTCTTGAGGGGAAAGCTGTAACTCTGTGAGATGATTTCACAGAACACAAAGAAGTTTCTCAGAAAGCTTCTTTCTCGTTGTTATCGGAGTTTATATCCTTTGGCCCTATAGTCTTCAAAGGGATCCGAAATATCTGTTCTCAGATTCCACAGAAATAAGGCTAGCAAAGAGATCCACGAAATACAGATGTAACTCTGTGAGATGAATTAACAGAACACTAAGCAGTTTCTCAGAAAGCTTCTTTCCAGATTTCATCTGAGGATATTTCGTTTTTCACCATTGCCCTCTATGGGCTTCCAAATATCACTTTGCCAATTCCACAAGGACTGTCTTAGCGAAAGGCTTCTTGAGGGGAAAGCTGTAACTCTGTGAGATGATTTCACAGAACACAAAGAAGTTTCTCAGAAAGCTTCCTTCTCTTTCTTATCGGAGTTTATTTCCTTTGGCCCTATATTCATCAAAGGGATCCGAAATATCTCTTATCAGATTCCACAGAAATAAGGCTAGCAAAGAGATTCACGAAATACAGATGTAACTTTGTGAGATGATTTCACAGAACACAAAGAAGTTTCTCAGAAAACTTCCTTCTCGTTGTTATCGGAGTTTATAT
Source organism: Macaca nemestrina (assembly GCF_043159975.1). Lineage (NCBI taxonomy): Eukaryota > Metazoa > Chordata > Mammalia > Primates > Cercopithecidae > Macaca > Macaca nemestrina. Next base: position 34,289,495 of record NC_092143.1, read on the forward strand.
CCTTAGGCCCTATAGTCTTCAAAGGGATCCGAAATATCTGTTCTCAGATTCCACAGAAATAAGGCTAGCAAAGAGATCCACGAAATACAGATGTAACTCTGTGAGATGAATTAACAGAACACTAAGCAGTTTCTCAGAAAGCTTCTTTCCAGATTTCATCTGAGGATATTTCCTTTGTCACCATTGCCCTCTATGGGCTTCCAAATATCACTTTGCCAATTCCACAAGAACTGTCTTAGCGAAAGGCTTCTTGAGGGGAAGCTGTAACTCTGTGAGATGATTTCACAGAACCCAAGAAGTTTCTCAGAAAGCTTCTTTCTCTTTGTTATCGGAGGATATTTCCTTTGGCCCAATAGTCTTCTGCGGGATCCGAAATATCTGTTCTCAGATTCCACAAAAATAAGGCTAGCAAAGAGATCCACGAAATACAGATGTAACTCTGTGAGATGAATTAACAGAAAACTAAGCAGTTTCTCAGAAAGCTTCTTTCCAGATTTCATCTGAGGATATTTCCTTTTTCACCATTGCCCTCTAAGGGCTTCCAAATATCACTTTGCCAATTCCACAAGAACTGTCTTAGCGAAAGGCTTCCTGAGGGGAATGCTGTAACTCTGTGAGATGATTTCACAGAACACAAAGAAGTTTCTCAGAAAGCTTCCTTCTCTTTCTTATCGGAATTTATTTCCTTCGGCCCTATATTCATCAAAGGGATCCGAAATATCTCTTCTCAGATTCCACAGAAATAAGGCTAGTAAAGAGATCCACGAAATACAGATGTAACTCTGTGAGATGAATTAATAGAACACTAAGCAGTTTCTCAGAAAGCTTCTTTCCAGATTTCATCTGAGGATATTTCCTTTTTCACCATTGCCCTCTAAGGGCTTCCAAATATCACTTTGCCAATTCCACAAGAACTGTCCTAGCGAAAGGCTTCTTGAGGGGAAAGCTGTAACTCTGTGAGATGATTTCACAGAACACAAAGAAGTTTCTCAGAAAGCTTCTTTCTCATTGTTATCGGAGTTTATATCCTTTGGCCCTATAGTCTTCAAAGGGATCCGAAATATCTGTTCTCAGATTCCACAGAAATAAGACTAGCAAAGAGATCCACGAAATACAGATGTAACTCTGTGAGATGAATTAACAGAACACTAAGCAGTTTCTCAGAAAGCTTCTTTCCAGATTTCATCTGAGGATATTTCCTTTTTCACCATTGCCCTCTATGCGCTTCCAAATATCACTTTGCCAATTCCACAATAAATGTCGTAGCGAAAGACTTATTGTGGGGAAAGCTGTAACTCTGTGAGATGATTTCACAGAACACAAAGAAGTTTCTCAGAAAGCTTCCTTCTCTTTGTTATCGGAGTTTATTTCCTTTGGCCCTATAGTCTTTAAAGGGATCCGAAATATCTGTTCTCAGATTCCACAGAAATAAGGCTAGCAAAGAGATCCGCGAAATACAGATGTAACTCTGTGAGATGAATTAACAGAACACTAAGCAGTTTCTCAGAAAGCTTCTTTCCAGATTTCATCTGAGGATATTTCCTTTTTCACCATTGCCCTCTATGGGCTTCCAAATATCACTTTCCCAATTCCACAAGAACTGTCTTAGCGAAAGGCTTCTTGAGGGGAAAGCTGTAACTCTGTGAGATGATTTCACAGAACACAAAGAAGTTTCTCAGAAAGCTTCCTTCTCTTTCTTATTGGAGTTTATATCCTTTGGCCCTATATTCATCAAAGGGATCCGAAATATCTGTTCTCAGATTCCACAGAAATAAGGCTAGCAAAGAGATCCACGAAATACAGATGTAACTCTGTGAGATGAATTAACAGAACACTAAGCAGTTTCTCAGAAAGCTTCTTTCCAGATTTCATCTGAGGATATTTCCTTTTTCAGCATTGCCCTCTATAGGCTTCCAAATATCACTTTGCCAATTCAACAAGAACTGTCTTAGCGAAAGGCTTCTTGAGGGGAAAGCTGTAACTCTGTGAGATGATTGCACAGAACACAAAGAAGTTTCTCAGAAAGCTTCTTTCTCGTTGTTATCGGAGTTTATATCCTTTGGCCCTATAGTCTTCAAAGGGATCAGAAATATCTGTTCTCAGATTCCACAGAAATAAGGCTAGCAAAGAGATCCACGAAATACAGATGTAACTCTGTGAGATGAATTAACAGAACACTAAGCAGTTTCTCAGAAAGCTTCTTTCCAGATTTCATCTGAGGATATTTCCTTTTTCACCATTGCCCTCTATGGGCTTCCAAATATCACTTTGCCAATTCCACAAGAACTGTCTTAGCGAAAGGCTTCTTGAGGGGAAAGCTGTAACTCTGTGAGATGATTTCACAGAACACAAAGAAGTTTCTCAGAAAGCTTCTTTCTCATTGTTATCGGAGTTTATATCCTTTGGCCCTATAGTCTTCAAAGGGATCCGAAATATCTGTTCTCAGATTCCACAGAAATAAGGTTAGCAAAGAGATCCACGAAATACAGATGTAACTCTGTGAGATGATTTAACAGAACACTAAGCAGTTTCTCAGAAAGCTTCTTTCCAGATTTCATCTGAGGATATTTCCTTTTTCACCATTGCCCTCTATGCGCTTCCAAATATCACTTTGCCAATTCCACAATAAATGTTTTAGCGAAAGACTTATTGTGGGGAAAGCTGTAACTCTGTGAGATGATTTCACAGAACACAAAGAAGTTTCTCAGAAAGCTTCCTTCTCTTTGTTATCGGAGTTTATTTCCTTTGGCCCTATAGTCTTTAAAGGGATCCGAAATATCTGTTCTCAGATTCCACAGAAATAAGGCTAGCAAAGAGATCCACGAAATACAGATGTAACTCTGTGAGATGAATTAACAGAACACTAAGCAGTTTCTCAGAAAGCTTCTTTCCAGATTTCATCTGAGGATATTTCCTTTTTCACCATTGCCCTCTATGGGCTTCCAAATATCACTTTGCCAATTCCACAAGAACTGTCTTAGCGAAAGGCTTCTTGAGGGGAAAGCTGTAACTCTGTGAGATGATTTCACAGAACACAAAGAAGTTTCTCAGAAAGCTTCTTTCTCATTGTTATCGGAGTTTATATCCTTTGGCCCTATAGTCTTCAAAGGGATCCGAAATATCTGTTCTCAGATTCCACAGAAATAAGGTTAGCAAAGAGATCCACGAAATACAGATGTAACTCTGTGAGATGATTTAACAGAACACTAAGCAGTTTCTCAGAAAGCTTCTTTCCAGATTTCATCTGAGGATATTTCCTTTTTCACCATTGCCCTCTATGCACTTCCAAATATCACTTTGCCAATTCCACAATAAATGTCTTAGCGAAAGACTTATTGTGGGGAAAGCTGTAACTCTGTGAGATGATTTCACAGAACACAAAGAAGTTTCTCAGAAAGCTTCCTTCTCTTTGTTATCGGAGTTTATTTCCTTTGGCCCTATAGTCTTTAAAGGGATCCGAAATATCTGTTCTCAGATTCCACAGAAATAAGGCTAGCAAAGAGATCCGCGAAATACAGATGTAACTCTGTGAGATGAATTAACAGAACACTAAGCAGTTTCTCAGAAAGCTTCTTTCCAGATTTCATCTGAGGATATTTCCTTTTTCACCATAGCACTCTATGGGCTTCCAAATATCACTTTGCCAATTCCACAAGAACTGTCTTAGCGAAAGGCTTCTTGAGGGGAAAGCTGTAACTCTGTGAGATGATTTCACAGAACACAAAGAAGTTTCTCAGAAAGCTTCCTTCTCTTTCTTATCGGAGTTTATTTCCTTTGGCCCTATATTCATCAAAGGGATCCGAAATATCTCTTCTCAGATTCCACAGAAATAAGGCTAGCAAAGAGATCCACGATATACAGAGGTAACTTTGTGAGATGATTTCACAGAACACAAAGAAGTTTCTCAGAAAGCTTCCTTCTCGTTGTTATCGGAGTTTATATCCTTTGGCCCTATAGTCTTTAAAGGGATCCGAAATATATGTTCTCAGATTTCACAGAAATAAGGCTAGCAAAGAGATCCACGAAATACAGATGTAACTCTGTGAGATGAATTAACAGAACACTAAGCAGTTTCTCAGAAAGCTTCTTTCCAGATTTCATCTGAGGATATTTCCTTTTTTAACCATAGCCCTCTATGGGCTTCCAAATATCACTTTGCCAATTCCACAATAAATGTCTTAGCGAAAGACTTCTTGTGGGGAAAGCTGTAACTCTGTGAGATGATTTCACAGAACACAAAGAAGTTTCTCAGAAAGTTTCTTTCTCTTTGTTATCGGAGTTTATTTCCTTTGGCCCTATAGTCTTTAAAGGGATCCGAAATATCTGTTCTCAGATTCCACAGAAATAAGGCTAGTAAAGAGATCCACGAAATACAGATGTAACTCTGTGAGATGAATTAACAGAACACTAAGCAGTTTCTCAGAAAGCTTCTTTCCAGATTTCATCTGAGGATATTTCCTTTTTCACCATTGCCCTCTATGGGCTTCCAAATATCACTTTGCCAATTCCCCAAGAACTGTCTTAGCGAAAGGCTTCTTGAGGGGAAAGCTGTAACTCTGTGAGATGATTTCACAGAACACAAAGAAGTTTCTCAGAAAGCTTCCTTCTCTTTCTTATCGGAGTTTATTTCCTTTGGCCCTATATTCATCAAAGGGATCCGAAATATATGTTCTCAGATTCCACAGAAATAAGGCTAGCAAAGAGATTCACGAAATTCAGATGTAACTTTGTGAGATGATTTCACAGAACACAAAGAAGTTTCTCAGAAAACTTCCTTCTCGTTGTTATCGGAGTTTATATCCTTTGGCCCTATAGTCTTCAAAGGGATCCGAAATATCTGTTCTCAGATTCCACAGAAATAAGGCTAGCAAAGAGATCCACGAAATACAGATATAACTCTGTGAGATGAATTAACAGAACAGGAAGCAGTTTCTCAGAAAGCTTCTTTCCAGATTTCATCTGAGGATATTTCCTTTTTCACCATTGCCCTCTATGGGCTTCCAAATATCACTTTGCCAATTCCACAAGAACTGTCTTAGCGAAAGACTTCTTGAGGGGAAGCTGTAACTCTGTGAGATGATTTCACAGAACCCAAGAAGTTTCTCGGAAAGCTTCTTTCTCTTTGTTATCGGAGGATATTTCCTTTGGCCAAATAGTCTTCTGCGGGATCCGAAATATCTGTTCTCAGATTCCACAAAAATAAGGCTAGCAAAGAGATCCACGAAATACAGATGTAACTCTGTGAGATGAATTAACAGAACACTAAGCAGTTTCTCAGAAAGCTTCTTTCCAGATTTCATCTGAGGATATTTCCTTTTTCACCATTGCCCTCTAAGGGCTTCCAAATATCACTTTGCCAATTCCACAAGAACTGTCTTAGCGAAAGGCTTCTTGAGGGGAAAGCTGTAACTCTGTGAGATGATTTCACAGAACACAAAGAAGTTTCTCAGAAAGCTTCCTTCTCTTTCTTATAGGAGTTTATTTCCTTTGGCCCTATATTCATCAAAGGGATCCGAAATATCTCTTCTCAGATTCCACAGAAATAAGGCTAGTAAAGAGAACCACGAAATACAGATGTAACTCTGTGAGATGAATTAATAGAACACTAAGCAGTTTCTCAGAAAGCTTCTTTCCAGATTTCATCTGAGGATATTTCCTTTTTCACCATTGCCCTCTAAGGGCTTCCAAATATCACTTTGCCAATTCCACAAGAACTGTCTTAGCGAAAGGCTTCTTGAGGGGAAAGCTGTAACTCTGTGAGATGATTTCACAGAACACAAAGAAGTTTCTCAGAAAGCTTCTTTCTCGTCGTTATCGGAGTTTATATCCTTTGGCCCTTTAGTCTTCAAAGGGATACGAAATATCTGTTCTCAGATTCCAGAGAAATAAGGCTAGCAAAGAGATCCACGAAATACAGATGTAACTCTGTGAGATGAATTAACAGAACACTAAGCAGTTTCTCAGAAAGCTTCTTTCCAGATTTCATCTGAGGATATTTCCTTTTTCACCATTGCCCTCTATGGGCTTCCAAATATCACTTTGCCAATTCAACAAGAACAGTCTTAGCGAAAGGCTTCTTGAGGGGAAAGCTGTAACTCTGTGAGATGATTTCACAGAACACAAAGAAGTTTCTCAGAAAGCTTCTTTCTCGTCGTTATCGGAGTTTATATCCTTTGGCCCTTTAGTCTTCAAAGGGATACGAAATATCTGTTCTCAGATTCCACAGAAATAAGGCTAGCAAAGAGATCCACGAAATACAGATGTAACTCTGTGAGATGAATTAACAGAACACTAAGCAGTTTCTCAGAAAGCTTCTTTCCAGATTTCATCTGAGGATATTTCCTTTTTCACCATTGCCCTCTACGGGCTTCCAAATATCACTTTGCCAATTCAACAAGAACTGTCTTAGCGAAAGGCTTCTTGAGGGGAAAGCTGTAACTCTGTGAGATGATTTCACAGAACTCAAAGAAGTTTCTCAGAAAGCTTCTTTCTCGTTGTTATCGGAGTTTATATCCTTTGGCCCTATAGTCTTCAAAGGGATCCGAAATATCTGTTCTCAGATTCCAGAGAAATAAGGCTAGCAAAGAGATCCACGAAATACAGATGTAACTCTGTGAGATGAATTAACAGAACACTAAGCAGTTTCTCAGAAAGCTTCTTTCCAGATTTCATCTGAGGATATTTCCTTTTTCACCATTGCCCTCTATGGGCTTCCAAATATCACTTCGCCAATTCCACAAGAACTGTCTTAGCGAAAGGCTTCTTGAAGGGAAAGCTGTAACTCTGTGAGATGATTTCACAGAACACAAAGAAGTTTCTCAGAAAGCTTCTTTCTCGTTGTTATCGGAGTTTATATCCTTTGGCCCTATAGTCTTCAAATGGATCCGAAATATCTGTTCTCAGATTCCACAGAAATAAGGCTAGCAAAGAGATCCACGAAATACAGATGTAACTCTGTGAGATGAATTAACAGAACACTAAGCAGTTTCTCAGAAAGCTTCTTTCCAGATTTCATCTGAGGATATTTCCTTTTTCACCATTGCCCTCTATGGGCTTCCAAATATCACTTTGCCAATTCCACAAGAACTGTCTTAGCGAAAGGCTTCTTGAGGGGAAAGCTGTAACTCTGTGAGATGATTTCACAGAACACAAAGAAGTTTCTCAGAAAGCTTCCTTCTCTTTCTTATCGGAGTTTATTTCCTTTGGCCCTATATTCATCAAAGGGATCCGAAATATCTGTTCTCAGATTCCACAGAAATAAGGCTAGCAAAGAGATCCACGAAATACAGATGTAACTCTGTGAGATCAATTAACAGAACACTAAGCAGTTTCTCAGAAAGCTTCTTTCCAGATTTCATCTGAGGATATTTCCTTTTTCAGCATTGCCCTCTATAGGCTTCCAAATATCACTTTGCCAATTCAACAAGAACTGTCTTAGCGAAAGGCTTCTTAAGGGGAAAGCTGTAACTCTGTGAGATGATTGCACAGAACACAAAGAAGTTTCTCAGAAAGCTTCTTTCTCGTTGTTATCGGAGTTTATATCCTTTGGCCCTATAGTATTCAAAGGGATCCGAAATATCTGTTCTCAGATTCCACGGAAATAAGGCTAGCAAAGAGATCCACGAAATACAGATGTAACTCTGTGAGATGAATTAACAGAACACTAAGCAGTTTCTCAGAAAGCTTCTTTCCAGATTTCATCTGAGGATATTTCCTTTTTCACCATAGCACTCTATGGGCTTCCAAATATCACTTTGCCAATTCCACAAGAACTGTCTTAGCGAAAGGCTTCTTGAGGGGAAAGCTGTAACTCTGTGAGATGATTTCACAGAACACAAAGAAGTTTCTCAGAAAGCTTCCTTCTCTTTCTTATCGGAGTTTATTTCCTTTGGCCCTATATTCATCAAAGGGATCCGAAATATCTCTTCTCAGATTCCACAGAAATAAGGCTAGCAAAGAGATCCACGAAATACAGAGGTAACTTTGTGAGATGATTTCACAGAACACAAAGAAGTTTCTCAGAAAGCTTCCTTCTCGTTGTTATCGGAGTTTATATCCTTTGGCCCTATAGTCTTTAAAGGGATCCGAAATATATGTTCTCAGATTCCACAGAAATAAGGCTAGCAAAGAGATCCACGAAATACAGATGTAACTCTGTGAGATGAATTAACAGAACAGTAAGCAGTTTCTCAGAAAGCTTCTTTCCAGATTTCATCTGAGGATATTTCCTTTTTCACCATTGCCCTCTATGGGCTTCCAAATATCACTTTCCCAATTCCACAAGAACTGTCTTAGCGAAAGGCTTCTTGAGGGGAAAGCTGTAACTCTGTGAGATGATTTCACAGAACACAAAGAAGTTTCTCAGAAAGCTTCCTTCTCTTTCTTATCGGAGTTTATTTCCTTTGGCCCTATATTCATCAAAGGGATCCGAAATATCTGTTCTCAGATTCCACAGAAATAAGGCTAGCAAAGAGATCCACGAAATACAGATGTAACTCTGTGAGATGAATTAACAGAACACTAAGCAGTTTCTCAGAAAGCTTCTTTCCAGATTTCATCTGAGGATATTTCCTTTTTCACCATTGCCCTCTATGGGCTTCCAAATATCACTTTGCCAATTCGACAAGAACAGTCTTAGCGAAAGGCTTCTTGAGGGGAAAGCTGTAACTCTGTGAGATGATTTCACAGAACACAAAGAAGTTTCTCAGAAAGCTTCTTTCTCGTCGTTATCGGAGTTTATATCCTTTGGCCCTTTAGTCTTCAAAGGGATACGAAATATCTGTTCTCAGATTCCACAGAAATAAGGCTAGCAAAGAGATCCACGAAATACAGATGTAACTCTGTGAGATGAATTAACAGAACACTAAGCAGTTTCTCAGAAAGCTTCTTTCCAGATTTCATCTGAGGATATTTCCTTTTTCACCATTGCCCTCTACGGGCTTCCAAATATCACTTTGCCAATTCAACAAGAACTGTCTTAGCGAAAGGCTTCTTGAGGGGAAAGCTGTAACTCTGTGAGATGATTTCACAGAACTCAAAGAAGTTTCTCAGAAAGCTTCTTTCTCGTTGTTATCGGAGTTTATATCCTTTGGCCCTATAGTCTTCAAAGGGATCCGAAATATCTGTTCTCAGATTCCAGAGAAATAAGGCTAGCAAAGAGATCCACGAAATACAGATGTAACTCTGTGAGATGAATTAACAGAACACTAAGCAGTTTCTCAGAAAGCTTCTTTCCAGATTTCATCTGAGGATATTTCCTTTTTCACCATTGCCCTCTATGGGCTTCCAAATATCACTTCGCCAATTCCACAAGAACTGTCTTAGCGAAAGGCTTCTTGAAGGGAAAGCTGTAACTCTGTGAGATGATTTCACAGAACACAAAGAAGTTTCTCAGAAAGCTTCTTTCTCGTTGTTATCGGAGTTTATATCCTTTGGCCCTATAGTCTTCAAATGGATCCGAAATATCTGTTCTCAGATTCCACAGAAATAAGGCTAGCAAAGAGATCCACGAAATACAGATGTAACTCTGTGAGATGAATTAACAGAACACTAAGCAGTTTCTCAGAAAGCTTCTTTCCAGATTTCATCTGAGGATATTTCCTTTTTCACCATTGCCCTCTATGGGCTTCCAAATATCACTTTGCCAATTCCACAAGAACTGTCTTAGCGAAAGGCTTCTTGAGGGGAAAGCTGTAACTCTGTGAGATGATTTCCCAGAACACAAAGAAGTTTCTCAGAAAGCTTCCTTCTCTTTCTTATCGGAGTTTATTTCCTTTGGCCCTATATTCATCAAAGGGATCCGAAATATCTGTTCTCAGATTCCACAGAAATAAGGCTAGCAAAGAGATCCACGAAATACAGATGTAACTCTGTGAGATCAATTAACAGAACACTAAGCAGTTTCTCAGAAAGCTTCTTTCCAGATTTCATCTGAGGATATTTCCTTTTTCACCATTGCCCTCTATGGGCTTCCAAATATCACTTTGCCAATTCAACAAGAACAGTCTTAGCGAAAGGCTTCTTGAGGGGAAAGCTGTAACTCTGTGAGATGATTTCACAGAACACAAAGAAGTTTCTCAGAAAGCTTCTTTCTCGTCGTTATCGGAGTTTATATCCTTTGGCCCTTTAGTCTTCAAAGGGATACGAAATATCTGTTCTCAGATTCCACAGAAATAAGGCTAGCAAAGAGATCCACGAAATACAGATGTAACTCTGTGAGATGAATTAACAGAACACTAAGCAGTTTCTCAGAAAGCTTCTTTCCAGATTTCATCTGAGGATATTTCCTTTTTCACCATTGCCCTCTACGGGCTTCCAAATATCACTTTGCCAATTCAACAAGAACTGTCTTAGCGAAAGGCTTCTTGAGGGGAAAGCTGTAACTCTGTGAGATGATTTCACAGAACTCAAAGAAGTTTCTCAGAAAGCTTCTTTCTCGTTGTTATCGGAGTTTATATCCTTTGGCCCTATAGTCTTCAAAGGGATCCGAAATATCTGTTCTCAGATTCCAGAGAAATAAGGCTAGCAAAGAGATCCACGAAATACAGATGTAACTCTGTGAGATGAATTAACAGAACACTAAGCAGTTTCTCAGAAAGCTTCTTTCCAGATTTCATCTGAGGATATTTCCTTTTTCACCATTGCCCTCTATGGGCTTCCAAATATCACTTCGCCAATTCCACAAGAACTGTCTTAGCGAAAGGCTTCTTGAAGGGAAAGCTGTAACTCTGTGAGATGATTTCACAGAACACAAAGAAGTTTCTCAGAAAGCTTCTTTCTCGTTGTTATCGGAGTTTATATCCTTTGGCCCTATAGTCTTCAAATGGATCCGAAATATCTGTTCTCAGATTCCACAGAAATAAGGCTAGCAAAGAGATCCACGAAATACAGATGTAACTCTGTGAGATGAATTAACAGAACACTAAGCAGTTTCTCAGAAAGCTTCTTTCCAGATTTCATCTGAGGATATTTCCTTTTTCACCATTGCCCTCTATGGGCTTCCAAATATCACTTTGCCAATTCCACAAGAACTGTCTTAGCGAAAGGCTTCTTGAGGGGAAAGCTGTAACTCTGTGAGATGATTTCACAGAACACAAAGAAGTTTCTCAGAAAGCTTCCTTCTCTTTCTTATCGGAGTTTATTTCCTTTGGCCCTATATTCATCAAAGGGATCCGAAATATCTGTTCTCAGATTCCACAGAAATAAGGCTAGCAAAGAGATCCACGAAATACAGATGTAACTCTGTGAGATCAATTAACAGAACACTAAGCAGTTTCTCAGAAAGCTTCTTTCCAGATTTCATCTGAGGATATTTCCTTTTTCAGCATTGCCCTCTATAGGCTTCCAAATATCACTTTGCCAATTCAACAAGAACTGTCTTAGCGAAAGGCTTCTTAAGGGGAAAGCTGTAACTCTGTGAGATGATTGCACAGAACACAAAGAAGTTTCTCAGAAAGCTTCTTTCTCGTTGTTATCGGAGTTTATATCCTTTGGCCCTATAGTATTCAAAGGGATCCGAAATATCTGTTCTCAGATTCCACAGAAATAAGGCTAGCAAAGAGATCCACGAAATACAGATGTAACTCTGTGAGATGAATTAACAGAACACTAAGCAGTTTCTCAGAAAGCTTCTTTCCAGATTTCATCTGAGGATATTTCCTTTTTCACCATAGCACTCTATGGGCTTCCAAATATCACTTTGCCAATTCCACAAGAACTGTCTTAGCGAAAGGCTTCTTGAGGGGAAAGCTGTAACTCTGTGAGATGATTTCACAGAACACAAAGAAGTTTCTCAGAAAGCTTCCTTCTCTTTCTTATCGGAGTTTATTTCCTTTGGCCCTATATTCATCAAAGGGATCCGAAATATCTCTTCTCAGATTCCACAGAAATAAGGCTAGCAAAGAGATCCACGAAATACAGAGGTAACTTTGTGAGATGATTTCACAGAACACAAAGAAGTTTCTCAGAAAGCTTCCTTCTCGTTGTTATCGGAGTTTATATCCTTTGGCCCTATAGTCTTTAAAGGGATCCGAAATATATGTTCTCAGATTCCACAGAAATAAGGCTAGCAAAGAGATCCACGAAATACAGATGTAACTCTGTGAGATGAATTAACAGAACAGTAAGCAGTTTCTCAGAAAGCTTCTTTCCAGATTTCATCTGAGGATATTTCCTTTTTCACCATTGCCCTCTATGGGCTTCCAAATATCACTTTCCCAATTCCACAAGAACTGTCTTAGCGAAAGGCTTCTTGAGGGGAAAGCTGTAACTCTGTGAGATGATTTCACAGAACACAAAGAAGTTTCTCAGAAAGCTTCCTTCTCTTTCTTATCGGAGTTTATTTCCTTTGGCCCTATATTCATCAAAGGGATCCGAAATATCTGTTCTCAGATTCCACAGAAATAAGGCTAGCAAAGAGATCCACGAAATACAGATGTAACTCTGTGAGATGAATTAACAGAACACTAAGCAGTTTCTCAGAAAGCTTCTTTCCAGATTTCATCTGAGGATATTTCCTTTTTCACCATTGCCCTCTATGGGCTTCCAAATATCACTTTGCCAATTCAACAAGAACAGTCTTAGCGAAAGGCTTCTTGAGGGGAAAGCTGTAACTCTGTGAGATGATTTCACAGAACACAAAGAAGTTTCTCAGAAAGCTTCTTTCTCGTCGTTATCGGAGTTTATATCCTTTGGCCCTTTAGTCTTCAAAGGGATACGAAATATCTGTTCTCAGATTCCACAGAAATAAGGCTAGCAAAGAGATCCACGAAATACAGATGTAACTCTGTGAGATGAATTAACAGAACACTAAGCAGTTTCTCAGAAAGCTTCTTTCCAGATTTCATCTGAGGATATTTCCTTTTTCACCATTGCCCTCTACGGGCTTCCAAATATCACTTTGCCAATTCAACAAGAACTGTCTTAGCGAAAGGCTTCTTGAGGGGAAAGCTGTAACTCTGTGAGATGATTTCACAGAACTCAAAGAAGTTTCTCAGAAAGCTTCTTTCTCGTTGTTATCGGAGTTTATATCCTTTGGCCCTATAGTCTTCAAAGGGATCCGAAATATCTGTTCTCAGATTCCAGAGAAATAAGGCTAGCAAAGAGATCCACGAAATACAGATGTAACTCTGTGAGATGAATTAACAGAACACTAAGCAGTTTCTCAGAAAGCTTCTTTCCAGATTTCATCTGAGGATATTTCCTTTTTCACCATTGCCCTCTATGGGCTTCCAAATATCACTTCGCCAATTCCACAAGAACTGTCTTAGCGAAAGGCTTCTTGAAGGGAAAGCTGTAACTCTGTGAGATGATTTCACAGAACACAAAGAAGTTTCTCAGAAAGCTTCTTTCTCGTTGTTATCGGAGTTTATATCCTTTGGCCCTATAGTCTTCAAATGGATCCGAAATATCTGTTCTCAGATTCCACAGAAATAAGGCTAGCAAAGAGATCCACGAAATACAGATGTAACTCTGTGAGATGAATTAACAGAACACTAAGCAGTTTCTCAGAAAGCTTCTTTCCAGATTTCATCTGAGGATATTTCCTTTTTCACCATTGCCCTCTATGGGCTTCCAAATATCACTTTGCCAATTCCACAAGAACTGTCTTAGCGAAAGGCTTCTTGAGGGGAAAGCTGTAACTCTGTGAGATGATTTCACAGAACACAAAGAAGTTTCTCAGAAAGCTTCCTTCTCTTTCTTATCGGAGTTTATTTCCTTTGGCCCTATATTCATCAAAGGGATCCGAAATATCTGTTCTCAGATTCCACAGAAATAAGGCTAGCAAAGAGATCCACGAAATACAGATGTAACTCTGTGAGATCAATTAACAGAACACTAAGCAGTTTCTCAGAAAGCTTCTTTCCAGATTTCATCTGAGGATATTTCCTTTTTCACCATTGCCCTCTATAGGCTTCCAAATATCACTTTGCCAATTCAACAAGAACTGTCTTAGCGAAAGGCTTCTTAAGGGGAAAGCTGTAACTCTGTGAGATGATTGCACAGAACACAAAGAAGTTTCTCAGAAAGCTTCTTTCTCGTTGTTATCGGAGTTTATATCCTTTGGCCCTATAGTATTCAAAGGGATCCGAAATATCTGTTCTCAGATTCCACAGAAATAAGGCTAGCAAAGAGATCCACGAAATACAGATGTAACTCTGTGAGATGAATTAACAGAACACTAAGCAGTTTCTCAGAAAGCTTCTTTCCAGATTTCATCTGAGGATATTTCCTTTTTCACCATAGCACTCTATGGGCTTCCAAATATCACTTTGCCAATTCCACAAGAACTGTCTTAGCGAAAGGCTTCTTGAGGGGAAAGCTGTAACTCTGTGAGATGATTTCACAGAACACAAAGAAGTTTCTCAGAAAGCTTCCTTCTCTTTCTTATCGGAGTTTATTTCCTTTGGCCCTATATTCATCAAAGGGATCCGAAATATCTCTTCTCAGATTCCACAGAAATAAGGCTAGCAAAGAGATCCACGAAATACAGAGGTAACTTTGTGAGATGATTTCACAGAACACAAAGAAGTTTCTCAGAAAGCTTCCTTCTCGTTGTTATCGGAGTTTATATCCTTTGGCCCTATAGTCTTTAAAGGGATCCGAAATATATGTTCTCAGATTCCACAGAAATAAGGCTAGCAAAGAGATCCACGAAATACAGATGTAACTCTGTGAGATGAATTAACAGAACAGTAAGCAGTTTCTCAGAAAGCTTCTTTCCAGATTTCATCTGAGGATATTTCCTTTTTCACCATTGCCCTCTATGGGCTTCCAAATATCACTTTCCCAATTCCACAAGAACTGTCTTAGCGAAAGGCTTCTTGAGGGGAAAGCTGTAACTCTGTGAGATGATTTCACAGAACACAAAGAAGTTTCTCAGAAAGCTTCCTTCTCTTTCTTATCGGAGTTTATTTCCTTTGGCCCTATATTCATCAAAGGGATCCGAAATATCTGTTCTCAGATTCCACAGAAATAAGGCTAGCAAAGAGATCTACGAAATACAGATGTAACTCTGTGAGATGAATTAACAGAGCACTAAGCAGTTTCTCAGAAAGCTTCTTTCCAGATTTCATCTGAGGATATTTCCTTTTTCACCATTGCCCTCTATAGGCTTCCAAATATCACTTTGCCAATTCAACAAGAACTGTCTTAGCGAAAGGCTTCTTGAGGGGAAAGCTGTAACTCTGTGAGATGATTTCACAGAACACAAAGAAGTTTCTCAGAAAGCTTCTTTCTCGTTGTTATCGGAGTTTATATCCTTTGGCCCTATAGTCTTCAAAGGGATCCGAAATATCTGTTCTCAGATTCCACAGAAATAAGGCTAGCAAAGAGATCCACGAAATACAGAGGTAACTTTGTGAGATGATTTCACAGAACACAAAGAAGTTTCTCAGAAAACTTCCTTCTCGTTGTTATCGGAGTTTATATCCTTTGGCCCTATAGTCTTCAAAGGGATAGGAAATATCTGTTCTCAGATTCCACAGAAATAAGGCTAGCAAAGAGATCCACGAAATACAGATATAACTCTGTGAGATGAATTAACAGAACAGTAAGCAGTTTCTCAGAAAGCTTCTTTCCAGATTTCATCTGAGGATATTTCCTTTTTCACCATTGCCCTCTATGGGCTTCCAAATATCACTTTGCCAATTCCACAAGAACTGTCTTAGCGAAAGGCTTCTTGAGGGGAAGCTGTAACTCTGTGAGATGATTTCACAGAACCCAAGAAGTTTCTCAGAAAGCTTCTTTCTCTTTGTTATCGGAGGATATTTCCTTTGGCCAAATAGTCTTCTGCGGGATCCGAAATATCTGTTCTCAGATTCCACAAAAATAAGGCTAGCAAAGAGTTCCACGAAATACAGATGTAACTCTGTGAGATGAATTAACAGAACACTAAGCAGTTTCTCAGAAAGCTTCTTTCCAGATTTCATCTGAGGATATTTCCTTTTTCACCATTGCCCTCTAAGGGCTTCCAAATATCACTTTGCCAATTCCACAAGAACTGTCTTAGCGAAAGGCTTCTTGAGGGGAAAGCTGTAACTCTGTGAGATGATTTCACAGAACACAAAGAAGTTTCTCAGAAAGCTTCCTTCTCTTTCTTATCGGAGTTTATTTCCTTTGGCCCTATATTCATCAAAGGGATCCGAAATATCTCTTCTCAGATTCCACAGAAATAAGGCTAGTAAAGAGAACCACGAAATACAGATGTAACTCTGTGAGATGAATTAATAGAACACTAAGCAGTTTCTCAGAAAGCTTCTTTCCAGATTTCATCTGAGGATATTTCCTTTTTCACCATTGCCCTCTAAGGGCTTCCAAATATCACTTTGCCAATTCCACAAGAACTGTCTTAGCGAAAGGCTTCTTGAGGGGAAAGCTGTAACTCTGTGAGATGATTTCACAGAACACAAAGAAGTTTCTCAGAAAGCTTCTTTCTCGTCGTTATCGGAGTTCATATCCTTTGGCCCTTTAGTCTTCAAAGGGATACGAAATATCTGTTCTCAGATTCCACAGAAATAAGGCTAGCAAAGAGATCCACGAAATACAGATGTAACTCTGTGAGATGAATTAACAGAACACTAAGCAGTTTCTCAGAAAGCTTCTTTCCAGATTTCATCTGAGGATATTTCCTTTTTCACCATTGCCCTCTATGGGCTTCCAAATATCACTTTGCCAATTCAACAAGAACAGTCTTAGCGAAAGGCTTCTTGAGGGGAAAGCTGTAACTCTGTGAGATGATTTCACAGAACTCAAAGAAGTTTCTCAGAAAGCTTCTTTCTCGTTGTTATCGGAGTTTATATCCTTTGACCCTATAGTCTTCAAAGGGATCCGCAATATCTGTTCTCAGATTCCACAGAAATAAGGCTAGCAAAGAGATCCACGAAATACAGATGTAACTCTGTGAGATGAATTAACAGAACACTAAGCAGTTTCTCAGAAAGCTTCTTTCCAGATTTCATCTGAGGATATTTCTTTTTCACCATTGCCCTCTATGGGCTTCCAAATATCACTTTGCCAATTCCACAAGAACTGTCTTAGCGAAAGGCTTCTTGAAGGGAAAGCTGTAACTCTGTGAGATGATTTCACAGAACACAAAGAAGTTTCTCAGAAAGCTTCTTTCTCGTTGTTATCGGAGTTTATATCCTTTGGCCCTATAGTCTTCAAATGAATCCGAAATATCTGTTCTCAGATTCCACAGAAATAAGGCTAGCAAAGAGATCCACGAAATACAGATGTAACTCTGTGAGATGAATTAACAGAACACTAAGCAGTTTCTCAGAAAGCTTCTTTCCAGATTTCATCTGAGGATATTTCCTTTTTCACCATTGCCCTCTATGGGCTTCCAAATATCACTTTGCCAATTCCACAAGAACTGTCTTAGCGAAAGGCTTCTTGTGGGGAAAGCTGTAACTCTGTGAGATGATTTCACAGAACACAAAGAAGTTTCTCAGAAAGCTTCTTCCTCATTGTTATCGGAGTTTATATCCTTTGGCCCTATAGTCTTCAAAGGGATCCGAAATATCTGTTCTCAGATCCCACAGAAATAAGGCTAGCAAAGAGATCCACGAAATGCAGATGTAACTCTGTGAGGTGAATTAATAGAACACTAAGCAGTTTCTCAGAAAGCTTCTTTCCAGATTTCATCTGAGGATATTTCCTTTTTCACCATTGCCCTCTAAGGGCTTCCAAATATCACTTTGCCAATTCCACAAGAACTGTCTTAGCGAAAGGCTTCTTGAGGGGAAAGCTGTAACTCTGTGAGATGATTTCACAGAACACAAAGAAGTTTCTCAGAAAGCTTCCTTCTCTTTGTTATCGGAGTTTATTTCCTTTGGCCCTATAGTCTTTAAAGGGATCCGAAATATCTGTTCTCAGATTCCACAGAAATAAGGCTAGCAAAGAGATCCACGAAATACAGATGTAACTCTGTGAGATGAATTAACAGAACACTAAGCAGTTTCTCAGAAAGCTTCTTTCCAGATTTCATCTGAGGATATTTCCTTTTTCACCATTGCCCTCTATGGGATTCCAAATATCACTTTCCCAATTCCACAAGAACTGTCTTAGCGAAAGGCTTCTTGAGGGGAAAGCTGTAACTCTGTGAGATGATTTCACAGAACACAAAGAAGTTTCTCAGAAAGCTTCCTTCCCTTTCTTATCGGAGTTTATTTCCTTTGGCCCTATATTCATCAAAGGGATCCGAAATATCTGTTCTCAGATTCCACAGAAATAAGGCTAGCAAAGAGATCCACGAAATACAGATGTAACTCTGTGAGATGAATTAACAGAGCACTAAGCAGTTTCTCAGAAAGCTTCTTTCCAGATTTCATCTGAGGATATTTCCTTTTTCACCATTGCCCTCTATAGGCTTCCAAATATCACTTTGCCAATTCAACAAGAACTGTCTTAGCGAAAGGCTTCTTGAGGGGAAAGCTCTAACTCTGTGAGATGATTGCAAAGAACACAAAGAAGTTTCTCAGAAAGCTTCTTTCTCATTGTTTTCGGTGTTTATATCCTTTGGCCCTATAGTCTTCAAAGGGATCCGAAATATCTGTTCTCAGATTCCACAGAAATAAGGCTAGCAAAGAGATCCACGAAATACAGATGTAACTCTGTGAGATGAATTAACAGAACACTAAGCAGTTTCTCAGAAAGCTTCTTTCCAGATTTCATCTGAGGATATTTCCTTTTTCACCATTGCCCTCTATGGGCTTCCAAATATCACTTTGCCAATTCCACAAGAACTGTCTTAGCGAAAGGCTTCTTGAGGGGAAAGCTGTAACTCTGTGAGACGATTTCACAGAACACAAAGAAGTTTCTCAGAAAGCTTCCTTCTCTTTCTTATCGGAGTTTATTTCCTTTGGCCCTATATTCATCAAAGGGATCCGAAATATCTCTTCTCAGATTCCACAGAAATAAGGCTAGCAAAGAGATCCACGAAATACAGACGTAACTTTGTGAGATGATATCACAGAACACAAAGAAGTTTCTCAGAAAGCTTCCTTCTCGTTGTTATCGGAGTTTATATCCTTTGGCCCTATAGTCTTCAAAGGGATCCGAAATATCCGTTCTCAGATTCCACAGAAATAAGGCTAGCAAAGAGATCCACGAAATACAGATGTAACTCTGTGAGATGAATTAACAGAACACTAAGCAGTTTCTCAGAAAGCTTCTTTCCAGATTTCATCTGAGGATATTTCCTTTTTCACCATTGCCCTCTATGGGCTTCCAAATATCACTTTCCCAATTCCACAAGAACTGTCTTAGCGAAAGGCTTCTTGAGGGGAAAGCTGTAACTCTGTGAGACGATTTCACAGAACACAAAGAAGTTTCTCAGAAAGCTTCCTTCTCTTTCTTATCAGAGTTTATTTCCTTTGGCCCTATATTCATCAAAGGGATCCGAAATATCTGTCTCAGATTCCACAGAAATAAGGCTAGCAAAGAGATCCACGAAATACAGATGTAACTCTGTGAGATGAATTAACAGAACACTAAGCAGTTTCTCAGAAAGCTTCTTTCCAGATTTCATCTGAGGATATTTCCTTTTTCACCATTTCCCTCTATAGGCTTCCAAATATCACTTTGCCAAATCAACAAGAACTGTCTTAGCGAAAGGCTTCTTGCGGGGAAAGCTGTAACTCTGTGAGATGATTGCACAGAACACAAAGAAGTTTCTCAGAAAGCTTCTTTCTCGTTGTTATCGGTGTTTATATCCTATGGCCCTATAGTCTTCAGAGGGATCCGAAATATCTGTTCTCAGATTCCACAGAAATAAGGCTAGCAAAGAGATCCACGAAATACAGATGTAACTCTGTGAGATGAATTAACAGAACACTAAGCAGTTTCTCAGAAAGCTTCTTTCCAGATTTCATCTTAGGATATTTCCTTTTTCACCATTGCCCTCTATGGGCTTCCAAATATCACTTTGCCAATTCCACAAGAACTGTCTTAGTGAAAGGCTTCTTGAGGGGAAAGCTGTAACTCTGTGAGATGATTTCACAGAACACAAAGAAGTTTCTCAGAAAGCTTCCTTCTCTTTCTTATCGGAGTTTATTTCCTTTGGCCCTATATTCATCAAAGGGATCCGAAATATCTCTTCTCAGATTCCACAGAAATAAGGCTAGCAAAGAGATCCACGAAATACAGATGTAACTTTGTGAGATGATTTCACAGAACACAAAGAAGTTTCTCAGAAAGCCTCCTTCTCGTTGTTATCGGAGTTTATATCCTTTGGCCCTATAGTCTTCAAAGGGATCCGAAATATCTGTTCTCAGATTCCACAGAAATAAGGCTAGCAAAGAGATCCACGAAATAAAGATGTAACTCTGTGAGATGAATTAACAGAACACTAAGCAGTTTCTCAGAAAGCTTCTTTCCAGATTTCATCTGAGGATATTTCCTTTTTCACCATTGCCCTCTATGGGCTTCCAAATATCACTTGGCCAGTTCCACAAGAACTGTCTTAGCGAAAGGCTTCTTCAGGGGAAGCTGTAACTCTGTGAGATGATTTCACAGAACCCAAGAAGTTTCTCAGAAAGCTTCTTTCTCTTTGTTATCGGAGGATATTTCCTTTGGCCCAATAGTCTTCTGTGGGATCCGAAATATCTGTTCTCAGATTCGACAAAAATAAGGCTAGCAAAGAGATCCACGAAATACAGATGTAACTCTGTGAGATGAATTAACAGAACACTAAGCAGTTTCTCAGAAAGCTTCTTTCCAGATTTCATCTGAGGATATTTCCTTTTTCACCATTGCCCTCTAAGGGCTTCCAAATATCACTTTGCCAATTCCACAAGAACTGTCTTAGCGAAAGTCTTCTTGAGGGGAACGCTGTAACTCTGTGAGATGATTTCACAGAACACAAAGAAGTTTCTCAGAAAGCTTCCAACTCTTTCTTATCGGAGTTTATTTCCTTTGGCCCTATATTCATCACAGGGATCCGAAATATCTCTTCTCAGATTCCACAGAAATAAGGCTAGCAAAGAGATCCACGAAATACAGATGTAACTCTGTGAGATGAATTAATAGAACACTAAGCAGTTTCTCAGAAAGCTTCTTTCCAGATTTCATCTGAGGATATTTCCTTTTTCACCATTGCCCTCTATGGGCTTCCAAATATCACTTTGCCAATTCCACAAGAACTGTCTTAGCGAAAGGCTTCTTGAGGGGAAAGCTGTAACTCTGTGAGATGATTTCACAGAACACAAAGAAGTTTCTCAGAAAGCTTCTTTCTCGTCGTTATCGGAGTTTATATCCTTTGGCCCTTTAGTCTTCAAAGGGATCCGAAATATCTGTTCTCAGATTCCACAGAAATAAGGTTAGCAAAGAGATCCACGAAATACATATGTAACTCTGTGAGATGAATTAACAGAACACTAAGCAGTTTCTCAGAAAGCTTCTTTCCAGATTTCATCTGAGGATATTTCCTTTTTTAACCATAGCCCTCTATGGGCTTCCAAATATCACTTTGTCAATTCCACAATAAATGTCGTAGCGAAAGACTTCTTCTGGGGAAAGCTGTAACTCTGTGAGATGATTTCACAGAACACAAAGAAGTTTCTCAGAAAGTTTCTTTCTCTTTGTTATCGGAGTTTATTTCCTTTGGCCCTATAGTCTTTAAAGGGATCCGAAATATCTGTTCTCAGATTCCACAGAAATAAGGCTAGCAAAGAGTTCCACGAAATACAGATGTAACTCTGAGAGATGAATTAACAGAACACTAAGCAGTTTCTCAGAAAGCTTCTTTCCAGATTTCATCTGAGGATATTTCCTTTTTCACCATTGCCCTCTATGGGCTTCCAAATATCACTTTCCCTATTCCACAAGAACTGTCTTAGCGAAAGGCTTCTTGAGGGGAAAGCTCTAACTCTGTGAGATGATTTCACAGAACACAAAGAAGTTTCTCAGAAAGCATCCTTCTCTTTGTTATCGGAGTTTATTTCCTTTGGCCCTATAGTCTTTAAAGGGATCCGAAATATCTGTTCTCAGATTCCAGAGAAATAAGGCTAGCAAAGAGATCCACGAAATACAGATGTAACTCTGTGAGATGAATTAACAGAACACTAAGCAGTTTCTCAGAAAGCTTCTTTCCAGATTTCATCTGAGGATATTTCCTTTTTCACCATAGCCCTCTATGGGCTTCCAAATATCACTTTCCCTATTCCACAAGAAATGTCTTAGCGAAAGTCTTCTTGAGGGGAAAGCTGTAACTCTGTGAGATGATTTCACAGAACAGAAAGAAGTTTCTCAGAAAGCTTTCTTCTCTTTGTCATCGGAGTTTATTTCCTTTGGCCCTATAGTCTTTAAAGGGATCCGAAATATCTGTTCTCAGATTCCACAGAAATAAGGCTAGCAAAGAGATCCACGAAATACAGATGTAACTCTGTGAGATGAATTAACAGAACACTAAGAAGTTTCTCAGAAAGCTTCTTTCCAGATTTCATCTGAGGATATTTCCTTTTTCACCATTGCCCTCTATGGGCTTCCAAATATCACTTTCCCAATTCCACAAGAACTGTCTTAGCGAAAGGCTTCTTGAGGGGAAAGCTGTAACTCTGTGAGATGATTTCACAGAACACAAAGAAGTTTCTCAGAAAGCTTCCTTCTCTTTCTTATCGGAGTTTATTTCCTTTGGCCCTATATTCATCAAAGGGATCCGAAATATCTGTTCTCAGATTCCACAGAAATAAGGCTAGCAAAGAGATCCACGAAATACAGATGTAACTCTGTGAGATGAATTAACAGAACACTAAGCAGTTTCTCAGAAAGCTTCTTTCCAGATTTCATCTGAGGATATTTCCTTTTTCACCATTGCCCTCTATAGGCTTCCAAATATCACTTTGCCAATTCAACAAGAACTGTCTTAGCGAAAGGCTTCTTGAGGGGAAAGCTGTAACTCTGTGAGATGATTTCACAGAACACAAAGAAGTTTCTCAGAAAGCTTCTTTCTCGTTGTTATCGGAGTTTATATCCTTTGGACCTATAGTCTTCAAAGGGATCCGAAATATATGTTCTCAGATTCCACAGAAATAAGGCTAGCAAAGAGATCCACGAAATACAGATGTAACTCTGTGAGATGAATTAACAGAACACTAAGCAGTTTCTCAGAAAGCTTCTTTCCAGATTTCATCTGAGGATATTTCCTTTTTCACCATTGCCCTCTATGGGCTTCCAAATATCACTTTCCCAATTCCACAAGAACTGTCTTAGCGAAAGGCTTCTTGAGGGGAAAGCTGTAACTCTGTGAGATGATTTCACAGAACACAAAGAAGTTTCTCAGAAAGCTTCCTTCTCTTTCTTATCGGAGTTTATTTCCTTTGGCCCTATATTCATCAAAGGGATCCGAAATATCTGTTCTCAGATTCCACAGAAATAAGGCTAGCAAAGAGATCCACGAAATGCAGATGTAACTTTGTGAGATGATTTCACAGAACACAAAGAATTTTCTCAGAAAGCTTCCTTCTCGTTGTTATCGGAGTTTATATCCTTTGGCCCTATAGTCTTCAAAGGGATCCGAAATATCTGTTCTCAGATTCCACAGAAAGAAGGCTAGCAAAGAGATCCACGAAATACAGATGTAACTCTGTGAGATGAATTAACAGAACACTAAGCAGTTTCTCAGAAAGCTTCTTTCCAGATTTCATCTGAGGATATTTCCTTTTTCACCATTGCCCTCTATGGGCTTCCAAATATCACTTTGCCAATTCCACAAGAACAGTCTTAGCGAAAGGCTTCTTGAGGGGAAAGCTGTAACTCTGTGAGATGATTTCACAGAACACAAAGAAGTTTCTCAGAAAGTTTCTTTCTCTTTGTTATCGGAGTTTATTTCCTTTGGCCCTATAGTCTTTAAAGGGATCCGAAATATATGTTCTCAGATTACACAGAAATAAGGTTAGCAAAGAGATCCACGAAATACAGATGTAACTCTGTGAGATGAATTAACAGAACACTAAGCAGTTTCTCAGAAAGCTTCTTTCCAGATTTCATCTGAGGATATTTTCTTTTTTAACCATAGCCCTCTATGGGCTTCCAAATATCACTTTGCCAATTCCACAATAAATGTCTTAGCGAAAGACTTCTTGTGGGGAAAGCTGTAACTCTGTGAGATGATTTCACAGAACACAAAGAAGTTTCTCAGAAAGTTTCTTTCTCTTTGTTATCGGAGTTTATTTCCTTTGGCCCTATAGTCTTTAAAGGGATCCGAAATATCTGTTCTCAGATTCCACAGAAATAAGGCTAGCAAAGAGATCCACGAAATACAGATGTAACTCTGAGAGATGAATTAACAGAACACTAAGCAGTTTCTCAGAAAGCTTCTTTCCAGATTTCATCTGAGGATATTTCCTTTTTCACCATTGCCCTCTATGGGCTTCCAAATATCACTTTCCCTATTCCACAAGAACTGTCTTAGCGAAAGGCTTCTTTAGGGGAAAGCTGTAACTCTGTGAGATGATTTCACAGAACACAAAGAAGTTTCTCAAAAAGCTTCTTTCTCGTTGTTATCGGAGTTTATATCCTTTGGCCCTATAGTCTTCAAAGGGATCCGAAATATCTGTTCTCAGATTCCACAGAAATAAGGCTAGCAAAGAGATCCACGAAATACAGATGTAACTCTGTGAGATGAATTAACAGAACACTAAGCAGTTTCTCAGAAAGCTTCTTTCCAGATTTCATCTGAGGATATTTCCTTTTTCACCATTGCCCTCTATGGGCTTCCAAATATCACTTTGCCAATTCCACAAGAACTGTCTTAGCGAAAGGCTTCTTGAGTGGAAAGCTGTAACTCTGTGAGATGATTTCACAGAACACAAAGAAGTTTCTCAGAAAGCTTCCTTCTCTTTCTTATCGGAGTTTATTTCCTTTGGCCCTATATTCATCAAAGGGATCCGAAATATCTCTTCTCAGATTCCACAGAAATAAGGCTAGCAAAGAGATCCACGAAATACAGATGTAACTTTGTGAGATGATTTCACAGAACAAAAAAGAAGTTTCTCAGAAAGCTTCCTTCTCGTTGTTATCGGAGTTTATATCCTTTGGCCCTATAGTCTTCAAAGGGATCCGAAATATCTGTTCTCAGATTCCACAGAAATAAGGCTAGCAAAGAGATCCACGAAATACAGATGTAACTCTGTGAGATGAATTAACAGAACCTAAGCAGTTTCTCAGAAAGCTTCTTTCCAGATTTCATCTGAGGATATTTCCTTTTTCACCATAGCCCTCTATGCGCTTCCAAATATCACTTTGCCAATTCCACAATAAATGTCTTAGCGAAAGGCTTCTTTAGGGGAAAGCTGAAACTCTGTGAGATGATTTCACAGAACACAAAGAAGTTTCTCAGAAAGTTTCTTTCTCTTTGTTATCGGAGTTTATTTCCTTTGGCCCTATAGTCTTTAAAGGGATCCGAAATATCTGTTCTCAGATTCCACAGAAATAAGGCTAGCAAAGAGATCCACGAAATACAGATGTAACTCTGTGAGATGAATTAACAGAACACTAAGCAGTTTCTCAGAAAGCTTCTTTCCAGATTTCATCTGAGGATATTTCCTTTTTCACCATTGCCCACTATGGGCATCGAAATATCACTTTCCCTATTCCACAAGAACTGTCTTAGCGAAAGGCTTCTTGAGGGGAAAGCTGTAACTCTGTGAGATGATTTCACAGAACACAAAGAAGTTTCTCAGAAAGCTTCTTTCTCGTTGTTATCGGAGTTTATATCCTTTGGCCCTATAGTCTTCAAAGGGATCCGAAATATCTGTTCTCAGATTCCACAGAAATAAGGCTAGCAAAGAGATCCACGAAATGCAGATGTAACTCTGTGAGATGAATTAACAGAACACTAAGCAGTTTCTCAGAAAGCTTCTTTCCAGATTTCATCTGAGGATATTTCCTTTTTCACCATTGCCCTCTATGGGCTTCCAAATATCACTTTGCCAATTCCACAGGAACTGTCTTAGCGAAAGGCTTCTTGAGTGGAAAGCTGTAACTCTGTGAGATGATTTCACAAAACACAAAGAAGTTTCTCAGAAAGCTTCCTTCTCTTTCTTATCGGAGTTTATTTCCTTTGGCCCTATATTCATCAAAGGGATCCGAAATATCTGTTCTCAGATTCCACAGAAATAAGGCTAGCAAAGAGATCCACGAAATACAGATGTAACTTTGTGAGATGATTTCACAGAACACAAAGAATTTTCTCAGAAAGCTTCCTTCTCGTTGTTATCGGAGTTTATATCCTTTGGCCCTATAGTCTTCAAAGGGATCCGAAATATCTGTTCTCAGATTCCACAGAAAGAAGGCTAGCAAAGAGATCCACGAAATACAGATGTAACTCTGTGAGATGAATTAACAGAACACTAAGCAGTTTCTCAGAAAGCTTCTTTCCAGATTTCATCTGAGGATATTTCCTTTTTCACCATTGCCCTCTATGGGCTTCCAAATATCACTTTGCCAATTCCACAAGAACAGTCTTAGCGAAAGGCTTCTTGAGGGGAACGCTGTAACTCTGTGAGATGATTTCACAGAACACAAAGAAGTTTCTCAGAAAGTTTCTTTCTCTTTGTTATCGGAGTTTATTTCCTTTGGCCCTATAGTCTTTAAAGGGATCCGAAATATATGTTCTCAGATTCCACAGAAATAAGGTTAGCAAAGAGATCCACGAAATACAGATGTAACTCTGTGAAATGAATTAACAGAACACTAAGCAGTTTCTCAGAAAGCTTCTTTCCAGATTTCATCTGAGGATATTTCCTTTTTTAACCATAGCCCTCTATGGGCTTCCAAATATCACTTTGCCAATTCCACAATAAATGTCTTAGCGAAAGACTTCTTGTGGGGAAAGCTGTAACTCTGTGAGATGATTTCACAGAACACAAAGAAGTTTCTCAGAAAGTTTCTTTCTCTTTGTTATCGGAGTTTATTTCCTTTGGCCCTATAGTCTTTAAAGGGATCCGAAATATCTGTTCTCAGATTCCACAGAAATAAGGCTAGCAAAGAGATCCACGAAATACAGATGTAACTCTGAGAGATGAATTAACAGAACACTAAGCAGTTTCTCAGAAAGCTTCTTTCCAGATTTCATCTGAGGATATTTCCTTTTTCACCATTGCCCTCTATGGGCTTCCAAATATCACTTTGCCAATTCCACAAGAACTGTCTTAGCGAAAGGCTTCTTGAGGGGAAAGCTGTAACTCTGTGAGATGATTTCACAGAACACAAAGAAGTTTCTCAGAAAGCTTCTTTCTCATTGTTATCGGAGTTTATATCCTTTGGCCCTATAGTCTTCAAAGGGATCCGAAATATCTGTTCTCAGATTCCACAGAAATAAGGCTAGCAAAGAGATCCACGAAATACAGATGTAACTCTGTGAGATGAATTAACAGAACACTAAGCACTTTCTCAGAAAGCTTCTTTCCAGATTTCATCTGAGGATATTTCCTTTTTCACCATAGCCCTCTATGCGCTTCCAAATATCACTTTGCCAATTCCACAATAAATGTCTTAGCGAAAGACTTCTTGTGGGGAAAGCTGTAACTCTGTGAGATGATTTCACGGAACACAAAGAAGTTTCTCAGAAAGTTTCTTTCTCTTTGTTATCGGAGTTTATTTCCTTTGGCCCTATAGTCTTTAAAGGGATCCGAAATATCTGTTCTCAGATTCCACAGAAATAAGGCTAGCAAAGAGATCCACGAAATACAGATGTAACTCTGTGAGATGAATTAACAGAACACTAAGCAGTTTCTCAGAAAGCTTCTTTCCAGATTTCATCTGAGGATATTTCCTTTTTCACCATTGCCCTCTATGGGCTTCCAAATATCACTTTGCCAATTCCACAAGAACTGTCTTAGCGAAAGGCTTCTTGAGGGGAAAGCTGTAACTCTGTGAGATGATTTCACAGAACACAAAGAAGTTTCTCAGAAAGCTTCTTTCTCGTTGTTATCGGAGTTTATATCCTTTGACCCTATAGTCTTCAAAGGGATCCGAAATATCTGTTCTCAGATTCCACTGAAATAAGGCTAGCAAAGAGATCCACGAAATACAGATGTAACTCTGTGAGATGAATTAACAGAACACTAAGCAGTTTCTCAGAAAGCTTCTTTCCAGATTTCATCTGAGGATATTTCCTTTTTCACCATAGCCCTCTATGGGCTTCCAAATATCACTTTGCCAATTCCACAACAACTGACTTAGCGAAAGGCTTCTTGAGGGGAAAGCTGTAACTCTGTGAGATGATTTCACAGAACACAAAGAAGTTTCTCAGAAAGCTTCCTTCTCTTTCTTATCGGAGTTTATTTCCTTTGGCCCTATATTCATCAAAGGGATCCGAAATATCTGTTCTCAGATTCCACAGAAATAAGGCTAGCAAAGAGATCCACGAAATACAGATGTAACTCTGTGAGATGAATTAACAGAACACTAAGCAGTTTCTCAGAAAGATTCTTTCCAGATTTCATCTGAGGATATTTCCTTTTTCACCATTGCCCTCTATGGGCTTCCAAATATCACTTTGCAAATTCCACAAGAACAGTCTTAGCGAAAGGCTTCTTGAGGGGAAAGCTGTAACTCTGTGAGATGATTTCACAGAACACAAAGAAGTTTCTCAGAAAGCTTCTTTCTCGTTGTTATCGGAGTTTATATCCTTTGGCCCTATAGTCTTCAAAGGGATCCGAAATATCTGTTCTCAGATTCCACAGAAATAAGGCTAGCAAAGAGATCCACGAAATACAGATGTAACTCTGTGAGATGAATTAACAGAACACTAAGCAGTTTCTCAGAAAGCTTCTTTCCAGATTTCATCTGAGGATATTTCCTTTCTCACCATTGCCCTGTATGGGCTTCCAAATATCACTTTGCCAATTCCACAAGAACTGTCTTAGCGAAAGGCTTCTTGAAGGGAAAGCTGTAACTCTGTGAGGTGATTTCACAGAACACAAAGAAGTTTCTCAGAAAGCTTCTTTCTCGTTGTTATCGGAGTTTATATCCTTGGGCCCTATAGTCTTCAAAGGGATCCGAATTATCTGTTCTCAGATTCCACAGAAATAAGGCTAGCAAAGAGATCCACGAAATACAGATGTAACTCTGTGAGATGAATTAACAGAACACTAAGCAGTTTCTCAGAAAGCTTCTTTCCAGATTTCATCTGAGGATATTTCCTTTTTCACCATTGCCCTCTATGGGCTTCCAAATATCACTTTCCCTATTCCACAAGAACTGTCTTAGCGAAAGGCTTCCTGAGTGGAAAGCTGTAACTCTGTGAGATGATTTCACAGAACACAAAGAAGTTTCTCAGAAAGCTTCTTTCTCATTGTTATCGGAGTTTATATCCTTTGGCCCTATAGTCTTCAAAGGGATCCGAAATATCTGTTCTCAGATTCCACAGAAATAAGGCTAGCAAAGAAATCCACGAAATACAGATGTAACTCTGTGAGATGAATTAACAGAACCTAAGCAGTTTCTCAGAAAGCTTCTTTCCTAATTTCATCTGAGGATATTTCCTTTTTCACCATAGCCCTCTATGCGCTTCCAAATATCACTTTGCCAATTCCACAATAAATGTCTTAGCGAAAGGCTTCTTTAGGGGAAAGCTGTAACTCTGTGAGATGATTTCACAGAACACAAAGAAGTTTCTCAGAAAGTTTCTTTCTCTTTGTTATCGGAGTTTATTTCCTTTGGCCCTATAGTCTTTAAAGGGATCCGAAATATCTGTTCTCAGATTCCACAGAAATAAGGCTAGCAAAGAGATCCACGAAATACAGATGTAACTCTGTGAGATGAATTAACAGAACACTAAGCAGTTTCTCAGAAAGCTTCTTTCCAGATTTCATCTGAGGATATTTCCTTTTTCACCATTGCCCACTATGGGCATCGAAATATCACTTTCCCTATTCCACAAGAACTGTCTTAGCGAAAGGCTTCTTGAGGGGAAAGCTGTAACTCTGTGAGATGATTTCACAGAACACAAAGAAGTTTCTCAGAAAGCTTCTTTCTCGTTGTTATCGGAGTTTATATCCTTTGGCCCTATAGTCTTCAAAGGGATCCGAAATATCTGTTCTCAGATTCCACAGAAATAAGGCTAGCAAAGAGATCCACGAAATGCAGATGTAACTCTGTGAGATGAATTAACAGAACACTAAGCAGTTTCTCAGAAAGCTTCTTTCCAGATTTCATCTGAGGATATTTCCTTTTTCACCATTGCCCTCTATGGGCTTCCAAATATCACTTTCCCTATTCCACAAGAACTGTCTTAGCGAAAGGCTTCCTGAGGGGAAAGCTGTAACTCTGTGAGATGATTTCACAGAACACAAAGAAGTTTCTCAGAAAGCTTCTTTCTCATTGTTATCGGAGTTTATATCCTTTGGCCCTATAGTCTTCAAAGGGATCCGAAATATCTGTTCTCAGATTCCACAGAAATAAGGCTAGCAAAGAGATCCACGAAATACAGATGTAACTCTGTGAGATGAATTAACAGAACCTAAGCAGTTTCTCAGAAAGCTTCTTTCCAGATTTCATCTGAGGATATTTCCTTTTTCACCATAGCCCTCTATGCGCTTCCAAATATCACTTTGCCAATTCCACAATAAATGTCTTAGCGAAAGGCTTCTTTAGGGGAAAGCTGAAACTCTGTGAGATGATTTCACAGAACACAAAGAAGTTTCTCAGAAAGTTTCTTTCTCTTTGTTATCGGAGTTTATTTCCTTTGGCCCTATAGTCTTTAAAGGGATCCGAAATATCTGTTCTCAGATTCCACAGAAATAAGGCTAGCAAAGAGATCCACGACATACAGATGTAACTCTGTGAGATGAATTAACAGAACACTAAGCAGTTTCTCAGAAAGCTTCTTTCCAGATTTCATCTGAGGATATTTCCTTTTTCACCATTGCCCACTATGGGCATCGAAATATCACTTTCCCTATTCCACAAGAACTGTCTTAGCGAAAGGCTTCTTGAGGGGAAAGCTGTAACTCTGTGAGATGATTTCACAGAACACAAAGAAGTTTCTCAGAAAGCTTCTTTCTCGTTGTTATCGGAGTTTATATCCTTTGGCCCTATAGTCTTCAAAGGGATCCGAAATATCTGTTCTCAGATTCCACAGAAATAAGGCTAGCAAAGAGATCCACGAAATGCAGATGTAACTCTGTGAGATGAATTAACAGAACACTAAGCAGTTTCTCAGAAAGCTTCTTTCCAGATTTCATCTGAGGATATTTCCTTTTTCACCATTGCCCTCTATGGGCTTCCAAATATCACTTTGCCAATTCCACAGGAACTGTCTTAGCGAAAGGCTTCTTGAGTGGAAAGCTGTAACTCTGTGAGATGATTTCACAAAACACAAAGAAGTTTCTCAGAAAGCTTCCTTCTCTTTCTTATCGGAGTTTATTTCCTTTGGCCCTATATTCATCAAAGGGATCCGAAATATCTGTTCTCAGATTCCACAGAAATAAGGCTAGCAAAGAGATCCACGAAATACAGATGTAACTTTGTGAGATGATTTCACAGAACACAAAGAATTTTCTCAGAAAGCTTCCTTCTCGTTGTTATCGGAGTTTATATCCTTTGGCCCTATAGTCTTCAAAGGGATCCGAAATATCTGTTCTCAGATTCCACAGAAAGAAGGCTAGCAAAGAGATCCACGAAATACAGATGTAACTCTGTGAGATGAATTAACAGAACACTAAGCAGTTTCTCAGAAAGCTTCTTTCCAGATTTCATCTGAGGATATTTCCTTTTTCACCATTGCCCTCTATGGGCTTCCAAATATCACTTTGCCAATTCCACAAGAACAGTCTTAGCGAAAGGCTTCTTGAGGGGAACGCTGTAACTCTGTGAGATGATTTCACAGAACACAAAGAAGTTTCTCAGAAAGTTTCTTTCTCTTTGTTATCGGAGTTTATTTCCTTTGGCCCTATAGTCTTTAAAGGGATCCGAAATATATGTTCTCAGATTCCACAGAAATAAGGTTAGCAAAGAGATCCACGAAATACAGATGTAACTCTGTGAGATGAATTAACAGAACACTAAGCAGTTTCTCAGAAAGCTTCTTTCCAGATTTCATCTGAGGATATTTCCTTTTTTAACCATAGCCCTCTATGGGCTTCCAAATATCACTTTGCCAATTCCACAATAAATGTCTTAGCGAAAGACTTCTTGTGGGGAAAGCTGTAACTCTGTGAGATGATTTCACAGAACACAAAGAAGTTTCTCAGAAAGTTTCTTTCTCTTTGTTATCGGAGTTTATTTCCTTTGGCCCTATAGTCTTTAAAGGGATCCGAAATATCTGTTCTCAGATTCCACAGAAATAAGGCTAGCAAAGAGATCCACGAAATACAGATGTAACTCTGAGAGATGAATTAACAGAACACTAAGCAGTTTCTCAGAAAGCTTCTTTCCAGATTTCATCTGAGGATATTTCCTTTTTCACCATTGCCCTCTATGGGCTTCCAAATATCACTTTGCCAATTCCACAAGAACTGTCTTAGCGAAAGGCTTCTTGAGGGGAAAGCTGTAACTCTGTGAGATGATTTCACAGAACACAAAGAAGTTTCTCAGAAAGCTTCTTTCTCATTGTTATCGGAGTTTATATCCTTTGGCCCTATAGTCTTCAAAGGGATCCGAAATATCTGTTCTCAGATTCCACAGAAATAAGGCTAGCAAAGAGATCCACGAAATACAGATGTAACTCTGTGAGATGAATTAACAGAACACTAAGCACTTTCTCAGAAAGCTTCTTTCCAGATTTCATCTGAGGATATTTCCTTTTTCACCATAGCCCTCTATGCGCTTCCAAATATCACTTTGCCAATTCCACAATAAATGTCTTAGCGAAAGACTTCTTGTGGGGAAAGCTGTAACTCTGTGAGATGATTTCACAGAACACAAAGAAGTTTCTCAGAAAGTTTCTTTCTCTTTGTTATCGGAGTTTATTTCCTTTGGCCCTATAGTCTTTAAAGGGATCCGAAATATCTGTTCTCAGATTCCACAGAAATAAGGCTAGCAAAGAGATCCACGAAATACAGATGTAACTCTGTGAGATGAATTAACAGAACACTAAGCAGTTTCTCAGAAAGCTTCTTTCCAGATTTCATCTGAGGATATTTCCTTTTTCACCATAGCCCTCTATGGGCTTCCAAATATCACTTTGCCAATTCCACAACAACTGACTTAGCGAAAGGCTTCTTGAGGGGAAAGCTGTAACTCTGTGAGATGATTTCACAGAACACAAAGAAGTTTCTCAGAAAGCTTCCTTCTCTTTCTTATCGGAGTTTATTTCCTTTGGCCCTATATTCATCAAAGGGATCCGAAATATCTGTTCTCAGATTCCACAGAAATAAGGCTAGCAAAGAGATCCACGAAATACAGATGTAACTCTGTGAGATGAATTAACAGAACACTAAGCAGTTTCTCAGAAAGATTCTTTCCAGATTTCATCTGAGGATATTTCCTTTTTCACCATTGCCCTCTATGGGCTTCCAAATATCACTTTGCAAATTCCACAAGAACAGTCTTAGCGAAAGGCTTCTTGAGGGGAAAGCTGTAACTCTGTGAGATGATTTCACAGAACACAAAGAAGTTTCTCAGAAAGCTTCTTTCTCGTTGTTATCGGAGTTTATATCCTTTGGCCCTATAGTCTTCAAAGGGATACGAAATATCTGTTCTCAGATTCCACAGAAATAAGGCTAGCAAAGAGATCCACGAAATACAGATGTAACTCTGTGAGATGAATTAACAGAACACTAAGCAGTTTCTCAGAAAGCTTCTTTCCAGATTTCATCTGAGGATATTTCCTTTCTCACCATTGCCCTGTATGGGCTTCCAAATATCACTTTGCCAATTCCACAAGAACTGTCTTAGCGAAAGGCTTCTTGAAGGGAAAGCTGTAACTCTGTGAGGTGATTTCACAGAACACAAAGAAGTTTCTCAGAAAGCTTCTTTCTCGTTGTTATCGGAGTTTATATCCTTGGGCCCTATAGTCTTCAAAGGGATCCGAATTATCTGTTCTCAGATTCCACAGAAATAAGGCTAGCAAAGAGATCCACGAAATACAGATGTAACTCTGTGAGATGAATTAACAGAACACTAAGCAGTTTCTCAGAAAGCTTCTTTCCAGATTTCATCTGAGGATATTTCCTTTTTCACCATTGCCCTCTATGGGCTTCCAAATATCACTTTCCCTATTCCACAAGAACTGTCTTAGCGAAAGGCTTCCTGAGGGGAAAGCTGTAACTCTGTGAGATGATTTCACAGAACACAAAGAAGTTTCTCAGAAAGCTTCTTTCTCATTGTTATCGGAGTTTATATCCTTTGGCCCTATAGTCTTCAAAGGGATCCGAAATATCTGTTCTCAGATTCCACAGAAATAAGGCTAGCAAAGAAATCCACGAAATACAGATGTAACTCTGTGAGATGAATTAACAGAACCTAAGCAGTTTCTCAGAAAGCTTCTTTCCAGATTTCATCTGAGGATATTTCCTTTTTCACCATAGCCCTCTATGCGCTTCCAAATATCACTTTGCCAATTCCACAATAAATGTCTTAGCGAAAGGCTTCTTTAGGGGAAAGCTGTAACTCTGTGAGATGATTTCACAGAACACAAAGAAGTTTCTCAGAAAGTTTCTTTCTCTTTGTTATCGGAGTTTATTTCCTTTGGCCCTATAGTCTTTAAAGGGATCCGAAATATCTGTTCTCAGATTCCACAGAAATAAGGCTAGCAAAGAGATCCACGAAATACAGATGTAACTCTGTGAGATGAATTAACAGAACACTAAGCAGTTTCTCAGAAAGCTTCTTTCCAGATTTCATCTGAGGATATTTCCTTTTTCACCATTGCCCACTATGGGCATCGAAATATCACTTTCCCTATTCCACAAGAACTGTCTTAGCGAAAGGCTTCTTGAGGGGAAAGCTGTAACTCTGTGAGATGATTTCACAGAACACAAAGAAGTTTCTCAGAAAGCTTCTTTCTCGTTGTTATCGGAGTTTATATCCTTTGGCCCTATAGTCTTCAAAGGGTTCCGAAATATCTGTTCTCAGATTCCACAGAAATAAGGCTAGCAAAGAGATCCACGAAATGCAGATGTAACTCTGTGAGATGAATTAACAGAACACTAAGCAGTTTCTCAGAAAGCTTCTTTCCAGATTTCATCTGAGGATATTTCCTTTTTCACCATTGCCCTCTATGGGCTTCCAAATATCACTTTGCCAATTCCACAGGAACTGTCTTAGCGAAAGGCTTCTTGAGGGGAAAGCTGTAACTCTGTGAGATGATTTCACAAAACACAAAGAAGTTTCTCAGAAAGCTTCCTTCTCTTTCTTATCGGAGTTTATTTCCTTTGGCCCTATATTCATCAAAGGGATCCGAAATATCTGTTCTCAGATTCCACAGAAATAAGGCTAGCAAAGAGATCCACGAAATACAGATGTAACTTTGTGAGATGATTTCACAGAACACAAAGAATTTTCTCAGAAAGCTTCCTTCTCGTTGTTATCGGAGTTTATATCCTTTGGCCCTATAGTCTTCAAAGGGATCCGAAATATCTGTTCTCAGATTCCACAGAAAGAAGGCTAGCAAAGAGATCCACGAAATACAGATGTAACTCTGTGAGATGAATTAATAGAACACTAAGCAGTTTCTCAGAAAGCTTCTTTCCAGATTTCATCTGAGGATATTTCCTTTTTCACCATTGCCCTCTATGGGCTTCCAAATATCACTTTGCCAATTCCACAAGAACAGTCTTAGCGAAAGGCTTCTTGAGGGGAAAGCTGTAACTCTGTGAGATGATTTCACAGAACACAAAGAAGTTTCTCAGAAAGTTTCTTTCTCTTTGTTATCGGAGTTTATTTCCTTTGGCCCTACAGTCTTTAAAGGGATCCGAAATATATGTTCTCAGATTCCACAGAAATAAGGTTAGCAAAGAGATCCACGAAATACAGATGTAACTCTGTGAGATGAATTAACAGAACACTAAGCAGTTTCTCAGAAAGCTTCTTTCCAGATTTCATCTGAGGATATTTCCTTTTTTAACCATAGCCCTCTATGGGCTTCCAAATATCACTTTGCCAATTCCACAATAAATGTCTTAGCGAAAGACTTCTTGTGGGGAAAGCTGTAACTCTGTGAGATGATTTCACAGAACACAAAGAAGTTTCTCAGAAAGTTTCTTTCTCTTTGTTATCGGAGTTTATTTCCTTTGGCCCTATAGTCTTTAAAGGGATCCGAAATATCTGTTCTCAGATTCCACAGAAATAAGGCTAGCAAAGAGATCCACGAAATACAGATGTAACTCTGAGAGATGAATTAACAGAACACTAAGCAGTTTCTCAGAAAGCTTCTTTCCAGATTTCATCTGAGGATATTTCCTTTTTCACCATTGCCCTCTATGGGCTTCCAAATATCACTTTCCCTATTCCACAAGAACTGTCTTAGCGAAAGGCTTCTTTAGGGGAAAGCTGTAACTCTGTGAGATGATTTCACAGAACACAAAGAAGTTTCTCAGAAAGCTTCCTTCTCTTTGTTATCGGAGTTTATTTCCTTTGGCCCTATAGTCTTTAAAGGGATCCGAAATATCTGTTCTCAGATTCCAGAGAAATAAGGCTAGCAAAGAGATCCACGAAATACAGATGTAACTCTGTGAGATGAATTAACAGAACACTAAGCAGTTTCTCAGAAAGCTTCTTTCCAGATTTCATCTGAGGATATTTCCTTTTTCACCATTGCCCTCTATGGGCTTCCAAATATCACTTTCCCTATTCCACAAGAACTGTCTTAGCGAAAGTCTTCATGAGGGGAAAGCTGTAACTCTGTGAGATGATTTCACAGAACACAAAGAAGTTTCTCAGAAAGCTTCCTTCTCTTTGTTATCGGAGTTTATTTCCTTTGGCCCTATAGTCTTTAAAGGGATCCGAAATATCTGTTCTCAGATTCCACAGAAATAAGGCTAGCAAAGAGATCCACGAAATACAATTGTAACTCTGTGAGATGAATTAACAGAACACTAAGCAGTTTCTCAGAAAGCTTCTTTCCAGATTTCATCTGAGGATATTTCCTTTTTCACCATTGCCCTCTATGGGCTTCCAAATATCACTTTCCCAATTCCACAAGAACTGTCTTAGCGAAAGGCTTCTTGAGGGGAAAGCTGTAACTCTGTGAGATGATTTCACAGAACACAAAGAAGTTTCTCAGAAAGCTTCCTTCTCTTTCTTATCGGAGTTTATTTCCTTTGGCCCTATATTCATCAAAGGGATCCGAAATATCTGTTCTCAGATTCCACAGAAATAATTCTAGCAAAGAGATCCACGAAATACAGATGTAACTCTGTGAGATGAATTAACAGAACACTAAGCAGTTTCTCAGAAAGCTTCTTTCCAGATTTCATCTGAGGATATTTCCTTTTTCACCATTGCCCTCTATAGGCTTCCAAATATCACTTTCCCTATTCCAAAAGAACTGTCTTAGCGAAAGTCTTCTTGAGGGGAAAGCTGTAACTCTGTGAGATGATTTCACAGAACACAAAGAAGTTTCTCAGAAAGCTTCCTTCTCTTTGTTATCGGAGTTTATTTGCTTTGTCCCTATAGTCTTTAAAGGGTTACGAAATATCTGTTCTCAGATTCCACAGAAATAAAGATAGCAAAGAGATCCACGAAATACAGATGTAACACTGTGAGATGAATTAACAGAACACTAAGCAGTTTCTCAGAAAGCTTCTTTCCAGATTTCATCTGAGGATATTTCCCTTTTCATGATAGCCCTCTATGGGCTTCCAAATATCACTTTGCCAATTCCAAAAGAACTGTCTTAGCGAAAGGCTTCTTGAGGGGAAAGCTGTAACTCTGTGAGATGATTTCACAGAACACAAAGAAGTTTCTCAGAAAGCTTCCTTCTCTTTCTTATCGGAGTTTATTTACTTTGGCCCTATATTCATCAAAGGGATCCGAAATATCTCTTCTCAGATTCCACAGGAATAAGGCTAGCAAAGAGATTCACGAAATACAGATGTAACTCTGTGAGATGAATTAACAGAACACTAAGGAGTTTCTCAGAAAGCTTCTTTCCAGATTTCATCTGAGGATATTTCCCTTTTCATCATAGCCCTCTATGGGCTTCCAAATATCACTTTGCCAATTCCACAAGAACTGTCTTAGCGAAAGGCTTCTTGAGGGGAAAGCTGTAACTCTGTGAGATGATTTCACAGAACACAAAGAAGTTTCTCAGAAAGCTTCTTTCAGGTTGTTATCGGAGTTTATTTCCATTGGCCCTATAGTCTTCCAAGGGATCGGAAATATCTGTTCTCAGATTCCACAGAAATAAGGCTAGCAAAGAGATCCACGAAATACAGATGTAACTCTGTGAGATGAATTAACAGAACACTAAGCAGTTTCTCAGAAAGCTTCTTTCCAGATTTCATCTGAGGATATTTCCTTTTTCACCATAGCCCTCTATGGGCTTCCAAATATCACTTTGCCAATTCCACAAGAACTGTCTTAGCGAAAGGCTTCTTGAGGGGAAAGCTGTAACTCTGTGAGATGATTTCACAGAACACAAAGAAGTTTCTCAGAAAGCTTCCTTCTCTTTCTTATCGGAGTTTATTTCCTTTGGCCCTATATTCATCAAAGGGATCCGAAATATCTGTTCTCAGATTCCACTGAAATAAGGCTAGCAAAGAGATCCACGAAATACAGATGTAACTCTGTGAGATGAATTAACAGAACACTATGCAGTTTCTCAGAAAGCTTCTTTCCAGATTTCATCTGAGGATATTTCCTTTTTCACCATTGCCCTCTATGGGCTTCCAAATATCACTTTGCCAATTCCACAAGAACTGTCTTAGCGAAAGGTTTCTTGAGGGGAAAGCTGTAACTCTGTGAGATGATTTCACAGAACACAAAGAAGTTTCTCAGAAAGCTTCTTTCTCGTTGTTGTCGGAGTTTATATCCTTTCGCCCTATAGTCTTCAAATGGATCCGAAATATCTGTTCTCAGATTCCACAGAAATAAGGCTAGCAAAGAGATCCACGAAATACAGATGTAACTCTGTGAGATGAATTAACAGAACACTAGGCAGTTTCTCAGAAAGGTTCTTTCCAGATTTCATCTGAGGATATTTCCTTTTTCACCATAGCCCTCTATGCGCTTCCAAATATCACTTTGCCAATTCCACAATAAATGGCTTAGCGAAAGACTTCTTGTGGGGAAAGATGTAACTCTCTGAGATGATTTCACAGAACACAAAGAAGTTTCTCAGAAAGTTTCTTTCTCTTTGTTATCGGAGTTTATTTCCTTTGGCCCTATAGTCTTTAAAGGGATCCGAAATATCTGTTCTAAGATTCCAAAGAAATAAGGCTAGCAAAGAGATCCATGAAATACAGATGTAACTCTGTGAGATGAATTAACAGAACACTAAGCAGTTTCTCAGAAAGCTTCTTTCCAGATTTCATCTGAGGATATTTCCTTTTTCCCCATAGCCCTCTATGCGCTTCCAAATATCACTTTGCCAATTCCAGAATAAATGTCTTAGCGACAGTTTTCTTGTGGGGAAAGCTGTAACTCTGTGAGATGATTTCACAGAACACAAAGAAGTTTATCAGAAAGTTTCTTTCTCTTTTTTATCGGAGTTTATTTGCTTTGTCCCTATAGTCTTTAAAGGGTTACGAAATATCTGTTCTCAGATTCCACAGAAATAAGGCTAGCAAAGAGATCCACGAAATACAGATGTAACACTGTGAGATGAATTAACAGAACACTAAGCAGTTTCTCCGAAAGCTTCTTTCCAGATTTCATCTGAGGATATTTCCCTTTTTATCATAGCCCTCTATGGGCTTCCAAATATCACTTTGCCAATTCCAAAAGAACTGTCTTAGCGAAAGACTTCTTGAGGGGAAAGCTGTAACTCTGTGAGATGATTTCACAGAACACAAAGAAGTTTCTCAGAAAGCTTCCTTCTCTTTCTTATCGGAGTTTATTTCCTTTGGCCCTATATTCATCAAAGGGATCCGAAATATCTCTTCTCAGATTCCACAGAAATAAGGCTAGCAAAGAGATTCACGAAATACAGATGTAACTCTGTGAGATGAATTAACAGAACACTAAGCAGTTTCTCAGAAAGCTTCTTTCCAGATTTCATCTGAGGATATTTCCCTTTTCATCATAGCCCTCTATGGGCTTCCAAATATCACTTTGCCAATTCCACAAGAACTGTCTTAGCGAAAGGCTTCTTGAGGGGAAAGCTGTAACTCTGTAAGATGATTTCACAGAACACAAAGAAGTTTCTCAGAAAGCTTCTTTCACGTTGTTATCGGAGTTTATTTCCTTTGGCCCTATAGTCTTCAAAGGGATCTGAATTATCTGTTCTCAGTTTCCACAGAAATAAGGCTAGCAAAGAGATCCACGAAATACAGATGTAACTCTGTGAGATGAATTAACAGAACACTAAGCAGTTTCTCAGAAAGCTTCTTTCCAGATTTCATCTGAGGATATTTCCTTTTTCACCATAGCCCTCTATGGGCTTCCAAATATCACTTTGCCAATTCCACAAGAACTGTCTTAGCGAAAGGCTTCTTGAGGGGAAAGCTGTAACTCTGTGAGATGATTTCACAGAACACAAAGAAGTTTCTCAGAAAGCTTCCTTCTCTTTCTTATCGGAGTTTATTTCCTTTGGCCCTATATTCATCAAAGGGATCCGAAATATCTGTTCTCAGATTCCACTGAAATAAGGCTAGCAAAGAGATCCACGAAATACAGATGTAACTCTGTGAGATGAATTAACAGAACACTATGCAGTTTCTCAGAAAGCTTCTTTCCAGATTTCATCTGAGGATATTTCCTTTTTCACCATTGCCCTCTATGGGCTTCCAAATATCACTTTCCCAATTCCACAAGAACTGTCTTAGCGAAAGGCTTCTTGAGGGGAAAGCTGTAACTCTGTGAGATGATTTCACAGAACACAAAGAAGTTTCTCAGAAAGCTTCCTTCTCTTTCTTATCGGAGTTTATTTCCTTTGGCCCTATATTCATCAAAGGGATCCGAAATATCTGTTCTCAGATTCCACAGAAATAAGGCTAGCAAAGAGATCCACGAAATACAGATGTAACTCTGTGAGATGAATTAACAGAACACTAAGCAGTTTCTCAGAAAGCTTCTTTCCAGATTTCATCTGAGGATATTTCCTTTTTCACCATTGCCCTCTATAGGCTTCCAAATATCACTTTCCCTATTCCACAAGAACTGTCTTAGCGAAAGGCTTCTTGAGGGGAAAGCTGTAACTCTGTGAGATGATTTCACAGAACACAAAGAAGTTTCTCAGAAAGCTTCCTTCTCTTTGTTATCGGAGTTTATTTGCTTTGTCCCTATAGTCTTTAAAGGGTTACGAAATATCTGTTCTCAGATTCCACAGAAATAAAGCTAGCAAAGAGATCCACGAAATACAGATGTAACACTGTGAGATGAATTAACAGAACACTAAGCAGTTTCTCAGAAAGCTTCTTTCCAGATTTCATCTGAGGATATTTCCTTTTTCACCATTGCCCTCTAAGGGCTTCGAAATATCACTTTGCCAATTCCACAAGAACTGTCTTAGCGAAAGGCTTCTTGAGGGGAAAGCTGTAACTCTGTGAGATGATTTCACAGAACACAAAGAAGTTTCTCAGAAAGCTTCTTTCACGTTGTTATCGGAGTTTATTTCCATTGGCCCTATAGTCTTCCAAGGGATCGGAAATATCTGTTCTCAGATTCCACAGAAATAAGGCTAGCAAAGAGATCCACGAAATACAGATGTAACTCTGTGAGATGAATTAACAGAACACTAAGCAGTTTCTCAGAAAGCTTCTTTCCAGATTTCATCTGAGGATATTTCCTTTTTCACCATAGCCCTCTATGGGCTTCCAAATACCACTTTGCCAATTCCACAAGAACTGTCTTAGCGAAAGGCTTCTTGAGGGGAAAGCTGTAACTCTGTGAGATGATTTCACAGAACACAAAGAAGTTTCTCAGAAAGCTTCCTTCTCTTTCTTATCGGAGTTTATTTCCTTTGGCCCTATATTCATCAAAGGGATCCGAAATATCTGTTCTCAGATTCCACTGAAATAAGGCTAGCAAAGAGATCCACGAAATACAGATGTAACTCTGTGAGATGAATTAACAGAACACTATGCAGTTTCTCAGAAAGCTTCTTTCCAGATTTCATCTGAGGATATTTCCTTTTTCACCATTGCCCTCTATGGGCTTCCAAATATCACTTTGCCAATTCCACAAGAACTGTCTTAGCGAAAGGTTTCTTGAGGGGAAAGCTGTAACTCTGTGAGATGATTTCACAGAACACAAAGAAGTTTCTCAGAAAGCTTCTTTCTCGTTGTTATCGGAGTTTATATCCTTTCGCCCTATAGTCTTCAAATGGATCCGAAATATCTGTTCTCAGATTCCACAGAAATAAGGCTAGCAAAGAGATCCACGAAATACAGATGTAACTCTGTGAGATGAATTAACAGAACACTAGGCAGTTTCTCAGAAAGGTTCTTTCCAGATTTCATCTGAGGATATTTCCTTTTTCACCATAGCCCTCTATGCGCTTCCAAATATCACTTTGCCAATTCCACAATAAATGGCTTAGCGAAAGACTTCTTGTGGGGAAAGATGTAACTCTCTGAGATGATTTCACAGAACACAAAGAAGTTTCTCAGAAAGTTTCTTTCTCTTTGTTATCGGAGTTTATTTCCTTTGGCCCTATAGTCTTTAAAGGGATCCGAAATATCTGTTCTCAGATTCCAAAGAAATAAGGCTAGCAAAGAGATCCATGAAATACAGATGTAACTCTGTGAGATGAATTAACAGAACACTAAGCAGTTTCTCAGAAAGCTTCTTTCCAGATTTCATCTGAGGATATTTCCTTTTTCCCCATAGCCCTCTATGCGCTTCCAAATATCACTTTGCCAATTCCAGAATAAATGTCTTAGCGAAAGTTTTCTTGTGGGGAAAGCTGTAACTCTGTGAGATGATTTCACAGAACACAAAGAAGTTTCTCAGAAAGTTTCTTTCTCTTTTTTATCGGAGTTTATTTGCTTTGTCCCTATAGTCTTTAAAGGGTTACGAAATATCTGTTCTCAGATTCCACAGAAATAAGGCTAGCAAAGAGATCCACGAAATACAGATGTAACACTGTGAGATGAATTAACAGAACACTAAGCAGTTTCTCCGAAAGCTTCTTTCCAGATTTCATCTGAGGATATTTCCCTTTTTATCATAGCCCTCTATGGGCTTCCAAATATCACTTTGCCAATTCCAAAAGAACTGTCTTAGCGAAAGACTTCTTGAGGGGAAAGCTGTAACTCTGTGAGATGATTTCACAGAACACAAAGAAGTTTCTCAGAAAGCTTCCTTCTCTTTCTTATCGGAGTTTATTTCCTTTGGCCCTATATTCATCAAAGGGATCCGAAATATCTCTTCTCAGATTCCACAGAAATAAGGCTAGCAAAGAGATTCACGAAATACAGATGTAACTCTGTGAGATGAATTAACAGAACACTAAGCAGTTTCTCAGAAAGCTTCTTTCCAGATTTCATCTGAGGATATTTCCCTTTTCATCATAGCCCTCTATGGGCTTCCAAATATCACTTTGCCAATTCCACAAGAACTGTCTTAGCGAAAGGCTTCTTGAGGGGAAAGCTGTAACTCTGTAAGATGATTTCACAGAACACAAAGAAGTTTCTCAGAAAGCTTCTTTCACGTTGTTATCGGAGTTTATTTCCTTTGGCCCTATAGTCTTCAAAGGGATCCGAATTATCTGTTCTCAGTTTCCACAGAAATAAGGCTAGCAAAGAGATCCACGAAATACAGATGTAACTCTGTGAGATGAATTAACAGAACACTAAGCAGTTTCTCAGAAAGCTTCTTTCCAGATTTCATCTGAGGATATTTCCTTTTTCACCATACCCCTCTATGGGCTTCCAAATATCAGTTTGCCAATTCCACAAGAACTGTCTTAGCGAAAGGCTTCTTGAGGGGAAAGCTGTAACTCTGTGAGATGATTTCACAGAACACAAAGAAGTTTCTCAGAAAGCTTCCTTCTCTTTCTTATCGGAGTTTATTTCCTTTGGCCCTATATTCATCAAAGGGATCCGAAATATCTGTTCTCAGATTCCACTGAAATAAGGCTAGCAAAGAGATCCACGAAATACAGATGTAACTCTGTGAGTGAATTAACAGAACACTAGGCAGTTTCTCAGAAAGCTTCTTTCCAGATTTCATCTGAGGATATTTCCCTTTTCATCATAGCCCTCTATGGGCTTCCAAATATCACTTTGCCAATTCAACAAGAACTGTCTTAGCGAAAGGCTTCTTGAGGGGAAAGCTGTAACTCTGTGAGATGATTTCACAGAACACAAAGAAGTTTCTCAGAAAGC
This sequence comes from Macaca nemestrina, assembly GCF_043159975.1. Classification (NCBI taxonomy): domain Eukaryota; kingdom Metazoa; phylum Chordata; class Mammalia; order Primates; family Cercopithecidae; genus Macaca; species Macaca nemestrina. The sequence goes on from NC_092143.1 coordinate 34,333,870, forward strand.
TTCTTTCTCATTGTTATCGGAGTTTATATCCTTTGGCCCTATAGTCTTCAAAGGGATCGGAAATATCTGTTCTCAGATTCCACAGAAATAAGGCTAGCAAAGAGATCCACGAAATACAGATGTAACTCTGTGAGATGAATTAACAGAACGCTAGGCAGTTTCTCAGAAAGCTTCTTTCCAGATTTCATCTGAGGATATTTCCTTTTTCACCATAGCCCTCTAGGCGCTTCCAAATATCACTTTGCCAATTCCACAATAAATATCTTAGCGAAATACTTCTTGTGGGGAAAGATGTAACTCTCTGAGATGATTTCACAGAACACAAAGAAGTTTCTCAGAAAGTTTCTTTCTCTTTGTTATCGGAGTTTATTTCCTTTGGCCCTATAGTCTTTAAAGGGATCCGAAATAACTGTTCTCAGATTCCAAAGAAATAAGGCTAGCAAAGAGATCCACCAAATACAGATGTAACTCTGTGAGATGAATTAACAGAACACTAAGCAGTTTCTCAGAAAGCTTCTTTCCAGATTTCATCTGAGGATATTTCCTTTTTCCCCATAGCCCTCTATGCGCTTCCAAATATCACTTTGCCAATTCCAGAATAAATGTCTTAGCGAAAGTTTTCTTGTGGGGAAAGCTGTAACTCTGTGAGATGATTTCACAGAACACAAAGAAGTTTCTCAGAAAGTTTCTTTCTCTTTTTTATCGGAGTTTATTTGCTTTGTCCCTATAGTCTTTAAAGGGTTACGAAATATCTGTTCTCAGATTCCACAGAAATAAGGCTAGCAAAGAGATCCACGAAATACAGATGTAACACTGTGAGATGAATTAACAGAACACTAAGCAGTTTCTCAGAAAGCTTCTTTCCAGATTTCATCTGAGGATATTTCCCTTTTCATCATAGCCCTCTATGGGCTTCCAAATATCACTTTGCCAATTCAACAAGAACTGTCTTAGCGAAAGGCTTCTTGAGGGGAAAGCTGTAACTCTGTGAGATGATTTCACAGAACACAAAGAAGTTTCTCAGAAAGCTTCCTTCTCTTTCTTATCGGAGTTTATTTCCTTTGGCCCTATATTCATCAAAGGGATCCGATATATCTCTTCTCAGATTCCACAGAAATAAGGCTAGCAAAGAGATTCACGAAATACAGATGTAACTCTGTGAGATGAATTAACAGAACACTAAGCAGTTTCTCAGAAAGCTTCTTTCCAGATTTCATCTGAGGATATTTCCCTTTTCATCATAGCCCTCTATGGGCTTCCAAATATCACTTTGCCAATTCCACAAGAACTGTCTTAGCGAAAGGCTTCTTGAGGGAAAAGCTGTAACTCTGTGAGATGATTTCACAGAACACAAAGAAGTTTCTCAGAAAGCTTCTTTCACGTTGTTATCGGAGTTTACTTCCTTTGGCCCTATAGTCTTCAAAGGGATCCGAAATATATGTTCTCAGATTCCACAGAAATAAGGCTAGCAAAGTGATCCACGAAATACAGATGTAACTCTGTGAGATGAATTAACAGAACACTAAGCAGTTTCTCAGAAAGCTTCTTTCCAGATTTCATCTGAGGATATTTCCTTTTTCACCATAGCCCTCTATGGGCTTCCCAATATCACTTTTCCAATTCCACAAGAACTGTCTTAGCGAAAGGCTTCTTGAGGGGAAAGCTGTAACTCTGTGAGATGATTTCACAGAACACAAAGAAGTTTCTCAGAAAGCTTCCTTCTCTTTCTTATCGGAGTTTATTTCCTTTGGCCCTATATTCATCAAAGGGATCCGAAATATCTGTTCTCAGATTCCACTGAAATAAGGCTAGCAAAGAGATCCACGAAATTCAGATGTAACTCCGTGAGATGAATTAACAGAACACTAAGCAGTTTCTCAGAAAGCTTCTTTCCAGATTTCATCTGAGGATATTTCCTTTTTCACCTTTGCCCTCTATGCGCTTCCAAATATCACTTTGCCAATTCCACAAGAACTGTCTTAGCGAAAGGCTTCTTGAGGGGAAAGCTGTAACTCTGTGAGATGATTGCACAGAACACAAAGAAGTTTCTCAGAAAGCTTCTTTCTCGTTGTTATCGGAGTTTATATCCTATGGCCCTATAGTCTTCAAAGGGATCCGAAATATCTGTTCTCAGATTCCACAGAAATAAGGCTAGCAAAGAGATCCACGAAATACAGATGTAACTCTGTGAGATGAATTAACAGAACACTAAGCAGTTTCTCAGAAAGCTTCTTTCCAGATTTCATCTGAGGATATTTCCTTTTTCACCATAGCCCTCTATGGGCTTCCAAATATCACTTTGCCAATTCCACAAGAACTGTCTTAGCGAAAGGCTTCTTGAGGGGAAAGCTGTAACTCTGTGAGATGATTTCACTGAACACAAAGAAGTTTCTCAGAAAGCTTCCTTCTCTTTCTTATCGGAGTTTATTTCCTTTGACCCTATATTCATCAAAGGGATCCGAAATATCTCTTCTCAGATTCCACAGAAATAAGGCTAGCAAAGAGATCCACGAAATACAGATGTAACTCTGTGAGATGAATTAACAGAACACTAAGCAGTTTCTCAGAAAGCTTCTTTCCAGATTTCATCTGAGGATATTTCCTTTTTCACCTTTGCCCTCTATGGGCTTCCAAATATCACTTTGCCAATTCCACAAGAACTGTCTTAGCGAAAGGCTTCTTGAGGGGAAAGCTGTAACTCTGTGAGATGATTTCACAGAACACAAAGAGGTTTATCAGAAAGCTTCTTTCTCGTTGTTATCGGAGTTTATATCCTTTGGCCCTATAGTCTTCAAATGGATCCGAAATATCTGTTCTCAGATTCCACAGAAATAAGGCTAGCAAAGAGATCCACGAAATACAGATGTAACTCTGTGAGATAAATTAACAGAACAGTAAGCTGTTTCTCAGAAAGCTTCTTTCCAGATTTCATCTGAGGATATTTCCTTTTTCACCATTGCCCTCTATGGGCTTCCAAATATCACTTTGCCAATTCAACAAGAAATGTCTTAGCGAAAGGCTTCTTGAGGGGAAAGCTGTAACTCTGTGAGATGATTTCACAGAACACAAAGAAGTTTCTCAGAAAGCTTCTTTCTCATTGTTATCGGAGTTTATATCCTTTGGCCCTATAGTCTTCAAAGGGATCGGAAATATCTGTTCCCAGATTCCACAGAAATAAGGTAGCAAAGAGAACCACGAAATACAGATGTAACTCTGTGAGATGAATTAACAGAACACTAGGCAGTTTCTCAGAAAGCTTCTTTCCAGATTTCATCTGAGGATATTTCCTTTTTCACCATAGCCCTCTATGCGCTTCCAAATATCACTTTGCCAATTCCACAATAAATGTCTTAGCGAAAGACTTCTTGTGGGGAAAGATGTAACTCTGTGAGATGATTTCACAGAACACAATGAAGTTTCTCAGAAAGCTTCCTTCTCTTTCTTATCGGAGTTTATTTCCTTTGGCCCTATATTCATCAAAGGGATCCGAAATATCTCTTCTCAGATTCCACAGAAATAAGGCTAGCAAAGAGATCCACGACATACAGATGTAACTCTGTGAGATGAATTAACAGAACACTAAGCAGTTTCTCAGAAAGCTTCTTTCCAGATTTCATCTGAGGATATTTTCTTTTTCACCATTGCCCTCTATGGGCTTCCAAATATCACTTTACCAATTCCACAAGAACTGTCTTAGCGAAAGTCTTCTTGAGGGGAAAGCTGTAACTCAGTGAGATGATTTCACAGAACACAAAGAAGTTTCTCAGAAAGCTTCTTTCTCGTTGTTATCGGAGTTTGTTTCCTTTGGCCCTATAGTCTTTAAAGGGATCCGAAATATCTGTTCTCAGATTCCAAAGAAATAAGGCTAGCAAAGAGATCCACGAAATACAGATGTAACTCTGTGAGATGAATTAACAGAACACTAAGCAGTTTCTCAGAAAGCTTCTTTCCAGATTTCATCTGAGGATATTTCCTTTTTCCCCATAGCCCTCTATGCGCTTCCAAATATCACTTTGCCAATTCCAGAATAAATGTCTTAGCGAAAGTTTTCTTGTGGGGAAAGCTGTAACTCTGTGAGATGATTTCACAGAACACAAAGAAGTTTCTCAGAAAGTTTCTTTCTCTTTTTTATCGGAGTTTATTTGCTTTGTCCCTATAGTCTTTAAAGGGTTACGAAATATCTGTTCTCAGATTCCACAGAAATAAGGCTAGCAAAGAGATCCACGAAATACAGATGTAACACTGTGAGATGAATTAACAGAACACTAAGCAGTTTCTCAGAAAGCTTCTTTCCAGATTTCATCTGAGGATATTTCCCTTTTCATCATAGCCCTCTATGGGCTTCCAAATATCACTTTGCCAATTCCACAAGAACTGTCTTAGCGAAAGGCTTCTTGAGGGGAAAGCTGTAACTCTGTGAGATGATTTCACAGAACACAAAGAAGTTTCTCAGAAAGCTTCCTTCTCTTTCTTATCGGAGTTTATTTCCTTTGGCCCTATATTCATCAAAGGGATCCGAAATATCTCTTCTCAGATTCCACAGAAATAAGGCTAGCAAAGAGATTCACGAAATACAGATGTAACTCTGTGAGATGAATTAACAGAACACTAAGCAGTTTCTCAGAAAGCTTCTTTCCAGATTTCATCTGAGGATATTTCCCTTTTCATCATAGCCCTCTATGGGCTTCCAAATATCACTTTGCCAATTCCACAAGAACTGTCTTAGCGAAAGGCTTCTTGAGGGGAAAGCTGTAACTCTGTGAGATGATTTCACAGAACACAAAGAAGTTTCTCAGAAAGCTTCTTTCTCTTAGTTATCAGAGAATATTTGGTTTGGCCCTATAGTCTTCAAAGGGATCCGAAATATCTGTTCTCAGATTCCACAGAAATAAGGCTAGCAAAGAGATCCACGAAATACAGATGTAACTCTGTGAGATGAATTAACAGAACACTAAGCAGTTTCTCAGAAAACTTCTTTCCAGATTTCATCTGAGGATATTTCCTTTTTCACCATAGCCCTCTATGGGCTTCCCAATATCACTTTTCCAATTCCACAAGAACTGTCTTAGCGAAAGGCTTCTTGAGGGGAAAGCTGTAACTCTGTGAGATGATTTCACAGAACACAAAGAAGTTTCTCAGAAAGCTTCCTTCTCTTTCTTATCGGAGTTTATTTCCTTTGGCCCTATATTCATCAAAGGGATCCGAAATATCTGTTCTCAGATTCCACTGAAATAAGGCTAGCAAAGAGATCCACGAAATACAGATGTAACTCTCTGAGATGAATTAACAGAACACTATGCAGTTTCTCAGAAAGCTTCTTTCCAGATTTCATCTGAGGATATTTCCTTTTTCACCATTGCCCTCTATGGGCTTCCAAATATCACTTTGCCAATTCCACAAGAACTGTCTTAGCGAAAGGTTTCTTGAGGGGAAAGCTGTAACTCTGTGAGATGATTTCACAGAACACAAAGAAGTTTCTCAGAAAGCTTCTTTCTCGTTGTTATCGGAGTTTATATCCTTTCGCCCTATAGTCTTCAAATGGATCCGAAATATCTGTTCTCAGATTCCACAGAAATAAGGCTAGCAAAGAGATCCACGAAATACAGATGTAACTCTGTGAGATGAATTAACAGAACACTAGGCAGTTTCTCAGAAAGGTTCTTTCCAGATTTCATCTGAGGATATTTCCTTTTTCACCATAGCCCTCTATGCGCTTCCAAATATCACTTTGCCAATTCCACAATAAATGGCTTAGCGAAAGACTTCTTGTGGGGAAAGATGTAACTCTCTGAGATGATTTCACAGAACACAAAGAAGTTTCTCAGAAAGTTTCTTTCTCTTTGTTATCGGAGTTTATTTCCTTTGGCCCTATAGTCTTTAAAGGGATCCGAAATATCTGTTCTCAGATTCCAAAGAAATAAGGCTAGCAAAGAGATCCATGAAATACAGATGTAACTCTGTGAGATGAATTAACAGAACACTAAGCAGTTTCTCAGAAAGCTTCTTTCCAGATTTCATCTGAGGATATTTCCTTTTTCCCCATAGCCCTCTATGCGCTTCCAAATATCACTTTGCCAATTCCAGAATAAATGTCTTAGCGAAAGTTTTCTTGTGGGGAAAGCTGTAACTCTGTGAGATGATTTCACAGAACACAAAGAAGTTTCTCAGAAAGTTTCTTTCTCTTTTTTATCGGAGTTTATTTGCTTTGTCCCTATAGTCTTTAAAGGGTTACGAAATATCTGTTCTCAGATTCCAGAGAAATAAGGCTAGCAAAGAGATCCACGAAATACAGATGTAACACTGTGAGATGAATTAACAGAACACTAAGCAGTTTCTCAGAAAGCTTCTTTCCAGATTTCATCTGAGGATATTTCCCTTTTTATCATAGCCCTCTATGGGCTTCCAAATATCACTTTGCCAATTCCAAAAGAACTGTCTTAGCGAAAGACTTCTTGAGGGGAAAGCTGTAACTCTGTGAGATGATTTCACAGAACACAAAGAAGTTTCTCAGAAAGCTTCCTTCTCTTTCTTATCGGAGTTTATTTCCTTTGGCCCTATATTCATCAAAGGGATCCGAAATATCTCTTCTCAGATTCCACAGAAATAAGGCTAGCAAAGAGATCCACGACATACAGATGTAACTCTGTGAGATGAATTAACAGAACACTAAGCAGTTTCTCAGAAAGCTTCTTTCCAGATTTCATCTGAGGATATTTCCCTTTTCATCATAGCCCTCTATGGGCTTCCAAATATCACTTTGCCAATTCAACAAGAACTGTCTTAGCGAAAGGCTTCTTGAGGGGAAAGCTGTAACTCTGTGAGATGATTTCACAGAACACAAAGAAGTTTCTCAGAAAGCTTCCTTCTCTTTCTTATCGGAGTTTATTTCCTTTGGCCCTATATTCATCAAAGGGATCCGAAATATCTCTTCTCAGATTCCACAGAAATAAGGCTAGCAAAGAGATTCACGAAATACAGATGTAACTCTGTGAGATGAATTAACAGAACACTAAGCAGTTTCTCAGAAAGCTTCTTTCCAGATTTCATCTGAGGATATTTCCCTTTTCATCATAGCCCTCTATGGGCTTCCAAATATCACTTTGCCAATTCCACAAGAACTGTCTTAGCGAAAGGCTTCTTGAGGGGAAAGCTGTAACTCTGTGAGATGATTTCACGGAACACAAAGAAGTTTCTCAGAAAGCTTCTTTCTCTTAGTTATCAGAGAATATTTGGTTTGGCCCTATAGTCTTCTGCGGGATCCGAAATATCTGTTCTCAGATTCCACAGAAATAAGGCTAGCAAAGAGATCCACGAAATACAGATGTAACTCTGTGAGATAAATTAACAGAACAGTAAGCTGTTTCTCAGAAAGCTTCTTTCCAGATTTCATCTGAGGATATTTCCTTTTTCACCATAGCCCTCTATGGGCTTCCAAATATCACTTTGCCAATTCAACAAGAACTGTCTTAGCGAAAGGCTTCTTGAGGGGAAAGCTGTAACTCTGTGAGATGATTTCACAGAACACAAAGAAGTTTCTCAGAAAGCTTCTTTCTCATTGTTATCGGAGTTTATATCCTTTGGCCCTATAGTCTTCAAAGGGATCGGAAATATCTGTTCCCAGATTCCACAGAAACAAGGTAGCAAAGAGATCCACGAAATACAGATGTAACTCTGTGAGATGAATTAACAGAACACTAGGCAGTTTCTCAGAAAGCTTCTTTCCAGATTTCATCTGAGGATATTTCCTTTTTCACCATAGCCCTCTATGCGCTTCCAAATATCACTTTGCCAATTCCACAATAAATGTCTTAGCGAAAGACTTCTTGTGGGGAAAGATGTAACTCTCTGAGATGATTTCACAGAACACAAAGAAGTTTCTCAGAAAGTTTCTTTCTCTTTTTTATCGGAGTTTATTTGCTTTGTCCCTATAGTCTTTAAAGGGTTACGAAATATCTGTTCTCAGATTCCACAGAAATAAGGCTAGCAAAGAGATCCACGAAATACAGATATAACACTGTGAGATGAATTAACAGAACACTAAGCAGTTTCTCAGAAAGCTTCTTTCCAGATTTCATCTGAGGATATTTCCCTTTTCATCATAGCCCTCTATGGGCTTCCAAATATCACTTTGCCAATTCCAAAAGAACTGTCTTAGCGAAAGGCTTCTTGAGGGGAAAGCTGTAACTCTGTGAGATGATTTCACAGAACACAATGAAGTTTCTCAGAAAGCTTCCTTCTCTTTCTTATCGGAGTTTATTTCCTTTGGCCCTATATTCATCAAAGGGATCCGAAATATCTCTTCTCAGATTCCACAGAAATAAGGCTAGCAAAGAGATCCACGACATACAGATGTAACTCTGTGAGATGAATTAACAGAACACTAAGCAGTTTCTCAGAAAGCTTCTTTCCAGATTTCATCTGAGGATATTTCCTTTTTCACCATTGCCCTCTATGGGCTTCCAAATATCACTTTACCAATTCCACAAGAACTGTCTTAGCGAAAGTCTTCTTGAGGGGAAAGCTGTAACTCAGTGAGATGATTTCACAGAACACAAAGAAGTTTCTCAGAAAGCTTCTTTCTCGTTGTTATCGGAGTTTGTTTCCTTTGGCCCTATAGTCTTTAAAGGGATCCGAAATATCTGTTCTCAGATTCCAAAGAAATAAGGCTAGCAAAGAGATCCACGAAATACAGATGTAACTCTGTGAGATGAATTAACAGAACACTAAGCAGTTTCTCAGAAAGCTACTTTCCAGATTTCATCTGAGGATATTTCCCTTTTCATCATAGCCCTCTATGGGCTTCCAAATATCACTTTGCCAATTCCACAAGAACTGTCTTAGCGAAAGGCTTCTTGAGGGGAAAGCTGTAATTCTGTGAGATGATTTCACAGAACACAAAGAAGTTTCTCAGAAAGCTTCTTTCACGTTGTTATCGGAGTTTATTTCCTTTGGCCCTATAGTCTTCAAAGGGATCCGAAATATCTGTTCTCAGATTCCACAGAAATAAGGCTAGCAAAGAGATCCACGAAATACAGATGTAACTCTGTGAGATGAATTAACAGAACACTAAGCAGTTTCTCAGAAAGCTTCTTTCCAGATTTCATCTGAGGATATTTCCTTTTTCACCATAGCCCTCTATGGGCTTCCAAATATCACTTTGCCAATTCCACAAGAACTGTCTTAGCGAAAGGCTTCTTGTGGGGAAAGCTGTAACTCTCTGAGATGATTTCACAGAACACAAAGAAGTTTCTCAGAAAGTTTCTTTCTCTTTGTTATCGGAGTTTATTTCCTTTGGCCCTATAGTCTTTAAAGGGATCCGAAATATCTGTTCTCAGATTCCAAAGAAATAAGGCTAGCAAAGAGATCCACGAAATACAGATGTAACTCTGTGAGATGAATTAACAGAACACTAAGCAGTTTCTCAGAAAGCTTCTTTCCAGATTTCATCTGAGGATATTTCCTTTTTCCCCATAGCCCTCTATGCGCTTCCAAATATCACTTTGCCAATTCCAGAATAAATGTCTTAGCGAAAGTTTTCTTGTGGGGAAAGCTGTAACTCTGTGAGATGATTTCACAGAACACAAAGAAGTTTCTCAGAAAGTTTCTTTCTCTTTTTTATCGGAGTTTATTTGCTTTGTCCCTATAGTCTTTAAAGGGTTACGAAATATCTGTTCTCAGATTCCACAGAAATAAGGCTAGCAAAGAGATCCACGAAATACAGATGTAACACTGTGAGATGAATTAACAGAACACTAAGCAGTTTCTCAGAAAGCTTCTTTCCAGATTTCATCTGAGGATATTTCCCTTTTCATCATAGACCTCTATGGGCTTCCAAATATCACTTTGCCAATTCCAAAAGAAGTGTCTTAGGGAAAGGCTTCTTGAGGGGAAAGCTGTAACACTGTGAGATGATTTCACAGAACACAAAGAAGTTTCTCAGAAAGCTTCCTTCTCTTTCTTATCGGAGTTTATTTCCTTTGGCCCTATATTCATCAAAGGGATCCGAAATATCTGTTCTCAGATTCCACAGAAATAAGGCTAGCAAAGAGATTCACGAAATACAGATGTAACTCTGTGAGATGAATTAACAGAACACTAAGCAGTTTCTCAGAAAGCTTCTTTCCAGATTTCATCTGAGGATATTTCCCTTTTCATCATAGCCCTCTATGGGCTTCCAAATATCACTTTGCCAATTCCACAAGAACTGTCTTAGCGAAAGGCTTCTTGAGGGGAAAGCTGTAATTCTGTGAGATGATTTCACAGAACACAAAGAAGTTTCTCAGAAAGCTTCTTTCACGTTGTTATCGGAGTTTATTTCCTTTGGCCCTATAGTCTTCAAAGGGATCCGAAATATCTGTTCTCAGATTCCACAGAAATAAGGCTAGCAAAGAGATCCACGAAATACAGATGTAACTCTGTGAGATGAATTAACAGAACACTAAGCAGTTTCTCAGAAAGCTTCTTTCCAGATTTCATCTGAGGATATTTCCTTTTTCACCATAGCCCTCTATGGGCTTCCAAATATCACTTTGCCAATTCCACAAGAACTGTCTTAGCGAAAGGCTTCTTGAGGGGAAAGCTGTAACTCTGTGAGATGATTTCACAGAACACAAAGAAGTTTCTCAGAAAGCTTCTTTCTCATTGTTATCGGAGTTTATATCCTTTGGCCCTATAGTCTTCAAAGGGATCGGAAATATCTGTTCTCAGATTCCACAGAAATAAGGCTAGCAAAGAGATCCACGAAATACAGATGTAACTCTGTGAGATGAATTAACAGAACACTAGGCAGTTTCTCAGAATGCTTCTTTCCAGATTTCATCTGAGGATATTTCCTTTTTCACCATAGCCCTCTATGCGCTTCCAAATATCACTTTGCCAATTCCACAATAAATGTCTTAGCGAAAGACTTCTTGTGGGGAAAGATGTAACTCTCTGAGATGATTTCACAGAACACAAAGAAGTTTCTCAGAAAGTTTCTTTCTCTTTGTTATCGGAGTTTATTTCCTTTGGCCCTATAGTCTTTAAAGGTATCCGAAATATCTGTTCTCAGATACCAAAGAAATAAGGCTAGCAAAGAGATCCACGAAATACAGATGTAACTCTGTGAGATGAATTAACAGAACACTAAGCAGTTTCTCAGAAAGCTTCTTTCCAGATTTCATCTGAGGATATTTCCTTTTTCCCCATAGCCCTCTATGCGCTTCCAAATATCACTTTGCCAATTCCAGGATAAATGTCTTAGCGAAAGTTTTCTTGCGGGGAAAGCTGTAACTCTGTGAGATGATTTCACAGAACACAAAGAAGTTTCTCAGAAAGTTTCTTTCACTTTTTTATCGGAGTTTATTTGCTTTGTCCCTATAGTCTTTAAAGGGTTACGAAATATCTGTTCTCAGATTCCACAGAAATAAGGCTAGCAAAGAGATCCACGAAATACAGATGTAACACTGTGAGATGAATTAACAGAACACTAAGCAGTTTCTCAGAAAGCTTCTTGCCAGATTTCATCTGAGGATATTTCCTTTTTCACCATTGCCCTCTATGGGCTTCCAAATATCACTTTGCCAATTCCACAAGAACTGTCTTAGCGAAAGGCTTCTTGAGGGGAAAGCTGTAACTCTGTGAGATGATTTCACAGAACACAAAGAAGTTTCTCAGAAAGCTTCCTTCTCTTTCTTATCGGAGTTTATTTCCTTTGGCCCTATATTCATTAAAGGGATCCGAAATATCTGTTCTCAGATTCCACAGAAATAAGGCTAGCAAAGAGATCCACGAAATACAGATGTAACTCTGTGAGATGAATTAACAGAACACTAAGCAGTCTCTCAGAAAGCTTCTTTCCAGATTTCATCTGAGGATATTTCCTTTTTCACCATTGCCCTCTATGGGCTTCCAAATATCAGTTTCCCTATTCCACAAGAACTGTCTTAGCGAAAGTCTTCTTGAGGGGAAAGCTGTAACTCTGTGAGATGATTTCACAGAACTCAAAAAGTTTCTCAGAAAGCTTCCTTCTCTTTGTTATCGGAGTTTATTTCCTTTGGCCCTATAGTCTTTAAAGGGATCCGAAATATCTGTTCTCAGATTCCACAGAAATAAGGCTAGCAAAGAGATCCACGAAATACAGATGTAACACTGTGAGATGAATTAACAGAACACTAAGCAGTTTCTCAGAAAGCTTCTTTCCAGATTTCATCTGAGGATATTTCCTTTTTCACCATTGCCCTCTATGGGCTTCCAAATATCACTTTCCCAATTCCACAAGAACGGTCTTAGTGAAAGGCTTCTTGAGGGGAAAGCTGTAACTCTGTGAGATGATTTCACAGAACACAAAGAAGTTTCTCAGAAAGCTTCTTTCTCGTTGTTATCGGAGTTTATATCCTTTGGCCCTATAGTCTTCAAAGGGATCCGAAATATCTGTTCTCAGATTCCACAGAAATAAGGCTAGCAAAGAGATCCACGAAATACAGATGTAACTCTGTGAGATGAATTAACAGAACACTAAGCAGTTTCTCAGAAAGCTTCTTTCCAGATTTCATCTGAGGATATTTCCTTTTTCACCATTGCCCTCTAAGGGCTTCCAAATATCACTTTGCCAATTCCACAAGAACTGTCTTAGCGAAAGGCTTCTTGAGGGGAACGCTGTAACTCTGTGAGATGATTTCACAGAACACAAAGAAGTTTCTCAGAAAGCTTCCTACTCTTTCTTATCGGAGTTTATTTCCTTTGGTCCTATATTCATCAAAGGGATCCGAAATATCTGTTCTCAGATTCCACAGAGATAAGGCTAGCAAAGAGATCCACGAAATACAGATGTAACTCTGTGAGATGAATTAATAGAACACTAAGCAGTTTCTCAGAAAGCTTCTTTCCAGATTTCATCTGAGGATATTTCCTTTTTCACCATTGCCCTCTATGGGCTTCCAAATATCACTTTGCCAATTCCACAAGAACTGTCTTAGCGAAAGGCTTCTTGAGGGGAAAGCTGTAACTCTGTGAGATGATTTCACAGAACACAAAGAAGTTTCTCAGAAAGCTTCTTTCTCGTCGTTATCGGAGTTTATATCCTTTGGCCCTTTAGTCTTCAAAGGGATCCGAAATATCTGTTCTCAGATTCCACAGAAATAAGGCTAGCAAAGAGATCCACGAAATACAGATGTAACTCTGTGAGATGAATTAACAGAACACTAAGCAGTTTCTCAGAAAGCTTCTTTCCAGATTTCATCTGAGGATATTTCCTTTTTCACCATAGCCCTCTATGGGCTTCCAAATATCACTTTGCCAATTCCACAATAAATGTCTTAGCGAAAGGCTTCTTGTGGGGAAAGCTGTAACTCTGTGAGATGATTTCACAGAACACAAAGAAGTTTCTCAGAAAGTTTCTTTCTCTTTGTTATCGGAGTTTATTTCCTTTGGCCCTATAGTCTTTAAAGGGATCCGAAATATATGTTCTCAGATACCACAGAAATAAGGCTAGCAAAGAGATCCACGAAATACAGATGTAACTCTGTGAGATGAATTAACAGAACACTAAGTAGTTTCTCAGAAAGCTTCTTTCCAGATTTCATCTGAGGATATTTCCTTTTTTAACCATAGCCCTCTATGGGCTTCCAAATATCACTTTGCCAATTCCACAATAAATGTCTTAGCGAAAGGCTTCTTTAGGGGAAAGCTGTAACTCTGTAAGATGATTTCACAGAACACAAAGAAGTTTCTCAGAAAGCTTCCTTCTCTTTCTTATCGGAGTTTATTTCCTTTGGCCCTATAGTCTTTAAAGGGATCCGAAATATCTGTTCTCAGATTCCACAGAAATAAGGCTAGCAAAGAGATCCACGAAATACAGATGTAACTCTGTGAGATGAATTAACAGAACACTAAGCAGTTTCTCAGAAAGCTTCTTTCCAGATTTCATCTGAGGATATTTCCTTTTTCACCATTTCCCTCTATGGGCTTCCAAATATCACTTTCCCTATTCCACAAGAACTGTCTTAGCGAAAGTCTTCTTGAGGGGAAAGCTGTAACTCTGTGAGATGATTTCACAGAACACAAAGAAGTTTCTCAGAAAGCTTCCTTCTCTTTGTTATCGGAGTTTATTTCCTTTGGCCCTATAGTCTTTAAAGGGATCCGAAATATCTGTTCTCAGATTCCACAGAAATAAGGCTAGCAAAGAGATCCACGAAATACAGATGTAACTCTGTGAGATGAATTAACAGAACACTAAGCAGTTTCTCAGAAAGCTTCTTTCCAGATTTCATCTGAGGATATTTCCTTTTTCACCATTGCCCTCTATGGGCTTCCAAATATCACTTTGCCAATTCCACAAGAACTGTCTTAGCGAAAGGCTTCTTGAGGGGAAAGCTGTAACTCTGTGAGATGACTTCACAGAACACAAAGAAGTTTCTCAGAAAGCTTCTTTCTCATTGTTATCGGAGTTTATATCCTTTGGCCATATAGTCGTCAAAGGGATCCGAAATATCTGTTCTCAGATCCCACAGAAATAAGGCTAGCAAAGAGATCCACGAAATACAGATGTAACTCTGTGAGATGAATTAACAGAACACTAAGCAGTTTCTCAGAAAGCTTCTTTCCAGATTTCATCTGAGGATATTTCCTTTTTCACCATAGCCCTCTATGGGCTTCCAAATATCACTTTGCCAATTCCAAAAGAACTGTCTTAGCGAAAGGCTTCTTGAGGGGAAAGCTGTAACTCTGTGAGATGATTTCACAGAACACAAAGAAGTTTCTCAGAAAGCTTCCTTCTCTTTCTTATCGGAGTTTATTTCCTTTGGCCCTATAGTCTTTAAAGGGATCCGAAATATCTGTTCTCAGATTCCACTGAAATAAGGCTAGCAAAGAGATCCACGAAATACAGATGTAACTCTGTGAGATGAATTAACAGAACACTAAGCAGTTTCTCAGAAAGCTTCTTTCCAGATTTCATCTGAGGATATTTCCTTTTTCACCATTGCCCTCTATGGGCTTCCAAATATCACTTTGCCAATTCCACAAGAACTGTCTTAGCGAAAGGCTTCTTGAGGGGAAAGCTGTAACTCTGTGAGATGATTTCACAGAACACAAAGAAGTTTCTCAGAAAGTTTCCTTCTCTTTCTTATCGGAGTTTATTTCCTTTGGCCCTATATTCATCAAAGGGATCCGAAATATCTCTTCTCAGATTCCACAGAAATAAGGCTAGCAAAGAGATCCACGAAATACAGATGTAACTCTGTGAGATGAATTAACAGAACACTAAGCAGTTTCTCAGAACGCTTCTTTCCAGATTTCATCTGAGGATATTTCCTTTTTCACCATTGCCCTCTATAGGCTTCCAAATATCACTTTGCCAATTCAACAAGAACTGTCTTAGCGAAAGGCTTCTTGAGGGGAAAGCTGTAACTCTGTGAGATGATTTCACAGAACACAAAGAAGTTTCTCAGAAAGCTTCTTTCTCGTTGTTATCGGAGTTTATATACTTTGGCCCTATATTCATCAAAGGGATCCGAAATATCTGTTCTCAGATTCCACAGAAATAAGGCTAGCAAAGAGATCCACGAAATACAGATGTAACTCTGTGAGATGAATTAATAGAACAATAAGCAGTTTCTCAGAAAGCTTCTTTCCATATTTCATCTGTGGACATTTCCTTTTTCACCGTTGCCCTCTATGGGCTTCCAAATATCACTTTGCCAATTCCACAAGAACTGTCTTAGCGAAAGGCTTCTTGAGGGGAAAGCTGTAACTCTGTGAGATGATTTCACAGAACACGAAGAAGTTTCTCAGAAAGCTTCTTTCTCGTCCTTATCGGAGTTTATATCCTTTGGCCCTTTAGTCTTCAAAGGGATCCGAAATATCTCTTCTCAGATTCCAGAGAAATAAGGCTAAAAAGAGATCCACGAAATACAGATGTAACTCTGTGAGATGAATTAACAGAACACTAAGCAGTTTCTCAGAAAGCTTCTTTCCAGATTTCATCAGAGGATATTTCCTTTTTCACCATTGCCCTCTATGGGCTTCCAAATATCACTTTGCCAATTCCACAAGAACTGTCTTAGCGAAAGGCTTCTTGAGGGGAAAGCTGTAACTCTGTGAGATGATTTCACAGAACACAAAGAAGTTTCTCAGAAAGCTTCTTTCTCGTTGTTATCGGAGTTTATATCCTTTGGCCGTATAGTCTTCAAATGGATCCGAAATATCTGTTCTCAGATTCCACAGAAATAAGTCTAGCAAAGAGATCCACGAAATACAGATGTAACTCTGTGAGATGAATTAACAGAACACTAAGCAGTTTCTCAGAAAGCTTCTTTCCAGATTTCATCTGAGGATATTTCCTTTTTCACCATTGCCCTCTATGGGCTTCCAAATATCACTTTGCCAATTCCACAAGAACTGTCTTAGCGAAAGGCTTCTTGAGGGGAAAGCTCTAACTCTGTGAGATGATTTCACAGAACACAAAGAAGTTTCTCAGAAAGCTTCCTTCTCATTGTTATCGGAGTTTATATCCTTTGGCCCTATTGTCTTCAAAGGGATCCGAAATATCTGTTCTCAGATTCCACAGAAATAAGGCTAGCAAAGAGATCACGAAATACAGATGTAACTCTGTGAGATGAATTAACAGAACACTAAGCAGTTTCTCAGAAAGCTTCTTTCCAGATTTCATCTGAGGATATTTCCTTTTTCACCATAGCCCTCTATGCGCTTCCAAATATCACTTTGCCAATTCCACAATAAATGTCTTAGCGAAAGACTTCTTGTGGGGAAAGCTGTAACTCTGTGAGATGATTTCACAGAACACAAAGAAGTTTATCAGAAAGCTTCTTTCTCGTCTTTATCGGAGTTTATATCCTTTGGCCCTTTAGTCTTCAAAGGGATCCGAAATATCTCTTCTCAGATTCCAGAGAAATAAGGCTAAAAAGAGATCCACGAAATACAGATGTAACTCTGTGAGATGAATTAACAGAACACTAAGCAGTTTCTCAGAAAGCTTCTTTCCAGATTTCATCAGAGGATATTTCCTTTTTCACCATTGCCCTCTATGGGCTTCCAAATATCACTTTGCCAATTCCACAAGAACTGTCTTAGCGAAAGGCTTCTTGAGGGGAAAGCTGTAACTCTGTGAGATGATTTCACAGAACACAAAGAAGTTTCTCAGAAAGCTTCTTTCTCGTTGTTATCGGAGTTTATATCCTTTGGCCGTATAGTCTTCAAATGGATCCGAAATATCTGTTCTCAGATTCCACAGAAATAAGGCTAGCAAAGAGATCCACGAAAT
Source organism: Macaca nemestrina (assembly GCF_043159975.1). Lineage (NCBI taxonomy): Eukaryota > Metazoa > Chordata > Mammalia > Primates > Cercopithecidae > Macaca > Macaca nemestrina. The sequence continues at coordinate 34,351,130 of NC_092143.1, forward strand.
ACAGATGTAACTCTGTGAGATGAATTAACAGAACACTAAGCAGTTTCTCAGAAAGCTTCTTTCCAGATTTCATCTGAGGATATTTCCTTTTTCACCATTGCCCTCTATGGGCTTCCAAATATCACTTTGCCAATTCCACAAGAACTGTCTTAGCGAAAGGCTTCTTGAGGGGAAAGCTCTAACTCTGTGAGATGATTTCACAGAACACAAAGAAGTTTCTCAGAAAGCTTCCTTCTCATTGTTATCGGAGTTTATATCCTTTGGCCCTATTGTCTTCAAAGGGATCCGAAATATCTGTTCTCAGATTCCACAGAAATAAGGCTAGCAAAGAGATCACGAAATACAGATGTAACTCTGTGAGATGAATTAACAGAACACTAAGCAGTTTCTCAGAAAGCTTCTTTCCAGATTTCATCTGAGGATATTTCCTTTTTCACCATAGCCCTCTATGCGCTTCCAAATATCACTTTGCCAATTCCACAATAAATGTCTTAGCGAAAGACTTCTTGTGGGGAAAGCTGTAACTCTGTGAGATGATTTCACAGAACACAAAGAAGTTTATCAGAAAGCTTCTTTCTCGTCTTTATCGGAGTTTATATCCTTTGGCCCTTTAGTCTTCAAAGAGATCCGAAATATCTCTTCTCAGATTCCACAGAAATAAGGCTAGCAAAGAGATCCACGAAATACCGATGTAACTCTGTGTGATGAATTAACAGAACACTAAGCAGTTTCTCAGAAAGCTTCTTTCCAGATTTCATCTGACGATATTTCCTTTTCACCATTGCCCTCTATGGGCTTCCAAATATCACTTTGCCAATTCAACAAGAACTGTCTTAGCGAAAGGCTTCTTGAGGGGAAAGCTGTAACTCTGTGAGATGATTTCACAGAACTCAAAGAAGTTTCTCAGAAAGCTTCTTTCTCGTTGTTATCGGAGTTTATATCCTTCGGCCCTATAATCTTCAAAGGGATCCGAAATATCTGTTCTCAGATTCCACAGAAATAAGGCTAGCAAAGAGATCCACGAAATACAGATGTAACTCTGTGAGATGAATTAACAGAACACTAAGCAGTTTCTCAGAAAGCTTCTTTCCAGATTTCATCTGAGGATATTTCCTTTTTCACCATTGCCCTCTATGGGCTTCCAAATATCACTTTGCCAATTCCACAAGAACTGTCTTAGCGAAAGGCTTCTTGAGGGGAAAGCTGTAACTCTGTGAGATGATTGCACAGAACACAAAGAAGTTTCTCAGAAAGCTTCTTTCTCGTTGTTATCGGAGTTTATATCCTTTGGCCCTATAGTCTTCAAAGGGATCCGAAATATCTGTTCTCAGATTCCACAGAAATAAGGCTAGCAAAGAGATCCACGAAATACAGATGTAACTCTGTGAGATGAATTAACAGAACACTAAGCAGTTTCTCAGAAAGCTTCTTTCCAGATTTCATCTGAGGATATTTCCTTTTTCACCATAGCCCTCTATGGGCTTCCAAATATCACTTTGCCAATTCCACAAGAACTGTCTTAGCGAAAGGCTTCTTGAGGGGAAAGCTGTAACTCTGTGAGATGATTTCACTGAACACAAAGAAGTTTCTCAGAAAGCTTCCTTCTCTTTCTTATCGGAGTTTTTTTCCTTTGGCCCTATATTCATCAAAGGGATCCGAAATATCTCTTCTCAGATTCCACAGAAATAAGGCTAGCAAAGAGATCCACGAAATACAGATGTAACTCTGTGAGATGAATTAACAGAACACTAAGCAGTTTCTCAGAAAGCTTCTTTCCAGATTTCATCTGAGGATATTTCCTCTTTCACCTTTGCCCTCTATGGGCTTCCAAATATCACTTTGCCAATTCCACAAGAACTGTCTTAGCGAAAGGCTTCTTGAGGGGAAAGCTGTAACTCTGTGAGATGATTTCACAGAACACAAAGAGGTTTATCAGAAAGCTTCTTTCTCGTTGTTATCGGAGTTTATATCCTTTGGCCCTATAGTCTTCAAATGGATCCGAAATATCTGTTCTCAGATTCCACAGAAATAAGGCTAGCAAAGAGATCCACGAAATACAGATGTAACTCTGTGAGATAAATTAACAGAACAGTAAGCTGTTTCTCAGAAAGCTACTTTCCAGATTTCATCTGAGGATATTTCCTTTTTCACCATTGCCCTCTATGGGCTTCCAAATATCACTTTGCCAATTCCACAAGAACTGTCTTAGCGAAAGGCTTCTTGAGGGGAAAGCTGTAACTCTGTGAGATGATTTCACAGAACACAAAGAAGTTTCTCAGAAAGCTTCTTTCTCATTGTTATCGGAGTTTATATCCTTTGGCCCTATAGTCTTCAAAGGGATCCGAAATATCTGTTCCCAGATTCCACAGAAATAAGGTAGCAAAGAGATCCACGAAATACAGATGTAACTCTGTGAGATGAATTAACAGAACACTAGGCAGTTTCTCAGAAAGCTTCTTTCCAGATTTCATCTGAGGATATTTCCTTTTTCACCATAGCCCTCTATGCGCTTCCAAATATCACTTTGCCAATTCCACAATAAATGTCTTAGCGAAAGACTTCTTGTGGGGAAAGATGTAACTCTCTGAGATGATTTCACAGAACACAAAGAAGTTTCTCAGAAAGTTTCTTTCTCTTTTTTATCGGAGTTTATTTGCTTTGTCCCTATAGTCTTTAAAGGGTTACGAAATATCTGTTCTCAGATTCCACAGAAATAAGGCTAGCAAGGAGATCCACGAAATACAGATATAACACTGTGAGATGAATTAACAGAACACTAAGCAGTTTCTCAGAAAGCTTCTTTCCAGATTTCATCTGAGGATATTTCCCTTTTCATCATAGCCCTCTATGGGCTTCCAAATATCACTTTGCCAATTCCAAAAGAACTGTCTTAGCGAAAGGCTTCTTGAGGGGAAAGCTGTAACTCTGTGAGATGATTTCACAGAACACAATGAAGTTTCTCAGAAAGCTTCCTTCTCTTTCTTATCGGAGTTTATTTCCTTTGGCCCTATATTCATCAAAGGGATCCGAAATATCTCTTCTCAGATTCCACAGAAATAAGGCTAGCAAAGAGATCCACGACATACAGATGTAACTCTGTGAGATGAATTAACAGAACACTAAGCAGTTTCTCAGAAAGCTTCTTTCCAGATTTCATCTGAGGATATTTCCTTTTTCACCATTGCCCTCTATGGGCTTCCAAATATCACTTTACCAATTCCACAAGAACTGTCTTAGCGAAAGTCTTCTTGAGGGGAAAGCTGTAACTCAGTGAGATGATTTCACAGAACACAAAGAAGTTTCTCAGAAAGCTTCTTTCTCGTTGTTATCGGAGTTTGTTTCCTTTGGCCCTATAGTCTTTAAAGGGATCCGAAATATCTGTTCTCAGATTCCAAATAAATAAGGCTAGCAAAGAGATCCACGAAATACAGATGTAACTCTGTGAGATGAATTAACAGAACACTAAGCAGTTTCTCAGAAAGCTTCTTTCCAGATTTCATCTGAGGATATTTCCTTTTTCCCCATAGCCCTCTATGCGCTTCCAAATATCACTTTGCCAATTCCAGAATAAATGTCTTAGCGAAAGTTTTCTTGTGGGGAAAGCTGTAACTCTGTGAGATGATTTCACAGAACACAAAGAAGTTTCTCAGAAAGTTTCTTTCTCTTTTTTATCGGAGTTTATTTGCTTTGTCCCTATAGTCTTTAAAGGGTTACGAAATATCTGTTCTCAGATTCCACAGAAATAAGGCTAGCAAAGAGATCCACGAAATACAGATGTAACACGGTGAGATGAATTAACAGAACACTAAGCAGTTTCTCAGAAAGCTTCTTTCCATATTTCATCTGAGGATATTTCCCTTTTCATCATAGACCTCTATGGGCTTCCAAATATCACTTTGCCAATTCCAAAAGAACTGTCTTAGGGAAAGGCTTCTTGAGGGGAAAGCTGTAAGTCTGTGAGATGATTTCACAGAACACAAAGAAGTTTCTCAGAAAGCTTCCTTCTCTTTCTTATCGGAGTTTATTTCCTTTGGCCCTATATTCATCAAAGGGATCCGAAATATCTGTTCTCAGATTCCACAGAAATAAGGCTAGCAAAGAGATTCACGAAATACAGATGTAACTCTGTGAGATGAATTAACAGAACACTAAGCAGTTTCTCAGAAAGCTTCTTTCCAGATTTCATCTGAGGATATTTCCCTTTTCATCATAGCCCTCTATGGGCTTCCAAATATCACTTTGCCAATTCCACAAGAACTGTCTTAGCGAAAGGCTTCTTGAGGGAAAGCTGTAATTCTGTGAGATGATTTCACAGAACACAAAGAAGTTTCTCAGAAAGCTTCTTTCACGTTGTTATCGGAGTTTATTTCCTTTGGCCCTATAGTCTTCAAAGGGATCCGAAATATCTGTTCTCAGATTCCACAGAAATAAGGCTAGCAAAGAGATCCACGAAATACAGATGTAACTCTGTGAGATGAATTAACAGAACACTAAGCAGTTTCTCAGAAAGCTTCTTTCCAGATTTCATCTGAGGATATTTCCTTTTTCACCATAGCCCTCTATGGGCTTCCAAATATCACTTTGCCAATTCCACAAGAACTGTCTTAGCGAAAGGCTTCTTGAGGGGAAAGCTGTAACTCTGTGAGATGATTTCACAGAACACAAAGAAGTTTCTCAGAAAGCTTCCTTCTCTTTCTTATCAGAGTTTATTTCCTTTGGCCCTATATTCATCAAAGGGATCCGAAATATCTGTTCTCAGATTCCACTGAAATAAGGCTAGCAAAGAGATCCACGAAATACAGATGTAACTCTGTGAGATGAATTAACAGAACACTAAGCAGTTTCTCAGAAAGCTTCTTTCCAGATTTCATCTGAGGATATTTCCTTTTTCATCTTTGCCCTCTATGCGCTTCCAAATATCACTTTGCCAATTCCACAAGAACTGTCTTAGAGAAAGGCTTCTTGAGGGGAAAGCTGTAACTCTGTGAGATGATTGCACAGAACACAAAGAAGTTTCTCAGAAAGCTTCTTTCTCATTGTTATCGGAGTTTATATCATTTGGCCCTATAGTCTTCAAAGGGATCGGAAATATCTGTTCTCAGATTCCACAGAAATAAGGCTAGCAAAGAGATCCACGAAATACAGATGTAACTCTGTGAGATGAATTAACAGAACACTAGGCAGTTTCTCAGAAAGCTTCTTTCCAGATTTCATCTGAGGATATTTCCTTTTTCACCATAGCCCTCTATGCGCTTCCAAATATCACTTTGCCAATTCCACAATAAATGTCTTAGCGAAAGACTTCTTGTGGGGAAAGATGTAACTCTCTGAGATGATTTCACAGAACACAAAGAAGTTTCTCAGAAAGTTTCTTTCTCTTTGTTATCGGAGTTTATTTCCTTTGGCCCTATAGTCTTTAAAGGGATCCGAAATATCTGTTCTCAGATTCCAAATAAATAAGGCTAGCAAAGAGATCCACGAAATACAGATGTAACTCTGTGAGATGAATTAACAGAACACTAAGCAGTTTCTCAGAAAGCTTCTTTCCAGATTTCATCTGAGGATATTTCCTTTTTCCCCATAGCCCTCTATGCGCTTCCAAATATCACTTTGCCAATTCCAGAATAAATGTCTTAGCGAAAGTTTTCTTGTGGGGAAAGCTGTAACTCTGTGAGATGATTTCACAGAACACAAAGAAGTTTCTCAGAAAGTTTCTTTCTCTTTTTTATCGGAGTTTATTTGCTTTGTCCCTATAGTCTTTAAAGGGTTACGAAATATCTGTTCTCAGATTCCACAGAAATAAGGCTAGCAAAGAGATCCACGAAATACAGATGTAACACTGCGAGATGAATTAACAGAACACTAAGCAGTTTCTCAGAAAGCTTCTTTCGAGATTTCATCTGAGGATATTTCCTTTTTCAACATTGCCCTCTATGGGCTTCCAAATATCACTTTGCCAATTCCACAAGAACTGTCTTAGCGAAAGGCTTCTTGAGGGGAAAGCTGTAACTCTGTGAGATGATTTCACAGAACACTAAGAAGTTTCTCAGAAAGCTTCCTTCTCTTTCTTATCGGATTTTATTTCCTTTGGCCCTATATTCATTAAAGGGATCCGAAATATCTGTTCTCAGATTCCACAGAAATAAGGCTAGCAAAGAGATCCACGAAATACAGATGTAACTCTGTGAGATGAATTAACAGAACACTAAGCAGTTTCTCAGAAAGCTTCTTTCCAGATTTCATCTGAGGATATTTCCTTTTTCACCATTGCCCTCTATGGGCTTCCAAATATCAGTTTCCCTATTCCACAAGAACTGTCTTAGCGAAAGTCTTCTTGAGGGGAAAGCTGTAACTCTGTGAGATGATTTCACAGAACTCAAAAAGTTTCTCAGAAAGCTTCCTTCTCTTTGTTATCGGAGTTTATTTCCTTTGGCCCTATAGTCTTTAAAGGGATCCGAAATATCTGTTCTCAGATTCCACAGAAATAAGGCTAGCAAAGAGATCCACGAAATACAGATGTAACTCTGTGAGATGAATTAACAGAACACTAAGCAGTTTCTCAGAAAGCTTCTTTCCAGATTTCATCTGAGGATATTTCCTTTTTCACCATTGCCCTCTATGAGCTTCCAAATATCACTTTCCCAATTCCACAAGAACGGTCTTAGTGAAAGGCTTCTTGAGGGGAAAGCTGTAACTCTGTGAGATGATTTCACAGAACACAAAGAAGTTTCTCAGAAAGCTTCTTTCTCGTTGTTATCGGAGTTTATATCCTTTTTCCCTATAGTCTTCAAAGGGATCCGAAATATCTGTTCTCAGATTCCACAGAAATAAGGCTAGCAAAGAGATCCACGAAATACAGATGTAACTCTGTGAGATGAAATAACAGAACACTAAGCAGTTTCTCAGAAAGCTTCTTTCCAGATTTCATCTGAGGATATTTCCTTTTTCACCATTGCCCTTTAAGGGCTTCCAAATATCACTTTGCCAATTCCACAAGAACTGTCTTAGCGAAAGGCTTCTTGAGGGGAACGCTGTAACTCTGTGAGATGATTTCACAGAACACAAAGAAGTTTCTCAGAAAGCTTCCTACTCTTTCTTATCGGAGTTTATTTCCTTTGGCCCTATATTCATCAAAGGGATCCGAAATATCTGTTCTCAGATTCCACAGAGATAAGGCTAGCAAAGAGATCCACGAAATACAGATGTAACTCTGTGAGATGAATTAATAGAACACTAAGCAGTTTCTCAGAAAGCTTCTTTCCAGATTTCATCTGAGGATATTTCCTTTTTCACCATTGCCCTCTATGGGCTTCCAAATATCACTTTGCCAATTCCACAAGAACTGTCTTAGCGAAAGGCTTCTTGAGGGGAAAGCTGTAACTCTGTGAGATGATTTCACAGAACACAAAGAAGTTTCTCAGAAAGCTTCTTTCTCGTCGTTATCGGAGTTTATATCCTTTGGCCCTTTAGTCTTCAAAGGGATCCGAAATATCTGTTCTCAGATTCCACAGAAATAAGGCTAGCAAAGAGATCCACGAAATACAGATGTAACTCTGTGAGATGAATTAACAGAACACTAAGCAGTTTCTCAGAAAGCTTCTTTCCAGATTTCATCTGAGGATATTTCCTTTTTCACCATAGCCCTCTATGGGCTTCCAAATATCACTTTGCCAATTCCACAATAAATGTCTTAGCGAAAGGCTTCTTGTGGGGAAAGCTGTAACTCTGTGAGATGATTTCACAGAACACAAAGAAGTTTCTCAGAAAGTTTCTTTCTCTTTGTTATCGGAGTTTATTTCCTTTGGCCCTATAGTCTTTAAAGGGATCCGAAATATATGTTCTCAGATACCACAGAAATAAGGCTAGCAAAGAGATCCACGAAATACAGATGTAACTCTGTGAGATGAATTAACAGAACACTAAGTAGTTTCTCAGAAAGCTTCTTTCCAGATTTCATCTGAGGATATTTCCTTTTTTAACCATAGCCCTCTATGGGCTTCCAAATATCACTTTGCCAATTCCACAATAAATGTCTTAGCGAAAGGCTTCTTTAGGGGAAAGCTGTAACTCTGTAAGATGATTTCACAGAACACAAAGAAGTTTCTCAGAAAGCTTCCTTCTCTTTCTTATCGGAGTTTATTTCCTTTGGCCCTATAGTCTTTAAAGGGATCCGAAATATCTGTTCTCAGATTCCACAGAAATAAGGCTAGCAAAGAGATCCACGAAATACAGATGTAACTCTGTGAGATGAATTAACAGAACACTAAGCAGTTTCTCAGAAAGCTTCTTTCCAGATTTCATCTGAGGATATTTCCTTTTTCACCATTGCCCTCTATGGGCTTCCAAATATCACTTTCCCTATTCCACAAGAACTGTCTTAGCGAAAGTCTTCTTGAGGGGAAAGCTGTAACTCTGTGAGATGATTTCACAGAACACAAAGAAGTTTCTCAGAAAGCTTCCTTCTCTTTGTTATCGGAGTTTATTTCCTTTGGCCCTATAGTCTTTAAAGGGATCCGAAATATCTGTTCTCAGATTCCACAGAAATAAGGCTAGCAAAGAGATCCACGAAATACAGATGTAACTCTGTGAGATGAATTAACAGAACACTAAGCAGTTTCTCAGAAAGCTTCTTTCCAGATTTCATCTGAGGATATTTCCTTTTTCACCATTGCCCTCTATGGGCTTCCAAATATCACTTTGCCAATTCCACAAGAACTGTCTTAGCGAAAGGCTTCTTGAGGGAAAAGCTGTAACTCTGTGAGATGACTTCACGGAACACAAAGAAGTTTCTTAGAAAGCTTCTTTCTCATTGTTATCGGAGTTTATATCCTTTGGCCATATAGTCGTCAAAGGGATCCGAAATATCTGTTCTCAGATCCCACAGAAATAAGGCTAGCAAAGAGATCCACGAAATACAGATGTAACTCTGTGAGATGAATTAACAGAACACTAAGCAGTTTCTCAGAAAGCTTCTTTCCAGATTTCATCTGAGGATATTTCCTTTTTCACCATAGCCCTCTATGGGCTTCCAAATATCACTTTGCCAATTCCAAAAGAACTGTCTTAGCGAAAGGCTTCTTGAGGGGAAAGCTGTAACTCTGTGAGATGATTTCACAGAACACAAAGAAGTTTCTCAGAAAGCTTCCTTCTCTTTCTTATCGGAGTTTATTTCCTTTGGCCCTGTATTCATCAAAGGGATCCGAAATATCTCTTCTCAGATTCCACAGAAATAAGGCTAGCAAAGAGATCCACGAAATACAGATGTAACTCTGTGAGATGAATTAACAGAACACTAAGCAGTTTCTCAGAAAGCTTCTTTCCAGATTTCATCTGAGGATATTTCCTTTTTCACCTTTGCCCTCTATGGGCTTCCAAATATCACTTTCCCTATTCCACAAGAACTGTCTTAGCGAAAGTCTTCTTGAGGGGAAAGCTGTAACTCTGTGAGATGATTTCACAGAACACAAAGAAGTTTCTCAGAAAGCTTCCTTCTCTTTGTTATCGGAGTTTATTTCCTTTGGCCCTATAGTCTTTAAAGGGATCCGAAATATCTGTTCTCAGATTCCACAGAAATAAGGCTAGCAAAGAGATCCACGAAATACAGATGTAACTCTGTGAGATGAATTAACAGAACACTAAGCAGTTTCTCAGAAAGCTTCTTTCCAGATTTCATCTGAGGATATTTCCTTTTTCACCATTGCCCTCTATGGGCTTCCAAATATCACTTTCCCAATTCCACAAGAACTGTCTTAGCGAAAGGCTTCTTGAGGGGAAAGCTGTAACTCTGTGAGATGTTTTCACAGAACACAAAGAAGTTTCTCAGAAAGCTTCCTTCTCTTTCTTATCGGAGTTTATTTCCTTTGGCCCTATATTCATCAAAGGGATCCGAAATATCTGTTCTCAGATTCCACAGAAAGAAGGCTAGCAAAGAGATCCACGAAATACAGATGTAACTCTGTGAGATGAATTAACAGAACACTAAGCAGTTTCTCAGAAAGCTTCTTTCCAGATTTCATCTGAGGATATTTCCTTTTTCAACATTGCCCTCTATAGGCTTCCAAATATCACTTTGCCAATTCAACAAGAATTGTCTTAGCGAAAGGATTCTTGAGGGGAAAGCTGTAACTCTGTGAGATGATTTCACAGAACACAAAGAAGTTTCTCAGAAAGTTTCTTTCTCTTTGTTATCGGAGGATATTTCCTTTGGCCCAATAGTCTTCTGCGGGATCCGAAATATCTGTTCTCAGATTCCACAAAAATAAGGCTAGAAAGAGATCCACGAAATACAGATGTAACTCTGTGAGATGAATTAACAGAACACTAAGCAGTTTCTCAGAAAGCTTCTTTCCAGATTTCATCTGAGGATATTTCCTTTTTCACCATTGCCCTCTAAGGGCTTCCAAATATCACTTTGCCAATTCCACAAGAACTGTCTTAGCGAAAGTCTTCTTGAGGGGAACGCTATAACTCTGTGAGATGATTTCACAGAACACAAAGAAGTTTCTCAGAAAGCTTCCTACTCTTTCTTATCGGAGTTTATTTCCTTTGGCCCTATATTCATCAAAGGGATCCGAAATATCTCTTCTCAGATTCCACAGAAATAAGGCTAGCAAAGAGATCCACGAAATACAGATGTAACTCTGTGAGATGAATTAATAGAACACTAAGCAGTTTCTCAGAAAGCTTCTTTCCAGATTTCATCTGAGGATATTTCCTTTTTCACCATTGCCCTCTATGGGCTTCCAAATATCACTTTGCCAATTCCACAAGAACTGTCTTAGCGAAAGGCTTCTTGAGGGGAAAGCTGTAACTCTGTGAGATGATTTCACAGAACACAAAGAAGTTTCCCAGAAAGCTTCTTTCTCGTCGTTATCGGAGTTTATATCCTTTGGCCCTTTAGTCTTCAAAGGGATCCGAAATATCTGTTCTCAGATTCCACAGAAATAAGGCTAGCAAAGAGATCCACGAAATACAGATGTAACTCTGTGAGATGAATTAACAGAACACTAAGCAGTTTCTCAGAAAGCTTCTTTCCAGATTTCATCTGAGGATATTTCCTTTTTCACCATTGCCCTCTATGGGCTTCCAAATATCACTTTGCCAATTCCACAAGAACTGTCTTAGCGAAAGGCTTCTTGAGGAGAAAGCTGTAACTCTGTGAGATGATTTCACAGAACACAAAGAAGTTTCTCAGAAAGTTTCTTTCTCTTTGTTATCGGAGTTTATTTCCTTTGGCCCTATAGTCTTTAAAGGGATCCGCAATATCTGTTCTCAGATTCCACAGAAAAAAGGCTAGCAAAGAGATCCACGAAATACAGATGTAACTCTGTGAGATGAATTAACAGAACACTAAGCAGTTTCTCAGAAAGCTTCTTTCCAGATTTCATCTGAGGATATTTCCTTTTTCACAATTGCCCTCTAAGGGCTTCCAAATATCACTTTCCCTATTCCAGAAGAACTGTCTTAGCGAAAGGCTTCTTTAGGGGAAAGCTGTAACTCTGTGAGATGATTGCACAGAACACAAAGAAGTTTCTCAGAAAGCATCCTTCTCTTTGTTATCGGAGTTTATTTCCTTTGGCCCTATAGTCTTTAAAGGGATCCGAAATATCTGTTCTCAGATTCCACAGAAATAAGGCTAGCAAAGAGATCCACGAAATACAGATGTAACTCTGTGAGATGAATTAACAGAACACTAAGCAGTTTCTCAGAAAGCTTCTTTCCAGATTTCATCTGAGGATATTTCCTTTTTCACCATTGCCCTCTATGGGCTTCCAAATATCACTTTCCCTATTCCACAAGAACTGTCTTAGCGAAAGTCTTCTTGAGGGGAAAGCTGTAACTCTGTGAGATGATTTCACAGAACACAAAGAAGTTTCTCAGAAAGCTTCCTTCTCTTTCTTATCGGAGTTTATTTCCTTTGGCCCTATAGTCTTTAAAGGGATCCGAAATATCTGTTCTCAGATTCCACTGAAATAAGGCTAGCAAAGAGATCCACGAAATACAGATGTAACTCTGTGAGATGAATTAACAGAACACTAAGCAGTTTCTCAGAAAGCTTCTTTCCAGATTTCATCTGAGGATATTTCCTTTTTCACCATTGCCCTCTATGGGCTTCCAAATATCACTTTGCCAATTCCACAAGAACTGTCTTAGCGAAAGGCTTCTTGAGGGGAAATCTGTAACTCTGTGAGATGATTTCACAGAACACAAAGAAGTTTCTCAGAAAGTTTCCTTCTCTTTCTTATCGGAGTTTATTTCCTTTGGCCCTATATTCATCAAAGGGATCCGAAGTATCTCTTCTCAGATTCCACAGAAATAAGGCTAGCAAAGAGATCCACGAAATACAGATGTAACTCTGTGAGATGAATTAACAGAACACTAAGCAGTTTCTCAGAACGCTTCTTTCCAGATTTCATCTGAGGATATTTCCTTTTTCACCATTGCCCTCTATAGGCTTCCAAATATCACTTTGCCAATTCAACAAGAACTGTCTTAGAGAAAGGCTTCTTGAGGGGAAAGCTGTAACTCTGTGAGATGATTTCACAGAACACAAAGAAGTTTCTCAGAAAGCTTCTTTCTCGTTGTTATGGGAGTTTATATACTTTGGCCCTATATTCATAAAGGGATCCGAAATATCTCTTCTCAGATTCCACAGAAATAAGGCTAGCAAAGAGATCCACGAAATACAGATGTAACTCTGTGAGATGAATTAATAGAACAATAAGCAGTTTCTCAGAAAGCTTCTTTCCATATTTCATCTGTGGACATTTCCTTTTTAACCATTGCCCTCTATGGGCTTCCAAATATCACTTTGCCAATTCCACAAGAACTGTCTTAGCGAAAGGCTTCTTGAGGGGAAAGCTGTAACTCTGTGAGATGATTTCACAGAACACAAAGAAGTTTCTCAGAAAGCTTCTTTCTCGTCGTTATCGGAGTTTATATCCTTTGGCCCTTTAGTCTTCAAAGGGATCCGAAATATCTGTTCTCAGATTCCACAGAAATAAGGCTAGCAAAGAGATCCACGAAATACAGATGTAACTCTGTGAGATGAATTAACAGAACACTAAGCAGTTTCTCAGAAAGCTTCTTTCCAGATTTCATCTGAGGATATTTCCTTTTTCACCATTGCCCTCTATGGGCTTCCAAATATCACTTTGCCAATTCCACAAGAACTGTCTTAGCGAAAGGCTTCTTGAGGGGAAAGCTGTAACTCTGTGAGATGATTTCACAGAACACAAAGAAGTTTCTCAGAAAGCTTCTTTCTCGTTGTTATCGGAGTTTATATCCTTTCGCCCTATAGTCTTCAAATGGATGCGAAATATCTGTTCTCAGATTCCACAGAAATAAGGCTAGCAAAGAGATCCACGAAATACAGATGTAACTCAGTGAGATGAATTAACAGAACACTAAGCAGTTTCTCAGAAAGCTTCTATCCAGATTTCATCTGAGGATATTTCCTTTTTTAACCATAGCCCTCTATGGGCTTCCAAATATCACTTTGCCAATTCCACAATAAATGTCTTAGCGAAAGACTTCTTGTGGGGAAAGCTGTAACTCTGTGAGATGATTTCACAGAACACAAAGAAGTTTCTCAGAAAGTTTCTTTCTCTTTGTTATCGGAGTTTATTTCCTTTGGCCCTATAGTCTTTAAAGGGATCCGAAATATCTGTTCTCAGATTCCACAGAAAAAAGGCTAGCAAAGAGATCCACGAAATACAGATGTAACTCTGTGAGATGAATTAACAGAACACTAAGCAGTTTCTCAGAAAGCTTCTTTCCAGATTTCATCTGAGGATATTTCCTTTTTCACAATTGCCCTCTAAGGGCTTCCAAATATCACTTTCCCTATTCCAGAAGAACTGTCTTAGCGAAAGGCTTCTTTAGGGGAAAGCTGTAACTCTGTGAGATGATTGCACAGAACACAAAGAAGTTTCTCAGAAAGCATCCTTCTCTTTGTTATCGGAGTTTATTTCCTTTGGCCCTATAGTCTTTAAAGGGATCCGAAATATCTGTTCTCAGATTCCACAGAAATAAGGCTAGCAAAGAGATCCACGAAATACAGATGTAACTCTGTGAGATGAATTAACAGAACACTAAGCAGTTTCTCAGAAAGCTTCTTTCCAGATTTCATCTGAGGATATTTCCTTTTTCACCATTGCCCTCTATGGGGTTCCAAATATCACTTTGCCAATTCCACAAGAACTGTCTTAGCGAAAGTCTTCTTGAGGGGAAAGCTGTAACTCTGTGAGATGATTTCACAGAACACAAAGAAGTTTCTCAGAAAGTTTCCTTCTCTTTGTTATCGGAGTTTATTTCCTTTGGCCCTATATTCATCAAAGGGATCCGAAGTATCTCTTCTCAGATTCCACAGAAATAAGGCTAGCAAAGAGATCCACGAAATACAGATGTAACTCTGTGAGATGAATTAACAGAACACTAAGCAGTTTCTCAGAACGCTTCTTTCCAGATTTCATCTGAGGATATTTCCTTTTTCACCATTGCCCTCTATAGGCTTCCAAATATCACTTTGCCAATTCAACAAGAACTGTCTTAGCGAAAGGCTTCTTGAGGAGAAAGCTGTAACTCTGTGAGATGATTTCACAGAACACAAAGAAGTTTCTCAGAAAGCTTCTTTCTCGTTGTTATCGGAGTTTATATACTTTGGCCCTATATTCATCAAAGGGATCCGAAATATCTCTTCTCAGATTCCACAGAAATAAGGCTAGCAAAGAGATCCACGAAATACAGATGTAACTCTGTGAGATGAATTAATAGAACAATAAGCAGTTTCTCAGAAAGCTTCTTTCCATATTTCATCTGTGGACATTTCCTTTTTCACCATTGCCCTCTATGGGCTTCCAAATATCACTTTGCCAATTCCACAAGAACTGTCTTAGCGAAAGGTTTCTTGAGGGGAAAGCTGTAACTCTGTGAGATGATTTCACAGAACACATAGAAGTTTCTCAGAAAGCTTCTTTCTCGTCGTTATCGGAGTTTATATCCTTTGGCCCTTTAGTCTTCAAAGGGATCCGAAATATCTCTTCTCAGATTCCAGAGAAATAAGGCTAGCAAAGAGATCCACGAGATACAGATGTAACTCTGTGAGATGAATTAACAGAACACTAAGCAGTTTCTCAGAAAGCTTCTTTCCAGATTTCATCTGAGGATATTTCCTTTTTCACCATTGCCCTCTATGGGCTTCCAAATATCACTTTGCCAATTCCACAAGAACTGTCTTAGCGAAAGGCTTCTTGAGGGGAAAGCTGTAACTCTGTGAGATGATTTCACAGAACACAAAGAAGTTTCTCAGAAAGCTTCTGTCTCGTTGTTATCGGAGTTTATATCCTTTGGCCCTATAGTCTTCAAATGGATCCGAAATATCTGTTCTCAGATTCCACAGAAATAAGGCTAGCAAAGAGATCCACGAAATACCGATGTAACTCTGTGTGATGAATTAACAGAACACTAAGCAGTTTCTCAGAAAGCTTCCTTCCAGATTTCATCTGAGGATATTTCCTTTTCACCATTGCCCTCTATGGGCTTCCAAATATCACTTTGCCAATTCAACAAGAACTGTCTTAGCGAAAGGCTTCTTGAGGGGAAAGCTGTAACTCTGTGAGATGATTTCACAGAACTCAAAGAAGTTTCTCAGAAAGCTTCTTTCTCGTTGTTATCGGAGTTTATATCCTTCGGCCCTATAATCTTCAAAGGGATCCGAAATATCAGTTCTCAGATTCCACAGAAATAAGGCTAGCAAAGAGATCCACGAAATACAGATGTAACTCTGTGAGATGAATTAACAGAACACTAAGCAGTTTCTCAGAAAGCTTCTTTCCAGATTTCATCTGAGGATATTTCCTTTTTCACCATTGCCCTCTATGGGCTTCCAAATATCACTTTGCCAATTCCACAAGAACTGTCTTAGCGAAAGGCTTCTTGAAGGGAAAGCTGTAACTCTGTGAGATGATTTCACAGAACACAAAGAAGTTTCTCAGAAAGCTTCTTTCTCTTTGTTATCGGAGTTTATATCCTTTGGCCCTATAGTCTTCAAAGGGATCCGAAATATCTGTTCTCAGATTCCACAGAAATAAGGCTAGCAAAGAGATCCACGAAATACAGATGTAACTCTGTGAGATGAATTAACAGAACACTAAGCAGTTTCTCAGAAAGCTTCTTTCCAGATTTCATCCGAGGATATTTCCTTTTTCACCATTGCCCTCTATGGGCTTCCAAATATCACTTTTCCAATTCAACAAGAACTGTCTTAGCGAAAGGCTTCTTGAGGGGAAAGCTGTAACTCTGTGAGATGATTTCACAAAACACAAAGAAGTTTCTCAGGAAGCTTCTTTCTCATTGTTATCGGATTTTATATCCTTTGGCCCTATAGTCTTCAAAGGGATCCGAAATATCTGTTGTCAGATTCCACAGAAATAAGGCTAGCAAAGAGATCCACGAAATACAGATGTAACTCTGTGAGATGAATTAACAGAACACTAAGCAGTTTCTCAGAAAGCTTCTTTCCAGATTTCATCTGAGGATATTTCCTTTTTCATCATTGCCCTGTATGGGCTTCCAAATATCACTTTGCCAATTCCACAAGAACTGTCTTAGCGAAAGGCTTCTTGAAGGGAAAGCTGTAACTCTGTGAGGTGATTTCACAGAACACAAAGAAGTTTCTCAGAAAGCTTCTTTCTCGTTGTTATCGGAGTTTATATCCTTTGGCCCTATAGTCTTCAAAGGGATCCGAATTATCTGTTCTCAGATTCCACAGAAATAAGGCTAGCAAAGAGATTCACGAAATACAGATGTAACTCTGTGAGATGAATTAACAGAACACTAAGCAGTTTCTCAGAAAGCATCTTTCCAGATTTCATCTGAGGATATTTCCTTTTACACCATTGCCCTCTATGGGCTTCCAAATATCACTTTGCCAATTCCACAAGAACTGTCTTAGCGAAAGGCTTCTTGAAGGGAAAGATGTAACTCTGTGAGATGATTTCACAGAACACAAAGAAGTTTCTCAGAAAGCTTCTTTCTCGTTGTTATCGGAGTTTATTTCCTTTGGCCCTATATTCATCAAAGGGATCCGAAATATCTCTTATCAGATTCCACAGAAATAAGGCTAGCAAAGAGATCCACGAAATACAGATGTAACTTTGTGAGATGATTTCACAGAACACAAAGAATTTTCTCAGAAAGCTTCCTTCTCGTTGTTATCGGAGTTTATATCCTTTGGCCCTATAGTCTTCAAAGGGATCCGAAATATCTGTTCTCAGATTCCACAGAAAGAAGGCTAGCAAAGAGATCCACGAAATACAGATGTAACTCTGTGAGATGAATTAACAGAACACTAAGCAGTTTCTCAGAAAGCTTCTTTCCAGATTTCATCTGTGGATATTTCCTTTATCACCATTGCCCTCTAGGGGCTTCCAAATATCACTTTTCCAATTCCACAAGAACAGTCTTAGCGAAAGGCTTCTTGAGGGGAAAGCTGTAACTCTGTGAGATGATTTCACAGAACACAAAGAAGTTTCTCAGAAAGCTTCTTTCTCGTCGTTATCGGAGTTTATATCCTTTGGCCCTTTAGTCTTCAAAGGGATCCGAAATATCTGTTCTCAGATTCCACAGAAATGAGGCTAGCAAAGAGATCCACGAAATACAGATGTAACTCTGTGAGATGAATTAACAGAACACTAAGCAGTTTCTCAGAAAGCTTCTTTCCAGATTTCATGTGAGGATATTTCCTTTTTCACCATTGCCCTCTATGGGCTTCCAAATATCACTTTGCCAATTCAACAAGAACTGTCTTAGCGAAAGGCTTCTTGAGGGGAAAGCTGTAACTCTGTGAGATGATTTCACAGAACTCAAAAAAGTTTCTCAGAAAGCTTCTTTCTCGTTGTTATCGGAGTTTATATCCTTTGGCCCTACAGTCTTCAAAGGGATCCGAATTATCTGTTTGTCAGATTCCACAGAAATAAGGCTAGCAAAGAGATCCACGAAATACAGATGTAACTCTGTGAGATGAATTAACAGAACACTAAGCAGTTTCTCAGAAAGTTTCTTTCCAGATTTCATCTGAGGATATTTCCTTTTTCACCATTGCCCTCTATTGGCTTCCAAATATCACTTTGCCAATTCCACAAGAACTGTCTTAGCGAAAGGCTTCTTGAAGGGAAAGCTGTAACTCTGTCAGATGATTTCACAGAACACAAAGAAGTTTCTCAGAAAGCTTCTTTCTCGTTGTTATCGGAGTTTATATCCTTTGGCCCTATAGTCTTCAAATGAATCCGAAATATCTGTTCTCAGATTCCAGAGAAATAAGGCTAGCAAAGAGATCCACGAAATACAGATGTAACTCTGTGAGATGAATTAACAGAACACTAAGCAGTTTCTCAGAAAGCTTCTTTCCAGATTTCATCTGAGGATATTTCCTTTTTCACCATTGCCCTCTATGGGCTTCCAAATATCACTTTGCCAATTCCACAAGAACTGTCTTAGCGAAAGGCTTCTTGAGGGGAAAGCTCTAACTCTGTGAGATGATTTCACAGAACACAAAGAAGTTTCTCAGAAAGCTTCCTTCTCTTTCTTATCGGAGTTTATTTCCTTTGGCCCTATATTCATCAAAGGGATCCGAAATATCTGTTCTCAGATTCCACAGAAATAAGGCTAGCAAAGAGATCCACGAAATACAGATGTAACTCTGTGAGATGAATTAACAGAACACTAAGCAGTTTCTCAGATAGCTTCTTTCCAGATTTCATCTGAGGATATTTCCTTTTTCACCATTGCCCTCTATAGGCTTCCAAATATCACTTTGCCAATTCAACGATAACTGTCTTAGCGAAAGGCTTCTTGATGGGAAAGCTGTAACTCTGTGAGATGATTGCACAGAACACAAAGAAGTTTCTCAGAAAGCTTCTTTCTCGTTGTTATCGGAGTTTATATCCTTTGGCCCTATAGTCTTCAAAGGGATCCGAAATATCTGTTCTCAGATTCCACAGAAATAAGGCAGGCATAGAGATCAACGAAATACAGATGTAACTCTGTGAGATGAATTAACAGAACAATAAGCAGTTTCTCAGAAAGCTTCTTTCCAGATTTCATCTGAGGATATTTCCTTTTTCACCATTGCCCTCTATGGGCTTCCAAATATCACTTTGCCAATTCCACAAGAACTGTCTTAGCGAAAGGCTTCTTGAGGGGAAAGCTGTAACTCTGTGAGATGATTTCACAGAACACAAAGAAGTTTCTCAGAAAGCTTCCTTCTCTTTCTTATCGGAGTTTATTTCCTTTGGCCCTATATTCATCAAAGGGATCCGAAATATCTCTTCTCAGATTCCACAGAAATAAGGCTAGCAAAGAGATCCACGAAATACAGATGTAACTTTGTGAGATGATTTCACAGAACACAAAGAAGTTTCTCAGAAAGCTTCCTTCTCGTTGTTATCGGAGTTTATATCCTTTGGCCCTATAGTCTTCAAAGGGATCCGAAATATCTGTTCTCAGATTCCACAGAAATAAGGCTAGCAAAGAGATCCACGAAATACAGATGTAACTCTGTGAGATGAATTAACAGAACGCTAAGCAGTTTCTCAGAAAGCTTCTTTCCAGATTTCATCTGAGGATATTTCCTTTTTCACCATTGCCCTCTATGGGCTTCCAAATATCACTTTGCCAATTCCACAAGAACTGTCTTAGCGAAAGGCTCCTTGAGGGGAAGCTGTAACTCTGTGAGTTGATTTCACAGAACCCAAGAAGTTTCTCAGAAGCTTCTTTCTCTTTGTTATCGGAGGATATTTCCTTTGGCCCAATAGTCTTCTGCGGGATCCGAAATATCTGTTCTCAGATTCCACAAAAATAAGGCTAGCAAAGAGATCCACGAAATACAGATGTAACTCTGTGAGATGAATTAACAGAACACTAAGCAGTTTCTCAGAAAGCTTCTTTCCAGATTTCATCTGAGGATATTTCCTTTTTCACCATTGCCCTCTAAGGGCTTCCAAATATCACTTTGCCAATTCCACAAGAACTGTCTTAGCGAAAGGCTTCTTGAGGGGAATGCTGTAACTCTGTGAGATGATTTCACAGAACACAAAGAAGTTTCTCAGAAAGCTTCCTACTCTTTCTTATCGGAGTTTATTTCCTTTGGCCCTATATTCATCAAAGGGATCCGAAATATCTATTCTCAGATTCCACAGAAATAAGGCTAGCAAAGAGATCCACGAAATACAGATGTACCTCTGTGAGAAGAATTAATAGAACACTAAGCAGTTTCTCAGAAAGCTTCTTTCCAGATTTCATCTGAGGATATTTCCTTTTTCACCATTGCCCTCTATGGGCTTCCAAATATCACTTTGCCAATTCCACAAGAACTGTCTTAGCGAAAGGCTTCTTGAGGGGAAAGCTGTAACTCTGTGAGATGATTTCACAGAACACAAAGAAGTTTCTCAGAAAGCTTCTTTCTCGTAGTTATCGGAGTTTATATCCTTTGGCCCTTTAGTCTTCAAAGGGATCCGAAATATCTGTTCTCAGATTCCACAGAAATAAGGCTAGCTAAGAGATCCACGAAATACAGATGTAACTCTGTGAGATGATTTCACAGAACACAAAGAAGTTTCTCAGAAAGCTTCTTTCTCGTCGTTATCGGAGTTTATATCCTTTGGCCCTTTAGTCTTCAAAGGGATCCGAAATATCTGTTCTCAGATTCCACAGAAATGAGGCTAGCAAAGAGATCCACGAAATACAGATGTAACTCTGTGAGATGAATTAACAGAACACTAAGCAGTTTCTCAGAAAGCTTCTTTCCAGATTTCATGTGAGGATATTTCCTTTTTCACCATTGCCCTCTATGGGCTTCCAAATATCACTTTGCCAATTCAACAAGAACTGTCTTAGCGAAAGGCTTCTTGAGGGGAAAGCTGTAACTCTGTGAGATGATTTCACAGAACTCAAAAAAGTTTCTCAGAAAGCTTCTTTCTCGTTGTTATCGGATTTTATATCCTTTGGCCCTACAGTCTTCAAAGGGATCCGAATTATCTGTTTGTCAGATTCCACAGAAATAAGGCTAGCAAAGAGATCCACGAAATACAGATGTAACTCTGTGAGATGAATTAACAGAACACTAAGCAGTTTCTCAGAAAGTTTCTTTCCAGATTTCATCTGAGGATATTTCCTTTTTCACCATTGCCCTCTATTGGCTTCCAAATATCACTTTGCCAATTCCACAAGAACTGTCTTAGCGAAAGGCTTCTTGAAGGGAAAGCTGTAACTCTGTCAGATGATTTCACAGAACACAAAGAAGTTTCTCAGAAAGCTTCTTTCTCGTTGTTATCGGAGTTTATATCCTTTGGCCCTATAGTCTTCAAATGAATCCGAAATATCTGTTCTCAGATTCCACAGAAATAAGGCTAGCAAAGAGATCCACGAAATACAGATGTAACTCTGTGAGATGAATTAACAGAACACTAAGCAGTTTCTCAGAAAGCTTCTTTCCAGATTTCATCTGAGGATATTTCCTTTTTCACCATTGCCCTCTATGGGCTTCCAAATATCACTTTGCCAATTCCACAAGAACTGTCTTAGCGAAAGGCTTCTTGAGGGGAAAGCTCTAACTCTGTGAGATGATTTCACAGAACACAAAGAAGTTTCTCAGAAAGCTTCCTTCTCTTTCTTATCGGAGTTTATTTCCTTTGGCCCTATATTCATCAAAGGGATCCGAAATATCTGTTCTCAGATTCCACAGATATAAGGCTAGCAAAGAGATCCACGAAATACAGATGTAACTCTGTGAGATGAATTAACAGAACACTAAGCAGTTTCTCAGATAGCTTCTTTCCAGATTTCATCTGAGGATATTTCCTTTTTCACCATTGCCCTCTATAGGCTTCCAAATATCACTTTGCCAATTCAACGATAACTGTCTTAGCGAAAGGCTTCTTGAGGGGAAAGCTGTAACTCTGTGAGATGATTGCACAGAACACAAAGAAGTTTCTCAGAAAGCTTCTTTCTCGTTGTTATCGGAGTTTATATCCTTTGGCCCTATAGTCTTCAAAGGGATCCGAAATATCTGTTCTCAGATTCCACAGAAATAAGGCAGGCAAAGAGATCAACGAAATACAGATGTAACTCTGTGAGATGAATTAACAGAACAATAAGCAGTTTCTCAGAAAGCTTCTTTCCAGATTTCATCTGAGGATATTTCCTTTTTCACCATTGCCCTCTATGGGCTTCCAAATATCACTTTGCCAATTCCACAAGAACTGTCTTAGCGAAAGGCTTCTTGAGGGGAAAGCTGTAACTCTGTGAGATGATTTCACAGAACACAAAGAAGTTTCTCAGAAAGCTTCCTTCTCTTTCTTATCGGAGTTTATTTCCTTTGGCCCTATATTCATCAAAGGGATCCGAAATATCTCTTCTCAGATTCCACAGAAATAAGGCTAGCAAAGAGATCCACGAAATACAGATGTAACTTTGTGAGATGATTTCACAGAACACAAAGAAGTTTCTCAGAAAGCTTCCTTCTCGTTGTTATCGGAGTTTATATCCTTTGGCCCTATAGTCTTCAAAGGGATCCGAAATATCTGCTCTCAGATTCCACAGAAATAAGGCTAGCAAAGATATCCACGAAATACAGATGTAACTCTGTGAGATGAATTAACAGAACGCTAAGCAGTTTCTCAGAAAGCTTCTTTCCAGATTTCATCTGAGGATATTTCCTTTTTCACCATTGCCCTCTATGGGCTTCCAAATATCACTTTGCCAATTCCACAAGAACTGTCTTAGCGAAAGGCTCCTTGAGGGGAAGCTGTAACTCTGTGAGTTGATTTCACAGAACCCAAGAAGTTTCTCAGAAGCTTCTTTCTCTTTGTTATCGGAGGATATTTCCTTTGGCCCAATAGTCTTCTGCGGGATCCGAAATATCTGTTCTCAGATTCCACAAAAATAAGGCTAGCAAAGAGATCCACGAAATACAGATGTAACTCTGTGAGATGAATTAACAGAACACTAAGCAGTTTCTCAGAAAGCTTCTTTCCAGATTTCATCTGAGGATATTTCCTTTTTCACCATTGCCCTCTAAGGGCTTCCAAATATCACTTTGCCAATTCCACAAGAACTGTCTTAGCGAAAGGCTTCTTGAGGGGAACGCTGTAACTCTGTGAGATGATTTCACAGAACACAAAGAAGTTTCTCAGAAAGCTTCCTACTCTTTCTTATCGGAGTTTATTTCCTTTGGCCCTATATTCATCAAAGGGATCCGAAATATCTATTCTCAGATTCCACAGAAATAAGGCTAGCAAAGAGATCCACGAAATACAGATGTACCTCTGTGAGAAGAATTAATAGAACACTAAGCAGTTTCTCAGAAAGCTTCTTTCCAGATTTCATCTGAGGATATTTCCTTTTTCACCATTGCCCTCTATGGGCTTCCAAATATCACTTTGCCAATTCCACAAGAACTGTCTTAGCGAAAGGCTTCTTGAGGGGAAAGCTGTAACTCTGTGAGATGATTTCACAGAACACAAAGAAGTTTCTCAGAAAGCTTCTTTCTCGTAGTTATCGGAGTTTATATCCTTTGGCCCTTTAGTCTTCAAAGGGATCCGAAATATCTGTTCTCAGATTCCACAGAAATAAGGCTAGCTAAGAGATCCACGAAATACAGATGTAACTCTGTGAGATGAATTAACAGAACACTAAGCAGTTTCTCAGAAAGCTTCTTTCCAGATTTCATCTGAGGATATTTCCTTTTTCACCATTGCCCTCTATGGGCTTCCAAATATCACTTTGCCAATTCCACAAGAACTGTCTTAGCGAAAGTCTTCTTGAGGGGAAAGCTGTAACTCTGTGAGATGATTTCACAGAACACAAAGAAGTTTCTCAGAAAGCTTCTTTCTCTTTGTTATCGGAGTTTATATCCTTTGGCCCTATAGTCTTCAAATGGATCCGAAATATCTGTTCTCAGATTCCACAGAAATAAGGCTAGCAAAGAGATCCACGAAATACAGATGTAACTCTGTGAGATGAATTAACAGAACACTAAGCAGTTTCTCAGAAAGCTTCTTTCCAGATTTCATCTGAGGATATTTCCTTTTTCACCATTGCCCTCTATGGGCTTCCAAATATCACTTTGCCAATTCCACAATAAATGTCTTAGCGAAAGGCTTCTTGAAGGGAAAGCTGTAACTCTGTGAGATGATTTCACAGAACACAAAGAAGTTTCTCAGAAAGTTTCTTTCTCTTTGTTATCGGAGTTTATTTCCTTTGGCCCTATAGTCTTTAAAGGGATCCGAAATATCTGTTCTCAGATTCCACAGAAATAAGGCTAGCAAAGAGATCCACGAAATACAGATGTAACTCTGTGAGATGAATTAACAGAACACTAAGCAGTTTCTCAGAAAGCTTCTTTCCAGATTTCATCTGAGGATATTTCCTTTTTCACCATTGCCCTCTATGGGCTTCCAAATATCACTTTCCCTATTCCACAAGAACTGTCTTAGCGAAAGGCTTCTTTAGGGGAAAGCTGTAACTCTGTGAGATGATTTCACAGAACACAAAGAAGTTTCTCAGAAAGCATCCTTCTCTTTGTTATCGGAGTTTATTTCCTTTGGCCCTATAGTCTTTAAAGGGATCCGAAATATCTGTTCTCAGATTCCACAGAAATAAGGCTAGCAAAGAGATCCACGAAATACAGATGTAACTCCGTGAGATGAATTAACAGAACACTAAGCAGTTTCTCAGAAAGCTTCTTTCCAGATTTCATCTGAGGATATTTCCTTTTTCACCATTGCCCTCTATGGGCTTCCAAATATCACTTTCCCTATTCCACAAGAACTGTCTTAGCGAAAGTCTTCTTGAGGGGAAAGCTGTAACTCTGTGAGATGATTTCACAGAACACAAAGAAGTTTCTCAGAAAGCTTCCTTCTCTTTGTTATCGGAGTTTATTTTCTTTGGCCCTATAGTCTTTAAAGGCATCCGAAATATCTGTTCTCAGATTCCACAGAAATAAGGCTAGCAAAGAGATCCACGAAATACAGATGTAACTCTGTGAGATGAATTAACAGAACACTAAGCAGTTTCTCAGAAAGCTTCTTTCCAGATTTCATCTGAGGATATTTCCTTTTTCACCATTGCCCTCTATGGGCTTCCAAATATCACTTTCCCAATTCCACAAGAACTGTCTTAGCGAAAGGCTTCTTGAGGGGAAAGCTGTAACTCTGTGAGATGATTTCACAGAACACAAAGAAGTTTCTCAGAAAGCTTCCTTCTCTTTCTTATCGGAGTTTATTTCCTTTGGCCCTATATTCATCAAAGGGATCCGAAATATCTGTTCTCAGATTCCACAGAAATAAGGCTAGCAAAGAGATCCACGAAATACAGATGTAACTCTGTGAGATGAATTAACAGAACACTAAGCAGTTTCTCAGAAAGCTTCTTTCCAGATTTCATCTGAGGATATTTCCTTTTTCACCATTGCCCTCTATAGGCTTCCAAATATCACTTTGCCAATTCAACAAGAACTGTCTTATCGAAAGGCTTCTTGAGGGGAAAGCTGTAACTCTGTGAGATGATTTCACAGAACACAAAGAAGTTTCTCAGAAAGCTTCTTTCTCGTTGTTATCGGAGTTTATATCCTTTGGCCCTATAGTCTTCAAAGGGATCCGAAATATCTGTTCTCTGATTCCACAGAAATAAGGCTAGCAAAGAGATCCACGAAATACAGATGTAACTCTGTGAGATGAATTAACAGAACACTAAGCAGTTTCTCAGAAAGCTTCTTTCCAGATTTCATCTGAGGATATTTCCTTTTTCACCATAGCCCTCTATGGGCTTCCAAATATCACTTTGCCAATTCCACAAGAACTGTCTTAGCGAAAGGCTTCTTGAGGGGAAAGCTGTAACTCTGTGAGATGATTTCACAGAACACAAAGAAGTTTCTCAGAAAGCTTCCTTCTCTTTCTTATCGGAGTTTGTTTCCTTTGGCCCTATATTCATCAAAGGGATCCGGAATATCTCTTCTCAGATTCCACAGAAATAAGACTAGCAAAGAGATCCACGAAATACAGATGTAACTCTGTGAGATGAATTAAGAGAACACTAAGCAGTTTCTCAGAAAGCTTCTTTCCAGATTTCATCTGAGGA
The DNA here is from genome assembly GCF_043159975.1 of Macaca nemestrina. NCBI lineage: Eukaryota > Metazoa > Chordata > Mammalia > Primates > Cercopithecidae > Macaca > Macaca nemestrina. Next base: position 34,377,266 of record NC_092143.1, read on the forward strand.
TATTTCCTTTTTCACCATTGCCCTCTATGGGCTTCCAAATATCACTTTGCCAATTCAACAAGAACTGTCTTAGCGAAAGGCTTCTTGAGGGGAAAGCTGTAACTCTGTGAGATGATTTCACAGAACACAAAGAAGTTTATCAGAAAGCTTCTTTCTCGTCCTTATCGGAGTTTATATCCTTTGGACCTTTAGTCTTCAAAGGGATCCGAAATATCTGTTCTCAGATTCCACAGAAATAAGGCTAGCAAAGAGATCCACGAAATACCGATGTAACTCTGTGTGATGAATTAACAGAACACTAAGCAGTTTCTCAGAAAGCTTCTTTCCAGATTTCATCTGAGGATATTTCCTTTTTCACCATTGCCCTCTATGGGCTTCCAAATATCACTTTGCCAATTCAACAAGAACTGTCTTAGCGAAAGGCTTCTTGAGGGGAAAGCTGTAACTCTGTGAGATGATTTCACAGAACTCAAAGAAGTTTCTCAGAAAGCTTTTTTCGCGTTGTTATCGGAGTTTATATCCTTTGGCCCTATAATCTTCAAAGGGATCCGAAATATCTGTTCTCAGATTCCACAGAAATAAGGCTAGCAAAGAGATCCACGAAATACAGATGTAACTCTGTGAGATGAATTAACAGAACACTAAGCAGTTTCTCAGAAAGCTTCTTTCCAGATTTCATCCGAGGATATTTCCTTTTTCACCATTGCCCTCTATGGGCTTCCAAATATCACTTTGCCAATTCAACAAGAACTGTCTTAGCGAAAGGCTTCTTGAGGGGAAAGCTGTAACTCTGTGAGATGATTTCACAGAACACAAAGAAGTTTCTCAGGAAGCTTCTTTCTCATTGTTATCGGAGTTTATATCCTTTGGCCCTATAGTCTTCAAAGGGATCCGAAATATCTGTTCTCAGATTCCACAGAAATAAGGCTAGCAAAGAGATCCACGAAATACAGATGTAACTCTGTGAGATGAATTAACAGAACACTAAGCAGTTTCTCAGAAAGCTTCTTTCCAGATTTCATCTGAGGATATTTCCTTTTTCACCATAGCCCTCTATGCGCTTCCAAATATCACTTTGCCAATTCCACAATAATTGTCTTAGCGAAAGACTTCTTGTGGGGAAAGCTGTAACTCTGTGAGATGATTTCACAGAACACAAAGAAGTTTCTCAGAAAGTTTCTTTCTCTTTGTTATCGGAGTTTATTTCCTTTGGCCCTATAGTCTTTAAAGGGATCCGAAATATCTGTTCTCAGATTCCACAGAAATAAGGCTAGCAAAGAGATCCACGAAATACAGATGTAACTCTGTGAGATGAATTAACAGAACACTAAGCAGTTTCTCAGAAAGCTTCCTTCCAGATTTCATCTGAGTATATTTCCTTTTTCACCATAGCCCTCTATGGGCTTCCAAATATCACTTTGCCAATTCCACAAGAACTGTCTTAGCGAAAGGCTTCTTGAGTGGAAAGCTGTAACTCTGTGAGATGATTTCACAGAACACAAAGAAGTTTCTCAGAAAGCTTCCTTCTCTTTCTTATCGGAATTTATTTCCTTTGGCCCTATATTCATCAAAGGGATCCGAAATATCTCTTATCAGATTCCACAGAAATAAGGCTAGCAAAGAGATCCACGAAATACAGATGTAACTTTGTGAGATGATTTCACAGAACACAAAGAATTTTCTCAGAAAGCTTCCTTCTCGTTGTTATCGGAGTTTATATCCTTTGGCCCTATAGTCTTCAAAGGGATCCGAAATATCTGTTCTCAGATTCCACAGAAAGAAGGCTAGCAAAGAGATCCACGAAATACAGATGTAACTCTGTGAGATGAATTAACAGAACACTAAGCAGTTTCTCAGAAAGCTTCTTTCCAGATTTCATCTGAGGATATTTCCTTTTTCACCATTGCCCTCTATGGGCTTCCAAATATCACTTTGCCAATTCCACAAGAACAGTCTTAACGAAAGGCTTCTTGAGGGGAAAGCTGTAACTCTGTGAGATGATTTCACAGAACAAAAAGAAGTTTCTCAGAAAGCTTCTTTCTCGTTGTTATCGGAGTTTATATCCTTTGGCCCTTTAGTCTTCAAAGGGATCCGAAATACCTGTTCTCAGATTCCACAGAAATAAGGCTAGCAAAGAGATCCACGAAATACAGATGTAACTCTGTGAGATGAATTAACAGAACACTAAGCAGTTTCTCAGAAAGCTTCTTTCCAGATTTCATCTGAGGATATTTCCTTTTTCACCATTGCCCTCTATGGTCTTCCAAATATCACTTTGCCAATTCAACAAGAACTGTCTTAGCGAAAGGCTTCTTGAGGGGAAAGCTGTAACTCTGTGAGATGATTTCACAGAACTCAAAAAAGTTTCTCAGAAAGCTTCTTTCTCGTTGTTATCGGAGTTTATATCCTTTGGCCCTATAGTCTTCAAAGGGATCCGAAATATCTGTTCTCAGATTCCACAGAAATAAGGCTAGCAAAGAGATCCACGAAATACAGATGTAACTCTGTGAGATGAATTAACAGAACACTAAGCAGTTTCTCAGAAAGCTTCTTTCCAGATTTCATCTGAGGATATTTCCTTTTTCACCATTGCCCTCTATGGGCTTCCAAATATCACTTTGCCAATTCCACAAGAACTGTCTTAGCGAAAGGCTTCTTGAAGGGAAAGCTGTAACTCTGTGAGGTGATTTCACAGAACACAAAGAAGTTTCTCAGAAAGCTTCTTTCTCGTTGTTATCGGAGTTTATATCCTTTGGCCCTATAGTCTTCAAAGGGATCCGAATTATCTGTTCTCAGATTCCACAGAAATAAGGCTAGCAAAGAGATTCACGAAATACAGATGTAACTCTGTGAGATGAATTAACAGAACACTAAGCAGTTTCTCAGAAAGCTTCTTTCCAGATTTCATCTGAGGATATTTCCTTTTCCACCATTGCCCTCTATGGGTTTCCAAATATCACTTTGCCAATTCCACAAGAACTGTCTTAGCGAAAGGCTTCTTGAGGGGAAAGCTGTAACTCTGTGAGATGATTTCACAGAACACAAGGAAGTTTCTCAGAAAGCTTCTTTCTCATTGTTATCGGAGTTTATATCCTTTGGCCCTATAGTCTTCAAAGGGATCCGAAATATCTGTTCTCAGATTCCACAGAAATAAGGCTAGCAAAGAGATCCACGAAATACAGATGTAACTCTGTGAGATGAATTAACAGAACACTAAGCAGTTTCTCAGAAAGCTTCTTTCCAGATTTCATCTGAGGATATTTCCTTTTTCACCATAGCACTCTATGAGCTTCCAAATATCACTTTGCCAATTCCACAATAAATGTCTTAGCGAAAGACTTCTTGTGGGGAAAGCTGTAACTCTGTGAGATGATTTCACAGAACACAAAGAAGTTTCTCAGAAAGTTTCTTTCTATTTGTTATCGGAGTTTATTTCCTTTGGTCCTATAGTCTTTAAAGGGATCCGAAATATCTGTTCTCAGATTCCACAGAAATAAGGCTAGCAAAGAGATCCACGAAATACAGATGTAACTCTGTGAGATGAATTAACAGAACACTAAGCAGTTTCTCAGAAAGCTTCTTTCCAGATTTCATCTGAGGATATTTCCTTTTTCACCATTGCCCTCTATGGGCTTCCAAATATCACTTTGCCAATTCCACAAGAACTGTCTTAGCGAAAGGCTTCTTGAGGGGAAAGCTGTAACTCTGTGAGATGATTTCACAGAACACAAAGAAGTTTCTCAGAAAGCTTCTTTCTCATTGTTATCGGAGTTTATATCCTTTGGCCCTATAGTCTTCAAAGGGATCCGAAATATCTGTTCTCAGATTCCACAGAAATAAGGCTAGCAAAGAGATCCACGAAATACAGATGTAACTCTGTGAGATGAATTAACAGAACACTAAGCAGTTTCTCAGAAAGCTTCTTTCCAGATTTCATCTGAGGATATTTCCTTTTTCACCATTGCCCTGTATGGGCTTCCAAATATCACTTTGACAATTCAACAAGAACTGTCTTAGCGAAAGGCTTCTTTAGGGGAAAGCTGTAACTCTGTGAGATGATTTCACAGAACACAAAGAAGTTTCTTAGAAAGCTTCTTTCTCATTGTTATCGGAGTTTATATCCTTTGGCCCTATAGTCTTCAAAGGGATCCGAAATATCTGTTCTCAGATTCCACAGAAATAAGGCTAGCAAAGAGATCCACGAAATACAGATGTAACTCTGTGAGATGAATTAACAGAACACTAAGCAGTTTCTCAGAAAGCTTCTTTCCAGATTTCATCTGAGGATATTTCCTTTTTCACCATAGCACTCTAGGCGCTTCCAAATATCACTTTGCCAATTCCACAATAAATGTCTTAGCGAAAGACTTCTTGTGGGGAAAGCTGTAACTCTGTGAGATGATTTCACAGAACACAAAGAAGTTTCTCAGAAAGTTTCTTTCTATTTGTTATCGGAGTTTATTTCCTTTGGCCCTATAGTCTTTAAAGGGATCCGAAATATCTGTTCTCAGATTCCACAGAAATAAGGCTAGCAAAGAGATCCACGAAATACAGATGTAACTCTGTGAGATGAATTAACAGAACACTAAGCAGTTTCTCAGAAAGCTTCTTTCCAGATTTCATCTGAGGATATTTCCTTTTTCACCATTGCCCTCTATGGGCTTCCAAATATCACTTTGCCGATCCCACAAGAACTGTCTTAGCGAAAGGCTTCTTGAGGGGAAAGCTGTAACTCTGTGAGATGATTTCACAGAACACAAAGAAGTTTCTCAGAAAGCTTCTTGCTCATTGTTATCGGAGTTTATATCCTTTGGCCCTATAGTCTTCAAAGGGATCCGAAATATCTGTCCTCAGATTCCACAGAAATAAGGCTAGCAGAGAGATCCACGAAATACAGATGTAACTCTGTGAGATGAATTAACAGAACACTAAGCAGTTTCTCAGAAATCTTCTTTCCAGATTTCATCTCAGGATATTTCCTTTCTCACCATAGCCCTCTATGCGCTTCCAAATATCACTTTGCAAATTGCACAATAAATGTCTTAGCGAAAGACTTCTTGTGGGGAAAGCTGTAACTCTGTGAGATGATTTCACAGATCACCAAGAAGTTTTTCAGAAAGTTTCTTTCTCTTTGTTATCGGAGTTTATTTCCCTTGGCCCTATAGTCTTTAAAGGGATCCGAAATATCTGTTCTCAGATTCCACAGAAATAAGGCTAGCAAAGAGATCCACGAAATACAGATGTAACTCTGTGAGATGAATTAACAGAACCCTAAGCAGTTTCTCAGAAAGCTTCTTTCCAGATGTCATCTGACGATATTTCCTTTTTCACCATTGCCCTCTATGAGCTTCCAAATATCACTTTGCCAATTCCACAAGAACTGTCTTAGCGAAAGGCTTCTTGAGGGGAAAGCTGTAACTCTGTGAGATGATTTCACAGAACGCAAAGAAGTTTCTCAGAAAGCTTCTTTCTCGTTGTTATCGGAGTTTATATCCTTTGGCCCTATAGTCTTCAAAGGGATCCGAAATATCTGTACTCAGATTCCACAGAAATAAGGCCAGCAAAGAAATCCACGAAATACAGATGTAACTCTGTGAGATGAATTAACAGAACACTAAGCAGTTTCTCAGAAAGCTTCTTTCCAGATTTCATCTGACGATATTTCCTTTTTCACCATTGCCCTCTAAGGGCTTCCAAATATCACTTTGCCAATTCAACAAGAACTGTCTTAGCGAAAGGCTTCTTGAGGGGAAAGCTGTAACTCTGTGAGATGATTTCACAGAACACAAGGAAGTTTCTCAGAAAGCTTCTTTCTCATTGTTATCGGAGTTTATATCCTTTGGCCCTATAGTCTTCAAAGGGATCCGAAATATCTGTTCTCAGATTCCACAGAAATAAGGCTAGCAAAGAGATCCGCGAAATACAGATGTAACTCTGTGAGATGAATTAACAGAACACTAAGCAGTTTCTCAGAAAGCTTCTTTCCAGATTTCATCTGAGGATATTTCCTTTTTCACCATAGCCCTCTATGCGCTTCCAAATATCACTTTGCCAATTCCACAATAAATGTCTTAGCGAAAGACATCTTGTGGGGAAAGCTGTAACTCTGTGAGATGATTTCACAGAACACAAAGAAGTTTCTCAGAAAGTTTCTTTCTCTTTGTTATCGGAGTTTATTTCCTTAGGCCCTATAGTCTTTAAAGGGATCCGAAATATCTGTTCTCAGATTCCACAGAAATAAGGCTAGCAAAGAGATCCACGAAATACAGATGTAACTCTGTGAGATGAATTAACAGAACACTAAGCAGTTTCTCAGAAAGCTTCTTTCCAGATTTCATCTGAGGATATTTCCTTTTTCACCATTGCCCTCTATGAGCTTCCAAATATCATTTTGCCAATTCCACAAGAACTGTCTTAGCCAAAGGCTTCTTGAGGGGAAAGCTGTAACTCTGTGAGATGATTTCACAGAACACAAAGAAGTTTCTCAGAAAGCTTCTTTCTCGTTGTTATCGGAGTTTATATCCTTTGGCCCTATAGTCTTCAAAGGGATCCGAAATATCTGTACTCAGATTCCACCGAAATAAGGCTAGCAAAGAGATCCGCGAAATACAGATGTAACTCTGTGAGATGAATTAACAGAACACTAAGCGGTTTCTCAGAAAGCTTCTTTCCAGATTTCATCTGAGGATATTTCCTTTTTCACCATAGCCCTCTATGCGCTTCCAAATATCACTTTGCCAATTCCACAATAAATGTCTTAGCGAAAGACTTCTTGTGGGGAAAGCTGTAACTCTGTGAGATGATTTCACAGAACACAAAGAAGTTTCTCAGAAAGTTTCTTTCTCTTTTTTATCGGAGTTTATTTCCTTTGGCCCTATAGTCTTAAAAGGGATCCGAAATATCTGTTCTCAGATTCCACAGAAATAAGGCTAGCAAAGAGATCCAGGAAATACAGATGTAACTCTGTGAGATGAATTAACAGAACACTAAGCAGTTTCTCCGAAAGCTTCTTTCCAGATTTCATCTGAGGATATTTCCTTTTTCACCATAGCCCTCTATGGGCTTCCAAATATCACTTTGCCAATTCCACAAGAACTGTCTTAGCGAAAGGCTTCTTGAGGGGAAAGCTGTAACTCTGTGAAATGATTTCACAGAACACAAAGAAGTTTCTCAGAAAGCTTCCTTCTCTTTCTTATCGGAGTTTATTTCCTTTGGCCCTATATTCATCACAGGGATCCGAAATATCTCTTCTCAGATTCCACAGAAATAAGGCTAGCAAAGACATCCAGGAAATACAGATGGAACTCTCTGAGATGAATTAACAGAACACTAAGCAGTTTCTCAGAAAGCTTCTTTCCAGATTTCATCTGAGGATATTTCCTTTTTCACCATTGCCCTCTATGGGCTTCCAAATATCACTTTGCCAATTCCACAAGAACTGTCTTAGCGAAAGGCTTCTTGAGGGGAAAGCTGTAACTCTGTGAGATGATTTCACAGAACAAAAAGAAGTTTCTCAGAAAGCTTCTTTCTCGTTGTTATCGGAGTTTATATCCTTTGGCCCTATAGTCTTCAAATGGATCCGAAATATCTGTTCTCAGATTCCACAGAAATAAGGCTAGCAAAGAGATCCACGAAATACAGATTTAACTCTGTGAGATGAATTAACAGAACACTAAGCAGTTTCTCAGAAAGCTTCTTTCCAGATTTCATCTCACGATATTTCCTTTTTCACCATTGCCCTCTATGGGCTTCCAAATATCACTTTGCCAATTCAACAAGAACTGTCTTAGCGAAAGGCTTCTTGAGGGGAAAGCTGTAACTCTGTGAGATGATTTCACAGAACACAAAGAAGTTTCTCAGAAAGCTTCTTTCTCATTGTTATCGGAGTTTATATCCTTTGGCCCTATAGTCTTCAAAGGGATCCGAAATATCTGTTCTCAGATTCCACAGAAATAAGGGTAGCAAAGAGATCCACGAAATACAGATGTAACTCTGTGAGATGAATTAACAGAACACTAAGCAGTTTCTCAGAAAGCTTCTTTCCAGATTTCATCTGAGGATATTTCCTTTTTCACCAAAGCCCTCTATGCGCTTCCAAATATCACTTTGCCAATTCCACAGTAAATGTCTTAGCGAAAGACTTCTTGTGGGGAAAGCTGTAACTCTGTGAGATGATTTCACAGAACACAAAGAAGTTTCTCAGAAAGTTTCTTTCTCTTTGTTATCGGAGTTTATTTCCTTTGGCCCTATAGTCTTTAAAGGGATCCGAAATATCTGTTCTCAGATTCCACAGAAATAAGGCTAGCAAAGAGATCCACGAAATACAGATGTAACTCTGTGAGATGAATTAACAGAACACTAAGCAGTTTCTCAGAAAGCTTCTTTCCGGATTTCATCTGAGGATATTTCCTTTTTCAGCATTGCCCTCTATGGGCTTCCAAATATCACTTTGCCAATTCCACAAGAACTGTCTTAGCGAAAGGCTTCTTGAGGGGAAAGCTGTAACTCTGTGAGATGATTGCACAGAACACAAAGAAGTTTCTCAGAAAGCTTCCTTCTCTTTCTTATCGGAGTTTATTTCCTTTGGCCCTGTACTCATCAAAGGGATCCGAAATATCTGTTCTCAGATTCCACAGAAATAAGGCTAGCAAAGAGATCCACGAAATACAGATGTAACTCTGTGAGATGAATTAACAGAACACTAAGCAGTTTCTCAGAAAGCTTCTTTCCAGATTTCATCTGAGGATATTTCCTTTTTCACCATAGCCCTCTATGGGCTTCCAAATATCACTTTGCCAATTCCACAAGAACTGTCTTAGCGAAAGGCTTCTTGAGGGGAAAGCTGTAACTCTGTGAGATGATTTCACAGAACACAAAGAAGTTTCTCAGAAAGCTTCCTTCTCTTTCTTATCGGAGTTTATTTCCTTTGGCCCTATATTCATCAAAGGGATCCGAAATATCTGTTCTCAGATTCCACAGAAATAAGGCTAGCAAAGAGATCCACGAAATACAGATGTAACTCTGTGAGATGAATTAACAGAACACTAAGCAGTTTCTCAGAAAGCTTCTTTCCAGATTTTATCTGAGGATATTTCCTTTTTCACCATTGCCCTCTATGGGCTTCCAAATATCACTTTGCCAATTCCACAAGAACTGTCTTAGCGAAAGGCTTCTTGAGGGGAAAGCTGTAACTCTGTGAGATGATTTCACAGAACAGAAAGAAGTTTCTCAGAAAGCTTCTTTCTCGTTGTTAGCGGAGTTTATATACTTTGGCCCTATAGTCTTCAAATGGATCCGAAATATCTGTTCTCAGATTCCACAGAAATAAGGCTAGCAAAGAGATCCACGAAATACAGATGTAACTCTGTGAGATGAATTAACAGAACACTAAGCAGTTTCTCAGAAAGCTTCTTTCCAGATTTCATCCGAGGATATTTCCTTTTTCACCATTGCCCTCTATGGGCTTCCAAATATCACTTTGCCAATTCAACAAGAACTGTCTTAGCGAAAGGCTTCTTGAGGGGAAAGCTGTAACTCTGTGAGATGATTTCACAGAACACAAAGAAGTTTCTCAGAAAGCTTCTTTGTCATTGTTATCGGAGTTTATATCCTTTGGCCCTATAGTCTTCAAAGGGATCGGAAATATCTGTTCTCAGATTCCACAGAAATAAGGCTAGCATAGAGATCCACGAAATACAGATGTAACTCTGTGAGATGAATTAACAGAACACTAGGCAGTTTCTCAGAAAGCTTCTTTCCAGATTTCATCTGAGGATATTTCCTTTTTCTCCATAGCCCTCTATGCGCTTCCAAATATCACTTTGCCAATTCCACTATAAATGTATTAGCGAAAGACTTCTTGTGGGGAAAGATGTAACTCTCTGAGATGATTTCACAGAACACAAAGAAGTTTCTCAGAAAGTTTCTTTCTCATTGTTATCGGAGTTTATATCCTTTGGCCCTATAGTCTTCAAAGGGATCCGAAATATCTGTACTCAGATTCCACCGAAATAAGGCTAGCAAAGAGATCCGCGAAATACAGATGTAACTCTGTGAGATGAATTAACAGAACACTAAGCGGTTTCTCAGAAAGCTTCTTTCCAGATTTCATCTGAGGATAATTCCTTTTTCACCATAGCCCTCTATGCGCTTCCAAATATCACTTTGCCAATTCCACAATAAATGTCTTAGCGAAAGACTTCTTGTGGGGAAAGCTGTAACTCTGTGAGATGATTTCACAGAACACAAAGAAGTTTCTCAGAAAGTATCTTTCTCTTTGTTATCGGAGTTTATTTCCTTTGGCCCTATAGTCTTAAAAGGGATCCGAAATATCTGTTCTCAGATTCCACAGAAATAAGGCTAGCAAAGAGATCCAGGAAATACAGATGTAACTCTGTGAGATGAATTAACAGAACACTAAGCAGTTTCTCCGAAAGCTTCTTTCCAGATTTCATCTGAGGATATTTCCTTTTTCACCATAGCCCTCTATGGGCTTCCAAATATCACTTTGCCAATTCCACAAGAACTGTCTTAGCGAAAGGCTTCTTGAGGGGAAAGCTGTAACTCTGTGAAATGATTTCACAGAACACAAAGAAGTTTCTCAGAAAGCTTCCTTCTCTTTCTTATCGGAGTTTATTTCCTTTGGCCCTATATTCATCACAGGGATCCGAAATATCTCTTCTCAGATTCCACAGAAATAAGGCTAGCAAAGACATCCAGGAAATACAGATGGAACTCTCTGAGATGAATTAACAGAACACTAAGCAGTTTCTCAGAAAGCTTCTTTCCAGATTTCATCTGAGGATATTTCCTTTTTCACCATTGCCCTCTATGGGCTTCCAAATATCACTTTGCCAATTCCACAAGAACTGTCTTAGCGAAAGGCTTCTTGAGGGGAAAGCTGTAACTCTGTGAGATGATTTCACAGAACAAAAAGAAGTTTCTCAGAAAGCTTCTTTCTCGTTGTTATCGGAGTTTATATCCTTTGGCCCTATAGTCTTCAAATGGATCCGAAATATCTGTTCTCAGATTCCACAGAAATAAGGCTAGCAAAGAGATCCACGAAATACAGATTTAACTCTGTGAGATGAATTAACAGAACACTAAGCAGTTTCTCAGAAAGCTTCTTTCCAGATTTCATCTCACGATATTTCCTTTTTCACCATTGCCCTCTATGGGCTTCCAAATATCACTTTGCCAATTCAACAAGAACTGTCTTAGCGAAAGGCTTCTTGAGGGGAAAGCTGTAACTCTGTGAGATGATTTCACAGAACACAAAGAAGTTTCTCAGAAAGCTTCTTTCTCATTGTTATCGGAGTTTATATCCTTTGGCCCTATAGTCTTCAAAGGGATCCGAAATATCTGTTCTCAGATTCCACAGAAATAAGGGTAGCAAAGAGATCCACGAAATACAGATGTAACTCTGTGAGATGAATTAACAGAACACTAAGCAGTTTCTCAGAAAGCTTCTTTCCAGATTTCATCTGAGGATATTTCCTTTTTCACCAAAGCCCTCTATGCGCTTCCAAATATCACTTTGCCAATTCCACAGTAAATGCCTTAGCGAAAGACTTCTTGTGGGGAAAGCTGTAACTCTGTGAGATGATTTCACAGAACACAAAGAAGTTTCTCAGAAAGTTTCTTTCTCTTTGTTATCGGAGTTTATTTCCTTTGGCCCTATAGTCTTTAAAGGGATCCGAAATATCTGTTCTCAGATTCCACAGAAATAAGGCTAGCAAAGAGATCCACGAAATACAGATGTAACTCTGTGAGATGAATTAACAGAACACTAAGCAGTTTCTCAGAAAGCTTCTTTCCGGATTTCATCTGAGGATATTTCCTTTTTCAGCATTGCCCTCTATGGGCTTCCAAATATCACTTTGCCAATTCCACAAGAACTGTCTTAGCGAAAGGCTTCTTGAGGGGAAAGCTGTAACTCTGTGAGATGATTGCACAGAACACAAAGAAGTTTCTCAGAAAGCTTCCTTCTCTTTCTTATCGGAGTTTATTTCCTTTGGCCCTGTACTCATCAAAGGGATCCGAAATATCTGTTCTCAGATTCCACAGAAATAAGGCTAGCAAAGAGATCCACGAAATACAGATGTAACTCTGTGAGATGAATTAACAGAACACTAAGCAGTTTCTCAGAAAGCTTCTTTCCAGATTTCATCTGAGGATATTTCCTTTTTCACCATAGCCCTCTAAGGGCTTCCAAATATCACTTTGCCAATTCCACAAGAACTGTCTTAGCGAAAGGCTTCTTGAGGGGAAAGCTGTAACTCTGTGAGATGATTTCACAGAACACAAAGAAGTTTCTCAGAAAGCTTCCTTCTCTTTCTTATCGGAGTTTATTTCCTTTGGCCCTATATTCATCAAAGGGATCCGAAATATCTGTTCTCAGATTCCACAGAAATAAGGCTAGCAAAGAGATCCACGAAATACAGATGTAACTCTGTGAGATGAATTAACAGAACACTAAGCAGTTTCTCAGAAAGCTTCTTTCCAGATTTTATCTGAGGATATTTCCTTTTTCACCATTGCCCTCTATGGGCTTCCAAATATCACTTTGCCAATTCCACAAGAACTGTCTTAGCGAAAGGCTTCTTGAGGGGAAAGCTGTAACTCTGTGAGATGATTTCACAGAACAGAAAGAAGTTTCTCAGAAAGCTTCTTTCTCGTTGTTAGCGGAGTTTATATACTTTGGCCCTATAGTCTTCAAATGGATCCGAAATATCTGTTCTCAGATTCCACAGAAATAAGGCTAGCAAAGAGATCCACGAAATACAGATGTAACTCTGTGAGATGAATTAACAGAACACTAAGCAGTTTCTCAGAAAGCTTCTTTCCAGATTTCATCCGAGGATATTTCCTTTTTCACCATTGCCCTCTATGGGCTTCCAAATATCACTTTGCCAATTCAACAAGAACTGTCTTAGCGAAAGGCTTCTTGAGGGGAAAGCTGTAACTCTGTGAGATGATTTCACAGAACACAAAGAAGTTTCTCAGAAAGCTTCTTTGTCATTGTTATCGGAGTTTATATCCTTTGGCCCTATAGTCTTCAAAGGGATCGGAAATATCTGTTCTCAGATTCCACAGAAATAAGGCTAGCATAGAGATCCACGAAATACAGATGTAACTCTGTGAGATGAATTAACAGAACACTAGGCAGTTTCTCAGAAAGCTTCTTTCCAGATTTCATCTGAGGATATTTCCTTTTTCTCCATAGCCCTCTATGCGCTTCCAAATATCACTTTGCCAATTCCACTATAAATGTATTAGCGAAAGACTTCTTGTGGGGAAAGATGTAACTCTCTGAGATGATTTCACAGAACACAAAGAAGTTTCTCAGAAAGTTTCTTTCTCTTTGTTATCGTAGTTTATTTCCTTTGGCCCTATAGTCTTTAAATGGATCCGAAATATCTGTTCTCAGATTCCAAAGAAATAAGGCTAGCAAAGAGATCCACGAAATACAGATGTAACTCTGTGAGATGAATTAACAGAACACTAAGCAGTTTCTCAGAAAGCTTCTTTCCAGATTTCATCTGAGGATATTTCCTTTTTCCCCATAGCCCTCTATGCGCTTCCAAATATCACTTTGCCAATTCCACAATAAATGTCTTAGCGAAAGTTTTCTGGTGGGGAAAGCTGTAACTCTGTGAGATGATTTCACAGAACACAAAGAAGATTCTCAGAAAGTTTCTTTCTCTTTTTTATCGGAGTTTATTTGCTTTGTCCCTATAGTCTTTAAAGGGTTACGAAATATCTGTTCTCAGATTCCACAGAAATAAGGCTAGCAAAGAGATCCACGAAATACAGATGTAACACTGTGAGATGAATTAACAGAACACTAAGCAGTTTCTCAGAAAGCTTCTTTCCAGATTTCATCTGAGGATATTTCCCTTTTCATCATAGCCCTCTATGGGCTTCCAAATATCACTTTGCCAATTCCAAAAGAACTGTCTTAGCGAAAGGCTTCTTGAGGGGAAAGCTGTAACTCTGTGAGATGATTTCACAGAACACAAAGAAGTTTCTCAGAAAGCTTCCTTCTCTTTCTTATCGGAGTTTATTTCCTTTGGCCCTATATTCATCAAAGGGATCCGAAATATCTGTTCTCAGATTCCACAGAAATAAGGCTAGCAAAGAGATCCACGAAATACAGATGTAACTCTGTGAGATGAATTAACAGAACACTAAGCAGTTTCTCAGAAAGCTTCTTTCCGGATTTCATCTGAGGATATTTCCTTTTTCAGCATTGCCCTCTATGGGCTTCCAAATATCACTTTGCCAATTCCACAAGAACTGTCTTAGCGAAAGGCTTCTTGAAGGGAAAGCTGTAACTCTGTGAGATGATTGCACAGAACACAAAGAAGTTTCTCAGAAAGCTTCCTTCTCTTTCTTATCGGAGTTTATTTCCTTTGGCCCTGTACTCATCAAAGGGATCCGAAATATCTGTTCTCAGATTCCACAGAAATAAGGCTAGCAAAGAGATCCACGAAATACAGATGTAACTCTGTGAGATGAATTAACAGAACACTAAGCAGTTTCTCAGAAAGCTTCTTTCCAGATTTCATCTGAGGATATTTCCTTTTTCACCATAGCCCTCTATGGGCTTCCAAATATCACTTTGCCAATTCCACAAGAACTGTCTTAGCGAAAGGCTTCTTGAGGGGAAAGCTGTAACTCTGTGAGATGATTTCACAGAACACAAAGAAGTTTCTCAGAAAGCTTCCTTCTCTTTCTTATCGGAGTTTATTTCCTTTGGCCCTATATTCATCAAAGGGATCCGAAATATCTGTTCTCAGATTCCACAGAAATAAGGCTAGCAAAGAGATCCACGAAATACAGATGTAACTCTGTGAGATGAATTAACAGAACACTAAGCAGTTTCTCAGAAAGCTTCTTTCCAGATTTTATCTGAGGATATTTCCTTTTTCACCATTGCCCTCTATGGGCTTCCAAATATCACTTTGCCAATTCCACAAGAACTGTCGTAGCGAAAGGCTTCTTGAGGGGAAAGCTGTAACTCTGTGAGATGATTTCACAGAACAGAAAGAAGTTTCTCAGAAAGCTTCTTTCTCGTTGTTAGCGGAGTTTATATCCTTTGGCCCTATAGTCTTCAAATGGATCCGAAATATCTGTTCTCAGATTCCACAGAAATAAGGCTAGCAAAGAGATCCACGAAATACAGATGTAACTCTGTGAGATGAATTAACAGAACACTAAGCAGTTTCTCAGAAAGCTTCTTTCCAGATTTCATCCGAGGATATTTCCTTTTTCACCATTGCCCTCTATGGGCTTCCAAATATCACTTTGCCAATTCAACAAGAACTGTCTTAGCGAAAGGCTTCTTGAGTGGAAAGCTGTAACTCTGTGAGATGATTTCACAGAACACAAAGAAGTTTCTCAGAAAGCTTCTTTGTCATTGTTATCGGAGTTTATATCCTTTGGCCCTATAGTCTTCAAAGGGATCGGAAATATCTGTTCTCAGATTCCACAGAAATAAGGCTAGCATAGAGATCCACGAAATACAGATGTAACTCTGTGAGATGAATTAACAGAACACTAGGCAGTTTCTCAGAAAGCTTCTTTCCAGATTTCATCTGAGGATATTTCCTTTTTCTCCATAGCCCTCTATGCGCTTCCAAATATCACTTTGCCAATTCCACTATAAATGTATTAGCGAAAGACTTCTTGTGGGGAAAGATGTAACTCTCTGAGATGATTTCACAGAACACAAAGAAGTTTCTCAGAAAGTTTCTTTCTCTTTGTTATCGTAGTTTATTTCCTTTGGCCCTATAGTCTTTAAATGGATCCGAAATATCTGTTCTCAGATTCCAAAGAAATAAGGCTAGCAAAGAGATCCACGAAATACAGATGTAACTCTGTGAGATGAATTAACAGAACACTAAGCAGTTTCTCAGAAAGCTTCTTTCCAGATTTCATCTGAGGATATTTCCTTTTTCCCCATAGCCCTCTATGCGCTTCCAAATATCACTTTGCCAATTCCACAATAAATGTCTTAGCGAAAGTTTTCTGGTGGGGAAAGCTGTAACTCTGTGAGATGATTTCACAGAACACAAAGAAGATTCTCAGAAAGTTTCTTTCTCTTTTTTATCGGAGTTTATTTGCTTTGTCCCTATAGTCTTTAAAGGGTTACGAAATATCTGTTCTCAGATTCCACAGAAATAAGGCTAGCAAAGAGATCCACGAAATACAGATGTAACACTGTGAGATGAATTAACAGAACACTAAGCAGTTTCTCAGAAAGCTTCTTTCCAGATTTCATCTGAGGATATTTCCCTTTTCATCATAGCCCTCTACGGGCTTCCAAATATCACTTTGCCAATTCCAAAAGAACTGTCTTAGCGAAAGGCTTCTTGAGGGGAAAGCTGTAACTCTGTGAGATGATTTCACAGAACACAAAGAAGTTTCTCAGAAAGCTTCCTTCTCTTTCTTATCGGAGTTTATTTCCTTTGGCCCTATATTCATCAAAGGGATCCGAAATATCTCTTCTCAGATTCCACAGAAATAAGGCTAGCAAAGAGTTTCACGAATTACAGATTTAACTCTGTGAGATGAATTAACAGAACACTAAGCAGTTTCTCAGAAAGCTTCTTTCCAGATTTCATCTGAGGATATTTCCCTTTTCATCCTAGCCCTCTATGGGCTTCCAAATATCACTTTGCCAATTCCACCAGAACTGTCTTAGTGAAAGGCTTCTTGAGGGGAAAGCTGTAACTCTGTGAGATGATTTCACAGAACACAAAGAAGTTTCTCAGAAAGCTTCTTTCACGTTGTTATCGGAGTTTATTTCCTTTGGCCCTATAGTCTTCAAAGGGATCCGAAATATCTGTTCTCAGATTCCACAGAAATAAGGCTAGCAAAGAGATCCACGAAATACAGATGTAACTCTGTGAGATGAATTAACAGAACACTAAGCAGTTTCTCAGAAAGCTTCTTTCCAGATTTCATCTGAGGATATTTCCTTTTTCACCATAGCCCTCTATGGGCATCCAAATATCACTTTGCCAATTCCACAAAAACTGTCTTAGCGAAAGGCTTCTTGAGGGGAAAGCTGTAACTCTGTGAGATGATTTCACAGAACACAAAGAAGTTTCTCAGAAAGCTTCCTTCTCTTTCTTATCGGAGTTTATTTCCTTTGGCCCTATATTCATTAAAGGGATCCGAAATATCTGTTCTCAGATTCCACAGAAATAAGGCTAGCAAAGAGATCCACGAAATACAGATGTAACTCTGTGAGATGAATTAACAGAACACTAAGCAGTTTCTCAGAAAGCTTCTTTCCAGATTTCATCTGAGGATATTTCCTTTTTCACCATTGCCCTCTATGGGCTTCCAAATATCACTTTCCCTATTCCACAAGAACTGTCTTAGCGAAAGTCTTCTTGAGGGGAAAGCTGTAACTCTGTGAGTTGATTTCACAGAACACAAAGAAGTTTCTCAGAAAGCTTCCTTCTCTTTCTTATCGGAGTTTATTTCCTTTGGCCCTATAGTCTTTAAAGGGATCCGAAATATCTGTTCTCAGATTCCACAGAAATAAGGCTAGCAAAGAGATCCACGAAATACAGATGTAACTCTGTGAGATGAATTAACAGAACACTAAGCAGTTTCTCAGAAAGCTTCTTTCCAGATTTCATCTGAGGATATTTCCTTATTCACCATTGCCCTCTATGGGCTTCCAAATATCACTTTCCCAATTCAACAAGAACTGTCTTAGCGAAAGGCTTCTTGAGGGGAAAGCTGTAACTCTGTGAGATGATTGCACAGAACTCAAAGAAGTTTCTCAGAAAGCTTCTTTCTCTTTGTTATCGGAGTTTATATCCTTTGGCCCTATAGTCTCCAAAGGGATCCGAAATATCTGTTCTCAGATTCCACAGACATAAGGCTAGCAAAGAGATCCACGAAATACAGATGTAACTCTGTGAGATGAATTAACAGAACACTAAGCAGTTTCTCAGAAAGCTTCTTTCCAGATTTCATCTGAGGATATTTCCTTTTTCACCATTGCCCTCTATGGGCTTCCAAATATCACTTTGCCAATTCCACAAGAACTGTCTTAGCGAAAGGCTTCTTGAAGGGAAAGCTGTAACTCTGTGAGATGATTTCAGAGAACACAAAGAAGTTTCTCAGAAAGCTTCGTTCTCGTTGTTATCGGAGTTTATATCCTTTGGCCCTATAGTCTTCAAATGGATCGGAAATGTCTGTTCTCAGATTCCACAGAAATAAGGCTAGCAAAGAGATCCACGAAATTCAGATGTAACTCTGTGAGATGAATTAACAGAACACTAAGCAGTTTCTCAGAAAGCTTCTTTCCAGATTTCATCTGAGGATATTTCCTTTTTCACCATAGCCCTCTATGGGCTTCCAAATATCACTTTGCCAATTCCACAATAAAGGTCTTAGCGAAAGGCTTCTTGTGGGGAAAGCTGTAACTCTGTGAGATGATTTCACAGAACACAAAGAAGTTTCTTAGAAAGCTTCCTTCTCTTTGTTATCGGAGTTTATTTCCTTTGGCCCTATAGTCTTTAAAGGGATCCGAAATATCTGTTCTCAGATTCCACAGAAATAAGGCTAGCAAGGGATCCACGAAATACAGATGTAACTCTGTGAGATGAATTAACAGAACACTAAGCAGTTTCTCAGAAAGCTTCTTTCCAGATTTCATCTGAGGATATTTCCTTTTTCACCATAGCCCTCTATGGGCTTCCAAATATCACTTTGCCAATTCCACAATAAATGTCTTAGCGAAAGGCTTCTTGTGGGGAAAGCTGTAACTCTGTGAGATGATTTCACAGAACACAAAGAAGTTTCTCAGAAAGCTTCCTTCTCTTTGTTATCGGAGTTTATTTCCTTTGGCCCTATAGTCTTTAAAGGGATCCGAAATATCTGTTCTCAGATTCCATAGAAATAAGGCTAGCAAAGAGATCCACGAAATACAGATGTAACTCTGTGAGATGAATTAACAGAACACTAAGCAGTTTCTCAGAAAGCTTCTTTCCAGATTTCATCTGAGGATATTTCCTTTTTCACCATTGCCCTCTATGGGCTTCCAAATATCACTTTCCCTATTCCACAAGAACTGTCTTAGCGAAAGTCTTCTTGAGGGGAAAGCTGTAACTCTGCGAGATGATTTCACAGAACACAAAGAAGTTTCTCAGAAAGCTTCCTACTCTTTGTTATCGGAGTTTATTTCCTTTGGCCCTATAGTCTTTAAAGGGATCCGAAATATCTGTTCTCAGATTCCACAGAAATAAGGCTAGCAAAGAGATCCACGAAATACAGACGTAACTCTGTGAGATGAATTAACAGAACACTAAGCAGTTTCTCAGAAAGCTTCTTTCCAGATTTCATCTGAGGATATTTCCTTTTTCACCATTGCCCTCTATGGGCTTCCAAATATCACTTTGCCAATTCAACAAGAACTGTCTTAGCGAAAGGCTTCTTGAGGGGAAAGCTGTAACTCTGTGAGATGATTTCACAGAACTCAAAGAAGTTTCTCAGAAAGCTTTTTTCTCTTTGTTATCGGAGTTTATATCCTTTGGCCCTATAGTCTTCAAAGGGATCCGAAATATCTGTTCTCAGATTCCACAGACATAAGGCTAGCAAAGAGATCCACGAAATACAGATGTAACTCTGTGAGATGAATTAACAGAACACTAAGCAGTTTCTCAGAAAGCTTCTTTCCAGATTTCATCTGAGGATATTTCCTTTTTCTCCATAGCCCTCTATGCGCTTCCAAATATCACTTTGCCAATTCCACTATAAATGTATTAGCGAAAGACTTCTTGTGGGGAAAGATGTAACTCTCTGAGATGATTTCACAGAACACAAAGAAGTTTCTCAGAAAGTTTCTTTCTCTTTGTTATCGTAGTTTATTTCCTTTGGCCCTATAGTCTTTAAATGGATCCGAAATATCTGTTCTCAGATTCCAAAGAAATAAGGCTAGCAAAGAGATCCACGAAATACAGATGTAACTCTGTGAGATGAATTAACAGAACACTAAGCAGTTTCTCAGAAAGCTTCTTTCCAGATTTCATCTGAGGATATTTCCTTTTTCCCCATAGCCCTCTATGCGCTTCCAAATATCACTTTGCCAATTCCACAATAAATGTCTTAGCGAAAGTTTTCTGGTGGGGAAAGCTGTAACTCTGTGAGATGATTTCACAGAACACAAAGAAGATTCTCAGAAAGTTTCTTTCTCTTTTTTATCGGAGTTTATTTGCTTTGTCCCTATAGTCTTTAAAGGGTTACGAAATATCTGTTCTCAGATTCCACAGAAATAAGGCTAGCAAAGAGATCCACGAAATACAGATGTAACACTGTGAGATGAATTAACAGAACACTAAGCAGTTTCTCAGAAAGCTTCTTTCCAGATTTCATCTGAGGATATTTCCCTTTTCATCATAGCCCTCTATGGGCTTCCAAATATCACTTTGCCAATTCCAAAAGAACTGTCTTAGCGAAAGGCTTCTTGAGGGGAAAGCTGTAACTCTGTGAGATGATTTCACAGAACACAAAGAAGTTTCTCAGAAAGCTTCCTTCTCTTTCTTATCGGAGTTTATTTCCTTTGGCCCTATATTCATCAAAGGGATCCGAAATATCTCTTCTCAGATTCCACAGAAATAAGGCTAGCAAAGAGTTTCACGAATTACAGATTTAACTCTGTGAGATGAATTAACAGAACACTAAGCAGTTTCTCAGAAAGCTTCTTTCCAGATTTCATCTGAGGATATTTCCCTTTTCATCCTAGCCCTCTATGGGCTTCCAAATATCACTTTGCCAATTCCACAAGAACTGTCTTAGTGAAAGGCTTCTTGAGGGGAAAGCTGTAACTCTGTGAGATGATTTCACAGAACACAAAGAAGTTTCTCAGAAAGCTTCTTTCACGTTGTTATCGGAGTTTATTTCCTTTGGCCCTATAGTCTTCAAAGGGATCCGAAATATCTGTTCTCAGATTCCACAGAAATAAGGCTAGCAAAGAGATCCACGAAATACAGATGTAACTCTGTGAGATGAATTAACAGAACACTAAGCAGTTTCTCAGAAAGCTTCTTTCCAGATTTCATCTGAGGATATTTCCTTTTTCACCATAGCCCTCTATGGGCATCCAAATATCACTTTGCCAATTCCACAAAAACTGTCTTAGCGAAAGGCTTCTTGAGGGGAAAGCTGTAACTCTGTGAGATGATTTCACAGAACACAAAGAAGTTTCTCAGAAAGCTTCCTTCTCTTTCTTATCGGAGTTTATTTCCTTTGGCCCTATATTCATTAAAGGGATCCGAAATATCTGTTCTCAGATTCCACAGAAATAAGGCTAGCAAAGAGATCCACGAAATACAGATGTAACTCTGTGAGATGAATTAACAGAACACTAAGCAGTTTCTCAGAAAGCTTCTTTCCAGATTTCATCTGAGGATATTTCCTTTTTCACCATTGCCCTCTATGGGCTTCCAAATATCACTTTCCCTATTCCACAAGAACTGTCTTAGCGAAAGTCTTCTTGAGGGGAAAGCTGTAACTCTGTGAGTTGATTTCACAGAACACAAAGAAGTTTCTCAGAAAGCTTCCTTCTCTTTCTTATCGGAGTTTATTTCCTTTGGCCCTATAGTCTTTAAAGGGATCCGAAATATCTGTTCTCAGATTCCACAGAAATAAGGCTAGCAAAGAGATCCACGAAATACAGATGTAACTCTGTGAGATGAATTAACAGAACACTAAGCAGTTTCTCAGAAAGCTTCTTTCCAGATTTCATCTGAGGATATTTCCTTATTCACCATTGCCCTCTATGGGCTTCCAAATATCACTTTCCCAATTCAACAAGAACTGTCTTAGCGAAAGGCTTCTTGAGGGGAAAGCTGTAACTCTGTGAGATGATTGCACAGAACTCAAAGAAGTTTCTCAGAAAGCTTCTTTCTCTTTGTTATCGGAGTTTATATCCTTTGGCCCTATAGTCTCCAAAGGGATCCGAAATATCTGTTCTCAGATTCCACAGACATAAGGCTAGCAAAGAGATCCACGAAATACAGATGTAACTCTGTGAGATGAATTAACAGAACACTAAGCAGTTTCTCAGAAAGCTTCTTTCCAGATTTCATCTGAGGATATTTCCTTTTTCACCATTGCCCTCTATGGGCTTCCAAATATCACTTTGCCAATTCCACAAGAACTGTCTTAGCGAAAGGCTTCTTGAAGGGAAAGCTGTAACTCTGTGAGATGATTTCAGAGAACACAAAGAAGTTTCTCAGAAAGCTTCGTTCTCGTTGTTATCGGAGTTTATATCCTTTGGCCCTATAGTCTTCAAATGGATCGGAAATGTCTGTTCTCAGATTCCACAGAAATAAGGCTAGCAAAGAGATCCACGAAATTCAGATGTAACTCTGTGAGATGAATTAACAGAACACTAAGCAGTTTCTCAGAAAGCTTCTTTCCAGATTTCATCTGAGGATATTTCCTTTTTCACCATAGCCCTCTATGGGCTTCCAAATATCACTTTGCCAATTCCACAATAAAGGTCTTAGCGAAAGGCTTCTTGTGGGGAAAGCTGTAACTCTGTGAGATGATTTCACAGAACACAAAGAAGTTTCTCAGAAAGCTTCCTTCTCTTTGTTATCGGAGTTTATTTCCTTTGGCCCTATAGTCTTTAAAGGGATCCGAAATATCTGTTCTCAGATTCCACAGAAATAAGGCTAGCAAGGGATCCACGAAATACAGATGTAACTCTGTGAGATGAATTAACAGAACACTAAGCAGTTTCTCAGAAAGCTTCTTTCCAGATTTCATCTGAGGATATTTCCTTTTTCACCATAGCCCTCTATGGGCTTCCAAATATCACTTTGCCAATTCCACAATAAATGTCTTAGCGAAAGGCTTCTTGTGGGGAAAGCTGTAACTCTGTGAGATGATTTCACAGAACACAAAGAAGTTTCTCAGAAAGCTTCCTTCTCTTTGTTATCGGAGTTTATTTCCTTTGGCCCTATAGTCTTTAAAGGGATCCGAAATATCTGTTCTCAGATTCCATAGAAATAAGGCTAGCAAAGAGATCCACGAAATACAGATGTAACTCTGTGAGATGAATTAACAGAACACTAAGCAGTTTCTCAGAAAGCTTCTTTCCAGATTTCATCTGAGGATATTTCCTTTTTCACCATTGCCCTCTATGGGCTTCCAAATATCACTTTCCCTATTCCACAAGAACTGTCTTAGCGAAAGTCTTCTTGAGGGGAAAGCTGTAACTCTGCGAGATGATTTCACAGAACACAAAGAAGTTTCTCAGAAAGCTTCCTACTCTTTGTTATCGGAGTTTATTTCCTTTGGCCCTATAGTCTTTAAAGGGATCCGAAATATCTGTTCTCAGATTCCACAGAAATAAGGCTAGCAAAGAGATCCACGAAATACAGACGTAACTCTGTGAGATGAATTAACAGAACACTAAGCAGTTTCTCAGAAAGCTTCTTTCCAGATTTCATCTGAGGATATTTCCTTTTTCACCATTGCCCTCTATGGGCTTCCAAATATCACTTTGCCAATTCAACAAGAACTGTCTTAGCGAAAGGCTTCTTGAGGGGAAAGCTGTAACTCTGTGAGATGATTTCACAGAACTCAAAGAAGTTTCTCAGAAAGCTTTTTTCTCTTTGTTATCGGAGTTTATATCCTTTGGCCCTATAGTCTTCAAAGGGATCCGAAATATCTGTTCTCAGATTCCACAGACATAAGGCTAGCAAAGAGATCCACGAAATACAGATGTAACTCTGTGAGATGAATTAACAGAACACTAAGCAGTTTCTCAGAAAGCTTCTTTCCAGATTTCATCTGAGGATATTTCCTTTTTCACCATTGCCCTCTATGGGCTTCCAAATATCACTTTGCCAATTCCACAAGAACTGTCTTAGCGAAAGGCTTCTTGAAGGGAAAGCTGTAACTCTGTGAGATGATTTCAGAGAACACAAAGAAGTTTCTCAGAAAGCTTCGTTCTCGTTGTTATCGGAGTTTATATCCTTTGGCCCTATAGTCTTCAAATGGATCCGAAATATCTGTTCTCAGATTCCACAGAAATAAGGCTAGCAAAGAGATCCACGAAATACAGATGTAACTCTGTGAGATGAATTAACAGAACACTAAGCAGTTTCTCAGAAAGCTTCTTTCCAGATTTCATCTGAGGATATTTCCTTTTTCACCATAGCCCTCTATGGGCTTCCAAATATCACTTTGCCAATTCCACAATAAATGTCTTAGCGAAAGGCTTCTTGTGGGGAAAGCTGTAACTCTGTGAGATGATTTCACAGAACACAAAGAAGTTTCTCAGAAAGCTTCCTTCTCTTTGTTATCGGAGTTTATTTCCTTTGGCCCTATTCTTTAAAGGGATCCGAAATATCTGTTCTCAAATTCCACAGAAATAAGGCTAGCAAAGAGATCCACCAAATACAGATGTAACTCTGTGAGATGAATTAACAGAACACTAAGCAGTTTCTCAGAAAGCTTCTTTCCAGATTTCATCTGAGGATATTTCCTTTTTCACCATAGCCCTCTATGGGCTTCCAAATATCACTTTGCCAATTCCACAATAAATGTCTTAGCGAAAGGCTTCTTCTGGGGAAAGCTGTAACTCTGTGAGATGATTTCACAGAACACAAAGAAGTTTCTCAGAAAGCTTCCTTCTCTTTGTTATCGGAGTTTATTTCCTTTGGCCCTATAGTCTTTAAAGGGATCCGAAATATCTGTTCTCAGATTCCACAGAAATAAGGCTAGCAAAGAGATCCACGAAATACAGATGTAACTCTGTGAGATGAATTAACAGAACACTAAGCAGTTTCTCAGAAAGCTTCCTTCCAGATTTCATCTGAGGATATTTCCTTTTTCACCATTGCCCTCTATGGGCTTCCAAATATCACTTTCCCTATTCCACAAGAACTGTCTTAGCGAAAGTCTTCTTGAGGGGAAAGCTGTAACTCTGTGAGATGATTTCACAGAACACAAAGAAGTTTCTCAGAAAGCTTCCTTCTCTTTGTTATCGGAGTTTATTTCCTTTGGCCCTATAGTCTTTAAAGGGATCCGAAATATCTGTTCTCAGATTCCACAGAAATAAGGCTAGCAAAGAGATCCACGAAATACAGATGTAACTCTGTGAGATGAATTAACAGAACACTAAGCAGTTTCTCAGAAAGCTTCTTTCCAGATTTCATCTGAGGATATTTCCTTTTTCACCATTGCCCTCTATGGGCTTCCAAATATCACTTTCCCAATTCCACAAGAACTGTCTTAGCGAAAGGCTTCTTGAAGGGAAAGCTGTAACTCTGTGAGATGATTTCAGAGAACACAAAGAAGTTTCTCAGAAAGCTTCGTTCTCGTTGTTATCGGAGTTTATATCCTTTGGCCCTATAGTCTTCAAATGGATCCGAAATATCTGTTCTCAGATTCCACAGAAATAAGGCTAGCAAAGAGATCCACGAAATACAGATGTAACTCTGTGAGATGAATTAACAGAACACTAAGCAGTTTCTCAGAAAGCTTCTTTCCAGATTTCATCTGAGGATATTTCCTTTTTCACCATAGCCCTCTATGGGCTTCCAAATATCACTTTGCCAATTCCACAATAAATGTCTTAGCGAAAGGCTTCTTGTGGGGAAAGCTGTAACTCTGTGAGATGATTTCACAGAACACAAAGAAGTTTCTCAGAAAGCTTCCTTCTCTTTGTTATCGGAGTTTATTTCCTTTGGCCCTATAGTCTTTAAAGGGATCCGAAATATCTGTTCTCAGATTCCACAGAAATAAGGCTAGCAAAGAGATCCACGAAATACAGATGTAACTCTGTGAGATGAATTAACAGAACACTAAGCAGTTTCTCAGAAAGCTTCTTTCCAGATTTCATCTGAGGATATTTCCTTTTTCACCATAGCCCTCTATGGGCTTCCAAATATCACTTTGCCAATTCCACAATAAATGTCTTAGCGAAAGGCTTCTTCTGGGGAAAGCTGTAACTCTGTGAGATGATTTCACAGAACACAAAGAAGTTTCTCAGAAAGCTTCCTTCTCTTTGTTATCGGAGTTTATTTCCTTTGGCCCTATAGTCTTTAAAGGGATCCGAAATATCTGTTCTCAGATTCCACAGAAATAAGGCTAGCAAAGAGATCCACGAAATACAGATGTAACTCTGTGAGATGAATTAACAGAACACTAAGCAGTTTCTCAGAAAGCTTCCTTCCAGATTTCATCTGAGGATATTTCCTTTTTCACCATTGCCCTCTATGGGCTTCCAAATATCACTTTCCCTATTCCACAAGAACTGTCTTAGCGAAAGTCTTCTTGAGGGGAAAGCTGTAACTCTGTGAGATGATTTCACAGAACACAAAGAAGTTTCTCAGAAAGCTTCCTTCTCTTTGTTATCGGAGTTTATTTCCTTTGGCCCTATAGTCTTTAAAGGGATCCGAAATATCTGTTCTCAGATTCCACAGAAATAAGGCTAGCAAAGAGATCCACGAAATACAGATGTAACTCTGTGAGATGAATTAACAGAACACTAAGCAGTTTCTCAGAAAGCTTCTTTCCAGATTTCATCTGAGGATATTTCCTTTGTCACCATTGCCCTCTATGGGCTTCCAAATATCACTTTCCCAATTCCACAAGAACTGTCTTAGGGAAAGGCTTCTTCAGGGGAAAGCTGTAACTCTGTGAGATGATTTCACAGAACACATAGAAGTTTCTCAGAAAGCTTCCTTCTCTTTCTTATCGGAGTTTATTTCCTTTGGCCCTATAGTCTTCAAAGGGATCCGAAATATCTGTTCTCAGATTCCACAGAAATAAGGCTAGCAAAGAGATCCACGAAATACAGATGTAACTCTGTGAGATGAATTAACAGAACACTAAGCAGTTTCTCAGAAAGCTTCTTTCCAGATTTCATCTGAGGATATTTCCTTTTTCACCATAGCCCTCTATGGGCTTCCAAATATCACTTTGCCAATTCCACAAAAACTGTCTTAGCGAAAGGCTGCTTGAGGGGAAAGCTGTAACTCTGTGAGATGATTTCACAGAACACAAAGAAGTTTCTCAGAAAGCTTCCTTCTCTTTCTTATCGGAGTTTATTTCCTTTGGCCCTATATTCATTAAAGGGATCCGAAATATCTGTTCTCAGATTCCACAGAAATAAGGCTAGCAAAGAGATCCACGAAATACAGATGTAACTCTGTGAGATGAATTAACAGAACACTAAGCAGTTTTTCAGAAAGCTTCTTTCCAGATTTCATCTGAGGATATTTCCTTTTTCACCATTGCCCTCTATGGGCTTCCTAATATCACTTTCCCTATTCCACAAGAACTGTCTTAGCGAAAGTCTTCTTGAGGGGAAAGCTGTAACTCTGTGAGTTGATTTCACAGAACACAAAGAAGTTTCTCAGAAAGCTTCCTTCTCTTTCTTATCGGAGTTTATTTCCTTTGGCCCTATAGTCTTTAAAGGGATCCGAAATATCTGTTCTCAGATTCCACAGAAATAAGGCTAGCAAAGAGATCCACGAAATACAGATGTAACTCTGTGAGATGAATTAACAGAACACTAAGCAGTTTCTCAGAAAGCTTCTTTCCAGATTTCATCTGAGGATATTTCCTTATTCACCATTGCCCTCTATGGGCTTCCAAATATCACTTTGCCAATTCAACAAGAACTGTCTTAGCGAAAGGCTTCTTGAGGGGAAAGCTGTAACTCTGTGAGATGATTGCACAGAACTCAAAGAAGTTTCTCAGAAAGCTTCTTTCTCTTTGTTATCGGAGTTTATATCCTTTGGCCCTATAGTCTCCAAAGGGATCCGAAATATCTGTTCTCAGATTCCACAGACATAAGGCTAGCAAAGAGATCCACGAAATACAGATGTAACTCTGTGAGATGAATTAACAGAACACTAAGCAGTTTCTCAGAAAGCTTCTTTCCAGATTTCATCTGAGGATATTTCCTTTTTCACCATTGCCCTCTATGGTCTTCCAAATATCACTTTGCCAATTCCACAAGAACTGTCTTAGCGAAAGGCTTCTTGAAGGGAAAGCTGTAACTCTGTGAGATGATTTCAGAGAACACAAAGAAGTTTCTCAGAAAGCTTCGTTCTCGTTGTTATCGGAGTTTATATCCTTTGGCCCTATAGTCTTCAAATGGATCGGAAATGTCTGTTCTCAGATTCCACAGAAATAAGGCTAGCAAAGAGATCCACGAAATACAGATGTAACTCTGTGAGATGAATTAACAGAACACTAAGCAGTTTCTCAGAAAGCTTCCTTCCAGATTTCATCTGAGGATATTTCCTTTTTCACCATTGCCCTCTATGGGCTTCCAAATATCACTTTCCCTATTCCACAAGAACTGTCTTAGCGAAAGTCTTCTTGAGGGGAAAGCTGTAACTCTGTGAGATGATTTCACAGAACACAAAGAAGTTTCTCAGAAAGCTTCCTTCTCTTTGTTATCGGAGTTTATTTCCTTTGGCCCTATAGTCTTTAAAGGGATCCGAAATATCCGTTCTCAGATTCCACAGAAATAAGGCTAGCAAAGAGATCCACGAAATACAGATGTAACTCTGTGAGATGAATTAACAGAACACTAAGCAGTTTCTCAGAAAGCTTCTTTCCAGATTTCATCTGAGGATATTTCCTTTGTCACCATTGCCCTCTATGGGCTTCCAAATGTCACTTTCCCAATTCCACAAGAACTGTCTTAGGGAAAGGCTTCTTCAGGGGAAAGCTGTAACTCTGTGAGATGATTTCACAGAACACATAGAAGTTTCTCAGAAAGCTTCCTTCTCTTTCTTATCGGAGTTTATTTCCTTTGGCCCTATAGTCTTCAAAGGGATCCGAAATATCTGTTCTCAGATTCCACAGAAATAAGGCTAGCAAAGAGATCCACGAAATACAGATGTAACTCTGTGAGATGAATTAACAGAACACTAAGCAGTTTCTCAGAAAGCTTCTTTCCAGATTTCATCTGAGGATATTTCCTTTTTCACCATAGCCCTCTATGGGCTTCCAAATATCACTTTGCCAATTCCACAAAAACTGTCTTAGCGAAAGGCTGCTTGAGGGGAAAGCTGTAACTCTGTGAGATGATTTCACAGAACACAAAGAAGTTTCTCAGAAAGCTTCCTTCTCTTTCTTATCGGAGTTTATTTCCTTTGGCCCTATATTCATTAAAGGGATCCGAAATATCTGTTCTCAGATTCCACAGAAATAAGGCTAGCAAAGAGATCCACGAAATACAGATGTAACTCTGTGAGATGAATTAACAGAACACTAAGCAGTTTCTCAGAAAGCTTCTTTCCAGATTTCATCTGAGGATATTTCCTTTTTCACCATTGCCCTCTATGGGCTTCCAAATATCACTTTCCCTATTCCACAAGAACTGTCTTAGCGAAAGTCTTCTTGAGGGGAAAGCTGTAACTCTGTGAGTTGATTTCACAGAACACAAAGAAGTTTCTCAGAAAGCTTCCTTCTCTTTCTTATCGGAGTTTATTTCCTTTGGCCCTATAGTCTTTAAAGGGATCCGAAATATCTGTTCTCAGATTCCACAGAAATAAGGCTAGCAAAGAGATCCACGAAATACAGATGTAACTCTGTGAGATGAATTAACAGAACACTAAGCAGTTTCTCAGAAAGCTTCTTTCCAGATTTCATCTGAGGATATTTCCTTTGTCACCATTGCCCTCTATGGGCTTCCAAATATCACTTTCCCAATTCCACAAGAACTGTCTTAGGGAAAGGCTTCTTCAGGGGAAAGCTGTAACTCTGTGAGATGATTTCACAGAACACATAGAAGTTTCTCAGAAAGCTTCCTTCTCTTTCTTATCGGAGTTTATTTCCTTTGGCCCTATAGTCTTCAAAGGGATCCGAAATATCTGTTCTCAGATTCCACAGAAATAAGGCTAGCAAAGAGATCCACGAAATACAGATGTAACTCTGTGAGATGAATTAACAGAACACTAAGCAGTTTCTCAGAAAGCTTCTTTCCAGATTTCATCTGAGGATATTTCCTTTTTCACCATAGCCCTCTATGGGCTTCCAAATATCACTTTGCCAATTCCACAAAAACTGTCTTAGCGAAAGGCTGCTTGAGGGGAAAGCTGTAACTCTGTGAGATGATTTCACAGAACACAAAGAAGTTTCTCAGAAAGTTTCTTTCTCTTTGTTATCGGAGTTTATTTCCTTTGGCCCTATAGTCTTTAAAGGGATCCGAAATATCTGTTCTCAGATTCCACAGAAATAAGGCTAGCAAAGAGATCCACGAAATACAGATGTAACTCTGTGAGATGAATTAACAGAACACTAAGCAGTTTCTCAGAAAGCTTCTTTCCAGATTTCATCTGAGGATATTTCCTTTTTCACCATAGCCCTCTATGGGCTTCCAAATATCACTTTGCCAATTCCACAAAAACTGTCTTAGCGAAAGGCTGCTTGAGGGGAAAGCTGTAACTCTGTGAGATGATTTCACAGAACACAAAGAAGTTTCTCAGAAAGCTTCCTTCTCTTTCTTATCGGAGTTTATTTCCTTTGGCCCTATATTCATTAAAGGGATCCGAAATATCTGTTCTCAGATTCCACAGAAATAAGGCTAGCAAAGAGATCCACGAAATACAGATGTAACTCTGTGAGATGAATTAACAGAACACTAAGCAGTTTCTCAGAAAGCTTCTTTCCAGATTTCATCTGAGGATATTTCCTTTTTCACCATTGCCCTCTATGGGCTTCCAAATATCACTTTCCCTATTCCACAAGAACTGTCTTAGGGAAAGGCTTCTTCAGGGGAAAGCTGTAACTCTGTGAGATGATTTCACAGAACACATAGAAGTTTCTCAGAAAGCTTCCTTCTCTTTCTTATCGGAGTTTATTTCCTTTGGCCCTATAGTCTTCAAAGGGATCCGAAATATCTGTTCTCAGATTCCACAGAAATAAGGCTAGCAAAGAGATCCACGAAATACAGATGTAACTCTGTGAGATGAATTAACAGAACACTAAGCAGTTTCTCAGAAAGCTTCTTTCCAGATTTCATCTGAGGATATTTCCTTTTTCACCATAGCCCTCTATGGGCTTCCAAATATCACTTTGCCAATTCCACAAAAACTGTCTTAGCGAAAGGCTGCTTGAGGGGAAAGCTGTAACTCTGTGAGATGATTTCACAGAACACAAAGAAGTTTCTCAGAAAGCTTCCTTCTCTTTCTTATCGGAGTTTATTTCCTTTGGCCCTATATTCATTAAAGGGATCCGAAATATCTGTTCTCAGATTCCACAGAAATAAGGCTAGCAAAGAGATCCACGAAATACAGATGTAACTCTGTGAGATGAATTAACAGAACACTAAGCAGTTTCTCAGAAAGCTTCTTTCCAGATTTCATCTGAGGATATTTCCTTTTTCACCATTGCCCTCTATGGGCTTCCAAATATCACTTTCCCTATTCCACAAGAACTGTCTTAGCGAAAGTCTTCTTGAGGGGAAAGCTGTAACTCTGTGAGTTGATTTCACAGAACACAAAGAAGTTTCTCAGAAAGCTTCCTTCTCTTTCTTATCGGAGTTTATTTCCTTTGGCCCTATAGTCTTTAAAGGGATCCGAAATATCTGTTCTCAGATTCCACAGAAATAAGGCTAGCAAAGAGATCCACGAAATACAGATGTAACTCTGTGAGATGAATTAACAGAACACTAAGCAGTTTCTCAGAAAGCTTCTTTCCAGATTTCATCTGAGGATATTTCCTTATTCACCATTGCCCTCTATGGGCTTCCAAATATCACTTTGCCAATTCAACAAGAACTGTCTTAGCGAAAGGCTTCTTGAGGGGAAAGCTGTAACTCTGTGAGATGATTGCACAGAACTCAAAGAAGTTTCTCAGAAAGCTTCTTTCTCTTTGTTATCGGAGTTTATATCCTTTGGCCCTATAGTCTCCAAAGGGATCCGAAATATCTGTTCTCAGATTCCACAGACATAAGGCTAGCAAAGAGATCCACGAAATACAGATGTAACTCTGTGAAATGAATTAACAGAACACTAAGTAGTTTCTCAGAAAGCTTCTTTCCAGATTTCATCTGAGGATATTTCCTTTTTCACCATTGCCCTCTATGGGCTTCCAAATATCACTTTGCCAATTCCACAAGAACTGTCTTAGCGAAAGGCTTCTTGAAGGGAAAGCTGTAACTCTGTGAGATGATTTCAGAGAACACAAAGAAGTTTCTCAGAAAGCTTCGTTCTCGTTGTTATCGGAGTTTATATCCTTTGGCCCTATAGTCTTCAAATGGATCGGAAATGTCTGTTCTCAGATTCCACAGAAATAAGGCTAGCAAAGAGATCCACGAAATACAGATGTAACTCTGTGAGATGAATTAACAGAACACTAAGCAGTTTCTCAGAAAGCTTCTTTCCAGATTTCATCTGAGGATATTTCCTTTTTCACCATAGCCCTCTATGGGCTTCCAAATATCACTTTGCCAATTCCACAATAAAGGTCTTAGCGAAAGGCTTCTTGTGGGGAAAGCTGTAACTCTGTGAGATGATTTCACAGAACACAAAGAAGTTTCTCAGAAAGCTTCCTTCTCTTTGTTATCGGAGTTTATTTCCTTTGGCCCTATAGTCTTTAAAGGGATCCGAAATATCTGTTCTCAGATTCCACAGAAATAAGGCTAGCAAGGGATCCACGAAATACAGATGTAACTCTGTGAGATGAATTAAC
The DNA here is from genome assembly GCF_043159975.1 of Macaca nemestrina. NCBI lineage: Eukaryota > Metazoa > Chordata > Mammalia > Primates > Cercopithecidae > Macaca > Macaca nemestrina. The sequence goes on from NC_092143.1 coordinate 34,409,966, forward strand.
AGAACACTAAGCAGTTTCTCAGAAAGCTTCTTTCCAGATTTCATCTGAGGATATTTCCTTTTTCACCATAGCCCTCTATGGGCTTCCAAATATCACTTTGCCAATTCCACAATAAATGTCTTAGCGAAAGGCTTCTTGTGGGGAAAGCTGTAACTCTGTGAGATGATTTCACAGAACACAAAGAAGTTTCTCAGAAAGCTTCCTTCTCTTTGTTATCGGAGTTTATTTCCTTTGGCCCTATAGTCTTTAAAGGGATCCGAAATATCTGTTCTCAGATTCCATAGAAATAAGGCTAGCAAAGAGATCCACGAAATACAGATGTAACTCTGTGAGATGAATTAAGAGTACACTAAGCAGTTTCTCAGAAAGCTTCTTTCCAGATTTCATCTGAGGATATTTCCTTTTTCACCATTGCCCTCTATGGGCTTCCAAATATCACTTTCCCTATTCCACAAGAACTGTCTTAGCGAAAGTCTTCTTGAGGGGAAAGCTGTAACTCTGCGAGATGATTTCACAGAACACAAAGAAGTTTCTCAGAAGGCTTCCTACTCTTTGTTATCGGAGTTTATTTCCTTTGGCCCTATAGTCTTTAAAGGGATCCGAAATATCTGTTCTCAGATTCCACAGAAATAAGGCTAGCAAAGAGATCCACGAAATACAGACGTAACTCTGTGAGATGAATTAACAGAACACTAAGCAGTTTCTCAGAAAGCTTCTTTCCAGATTTCATCTGAGGATATTTCCTTTTTCACCATTGCCCTCTATGGGCTTCCAAATATCACTTTGCCAATTCAACAAGAACTGTCTTAGCGAAAGGCTTCTTGAGGGGAAAGCTGTAACTCTGTGAGATGATTTCACAGAACTCAAAGAAGTTTCTCAGAAAGCTTTTTTCTCTTTGTTATCGGAGTTTATATCCTTTGGCCCTATAGTCTTCAAAGGGATCCGAAATATCTGTTCTCAGATTCCACAGACATAAGGCTAGCAAAGAGATCCACGAAATACAGATGTAACTCTGTGAGATGAATTAACAGAACACTAAGCAGTTTCTCAGAAAGCTTCTTTCCAGATTTCATCTGAGGATATTTCCTTTTTCACCATTGCCCTCTATGGGCTTCCAAATATCACTTTGCCAATTCCACAAGAACTGTCTTAGCGAAAGGCTTCTTGAAGGGAAAGCTGTAACTCTGTGAGATGATTTCAGAGAACACAAAGAAGTTTCTCAGAAAGCTTCGTTCTCGTTGTTATCGGAGTTTATATCCTTTGGCCCTATAGTCTTCAAATGGATCCGAAATATCTGTTCTCAGATTCCACAGAAATAAGGCTAGCAAAGAGATCCACGAAATACAGATGTAACTCTGTGAGATGAATTAACAGAACACTAAGCAGTTTCTCAGAAAGCTTCTTTCCAGATTTCATCTGAGGATATTTCCTTTTTCACCATAGCCCTCTATGGGCTTCCAAATATCACTTTGCCAATTCCACAATAAATGTCTTAGCGAAAGGCTTCTTGTGGGGAAAGCTGTAACTCTGTGAGATGATTTCACAGAACACAAAGAAGTTTCTCAGAAAGCTTCCTTCTCTTTGTTATCGGAGTTTATTTCCTTTGGCCCTATAGTCTTTAAAGGGATCCGAAATATCTGTTCTCAGATTCCACAGAAATAAGGCTAGCAAAGAGATCCACGAAATACAGATGTAACTCTGTGAGATGAATTAACAGAACACTAAGCAGTTTCTCAGAAAGCTTCTTTCCAGATTTCATCTGAGGATATTTCCTTTTTCACCATAGCCCTCTATGGGCTTCCAAATATCACTTTGCCAATTCCACAATAAATGTCTTAGCGAAAGGCTTCTTCTGGGGAAAGCTGTAACTCTGTGAGATGATTTCACAGAACACAAAGAAGTTTCTCAGAAAGCTTCCTTCTCTTTGTTATCGGAGTTTATTTCCTTTGGCCCTATAGTCTTTAAAGGGATCCGAAATATCTGTTCTCAGATTCCACAGAAATAAGGCTAGCAAAGAGATCCACGAAATACAGATGTAACTCTGTGAGATGAATTAACAGAACACTAAGCAGTTTCTCAGAAAGCTTCCTTCCAGATTTCATCTGAGGATATTTCCTTTTTCACCATTGCCCTCTATGGGCTTCCAAATATCACTTTCCCTATTCCACAAGAACTGTCTTAGCGAAAGTCTTCTTGAGGGGAAAGCTGTAACTCTGTGAGATGATTTCACAGAACACAAAGAAGTTTCTCAGAAAGCTTCCTTCTCTTTGTTATCGGAGTTTATTTCCTTTGGCCCTATAGTCTTTAAAGGGATCCGAAATATCTGTTCTCAGATTCCACAGAAATAAGGCTAGCAAAGAGATCCACGAAATACAGATGTAACTCTGTGAGATGAATTAACAGAACACTAAGCAGTTTCTCAGAAAGCTTCTTTCCAGATTTCATCTGAGGATATTTCCTTTTTCACCATTGCCCTCTATGGGCTTCCAAATATCACTTTCCCAATTCCACAAGAACTGTCTTAGCGAAAGGCTTCTTGAAGGGAAAGCTGTAACTCTGTGAGATGATTTCAGAGAACACAAAGAAGTTTCTCAGAAAGCTTCGTTCTCGTTGTTATCGGAGTTTATATCCTTTGGCCCTATAGTCTTCAAATGGATCCGAAATATCTGTTCTCAGATTCCACAGAAATAAGGCTAGCAAAGAGATCCACGAAATACAGATGTAACTCTGTGAGATGAATTAACAGAACACTAAGCAGTTTCTCAGAAAGCTTCTTTCCAGATTTCATCTGAGGATATTTCCTTTTTCACCATAGCCCTCTATGGGCTTCCAAATATCACTTTGCCAATTCCACAATAAATGTCTTAGCGAAAGGCTTCTTGTGGGGAAAGCTGTAACTCTGTGAGATGATTTCACAGAACACAAAGAAGTTTCTCAGAAAGCTTCCTTCTCTTTGTTATCGGAGTTTATTTCCTTTGGCCCTATAGTCTTTAAAGGGATCCGAAATATCTGTTCTCAGATTCCACAGAAATAAGGCTAGCAAAGAGATCCACGAAATACAGATGTAACTCTGTGAGATGAATTAACAGAACACTAAGCAGTTTCTCAGAAAGCTTCTTTCCAGATTTCATCTGAGGATATTTCCTTTTTCACCATAGCCCTCTATGGGCTTCCAAATATCACTTTGCCAATTCCACAATAAATGTCTTAGCGAAAGGCTTCTTCTGGGGAAAGCTGTAACTCTGTGAGATGATTTCACAGAACACAAAGAAGTTTCTCAGAAAGCTTCCTTCTCTTTGTTATCGGAGTTTATTTCCTTTGGCCCTATAGTCTTTAAAGGGATCCGAAATATCTGTTCTCAGATTCCACAGAAATAAGGCTAGCAAAGAGATCCACGAAATACAGATGTAACTCTGTGAGATGAATTAACAGAACACTAAGCAGTTTCTCAGAAAGCTTCCTTCCAGATTTCATCTGAGGATATTTCCTTTTTCACCATTGCCCTCTATGGGCTTCCAAATATCACTTTCCCTATTCCACAAGAACTGTCTTTGCGAAAGTCTTCTTGAGGGGAAAGCTGTAACTCTGTGAGATGATTTCACAGAACACAAAGAAGTTTCTCAGAAAGCTTCCTTCTCTTTGTTATCGGAGTTTATTTCCTTTGGCCCTATAGTCTTTAAAGGGATCCGAAATATCTGTTCTCAGATTCCACAGAAATAAGGCTAGCAAAGAGATCCACGAAATACAGATGTAACTCTGTGAGATGAATTAACAGAACACTAAGCAGTTTCTCAGAAAGCTTCTTTCCAGATTTCATCTGAGGATATTTCCTTTGTCACCATTGCCCTCTATGGGCTTCCAAATATCACTTTCCCAATTCCACAAGAACTGTCTTAGCGAAAGGCTTCTTCAGGGGAAAGCTGTAACTCTGTGAGATGATTTCACAGAACACATAGAAGTTTCTCAGAAAGCTTCCTTCTCTTTCTTATCGGAGTTTATTTCCTTTGGCCCTATATTCTTCAAAGGGATCCGAAATATCTGTTCTCAGATTCCACAGAAATAAGGCTAGCAAAGAGATCCACGAAATACAGATGTAACTCTGTGAGATGAATTAACAGAACACTAAGCAGTTTCTCAGAAAGCTTCTTTCCAGATTTCATCTGAGGATATTTCCTTTTTCACCATTGCCCTCTATGGGCTTCCAAATATCACTTTGCCAATTCCACAAGAACTGTCTTAGCGAAAGGCTTCTTGAGGGGAAGCTGTAACTCTGTGAGATGATTTCACAGAACCCAAGAAGTTTCTCAGAAAGCTTCTTTCTCTTTGTTATCGGAGGATATTTCCTTTGGCCCAATAGTCTTCTGCGGGATCCGAAATATCTGTTCTCAGATTCCACAAAAATAAGGCTAGCAAAGAGATCCACGAAATACAGATGTAACTCTGTGAGATGAATTAACAGAACACTAAGCAGTTTCTCAGAAAGCTTCTTTCCAGATTTCATCTGAGGATATTTCCTTTTTCACCATTGCCCTCTAAGGGCTTCCAAATATCACTTTGCCAATTCCACAAGAACTGTCTTAGCGAAAGGCTTCTTGAGGGGAAAGCTGTAACTCTGTGAGATGATTTCACAGAACACAAAGACGTTTCTCAGAAAGCTTCCTTCTCTTTCTTATCGGAGTTTATTTCCTTTGGCCCTATATTCATCAAAGGGATCCGAAATATCTGTTCTCAGATTCCACAGAAATAAGGCTAGCAAAGAGATCCACGAAATACAGATGTAACTCTGTGAGATGAATTAATAGAACACTAAGCAGTTTCTCAGAAAGCTTCTTTCCAGATTTCATCTGAGGATATTTCCTTTTTCACCATTGCCCTCTATGGGCTTCCAAATATCACTTTGCCAATTCCACAAGAACTGTCTTAGCGAAAGGGTTCTTGAGGGGAAAGCTGTAACTCTGTGAGATGATTTCACAGAACACAAAGAAGTTTCTCAGAAAGCTTCTTTCTCGTCGTTATCGGAGTTTATATCCTTTGGCCCTTTAGTCTTCAAAGGGATCCGAAATATCTGTTCTCAGATTCCACAGAAATAAGGCTAGCAAAGAGATCCGCGAAATACAGATGTAACTCTGTGAGATGAATTAACAGAACACTAAGCAGTTTCTCAGAAAGCTTCTTTCCAGATTTCATCTGAGGATATTTCCTTTTTCACCATTGCCCTCTATGGGCTTCCAAATATCACTTTGCCAATTCCACAAGAACTGTCTTAGCGAAAGGCTTCTTGAGGGGAAAGCTGTAACTCTGTGAGATGATTTCACAGAACACAAAGAAGTTACTCAGAAAGCTTCCTTCTCGTTGTTATCGGAGTTTATATCCTTTGGCCCTATAGTCTTCAAATGGATCCGAAATATCTGTTCTCAGATTCCACAGAAATAAGGCTAGCAAAGAGATCCACGAAATACAGATGTAACTCTGTGAGATGAATTAAGACAACACTAAGCAGTTTCTCAGAAAGCTTCTTTCCAGATTTCATCTGAGGATATTTCCTTTTTCACCATTGCCCTCTATGGGCTTCCAAATATCACTTTGCCAATTCCACAAGAACTGTCTTAGCGAAAGGCTTCTTGAGGGAAAAGCTGTAACTCTGTGAGATGATTTCACAGAACACAAAGAAGTTTCTCAGAAAGCTTCTTTCTCATTGCTGTCGGAGTTTATATCCTTTGGCCCTATAGTCTTCAAAGGGATCCGAAATATCTGTTCTCAGATTCCACAGAAATAAGGCTAGCAAAGAGATCCACGAAATACAGATGTAACTCTGTGAGTTGAATTAACAGAACACTAAGCAGTTTCTCAGAAATCTTCTTTCCAGATTTCATCTGAGGATATTTCCTTTTTCACCATAGCCCTCTATGCGCTTCCAAATATCACTTTGCCAATTCCACAATAAATGTCTTAGCGAATGACTTCTTGTGGGGAAAGCTGTAACTCTGTGAGATGATTTCACAGAACACAAAGAAGTTTCTCAGAAAGCTTCCTTCTCTTTGTTATCGGAGTTTATTTCCTTTGGCCCTATAGTCTTTAAAGGGATCCGAAATATCTGTTCTCAGATTCCACAGAAATAAGGCTAGCAAAGAGATCCACGAAATACAGATGTAACTCTGTGAGATGAATTAACAGAACACTAAGCAGTTTCTCAGAAAGCTTCTTTCCAGATTTCATCTGAGGATATTTCCTTTTTCACCATTGCCCTCTATGGGCTTCCAAATATCACTTTCCCAATTCCACAAGAACTGTCTTAGCGAAAGGCTTCTTGAAGGGAAAGCTGTAACTCTGTGAGATGATTTCAGAGAACACAAAGAAGTTTCTCAGAAAGCTTCGTTCTCGTTGTTATCGGAGTTTATATCCTTTGGCCCTATAGTCTTCAAATGGATCCGAAATATCTGTTCTCAGATTCCACAGAAATAAGGCTAGCAAAGAGATCCACGAAATACAGATGTAACTCTGTGAGATGAATTAACAGAACACTAAGCAGTTTCTCAGAAAGCTTCTTTCCAGATTTCATCTGAGGATATTTCCTTTTTCACCATAGCCCTCTATGGGCTTCCAAATATCACTTTGCCAATTCCACAATAAATGTCTTAGCGAAAGGCTTCTTGTGGGGAAAGCTGTAACTCTGTGAGATGATTTCACAGAACACAAAGAAGTTTCTCAGAAAGCTTCCTTCTCTTTGTTATCGGAGTTTATTTCCTTTGGCCCTATAGTCTTTAAAGGGATCCGAAATATCTGTTCTCAGATTCCACAGAAATAAGGCTAGCAAAGAGATCCACGAAATACAGATGTAACTCTGTGAGATGAATTAACAGAACACTAAGCAGTTTCTCAGAAAGCTTCTTTCCAGATTTCATCTGAGGATATTTCCTTTTTCACCATAGCCCTCTATGGGCTTCCAAATATCACTTTGCCAATTCCACAATAAATGTCTTAGCGAAAGGCTTCTTCTGGGGAAAGCTGTAACTCTGTGAGATGATTTCACAGAACACAAAGAAGTTTCTCAGAAAGCTTCCTTCTCTTTGTTATCGGAGTTTATTTCCTTTGGCCCTATAGTCTTTAAAGGGATCCGAAATATCTGTTCTCAGATTCCACAGAAATAAGGCTAGCAAAGAGATCCACGAAATACAGATGTAACTCTGTGAGATGAATTAACAGAACACTAAGCAGTTTCTCAGAAAGCTTCCTTCCAGATTTCATCTGAGGATATTTCCTTTTTCACCATTGCCCTCTATGGGCTTCCAAATATCACTTTCCCTATTCCACAAGAACTGTCTTTGCGAAAGTCTTCTTGAGGGGAAAGCTGTAACTCTGTGAGATGATTTCACAGAACACAAAGAAGTTTCTCAGAAAGCTTCCTTCTCTTTGTTATCGGAGTTTATTTCCTTTGGCCCTATAGTCTTTAAAGGGATCCGAAATATCTGTTCTCAGATTCCACAGAAATAAGGCTAGCAAAGAGATCCACGAAATACAGATGTAACTCTGTGAGATGAATTAACAGAACACTAAGCAGTTTCTCAGAAAGCTTCTTTCCAGATTTCATCTGAGGATATTTCCTTTGTCACCATTGCCCTCTATGGGCTTCCAAATATCACTTTCCCAATTCCACAAGAACTGTCTTAGCGAAAGGCTTCTTCAGGGGAAAGCTGTAACTCTGTGAGATGATTTCACAGAACACATAGAAGTTTCTCAGAAAGCTTCCTTCTCTTTCTTATCGGAGTTTATTTCCTTTGGCCCTATATTCTTCAAAGGGATCCGAAATATCTGTTCTCAGATTCCACAGAAATAAGGCTAGCAAAGAGATCCACGAAATACAGATGTAACTCTGTGAGATGAATTAACAGAACACTAAGCAGTTTCTCAGAAAGCTTCTTTCCAGATTTCATCTGAGGATATTTCCTTTTTCACCATTGCCCTCTATGGGCTTCCAAATATCACTTTGCCAATTCCACAAGAACTGTCTTAGCGAAAGGCTTCTTGAGGGGAAGCTGTAACTCTGTGAGATGATTTCACAGAACCCAAGAAGTTTCTCAGAAAGCTTCTTTCTCTTTGTTATCGGAGGATATTTCCTTTGGCCCAATAGTCTTCTGCGGGATCCGAAATATCTGTTCTCAGATTCCACAAAAATAAGGCTAGCAAAGAGATCCACGAAATACAGATGTAACTCTGTGAGATGAATTAACAGAACACTAAGCAGTTTCTCAGAAAGCTTCTTTCCAGATTTCATCTGAGGATATTTCCTTTTTCACCATTGCCCTCTAAGGGCTTCCAAATATCACTTTGCCAATTCCACAAGAACTGTCTTAGCGAAAGGCTTCTTGAGGGGAAAGCTGTAACTCTGTGAGATGATTTCACAGAACACAAAGACGTTTCTCAGAAAGCTTCCTTCTCTTTCTTATCGGAGTTTATTTCCTTTGGCCCTATATTCATCAAAGGGATCCGAAATATCTGTTCTCAGATTCCACAGAAATAAGGCTAGCAAAGAGATCCACGAAATACAGATGTAACTCTGTGAGATGAATTAATAGAACACTAAGCAGTTTCTCAGAAAGCTTCTTTCCAGATTTCATCTGAGGATATTTCCTTTTTCACCATTGCCCTCTATGGGCTTCCAAATATCACTTTGCCAATTCCACAAGAACTGTCTTAGCGAAAGGGTTCTTGAGGGAAAAGCTGTAACTCTGTGAGATGATTTCACAGAACACAAAGAAGTTTCTCAGAAAGCTTCTTTCTCGTCGTTATCGGAGTTTATATCCTTTGGCCCTTTAGTCTTCAAAGGGATCCGAAATATCTGTTCTCAGATTCCACAGAAATAAGGCTAGCAAAGAGATCCGCGAAATACAGATGTAACTCTGTGAGATGAATTAACAGAACACTAAGCAGTTTCTCAGAAAGATTCTTTCCAGATTTCATCTGAGGATATTTCCTTTTTCACCATTGCCCTCTATGGGCTTCCAAATATCACTTTGCCAATTCCACAAGAACTGTCTTAGCGAAAGGCTTCTTGAGGGGAAAGCTGTAACTCTGTGAGATGATTTCACAGAACACAAAGAAGTTACTCAGAAAGCTTCCTTCTCGTTGTTATCGGAGTTTATATCCTTTGGCCCTATAGTCTTCAAATGGATCCGAAATATCTGTTCTCAGATTCCACAGAAATAAGGCTAGCAAAGAGATCCACGAAATACAGATGTAACTCTGTGAGATGAATTAAGACAACACTAAGCAGTTTCTCAGAAAGCTTCTTTCCAGATTTCATCTGAGGATATTTCCTTTTTCACCATTGCCCTCTATGGGCTTCCAAATATCACTTTTCCAATTCCACAAGAACTGTCTTAGCGAAAGGCTTCTTGAGGGAAAAGCTGTAACTCTGTGAGATGATTTCACAGAACACAAAGAAGTTTCTCAGAAAGCTTCTTTCTCATTGTTATCGGAGTTTATATCCTTTGGCCCTATAGTCTTCAAAGGGATCCGAAATATCTGTTCTCAGATTCCACAGAAATAAGGCTAGCAAAGAGATCCACGAAATACAGATGTAACTCTGTGAGTTGAATTAACAGAACACTAAGCAGTTTCTCAGAAAGCTTCTTTCCAGATTTCATCTGAGGATATTTCCTTTTTCACCATAGCCCTCTATGCGCTTCCAAATATCACTTTGCCAATTCCACAATAAATGTCTTAGCGAAAGGCTTCTTCTGGGGAAAGCTGTAACTCTGTGAGATGATTTCACAGAACACAAAGAAGTTTCTCAGAAAGCTTCCTTCTCTTTGTTATCGGAGTTTATTTCCTTTGGCCCTATAGTCTTTAAAGGGATCCGAAATATCTGTTCTCAGATTCCACAGAAATAAGGCTAGCAAAGAGATCCACGAAATACAGATGTAACTCTGTGAGATGAATTAACAGAACACTAAGCAGTTTCTCAGAAAGCTTCCTTCCAGATTTCATCTGAGGATATTTCCTTTTTCACCATTGCCCTCTATGGGCTTCCAAATATCACTTTCCCTATTCCACAAGAACTGTCTTAGCGAAAGTCTTCTTGAGGGGAAAGCTGTAACTCTGTGAGATGATTTCACAGAACACAAAGAAGTTTCTCAGAAAGCTTCCTTCTCTTTGTTATCGGAGTTTATTTCCTTTGGCCCTATAGTCTTTAAAGGGATCCGAAATATCTGTTCTCAGATTCCACAGAAATAAGGCTAGCAAAGAGATCCACGAAATACAGATGTAACTCTGTGAGATGAATTAACAGAACACTAAGCAGTTTCTCAGAAAGCTTCTTTCCAGATTTCATCTGAGGATATTTCCTTTTTCACCATTGCCCTCTATGGGCTTCCAAATATCACTTTCCCAATTCCACAAGAACTGTCTTAGCGAAAGGCTTCTTCAGGGGAAAGCTGTAACTCTGTGAGATGATTTCACAGAACACATAGAAGTTTCTCAGAAAGCTTCCTTCTCTTTCTTATCGGAGTTTATTTCCTTTGGCCCTATATTCTTCAAAGGGATCCGAAATATCTGTTCTCAGATTCCACAGAAATAAGGCTAGCAAAGAGATCCACGAAATACAGATGTAACTCTGTGAGATGAATTAACAGAACACTAAGCAGTTTCTCAGAAAGCTTCTTTCCAGATTTCATCTGAGGATATTTCCTTTTTCACCATTGCCCTCTATGGGCTTCCAAATATCACTTTGCCAATTCCACAAGAACTGTCTTAGCGAAAGGCTTCTTGAGGGGAAGCTGTAACTCTGTGAGATGATTTCACAGAACCCAAGAAGTTTCTCAGAAAGCTTCTTTCTCTTTGTTATCGGAGGATATTTCCTTTGGCCCAATAGTCTTCTGCGGGATCCGAAATATCTGTTCTCAGATTCCACAAAAATAAGGCTAGCAAAGAGATCCACGAAATACAGATGTAACTCTGTGAGATGAATTAACAGAACACTAAGCAGTTTCTCAGAAAGCTTCTTTCCAGATTTCATCTGAGGATATTTCCTTTTTCACCATTGCCCTCTAAGGGCTTCCAAATATCACTTTGCCAATTCCACAAGAACTGTCTTAGCGAAAGGCTTCTTGAGGGGAAAGCTGTAACTCTGTGAGATGATTTCACAGAACACAAAGACGTTTCTCAGAAAGCTTCCTTCTCTTTCTTATCGGAGTTTATTTCCTTTGGCCCTATATTCATCAAAGGGATCCGAAATATCTGTTCTCAGATTCCACAGAAATAAGGCTAGCAAAGAGATCCACGAAATACAGATGTAACTCTGTGAGATGAATTAATAGAACACTAAGCAGTTTCTCAGAAAGCTTCTTTCCAGATTTCATCTGAGGATATTTCCTTTTTCACCATTGCCCTCTATGGGCTTCCAAATATCACTTTGCCAATTCCACAAGAACTGTCTTAGCGAAAGGGTTCTTGAGGGGAAAGCTGTAACTCTGTGAGATGATTTCACAGAACACAAAGAAGTTTCTCAGAAAGCTTCTTTCTCGTCGTTATCGGAGTTTATATCCTTTGGCCCTTTAGTCTTCAAAGGGATCCGAAATATCTGTTCTCAGATTCCACAGAAATAAGGCTAGCAAAGAGATCCGCGAAATACAGATGTAACTCTGTGAGATGAATTAACAGAACACTAAGCAGTTTCTCAGAAAGCTTCTTTCCAGATTTCATCTGAGGATATTTCCTTTTTCACCATTGCCCTCTATGGGCTTCCAAATATCACTTTGCCAATTCCACAAGAACTGTCTTAGCGAAAGGCTTCTTGAGGGGAAAGCTGTAACTCTGTGAGATGATTTCACAGAACACAAAGAAGTTACTCAGAAAGCTTCCTTCTCGTTGTTATCGGAGTTTATATCCTTTGGCCCTATAGTCTTCAAATGGATCCGAAATATCTGTTCTCAGATTCCACAGAAATAAGGCTAGCAAAGAGATCCACGAAATACAGATGTAACTCTGTGAGATGAATTAAGACAACACTAAGCAGTTTCTCAGAAAGCTTCTTTCCAGATTTCATCTGAGGATATTTCCTTTTTCACCATTGCCCTCTATGGGCTTCCAAATATCACTTTGCCAATTCCACAAGAACTGTCTTAGCGAAAGGCTTCTTGAGGGAAAAGCTGTAACTCTGTGAGATGATTTCACAGAACACAAAGAAGTTTCTCAGAAAGCTTCTTTCTCATTGCTGTCGGAGTTTATATCCTTTGGCCCTATAGTCTTCAAAGGGATCCGAAATATCTGTTCTCAGATTCCACAGAAATAAGGCTAGCAAAGAGATCCACGAAATACAGATGTAACTCTGTGAGTTGAATTAACAGAACACTAAGCAGTTTCTCAGAAATCTTCTTTCCAGATTTCATCTGAGGATATTTCCTTTTTCACCATAGCCCTCTATGCGCTTCCAAATATCACTTTGCCAATTCCACAATAAATGTCTTAGCGAATGACTTCTTGTGGGGAAAGCTGTAACTCTGTGAGATGATTTCACAGAACACAAAGAAGTTTCTCAGAAAGCTTCCTTCTCTTTCTTATCGGAGTTTATTTCCTGTGGCCCTATAGTCTTTAAAGGGATCCGAAATATCTGTTCTCAGATTCCACAGAAATAAGGCTAGCAAAGAGATCCACGAAATACAGATGTAACTCTGTGAGATGAATTAACAGAACACTAAGCAGTTTCTCAGAAAGCTTCTTTCCAGATTTCATCTGAGGATATTTCCTTTTTCACCATTGCCCTCTATAGGCTTCCAAATATCACTTTGCCAATTCAACAAGAACTGTCTTAGCGAAAGGCTTCTTGAGGGGAAAGCTGTAACTCTGTGAGATGATTTCACAGAACACAAAGAAGTTTCTCAGAAAGCTTCTTTCTCGTTGTTATCGGAGTTTATATCCTTTGGCCCTATAGTCTTCAAAGGGATCCGAAATATCTGTTCTCAGATTCCACAGAAATAAGGCTAGCAAAGAGATCCACGAAATACAGATGTAACTCTGTGAGATGAATTCACAGAACACTAAGCAGTTTCTCAGAAGCTTCTTTCCAGATTTCATCTGAGGATATTTCCTTTTTCACCATTGCCCTCTATGGGCTTCCAAATATCACTTTGCCAATTCCACAAGAACTGTCTTAGCGAAAGGCTTCTTGAGGGGAAAGCTGTAACTCTGTGAGATGATTTCACAGAAGACAAAGAAGTTTCTCAGAAAGCTTCCTTCTCTTTCTTATCGGAGTTTATTTCCTTTGGCACTATATTCATCAAAGGGATCCGAAATATCTCTTATCAGATTCCACAGAAATAAGGCTAGCAAAGAGATTCACGAAATACAGATGTAACTTTGTGAGATGATTTCACAGAACACAAAGAAGTTTCTCAGAAAGCTTCCTTCTCGTTGTTATCGGAGTTTATATCCTTTGGCCCTATAGTCTTCAAAGGGATCCGAAATATCTGTTCTCAGATTCCACAGAAATAAGGCTAGCAAAGAGATCCACGAAATACAGATGTAACTTTGTGAGATGATTTCACAGAACACAAAGAAGTTTCTCAGAAAGCTTCCTTCTCGTTGTTATCGGAGTTTATATCCTTCGGCCCTATAGTCTTCAAAGGGATCCGAAATATCTGTTCTCAGATTCCACAGAAATAAGGCTAGCAAAGAGATCCACGAAATACAGATGTAACTCTGTGAGATGAATTAACAGAACACTAAGCAGTTTCTCAGAAAGCTTCTTTCCAGATTTCATCTGAGGATTTTTCCTTTTTCACCATTGCCCTCTAAGGGCTTCCAAATATCACTTTCCCAATTCCACAAGAACTGTCTTAGCGAAAGGCTTCTTGAGGGGAAAGCTGTAACTCTGTGAGATGATTTCACAGAACACAAAGAAGTTTCTCAGAAAGCTTCCTTCTCTTTCTTATCGGAGTTTATTTCCTTTGGCCCTATATTCATCAAAGGGATCCGAAATATCTCTTCTCAGATTCCACAGAAATAAGGCTAGCAAAGATATCCACGAAATACAGATGTAACTCTGTGAGATGAATTAACAGAACACTAAGCAGTTTCTCAGAAAGCTTCTTTCCAGATTTCAACTGAGGATATTTCCTTTTTCACCATTGCCCTCTATGGGCTTCCAAATATCACTTTTCCAATTCCACAAGAACTGTCTTAGCGAAAGGCTTCTTGAGGGGAAAGCTGTAACTCTGTGAGATGATTTCACAGAACACAAAGAAGTTTCTCAGAAAGCTTCTTTCTTCGTTGTTATCAGAGTTTATATCCTTTGGCCCTATAGTCTTCAAATGGATCCGAAATATCTGTTCTCAGATTCCACAGAAATAAGGCTAGCAAAGAGATCCACGAAATACAGATGTAACTCTGTGAGATGAATTAACAGAACAGTAAGCAGTTTCTCAGAAAGCTTCTTTCCAGACTTCATCTGAGGATATTTCCTTTTTCACCATTGCCCTCCATGGGCTTCCAAATATCACTTTGCCAATTCCACAAGAACTGTCTTAGCGAAAGGCTTCTTGAGGGGAAAGCTGTAACTCTGTGAGATGATTTCACAGAACACAAGGAAGTTTCTCAGAAAGCTTCCTTCTCTTTCTTATCGGAGTTTATTTCCTTTGGCCCTGTACTCATAAAAGGGATCCGAAATATCTGTTCTCAGATTCCACTGAAATAAGGCTAGCAAAGAGATCCACGAAATACAGATGTAACTCTGTGAGATGAATTAACAGAACACTAAGCAGTTTCTCAGAAAGCTTCTTTCCAGATTTCATCTGAGGATATTTCCTTTTTCACCATTGCCCTCTATGGGCTTCCAAATAGCACTTTGCCAATTCCACAAGAACTGTCTTAGCGAAAGGCTTCTTGAGGAGAAAGCTGTAACTCTGTGAGATGTTTGCACAGAACTCAAAGAAGTTTCTCAGAAAGCTTCTTTCTCGTTGTTATCGGAGTTTATATCCTTTGGCCCTATAGTCTTCAAAGGGATCCGAAATATCTGTTCTCAGATTCCACAGAAATAAGGCTAGCAAAGAGATCCACGAAATACAGATGTAACTCTGTGAGATGAATTAACAGAACACTAAGCAGTTTCTCAGAAAGCTTCTTTCCAGATTTCATCTGAGGATATTTCCTTTTTTACCATAGCCCTCTATGGGCTTCCAAATATCACTTTGTCAATTCCACAAGAACTGTCTCAGCGAAAGGCTTCTTGAGGGGAAAGCTGTAACTCTGTGAGATGATTTCACAGAACACAAAGAAGTTTCTCAGAAAGCTTCCTTCTCTTTCTTATCGGAGTTTATTTCCTTTGGCCCTATATTCATCAAAGGGATCCGAAATATCTCTTCTCAGATTCCACAGAAATAAGGATAGCAAAGAGATCCACGAAATACAGATGTAACTCTGTGAGATGAATTAACAGAACACTAAGCAGTTTCTCAGAAAGCTTCTTTCCAGATTTCATCTGAGGATATTTCCTTTTTCACCATTGCCCTCTATGGGCTTCCAAATATCACTTTGCCAATTCCACAAGAACTGTCTTAGCGAAAGGCTTCTTGAGGGGAAAGCTGTAACTCTGTGAGATGATTTCACAGAACACAAAGAAGTTTCTCAGAAAGCTTCTTTCTCGTTGTTATCGGAGTTTATATCCTTTGGCCCTATAGTCTTCAAATGGATCCGAAATATCTGTTCTCAGATTCCACAGAAATAAGGCTAGCAAAGAGATCCACGAAATACAGATGTAACTCTGTGAGATGAATTTACAGAACAGTAAGCAGTTTCTCAGAAAGCTTCTTTCCAGATTTCATCTGAGGATATTTCCTTTTTCACCATTGCCCTCTATGGGCTTCCAAATATCACTTTGCCAATTCAACCAGAACTGTCCTAGCGAAAGGCTTCTTGAGGGGAAAGCTGTAACTCTGTGAGATGATTTCACAGAACACAAAGAAGTTTCTCAGAAAGCTTCTTTCTCATTGTTATCGGAGTTTATATCCTTTGGCCCTATAGTCCTCAAAGGGATCGGAAATATCTGTTCTCAGATTCCACAGAAATAAGGCTAGCAAAGAGATCCACGACATACAGATGTAACTCTGTGAGATGAATTAACAGAACACTAAGCAGTTTCTCAGAAAGCTTCTTTCCAGATTTCATCTGAGGATATTTCCTTTTTCACCATAGCCCTCTATGCGCTTCCAAATATCACTTTGCCAATTCCACAATAAATGTCTTAGCGAAAGACTTCTTGTGGGGAAAGATGTAACTCTGTGAGATGATTTCACAGAACACAAAGAAGTTTCTCAGAAAGTTTCTTTCTCTTTGTTATCGGAGTTTATTTCCTTTGGCCCTATAGTCTTCAAAGGGATCCGAAATATCTGTTCTCAGATTCCACAGAAATAAGGCTAGCAAAGAGATCCACGAAATACAGATGTAACTCTGTGAGATGAATTAACAGAACACTAAGCAGTTTCTCAGAAAGCTTCTTTCCAGATTTCATCTGAGGATATTTCCTTTTTCCCAATAGCCCTCTATGCGCTTCCAAATATCACTTTGCCAATTCCAGAATAAATGTCTTAGCAAAAGTTTTCTTGTGGGGAAAGCTGTAACTCTGTGAGATGATTTCACAGAACACAAAGAAGTTTCTCAGAAAGTTTCTTTCTCTTCTTTATCGGAGTTTATTTGCTTTGTCCCTATAGTCTTTAAAGGGTTACGAAATATCTGTTCTCAGATTCCACAGAAATAAGGCTAGCAAAGAGATCCACGAAATACAGATGTAACACTGTGAGATGAATTAACAGAACACTAAGCAGTTTCTAAGAAAGCTTCTTTCCAGATTTCATCTGAGGATATTTCCCTTTTCATCATAGCCCTCTATGGGCTTCCAAATATCACTTTGCCAATTCCAAAAGAACTGTCTTAGCGAAAGGCTTCTTGAGGGGAAAGCTGTAACTCTGTGAGATGATTTCACAGAACACAAAGAAGTTTCTCAGAAAGCTTCCTTCTCTTTCTTATCGGAGTTTATTTCCTTTGGCCCTATATTCATCAATGGGATCCGAAATATCTCTTCTCAGATTCCACAGAAATAAGGCTAGCAAAGAGATTCACGAAATACAGATGTAACTCTGTGAGATGAATTAACAGAACACTAAGCAGTTTCTCAGAAAGCTTCTTTCCAGATTTCATCTGAGGATATTTCCTTTTTCATCATAGCCCTCTATGGGCTTCCAAATATCACTTTGCCAATTCCACAAGAACTGTCTTAGCGAAAGGCTTCTTGAGGGGAAAGCTGTAACTCTGTGAGATGATTTCAGAGAACACAAAGAAGTTTCTCAGAAAGCTTCTTTCACGTTGTTATCGGAGTTTATTTCCTTAGGCCCTAGAGTCTTCAAAGGGATCCGAAATATCTGTTCTCAGATTCCACAGAAATAAGGCTAGCAAAGAGATCCACGAAATACAGATGTAACTCTGTGAGATGAATTAACAGAACACTAAGCAGTTTCTCAGAAAGCTTCTTTCCAGATTTCATCTGAGGATATTTCCTTTTTCACCATAGCCCTCTATGGGCTTCCAAATATCACTTTGCCAATTCCACAAGAACTGTCTTAACGAAAGGCTTCTTGAGGGGAAAGCTGTAACTCTGTGAGATGATTTCACAGAACACAAAGAAGTTTCTCAGAAAGCTTCCTTCCCTTTCTTATCGGAGTTTATTTCCTTTGGCCCTATATTCATCAAAGGGATCCGAAATATCTCTTCTCAGATTCCACAGAAATAAGGCTAGCAAAGAGATCCACGAAATACAGATGTAACTCTGTGAGATGAATTAACAGAACACTAAGCAGTTTCTCAGAAAGCTTCTTTCCAGATTTCATCTGAGGATATTTCCTTTTTCACCATTGCCCTCTATGGGCTTCCAAATATCACTTTGCCAATTCCACAAGAACTGTCTTAGCGAAAGGCTTCTTGAGGGGAAAGCTGTAACTCTGTGAGATGATTTCACAGAACACAAAGAAGTTTCTCAGAAAGCTTCTTTCTCGTTGTTATTGGAGTTTATATCCTTTGGCCCTATAGTCTTCAAATGGATCCGAAATATCTGTTCTCAGATTCCACAGAAATAAGGCTAGCAAAGAGATCCACGAAATACAGATGTAACTCTGTGAGATGAATTTACAGAACAGTAAGCAGTTTGTCAGAAAGCTTCTTTCCAGATTTCATCTGAGGATATTTCCTTTTTCACCATTGCCCTCTATGGGCTTCCAAATATCACTTTGCCAATTCAACAAGAACTGTCTTAGCGAAAGGCTTCTTGAGGGGAAAGCTGTAACTCTGTGAGATGATTTCACAGAACACAAAGAAATTTCTCAGAAAGCTTCTTTCTCATTGTTATCGGAGTTTATATCCTTTGGCCCTATAGTCCTCAAAGGGATCGGAAATATCTGTTTTCAGATTCCACAGAAATAAGGCTAGCAAAGAGATCCACGAAATACAGATGTAACTCTGTGAGATGAATTAACAGAACACTAAGCAGTTTCTCAGAAAGCTTCTTTCCAGATTTCATCTGAGGATATTTCCTTTTTCCCAATAGCCCTCTAGGCGCTTCCAAATATCACTTTGCCAATTCCAGAATAAATGTCTTAGCGAAAGTTTTCTTGTGGGGAAAGCTGTAACTCTGTGAGATGATTTCACAGAACACAAAGAAGTTTCTCAGAAAGTTTCTTTCTCTTTGTTATCGGAGTTTATTTCCTTTGGCCCTATAGTCTTTAAAGGGATCCGAAATATCTGTTCTCAGATTCCACAGAAATAAGGCTAGCAAAGAGATCCACGAATTACAGATGTAACTCTGTGAGATGAATTAACAGAACACTAAGCAGTTTCTCAGAAAGCTTCTTTCCAGATTTCATCTGAGGATATTTCCTTTTTCACCATTGCCCTCTATGGGCTTCCAAATAGCACTTTGCCAATTCCACAAGAACTGTCTTAGCGAAAGGCTTCTTGAGGGGAAAGCTGTAACTCTGTGAGATGATTTCACAGAACACAAAGAAGTTTCTCAGAAAGCTTCCTTCTCTTTCTTATCGGAGTTTATTTCCTTTGGCCCTATATTCATCAAAGGGATCCGAAATATCTCTTCTCAGATTCCACAGAAATAAGGCTAGCAAAGAGATCCACGAAATACAGATGTAACTCTGTGAGATGAATTAACAGAACACTAAGCAGTTTCTCAGAAAGCTTCTTTCCAGATTTCATCTGAGGATATTTCCTTTTTCACCATTGCCCTCTATGGGCTTCCAAATATCACTTTGCCAATTCCACAAGAACTGTCTTAGCGAAAGGCTTCTTGAGGGGAAAGCTGTAACTCTGTGAGATGATTTCACAGAACACAAAGAAGTTTCTCAGAAAGCTTCTTTCTCGTTGTTATCGGAGTTTATATCCTTTGGCCCTATAGTCTTCAAATGGATCCGAAATATCTGTTCTCAGATTCCACAGAAATAAGGCTAGCAAAGAGATCCACGAAATACAGATGTAACTCTGTGAGATGAATTTACAGAACAGTAAGCAGTTTCTCAGAAAGCTTCTTTCCAGATTTCATCTGAGGATATTTCC
This sequence comes from Macaca nemestrina, assembly GCF_043159975.1. NCBI lineage: Eukaryota > Metazoa > Chordata > Mammalia > Primates > Cercopithecidae > Macaca > Macaca nemestrina. The sequence continues at coordinate 34,429,568 of NC_092143.1, forward strand.
TTTTTCACCATTGCCCTCTATGGGCTTCCAAATATCACTTTGCCAATTCCACAAGAACTGTCTTAGCGAAAGGCTTCTTGAGGGGAAAGCTGTAACTCTGTGAGATGATTTCACAGAACACAAAGAAGTTTCTCAGAAAGCTTCTTTCTCATTGTTATCGGAGTTTATATCCTTTGGCCCTATAGTCCTCAAAGGGATCGGAAATATCTGTTCTCAGATTCCACAGAAATAAGGCTAGCAAAGAGATCCACGAAATACAGATGTAACTCTGTGAGATGAATTAACAGAACACTAAGCAGTTTCTCAGAAAGCTTCTTTCCAGATTTCATCTGAGGATATTTCCTTTTTCACCATAGCCCTCTATGCGCTTCCAAATATCACTTTGCCAATTCCACAATAAATGTCTTAGCGAAAGGCTTCTTGTGGGGAAAGCTGTAACTCTGTGAGATGATTTCACAGAACACAAAGAAGTTTCTCAGAAAGTTTCTTTCTCTTTGTTATCGGAGTTTATTTCCTTTGGCCCTATAGTCTTTAAAGGGATCCGAAATATCTGTTCTCAGATTCCACAGAAATAAGGCTAGCAAAGAGATCCACGAATTACAGATGTAACTCTGTGAGATGAATTAACAGAACACTAAGCAGTTTCTCAGAAAGCTTCTTTCCAGATTTCATCTGAGGATATTTCCTTTATCACCATTGCCCTCTATGGGCTTCCAAATATCACTTTGCCAATTCCACAAGAACTGTCTTAGCGAAAGGCTTCTTGAGGGGAAAGCTGTAACTCTGTGAGATGATTTCACAGAACACAAGGAAGTTTCTCAGAAAGCTTCCTTCTCTTTCTTATCGGAGTTTATTTCCTTTGGCCCTGTACTCATAAAAGGGATCCGAAATATCTGTTCTCAGATTGCACTGAAATAAGGCTAGCAAAGAGATCCACGAAATACAGATGTAACTCTGTGAGATGAATTAACAGAACACTAAGCAGTTTCTCAGAAAGCTTCTTTCCAGATTTCATCTGAGGATATTTCCTTTTTCACCATTACCCTCTATGGGCTTCCAAATAGCACTTTGCCAATTCCACAAGAACTGTCTTAGCGAAAGGCTTCTTGAGGAGAAAGCTGTAACTCTGTGAGATGTTTGCACAGAACTCAAAGAAGTTTCTCAGAAAGCTTCTTTCTCGTTGTTATCGGAGTTTATATCCTTTGGCCCTATAGTCTTCAAAGGGATCCGAAATATCTGTTCTCAGATTCCACAGAAATAAGGCTAGCAAAGAGATCCACGAAATACAGATGTAACTCTGTGAGATGAATTAACAGAACACTAAGCAGTTTCTCAGAAAGCTTCTTTCCAGATTTCATCTGAGGATATTTCCTTTTTTACCATAGCCCTCTATGGGCTTCCAAATATCACTTTGTCAATTCCACAAGAACTGTCTCAGCGAAAGGCTTCTTGAGGGGAAAGCTGTAACTCTGTGAGATGATTTCACAGAACACAAAGAAGTTTCTCAGAAAGCTTCCTTCTCTTTCTTATCGGAGTTTATTTCCTTTGGCCCTATATTCATCAAAGGGATCCGAAATATCTCTTCTCAGATTCCACAGAAATAAGGATAGCAAAGAGATCCACGAAATACAGATGTAACTCTGTGAGATGAATTAACAGAACACTAAGCAGTTTCTCAGAAAGCTTCTTTCCAGATTTCATCTGAGGATATTTCCTTTTCCACCATTGCCCTCTATGGGCTTCCAAATATCACTTTGCCAATTCCACAAGAACTGTCTTAGCGAAAGGCTTCTTGAGGGGAAAGCTGTAACTCTGTGAGATGATTTCACAGAACACAAAGAAGTTTCTCAGAAAGCTTCTTTCTCGTTGTTATCGGAGTTTATATCCTTTGGCCCTATAGTCTTCAAATGGATCCGAAATATCTGTTCTCAGATTCCACAGAAATAAGGCTAGCAAAGAGATCCACGAAATACACATGTAACTCTGTGAGATGAATTTACAGAACAGTAAGCAGTTTCTCAGAAAGCTTCTTTCCAGATTTCATCTGAGGATATTTCCTTTTTCACCATTGCCCTCTATGGGCTTCCAAATATCACTTTGCCAATTCAACCAGAACTGTCCTAGCGAAAGGCTTCTTGAGGGGAAAGCTGTAACTCTGTGAGATGATTTCACAGAACACAAAGAAGTTTCTCAGAAAGCTTCTTTCTCATTGTTATCGGAGTTTATATCCTTTGGCCCTATAGTCCTCAAAGGGATCGGAAATATCTGTTCTCAGATTCCACAGAAATAAGGCTAGCAAAGAGATCCACGAAATACAGATGTAACTCTGTGAGATGAATTAACAGAACACTAAGCAGTTTCTCAGAAAGCTTCTTTCCAGATTTCATCTGAGGATATTTCCTTTTTCACCATCGCCCTCTAGGCGCTTCCAAATATCACTTTGCCAATTCCACAATAAATGTCTTAGCGAAAGACTTCTTGTGGGGAAAGCTGTAACTCTGTGAGATGATTTCACAGAACACAAAGAAGTTTCTCAGAAAGCTTCTTTCTCGTTGTTATCGGAGTTTATATCCTTTGGCCCTATAGTCTTCCAATGGATCCGAAATATCTGTTCTCAGATTCCACAGAAATAAGGCTAGCAAAGAGATCCACGAAATACAGATGTAACTCTGTGAGATGAATTTACAGAACAGTAAGCAGTTTCTCAGAAAGCTTCTTTCCAGATTTCATCTGAGGATATTTCCTTTTTCACCATTGCCCTCTATGGGCTTCCAAATATCACTTTGCCAATTCAACAAGAACTGTCTTAGCGAAAGGCTTCTTGAGGGGAAAGCTGTAACTCTGTGAGATGATTTCACAGAACACAAAGAAGTTTCTCAGAAAGCTTCTTTCTCATTGTTATCGGAGTTTATATCCTTTGGCCCTATAGTCTTCAAAGGGATCGGAAATATCTGTTCTCAGATTCCACAGAAATAAGGCTAGCAAAGAGATCCACGAAATACAGATGTAACTCTGTGAGATGAATTAACAGAACACTAAGCAGTTTCTCAGAAAGCTTCTTTCCAGATTTCATCTGAGGATATTTCCTTTTTCACCATTGCCCTCTAAGGGCTTCCAAATATCACTTTGCGAATTCCACAAGAACTGTCTTAGCGAAAGGCTTCTTGAGGGGAAAGCTGTAACTCTCTGAGATGATTTCACAGAACACAAGAAAGTTTCTCAGAAAGCTTCCTTCTCTTTCTTATCGGAGTTTATTTCCTTTGGCCCTGTACTCATAAAAGGGATCCGAAATATCTGTTCTCAGATTCCACTGAAATAAGGCTAGCAAAGAGATCCACGAAATACAGATGTAACTCTGTGAGATGAATTAACAGAACACTAAGCAGTTTCTCAGAAAGCTTCTTTCCAGATTTCATCTGAGGATATTTCCTTTTTCACCATTGCCCTCTATGGGCTTCCAAATAGCACTTTGCCAATTCCACAAGAACTGTCTTAGCGAAAGGCTTCTTGAGGGGAAAGCTGTAACTCAGTGAGATGATTGCACAGAACTCAAAGAAGTTTCTCAGAAAGCTTCTTTCTCGTTGTTATCGGAGTTTATATCCTTTGGCCCTACAGTCTTCAAAGGGATCCTAAATATCTGTTCTCAGATTCCACAGAAATAAGGCTAGCAAAGAGATCCACGAAATACAGATGTAACTCTGTGAGATGAATTAACAGAACACTAAGCAGTTTCTCAGAAAGCTTCTTTCCAGATTTCATCTGAGGATATTTCCTTTTTTACCATAGCCCTCCATGGGCTTCCAAATATCACTTTGCCAATTCCACAAGAACTGTCTTAGCGAAAGGCTTCTTGAGGGGAAAGCTGTAACTCTGTGAGATGATTTCACAGAACACAAAGAAGTTTCTCAGAAAGCTTCCTTCTCTTTCTTATCGGAGTTTATTTCCTTTGGCCCTATATTCATCAAAGGGATCCGAAATATCTCTTCTCAGATTCCACAGAAATAAGGCTAGCAAAGAGATCCACGAAATACAGATGTAACTCTGTGAGATGAATTAACAGAACACTAAGCAGTTTCTCAGAAAGCTTCTTTCCAGATTTCATCTGAGGATATTTCCTTTTTCACCATTGCCCTCTATGGGCTTCCAAATATCACTTTGCCAATTCCACAAGAACTGTCTTAGCGAAAGGCTTCTTGAGGGGAAAGCTGTAACTCTGTGAGATGATTTCACAGAACACAAAGAAGTTTCTCAGAAAGCTTCTTTCTCGTTGTTATCTGAGTTTATATCCTTTGGCCCTATAGTCTTCAAATGGATCCGAAATATCTGTTCTCAGATTCCACAGAAATAAGGCTAGCAAAGAGATCCACGAAATACAGATGTAACTCTGTGAGATGAATTTACAGAACAGTAAGCAGTTTCTCAGAAAGCTTCTTTCCAGATTTCATCTGAGGATATTTCCTTTTTCACCATTGCCCTCTATGGGCTTCCAAATATCACTTTGCCAATTCAACAAGAACTGTCTTAGCGAAAGGCTTCTTGAGGGTAAAGCTGTAACTCTGTGAGATGATTTCACAGAACACAAAGAAGTTTCTCAGAAAGCTTCTTTCTCATTGTTATCGGAGTTTATATCCTTTGGCCCTATAGTCCTCAAAGGGATCGGAAATATCTGTTCTCAGATTCCACAGAAATAAGGCTAGCAAAGAGATCCACGAAATACAGATGTAACTCTGTGAGATGAATTAACAGAACACTAAGCAGTTTCTCAGAAAGCTTCTTTCCAGATTTCATCTGAGGATATTTCCTTTTTCACCATAGCCCTCTATGCGCTTCCAAATATCACTTTGCCAATTCCACAATAAATGTCTTAGCGAAAGACTTCTTGTGGGGAAAGATGTAACTCTGTGAGATGATTTCACAGAACACAAAGAAGTTTCTCAGAAAGTTTCTTTCTCTTTGTTATCGGAGTTTATTTCCTTTGGCCCTATAGTCCTCAAAGGGATCGGAAATATCTGTTCTCAGATTCCACAGAAATAAGGCTAGCAAAGAGATCCACGAAATACAGATGTAACTCTGTGAGATGAATTAACAGAACACTAAGCAGTTTCTCAGAAAGCTTCTTTCCAGATTTCATCTGAGGATATTTCCTTTTTCCCAATAGCCCTCTAGGCGCTTCCAAATATCACTTTGCCAATTACAGAATAAATGTCTTAGCGAAAGTTTTCTTGTGGGGAAAGCTGTAACTCTGTGAGATGATTTCACAGAACACAAAGAAGTTTCTCAGAAAGTTTCTTTCTCTTCTTTATCGGAGTTTATTTGCTTTGTCCCTATAGTCTTTAAAGGGTTACGAAATATCTGTTCTCAGATTCCACAGAAATAAGGCTAGCAAAGAGATCCACGAAATACAGATGTAACACTGTGAGATGAATTAACAGAACACTAAGCAGTTTCTCAGAAAGCTTCTTTCCAGATTTCATCTGAGGATATTTCCCTTTTCATCATAGCCCTCTATGGGCTTCCAAATATCACTTTGCCAATTCCAAAAGAACTGTCTTAGCGAAAGGCTTCTTGAGGGGAAAGCTGTAACTCTGTGAGATGATTTCACAGAACACAAAGAAGTTTCTCAGAAAGCTTCCTTATCTTTCTTATCGGAGTTTATTTCCTTTGGCCCTATATTCATCAAAGGGATCCGAAATATCTCTTGTCAGATTCCACAGAAATAAGGCTAGCAAAGAGATTCACGAAATACAGATGTAATTCTGTGAGATGAATTAACAGAACACTAAGCAGTTTCTCAGAAAGCTTCTTTCCAGATTTCATCTGAGGATATTTCCTTTTTCATCATAGCCCTCTATGGGCTTCCAAATATCACTTTGCCAATTCCACAAGAACTGTCTTAGCGAAAGGCTTCTTGAGGGGAAAGCTGTAACTCTGTGAGATGATTTCACAGAACACAAAGAAGTTTCTCAGAAAGCTTCCTTCCCTTTCTTATCGGAGTTTATTTCCTTTGGCCCTATATTCATCAAAGGGATCCGAAATATCTCTTCTCAGATTCCACAGAAATAAGGCTAGCAAAGAGATCCACGAAATACAGATGTAACTCTGTGAGATGAATTAACAGAACACTAAGCAGTTTCTCAGAAAGCTTCTTTCCAGATTTCATCTGAGGATATTTCCTTTTTCACCATTGCCCTCTATGGGCTTCCAAATATCACTTTGCCAATTCCACAAGAACTGTCTTAGCGAAAGGCTTCTTGAGGGGAAAGCTGTAACTCTGTGAGATGATTTCACAGAACACAAAGAAGTTTCTCAGAAAGCTTCTTTCACGTTGTTATCGGAGTTTATTTCCTTTGGCCCTATAGTCTTCAAAGGGATCCGAAATATCTGTTCTCAGATTCCACAGAAATAAGGCTAGCAAAGAGATCCACGAAATACAGATGTAACTCTGTGAGATGAATTAACAGAACACTAAGCAGTTTCTCAGAAAGCTTCTTTCCAGATTTCATCTGAGGATATTTCCTTTTTCACCGTTGCCCTCTATGGGCTTCCAAATATCACTTTGCCAATTCCACAAGAACTGTCTTAGCGAAAGGCTTCTTGAGGGGAAAGCTGTAACTCTGTGAGATGATTTCACAGAACACAAAGAAGTTTCTCAGAAAGCTTCCTTCTCTTTCTTATCGGAGTTTATTTCCTTTGGCCCTATATTCATCAAAGGGATCCGAAATATCTCTTCTCAGATTCCACAGAAATAAGGCTAGCAAAGAGATCCACGAAATACAGATGTAACTCTGTGAGATGAATTAACAGAACACTAAGCAGTTTCTCAGAAAGCTTCTTTCCAGATTTCATCTGAGGATATTTCCTTTTTCACCATTGCCCTCTATGGGCTTCCAAATATCACTTTGCCAATTCCACAAGAACTGTCTTAGCGAAAGGCTTCTTGAGGGGAAAGCTGTAACTCTGTGAGATGATTTCACAGAACACAAAGAAGTTTCTCAGAAAGCTTCTTTCTCGTTGTTATCGGAGTTTATATCCTTTGGCCCTATAGTCTTCAAATGGATCCGAAATATCTGTTCTCAGATTCCACAGAAATAAGGCTAGCAAAGAGATCCACGAAATACAGATGTAACTCTGTGAGATGAATTTACAGAACAGTAAGCAGTTTCTCAGAAAGCTTCTTTCCAGATTTCATCTGAGGATATTTCCTTTTTCACCATTGCCCTCTAAGGGCTTCCAAATATCACTTTGCCAATTCAACAAGAACTGTCTTAGCGAAAGGCTTCTTGAGGGAAAAGCTGTAACTCTGTGAGATGATTTCACAGAACACAAAGAAGTTTCTCAGAAAGCTTCTTTCTCATTGTTATCGGAGTTTATATCCTTTGGCCCTATAGTCCTCAAAGGGATCGGAAATATCTGTTCTCAGATTCCACAGAAATAAGGCTAGCAAAGAGATCCACGAAATACAGATGTAACTCTGTGAGATGAATTAACAGAACACTAAGCAGTTTCTCAGAAAGCTTCTTTCCAGATTTCATCTGAGGATATTTCCTTTTTCACCATAGCCCTCTATGCGCTTCCAAATATCACTTTGCCAATTCCACAATAAATGTCTTAGCGAAAGACTTCTTGTTGGGAAAGATGTAACTCTGTGAGATGATTTCACAGAACACAAAGAAGTTTCTCAGAAAGTTTCTTTCTCTTTGTTATCGGAGTTTATTTCCTTTGGCCCTATAGTCTTTAAAGGGATCCGAAATATCTGTTCTCAGATTCCACAGAAATAAGGCTAGCAAAGAGATCCACGAAATACAGATGTAACTCTGTGAGATGAATTAACAGAACACTAAGCAGTTTCTCAGAAAGCTTCTTTCCAGATTTCATCTGAGGATATTTCCATTTTTCCAATAGCCCTCTATGCGCTTCCAAATATCACTTTGCCAATTCCAGAATAAATGTCTTAGCGAAAGTTTTCTTGTGGGGAAAGCTGTAACTCTGTGAGATGATTTCACAGAACACAAAGAAGTTTCTCAGAAAGCTTCTTTCTCGTTGTTATCGGAGTTTATATCCTTTGGCCCTATAGTCTTTAAAGGGTTACGAAATATCTGTTCTCAGATTCCACAGAAATAAGGCTAGCAAAGAGATCCACGAAATACAGATGTAACACTGTGAGATGAATTAACAGAACACTAAGCAGTTTCTCAGAAAGCTTCTTTCCAGATTTCATCTGAGGATATTTCCCTTTTCATCATAGCCCTCTATGGGCTTCCAAATATCACTTTGCCAATTCCAAAAGAACTGTCTCAGCGAAAGGCTTCTTGAGGGGAAAGCTGTAACTCTGTGAGATGATTTCACAGAACACAAAGAAGTTTCTCAGAAAGCTTCCTTCTCTTTCTTATCGGAGTTTATTTCCTTTGGCCCTATATTCATCAAAGGGATCCGAAATATCTCTTCTCAGATTCCACAGAAATAAGGCTAGCAAAGAGATTCACGAAATACAGATGTAACGCTGTGAGATGAATTAACAGAACACTAAGCAGTTTCTCAGAAAGCTTCTTTCCAGATTTCATCTGAGGATATTTCCTTTTTCATCATAGCCCTCTATGGGCTTCCAAATATCACTTTGCCAATTCCACAAGAACTGTCTTAGCGAAAGGCTTCTTGAGGGGAAAGCTGTAACTCTGTGAGATGATTTCACAGAACACAAAGAAGTTTCTCAGAAAGCTTCTTTCACGTTCTTATCGGAGTTTATTTCCTTTGGCCCTAGAGTCTTCAAAGGGATCCGAAATATCTGTTCTCAGATTCCACAGAAATAAGGCTAGCAAAGAGATCCACGAAATACAGATGTAACTCTGTGAGATGAATTAACAGAACACTAAGCAGTTTCTCAGAAAGCTTCTTTCCAGATTTCATCTGAGGATATTTCCTTTTTCACCATAGCCCTCTATGGGCTTCCAAATATCACTTTGCCAATTCCACAAGAACTGTCTTAGCGAAAGGATTCTTGAGGGGAAAGCTGTAACTCTGTGAGATGATTTCACAGAACACAAAGAAGTTTCTCAGAAAGCTTCCTTCCCTTTCTTATCGGAGTTTATTTCCTTTGGCCCTATATTCATCAAAGGGATCCGAAATATCTCTTCTCAGATTCCACAGAAATAAGGCTAGCAAAGAGATCCACGAAATACAGATGTAACTCTGTGAGATGAATTAACAGAACACTAAGCAGTTTCTCAGAAAGCTTCTTTCCAGATTTCATCTGAGGATATTTCCTTTTTCACCATTGCCCTCTATGGGCTTCCAAATATCACTTTGCCAATTCCACAAGAACTGTCTTAGCGAAAGGCTTCTTGAGGGGAAAGCTGTAACTCTGTGAGATGATTTCACAGAACACAAATAAGTTTCTCAGAAAGCTTCTTTCTCGTTGTTATCGGAGTTTATATCCTTTGGCCCTATAGTCTTCAAATGGATCCGAAATATCTGTTCTCAGATTCCACAGAAATAAGGCTAGCAAAGAGATCCACGAAATACAGATGTAACTCTGTGAGATGAATTTACAGAACAGTAAGCAGTTTCTCAGAAAGATTCTTTCCAGATTTCATCTGAGGATATTTCCTTTTTCACCATTGCCCTCTATGGGCTTCCAAATATCACTTTGCCAATTCAACAAGAACTGTCTTAGCGAAAGGCTTCTTGAGGGGAAAGCTGTAACTCTGTGAGATGATTTCACAGAACACAACGAAGTTTCTCAGAAAGCTTCTTTCTCATTGTTATCCGAGTTTATATCCTTTGGCCCTATAGTCCTCAAAGGGATCGGAAATATCTGTTCTCAGATTCCACAGAAATAAGGCTAGCAAAGAGATCCACGAAATACAGATGTAACTCTGTGAGATGAATTAACAGAACACTAAGCAGTTTCTCAGAAAGCTTCTTTCCAGATTTCATCTGAGGATATTTCCTTTTTCACCATAGCCCTCTATGGGCTTCCAAATATCACTTTGCCAATTCCACAAGAACTGTCTTAGCGAAAGGATTCTTGAGGGGAAAGCTGTAACTCTGTGAGATGATTTCACAGAACACAAAGAAGTTTCTCAGAAAGCTTCCTTCCCTTTCTTATCGGAGTTTATTTCCTTTGGCCCTATATTCATCAAAGGGATCCGAAATATCTCTTCTCAGATTCCACAGAAATAAGGCTAGCAAAGAGATCCACGAAATACAGATGTAACTCTGTGAGATGAATTAACAGAACACTAAGCAGTTTCTCAGAAAGCTTCTTTCCAGATTTCATCTGAGGATATTTCCTTTTTCACCATTGCCCTCTATGGGCTTCCAAATATCACTTTGCCAATTCCACAAGAACTGTCTTAGCGAAAGGCTTCTTGAGGGGAAAGCTGTAACTCTGTGAGATGATTTCACAGAACACAAAGAAGTTTCTCAGAAAGCTTCTTTCTCGTTGTTATCGGAGTTTATATCCTTTGGCCCTATAGTCTTCAAATGGATCCGAAATATCTGTTCTCAGATTCCACAGAAATAAGGCTAGCAAAGAGATCCACGAAATACAGATGTAACTCTGTGAGATGAATTTACAGAACAGTAAGCAGTTTCTCAGAAAGATTCTTTCCAGATTTCATCTGAGGATATTTCCTTTTTCACCATTGCCCTCTATGGGCTTCCAAATATCACTTTGCCAATTCAACAAGAACTGTCTTAGCGAAAGGCTTCTTGAGGGGAAAGCTGTAACTCTGTGAGATGATTTCACAGAACACAACGAAGTTTCTCAGAAAGCTTCTTTCTCATTGTTATCCGAGTTTATATCCTTTGGCCCTATAGTCCTCAAAGGGATCGGAAATATCTGTTCTCAGATTCCACAGAAATAAGGCTAGCAAAGAGATCCACGAAATACAGATGTAACTCTGTGAGATGAATTAACAGAACACTAAGCAGTTTCTCAGAAAGCTTCTTTCCAGATTTCATCTGAGGATATTTCCTTTTTCACCATAGCCCTCTATGCGCTTCCAAATATCACTTTGCCAATTCCACAATAAATGTCTTAGCGAAAGACTTCTTGTGGGGAAAGATGTAACTCTGTGAGATGATTTCACAGAACACAAAGAAGTTTCTCAGAAAGTTTCTTTCTCTTTGTTATCAGAGTTTATTTCCTTTGGCCCTATAGTCTTTACAGGGATCCGAAATATCTGTTCTCAGATTCCACAGAAATAAGGCTAGCAAAGAGATCCACGAAATACAGATGTAACTCTGTGAGATGAATTGACAGAACACTAAGCAGTTTCTCAGAAAGCTTCTTTCCGGATTTCATCTCAGGATATTTCCTTTTTCCCAATAGCCCTCTATGCGCTTCCATATATCACTTTGCCAATTCCAGAATAAATGTCTTAGCGAAAGTTTTCTTGTGGGGAAAGCTGTAACTCTGTGAGATGATTTCACAGAACACAAAGAAGTTTCTCAGAAAGTTTCTTTCTCTTCTTTATCGGAGTTTATTTGCTTTGTCCCTATAGTCTTTAAAGGGTTACGAAATATCTGTTCTCAGATTCCACAGAAATAAGGCTAGCAAAGAGATCCACGAAATACAGATGTAACACTGTGAGATGAATTAACAGAACACTAAGCAGTTTCTCAGAAAGCTTCTTTCCAGATTTCATCTGAGGATATTTCCCTTTTCATCATAGCCCTCTATGGGCTTCCAAATATCACTTTCCCAATTCCACAAGAACTGTCTTAGCGAAAGGCTTCTTGAGGGGAAAGCTGTAACTCTGTGAGATGATTTCACAGAACACAAAGAAGTTTCTCAGAAAGCTTCCTTCTCTTTCTTATCGGAGTTTATTTCCTTTGGCCCTATATTCATCAAAGGGATCCGAAATATCTCTTCTCAGATTCCACAGAAATAAGGCTAGCAAAGAGATTCACGAAATACAGATGTAACTCTGTGAGATGAATTAACAGAACACTAAGCAGTTTCTCAGAAAGCTTCTTTCCAGATTTCATCTGAGGATATTTCCTTTTTCATCATAGCCCTCTATGGGCTTCCAAATATCACTTTGCCAATTCCACAAGAACTGTCTTAGCGAAAGGCTTCTTGAGGGGAAAGCTGTAACTCTGTGAGATGATTTCACAGAACACAAAGAAGTTTCTCAGAAAGCTTCTTTCACGTTGTTATCGGAGTTTATTTCCTTTGGCCCTAGAGTCTTCAAAGGGATCGGAAATATCTGTTCTCAGATTCCACAGAAATAAGGCTAGCAAAGAGATCCACGAAATACAGATGTAACTCTGTGAGATGAATTAACAGAACACTAAGCAGTTTCTCAGAAAGCTTCTTTCCAGATTTCATCTGAGGATATTTCCTTTTTCACCATAGCCCTCTATGCGCTTCCAAATATCACTTTGCCAATTCCACAATAAATGTCTTAGCGAAAGACTTCTTGTGGGGAAAGATGTAACTCTCTGAGATGATTTCACAGAACACAAAGAAGTTTCTCAGAAAGTTTCTTTCTCTTTGTTATCGGAGTTTATTTCCTTTGGCCCTATAGTCTTTAAAGGGATCCGAAATATCTGTTCTCAGATTCCAAAGAAATAAGGCTAGCAAAGAGATCAACGAAATACAGATGTAACTCTGTGAGATGAATTAACAGAACACTAAGCAGTTTCTCAGAAAGCTTCTTTCCAGATTTCATCTGAGGATATTTCCTTTTTCCCCATAGCCCTCTATGCGCTTCCAAATATCACTTTGCCAATTCCAGAATAAATGTCTTCGCGAAAGTTTTCTTGTGGGGAAAGCTGTAACTCTGTGAGATGATTTCACAGAACACAAAGAAGTTTCTCAGAAAGTTTCTTTCTCTTTTTTATCGGAGTTTATTTGCTTTGTCCCTATAGTCTTTAAAGGGTTACGAAATATCTGTTTTCAGATTCCACAGAAATAAGGCTAGCAAAGAGATCCACGAAATACAGATGTAACTCTGTGAGATGAATTAACAGAACACTAAGCAGTTTCTCAGAAAGCTTCTTTCCAGATTTCATCTGAGGATATTTCCCTTTTCATCATAGCCCTCTATGGGCTTCCAAATATCACTTTGCCAATTCAACAAGAACTGTCTTAGCGAAAGGCTTCTTGAGGGGAAAGCTGTAACTCTGTGAGATGATTTCACAGAACACAAAGAAGTTTCTCAGAAAGCTTCCTTCTCTTTCTTATAGGAGTTTATTTCCTTTGGCCCTATATTCATCAAAGGGATCCGAAATATCTCTTCTCAGATTCCACAGAAATAAGGTTAGAAAAGAGATTCACGAAATACAGATGTAACTCTGTGAGATGAATTAACAGAACACTAAGCAGTTTCTCAGAAAGCTTCTTTCCAGATTTCATCTGAGGATATTTCCCTTTTCATCATAGCCCTCTATGGGCTTCCAAATATCACTTTGCCAATTCCACAAGAACTGTCTTAGCGAAAGGCTTCTTGAGGGGAAAGCTGTAACTCTGTGAGATGATTTCACAGAACACAAAGAAGTTTCTCAGAAAGCTTCTTTCACGTTGTTATCGGAGTTTATTTCCTTTGGCCCTATCGTCTTCAAAGGGATCCGAAATATCTGTTCTCAGATTCCACAGAAATAAGGCTAGCAAAGAGATCCACGAAATACAGATGTAAATCTGTGAGATGAATTAACAGAACACTAAGCAGTTTCTCAGAAAGCTTCTTTCCAGATTTCATCTGAGGATATTTCCCTTTTCATCATAGCCCTCTATGGGCTTCCAAATATCACTTTGCCAATTCAACAAGAACTGTCTTAGCGAAAGGCTTCTTGAGGGGAAAGCTGTAACTCTGTGAGATGATTTCACAGAACACAAAGAAGTTTCTCAGAAAGCTTCCTTCTCTTTCTTATCGGAGTTTATTTCCTTTGGCCCTATATTCATCAAAGGGATCCGAAATATCTCTTCTCAGATTCCACAGAAATAAGGTTAGAAAAGAGATTCACGAAATACAGATGTAACTCTGTGAGATGAATTAACAGAACACTAAGCAGTTTCTCAGAAAGCTTCTTTCCAGATTTCATCTGAGGATATTTCCCTTTTCATCATAGCCCTCTATGGGCTTCCAAATATCACTTTGCCAATTCCACAAGAACTGTCTTAGCGAAAGGCTTCTTGAGGGGAAAGCTGTAACTCTGTGAGATGATTTCACAGAACACAAAGAAGTTTCTCAGAAAGCTTCTTTCACGTTGTTATCGGAGTTTATTTCCTTTGGCCCTATCGTCTTCAAAGGGATCCGAAATATCTGTTCTCAGATTCCACAGAAATAAGGCTAGCAAAGAGATCCACGAAATACAGATGTAACTCTGTGAGATGAATTAACAGAACACTAAGCAGTTTCTCAGAAAGCTTCTTTCCAGATTTCATCTGAGGATATTTCCTTTTTCACCATAGCCCTCTAAGGGCTTCCAAATATCACTTTGCCAATTCCACAAGAACTGTCTTAGCGAAAGGCTTCTTGAGGGGAAAGCTGTAACTCTGTGAGATGATTTCACAGAACACAAAGAAGTTTCTCAGAAAGCTTCCTTCTCTTTCTTATCGGAGTTTATTTCCTTTGGCCCTATATTCATCAAAGGGATCCGAAATATCTCTTCTCAGATTCCACAGAAATAAGGCTAGCAAAGAGATCCACGAAATACAGATGTAACTCTGTGAGATGAATTAACAGAACACTAAGCAGTTTCTCAGAAAGCTTCTTTCCAGATTTCATCTGAGGATATTTCCTTTTTCATCATAGCCCTCTATGGGCTTCCAAATATCACTTTGCCAATTCCACAAGAACTGTCTTAGCGAAAGGCTTCTTGAGGGGAAAGCTGTAACTCTGTGAGATGATTTCACAGAACACAAAGAAGTTTCTCAGAAAGCTTCTTTCACGTTGTTATCGGAGTTTATTTCCTTTGGCCCTAGAGTCTTCAAAGGGATCCGAAATATCTGTTCTCAGATTCCACAGAAATAAGGCTAGCAAAGAGATCCACGAAATACAGATGTAACTCTGTGAGATGAATTAACAGAACACTAAGCAGTTTCTCAGAAAGCTTCTTTCCAGATTTCATCTTAGGATATTTCCTTTTTCACCATAGCCCTCTATGGGCTTCCAAATATCACTTTGCCAATTCCACAAGAACTGTCTTAGCGAAAGGCTTCTTGAGGGGAAAGCTGTAACTCTGTGAGATGATTTCACAGAACACAAAGAAGTTTCTCAGAAAGCTTCTTTCACGTTGTTATCGGAGTTTATTTCCTTTGGCCCTAGAGTCTTCAAAGGGATCCGAAATATCTGTTCTCAGATTCCACAGAAATAAGGCTAGCAAAGAGATCCACGAAATACAGATGTAACTCTGTGAGATGAATTAACAGAACACTAAGCAGTTTCTCAGAAAGCTTCTTTCCAGATTTCATCTGAGGATATTTCCTTTTTCACCATAGCCCTCTATGCGCTTCCAAATATCACTTTGCCAATTCCACAATAAATGTCTTAGCGAAAGACTTCTTGTTGGGAAAGATGTAACTCTGTGAGATGATTTCACAGAACACAAAGAAGTTTCTCAGAAAGTTTCTTTCTCTTTGTTATCGGAGTTTATTTCCTTTGGCCCTATAGTCTTTAAAGGGATCCGAAATATCTGTTCTCAGATTCCACAGAAATAAGGCTAGCAAAGAGATCCACGAAATACAGATGTAACTCTGTGAGATGAATTAACAGAACACTAAGCAGTTTCTCAGAAAGCTTCTTTCCAGATTTCATCTGAGGATATTTCCATTTTCCCAATAGCCCTCTATGCGCTTCCAAATATCACTTTGCCAATTCCAGAATAAATGTCTTAGCGAAAGTTTTCTTGTGGGGAAAGCTGTAACTCTGTGAGATGATTTCACAGAACACAAAGAAGTTTCTCAGAAAGCTTCTTTCTCGTTGTTATCGGAGTTTATATCCTTTGGCCCTATAGTCTTTAAAGGGTTACGAAATATCTGTTCTCAGATTCCACAGAAATAAGGCTAGCAAAGAGATCCACGAAATACAGATGTAACACTGTGAGATGAATTAACAGAACACTAAGCAGTTTCTCAGAAAGCTTCTTTCCAGATTTCATCTGAGGATATTTCCCTTTTCATCATAGCCCTCTATGGGCTTCCAAATATCACTTTGCCAATTCCAAAAGAACTGTCTCAGCGAAAGGCTTCTTGAGGGGAAAGCTGTAACTCTGTGAGATGATTTCACAGAACACAAAGAAGTTTCTCAGAAAGCTTCCTTCTCTTTCTTATCGGAGTTTATTTCCTTTGGCCCTATATTCATCAAAGGGATCCGAAATATCTCTTCTCAGATTCCACAGAAATAAGGCTAGCAAAGAGATTCACGAAATACAGATGTAACGCTGTGAGATGAATTAACAGAACACTAAGCAGTTTCTCAGAAAGCTTCTTTCCAGATTTCATCTGAGGATATTTCCTTTTTCATCATAGCCCTCTATGGGCTTCCAAATATCACTTTGCCAATTCCACAAGAACTGTCTTAGCGAAAGGCTTCTTGAGGGGAAAGCTGTAACTCTGTGAGATGATTTCACAGAACACAAAGAAGTTTCTCAGAAAGCTTCTTTCACGTTGTTATCGGAGTTTATTTCCTTTGGCCCTAGAGTCTTCAAAGGGATCCGAAATATCTGTTCTCAGATTCCACAGAAATAAGGCTAGCAAAGAGATCCACGAAATACAGATGTAACTCTGTGAGATGAATTAACAGAACACTAAGCAGTTTCTCAGAAAGCTTCTTTCCAGATTTCATCTGAGGATATTTCCTTTTTCACCATAGCCCTCTATGCGCTTCCAAATATCACTTTGCCAATTCCACAAGAACTGTCTTAGCGAAAGGATTCTTGAGGGGAAAGCTGTAACTCTGTGAGATGATTTCACAGAACACAAAGAAGTTTCTCAGAAAGCTTCCTTCCCTTTCTTATCGGAGTTTATTTCCTTTGGCCCTATATTCATCAAAGGGATCCGAAATATCTCTTCTCAGATTCCACAGAAATAAGGCTAGCAAAGAGATCCACGAAATACAGATGTAACTCTGTGAGATGAATTAACAGAACACTAAGCAGTTTCTCAGAAAGCTTCTTTCCAGATTTCATCTGAGGATATTTCCTTTTTCACCATTGCCCTCTATGGGCTTCCAAATATCACTTTGCCAATTCCACAAGAACTGTCTTAGCGAAAGGCTTCTTGAGGGGAAAGCTGTAACTCTGTGAGATGATTTCACAGAACACAAATAAGTTTCTCAGAAAGCTTCTTTCTCGTTGTTATCGGAGTTTATATCCTTTGGCCCTATAGTCTTCAAATGGATCCGAAATATCTGTTCTCAGATTCCACAGATATAAGGCTAGCAAAGAGATCCACGAAATACAGATGTAACTCTGTGAGATGAATTTACAGAACAGTAAGCAGTTTCTCAGAAAGATTCTTTCCAGATTTCATCTGAGGATATTTCCTTTTTCACCATTGCCCTCTATGGGCTTCCAAATATCACTTTGCCAATTCAACAAGAACTGTCTTAGCGAAAGGCTTCTTGAGGGGAAAGCTGTAACTCTGTGAGATGATTTCACAGAACACAACGAAGTTTCTCAGAAAGCTTCTTTCTCATTGTTATCCGAGTTTATATCCTTTGGCCCTATAGTCCTCAAAGGGATCGGAAATATCTGTTCTCAGATTCCACAGAAATAAGGCTAGCAAAGAGATCCACGAAATACAGATGTAACTCTGTGAGATGAATTAACAGAACACTAAGCAGTTTCTCAGAAAGCTTCTTTCCAGATTTCATCTGAGGATATTTCCTTTTTCACCATAGCCCTCTATGCGCTTCCAAATATCACTTTGCCAATTCCACAATAAATGTCTTAGCGAAAGACTTCTTGTGGGGAAAGATGTAACTCTGTGAGATGATTTCACAGAACACAAAGAAGTTTCTCAGAAAGTTTCTTTCTCTTTGTTATCGGAGTTTATTTCCTTTGGCCCTATAGTCTTTACAGGGATCCGAAATATCTGTTCTCAGATTCCACAGAAATAAGGCTAGCAAAGAGATCCACGAAATACAGATGTAACTCTGTGAGATGAATTGACAGAACACTAAGCAGTTTCTCAGAAAGCTTCTTTCCAGATTTCATCTCAGGATATTTCCTTTTTCCCAATAGCCCTCTATGCGCTTCCATATATCACTTTGCCAATTCCAGAATAAATGTCTTAGCGAAAGTTTTCTTGTGGGGAAAGCTGTAACTCTGTGAGATGATTTCACAGAACACAAAGAAGTTTCTCAGAAAGTTTCTTTCTCTTCTTTATCGGAGTTTATTTGCTTTGTCCCTATAGTCTTTAAAGGGTTACGAAATATCTGTTCTCAGATTCCACAGAAATAAGGCTAGCAAAGAGATCCACGAAATACAGATGTAACACTGTGAGATGAATTAACAGAACACTAAGCAGTTTCTCAGAAAGCTTCTTTCCAGATTTCATCTGAGGATATTTCCCTTTTCATCATAGCCCTCTATGGGCTTCCAAATATCACTTTGCCAATTCCAAAAGAACTGTCTCAGCGAAAGGCTTCTTGAGGGGAAAGCTGTAACTCTGTGAGATGATTTCACAGAACACAAAGAAGTTTCTCAGAAAGCTTCCTTCTCTTTCTTATCGGAGTTTATTTCCTTTGGCCCTATATTCATCAAAGGGATCCGAAATATCTCTTCTCAGATTCCACAGAAATAAGGCTAGCAAAGAGATTCACGAAATACAGATGTAACGCTGTGAGATGAATTAACAGAACACTAAGCAGTTTCTCAGAAAGCTTCTTTCCAGATTTCATCTGAGGATATTTCCTTTTTCATCATAGCCCTCTATGGGCTTCCAAATATCACTTTGCCAATTCCACAAGAACTGTCTTAGCGAAAGGCTTCTTGAGGGGAAAGCTGTAACTCTGTGAGATGATTTCACAGAACACAAAGAAGTTTCTCAGAAAGCTTCCTTCTCTTTCTTATCGGAGTTTATTTCCTTTGGCCCTATATTCATTAAAGGGATCCGAAATATCTGTTCTCAGATTCCACAGAAATAAGGCTAGCAAAGAGATCCACGAAATACAGATGTAACTCTGTGAGATGAATTAACAGAACACTAAGCAGTTTCTCAGAAAGCTTCTTTCCAGATTTCATCTGAGGATATTTCCTTTTTCACCATAGCCCTCTATGGGCTTCCAAATATCACTTTGCCAATTCCACAAGAACTGTCTTAGCGAAAGGATTCTTGAGGGGAAAGCTGTAACTCTGTGAGATGATTTCACAGAACACAAAGAAGTTTCTCAGAAAGCTTCCTTCCCTTTCTTATCGGAGTTTATTTCCTTTGGCCCTATATTCATCAAAGGGATCCAAAATATCTCTTCTCAGATTCCACAGAAATAAGGCTAGCAAAGAGATCCACGAAATACAGATGTAACTCTGTGAGATGAATTAACAGAACACTAAGCAGTTTCTCAGAAAGCTTCTTTCCAGATTTCATCTGAGGATATTTCCTTTTTCACCATTGCCCTCTATGGGCTTCCAAATATCACTTTGCCAATTCCACAAGAACTGTCTTAGCGAAAGGCTTCTTGAGGGGAAAGCTGTAACTCTGTGAGATGATTTCCCAGAACACAAAGAAGTTTCTCAGAAAGCTTCTTTCTCGTTGTATCGGAGTTTATATCCTTTGGCCCTATAGTCTTCAAATGGATCCGAAATATCTGTTCTCAGATTCCACAGAAATAAGGCTAGCAAAGAGATCCACGAAATACAGATGTAACTCTGTGAGATGAATTTACAGAACAGTAAGCAGTTTCTCAGAAAGATTCTTTCCAGATTTCATCTGAGGATATTTCCTTTTTCACCATTGCCCTCTATGGGCTTCCAAATATCACTTTGCCAATTCAACAAGAACTGTCTTAGCGAAAGGCTTCTTGAGGGGAAAGCTGTAACTCTGTGAGATGATTTCACAGAACACAACGAAGTTTCTCAGAAAGCTTCTTTCTCATTGTTATCCGAGTTTATATCCTTTGGCCCTATAGTCCTCAAAGGGATCGGAAATATCTGTTCTCAGATTCCACAGAAATAAGGCTAGCAAAGAGATCCACGAAATACAGATGTAACTCTGTGAGATGAATTAACAGAACACTAAGCAGTTTCTCAGAAAGCTTCTTTCCAGATTTCATCTGAGGATATTTCCTTTTTCACCATAGCCCTCTATGCGCTTCCAAATATCACTTTGCCAATTCCACAATAAATGTCTTAGCGAAAGACTTCTTGTGGGGAAAGATGTAACTCTGTGAGATGATTTCACAGAACACAAAGAAGTTTCTCAGAAAGTTTCTTTCTCTTTGTTATCGGAGTTTATTTCCTTTGGCCCTATAGTCTTTACAGGGATCCGAAATATCTGTTCTCAGATTCCACAGAAATAAGGCTAGCAAAGAGATCCACGAAATACAGATGTAACTCTGTGAGATGAATTGACAGAACACTAAGCAGTTTCTCAGAAAGCTTCTTTCCGGATTTCATCTCAGGATATTTCCTTTTTCCCAATAGCCCTCTATGCGCTTCCATATATCACTTTGCCAATTCCAGAATAAATGTCTTAGCGAAAGTTTTCTTGTGGGGAAAGCTGTAACTCTGTGAGATGATTTCACAGAACACAAAGAAGTTTCTCAGAAAGTTTCTTTCTCTTCTTTATCGGAGTTTATTTGCTTTGTCCCTATAGTCTTTAAAGGGTTGCGAAATATCTGTTCTCAGGTTCCACAGAAATAAGGCTAGCAAAGAGATCCACGAAATACAGATGTAACACTGTGAGATGAATTAACAGAACACTAAGCAGTTTCTCAGAAAGCTTCTTTCCAGATTTCATCTGAGGATATTTCCCTTTTCATCATAGCCCTCTATGGGCTTCCAAATATCACTTTCCCAATTCCACAAGAACTGTCTTAGCGAAAGGCTTCTTGAGGGGAAAGCTGTAACTCTGTGAGATGATTTCACAGAACACAAAGAAGTTTCTCAGAAAGCTTCCTTCTCTTTCTTATCGGAGTTTATTTCCTTTGGCCCTATATTCATCAAAGGGATCCGAAATATCTCTTCTCAGATTCCACAGAAATAAGGCTAGCAAAGAGATCCACGAAATACAGATGTAACTCTGTGAGATGAATTAACAGAACACTAAGCAGTTTCTCAGAAAGCTTCTTTCCAGATTTCATCTGAGGATATTTCCTTTTTCACCATAGCCCTCTATGGGCTTCCAAATATCACTTTGCCAATTCCACAAGAACTGTCTTAACGAAAGGCTTCTTGAGGGGAAAGCTGTAACTCTGTGAGATGATTTCACAGAACACAAAGAAGTTTCTCAGAAAGCTTCTTTCTCATTGTTATCGGAGTTTATTTCCTTTGGCCCTATATTCATCAAAGGGATCCGAAATATCTCTTCTCAGATTCCACAGAAATAAGGCTAGCAAAGAGATCCACGAAATACAGATGTAACTCTGTGAGATGAATTAACAGAACACTAAGCAGTTTCTCAGAAAGCTTCTTTCCAGATTTCATCTGAGGATATTTCCTTTTTCACCATTGCCC
Organism: Macaca nemestrina; assembly: GCF_043159975.1. Lineage (NCBI taxonomy): Eukaryota > Metazoa > Chordata > Mammalia > Primates > Cercopithecidae > Macaca > Macaca nemestrina. The sequence continues at coordinate 34,451,192 of NC_092143.1, forward strand.
TCTATGGGCTTCCAAATATCACTTTGCCAATTCCACAAGAACCGTCTTAGCGAAAGGCTTCTTGAGGGGAAAGCTGTAACTCTGTGAGATGATTTCACAGAACACAAAGAAGTTTCTCAGAAAGCTTCTTTCTCATTGTTATCGGAGTTTATATCCTTTGGCCCTATAGTCTTCAAAGGGATCGGAAATATCTGTTCTCAGATTCCACAGAAATAAGGCTAGCAAAGAGATCCACGAAATACAGATGTAACTCTGTGAGATGAATTAACAGAACACTAAGCAGTTTCTCAGAAAGCTTCTTTCCAGATTTCATCTGAGGATATTTCCTTTTTCACCATAGCCCTCTATGCGCTTCCAAATATCACTTTGCCAATTCCACAATAAATGTCTTAGCGAAAGACTTCTTGTGGGGAAAGATGTAACTCTCTGAGATGATTTCACAGAACACAAAGAAGTTTCTCAGAAAGTTTCTTTCTCTTTGTTATCGGAGTTTATTTCCTTTGGCCCTATAGTCTTTAAAGGGATCCGAAATATCTGTTCTCAGATTCCAAAGAAATAAGGCTAGCAAAGAGATCAACGAAATACAGATGTAACTCTGTGAGATGAATTAACGGAACACTAAGCAGTTTCTCAGAAAGCTTCTTTCCAGATTTCATCTGAGGATATTTCCTTTTTCCCCATAGCCCTCTATGCGCTTCCAAATATCACTTTGCCAATTCCAGAATAAATGTCTTCGCGAAAGTTTTCTTGTGGGGAAAGCTGTAACTCTGTGAGATGATTTCACAGAACACAAAGAAGTTTCTCAGAAAGTTTCTTTCTCTTTTTTATCGGAGTTTATTTGATTTGTCCCTATAGTCTTTAAAGGGTTACGAAATATCTGTTTTCAGATTCCACAGAAATAAGGCTAGCAAAGAGATCCACGAAATACAGATGTAACTCTGTGAGATGAATTAACAGAACACTAAGCAGTTTCTCAGAAAGCTTCTTTCCAGATTTCATCTGAGGATATTTCCCTTTTCAATATAGCCCTCTATGGGCTTCCAAATATCACTTTGCCAATTCAACAAGAACTGTCTTAGCGAAAGGCTTCTTGAGGGGAAAGCTGTAACTCTGTGAGATGATTTCACAGAACACAAAGAAGTTTCTCAGAAAGCTTCCTTCTCTTTCTTATCGGAGTTTATTTCCTTTGGCCCTATATCATCAAAGGGATCCGAAATATCTCTTCTCAGATTCCACAGAAATAAGGTTAGAAAAGAGATTCACGAAATACAGATGTAACTCTGTGAGATGAATTAACAGAACACTAAGCAGTTTCTCAGAAAGCTTCTTTCCAGATTTCATCTGAGGATATTTCCCTTTTCATCATAGCCCTCTATGGGCTTCCAAATATCACTTTGCCAATTCAACAAGAACTGTCTTAGCGAAAGGCTTCTTGAGGGGAAAGCTGTAACTCTGTGAGATGATTTCACAGAACACAAAGAAGTTTCTCAGAAAGCTTCTTTCACGTTGTTATCGGAGTTTATTTCCTTTGGCCCTATCGTCTTCAAAGGGATCCGAAATATCTGTTCTCAGATTCCACAGAAATAAGGCTAGCAAAGAGATCCACGAAATACAGATGTAACTCTGTGAGATGAATTAACAGAACACTAAGCAGTTTCTCAGAAAGCTTCTTTCCAGATTTCATCTGAGGATATTTCCTTTTTCACCATAGCCCTCTAAGGGCTTCCAAATATCACTTTGCCAATTCCACAAGAACTGTCTTAGCGAAAGGCTTCTTGAGGGGAAAGCTGTAACTCTGTGAGATGATTTCACAGAACACAAAGAAGTTTCTCAGAAAGCTTCCTTCTCTTTCTTATCGGAGTTTATTTCCTTTGGCCCTATATTCATCAAAGGGATCCGAAATATCTCTTCTCAGATTCCACAGAAATAAGGCTAGCAAAGAGATCCACGAAATACAGATGTAACTCTGTGAGATGAATTAACAGAACACTAAGCAGTTTCTCAGAAAGCTTCTTTCCAGATTTCATCTGAGGATATTTCCTTTTTCATCATAGCCCTCTATGGGCTTCCAAATATCACTTTGCCAATTCCACAAGAACTGTCTTAGCGAAAGGCTTCTTGAGGGGAAAGCTGTAACTCTGTGAGATGATTTCACAGAACACAAAGAAGTTTCTCAGAAAGCTTCTTTCACGTTGTTATCGGAGTTTATTTCCTTTGGCCCTAGAGTCTTCAAAGGGATCCGAAATATCTGTTCTCAGATTCCACAGAAATAAGGCTAGCAAAGAGATCCACGAAATACAGATGTAACTCTGTGAGATGAATTAACAGAACACTAAGCAGTTTCTCAGAAAGCTTCTTTCCAGATTTCATCTTAGGATATTTCCTTTTTCACCATAGCCCTCTATGGGCTTCCAAATATCACTTTGCCAATTCCACAAGAACTGTCTTAGCGAAAGGCTTCTTGAGGGGAAAGCTGTAACTCTGTGAGATGATTTCACAGAACACAAAGAAGTTTCTCAGAAAGCTTCTTTCACGTTGTTATCGGAGTTTATTTCCTTTGGCCGTAGAGTCTTCAAAGGGATCCGAAATATCTGTTCTCAGATTCCACAGAAATAAGGCTAGCAAAGAGATCCACGAAATACAGATGTAACTCTGTGAGATGAATTAACAGAACACTAAGCAGTTTCTCAGAAAGCTTCTTTCCAGATTTCATCTGAGGATATTTCCCTTTTCATCATAGCCCTCTATGGGCTTCCAAATATCACTTTCCCAATTCCACAAGAACTGTCTTAGCGAAAGGCTTCTTGAGGGGAAAGCTGTAACTCTGTGAGATGATTTCACAGAACACAAAGAAGTTTCTCAGAAAGCTTCCTTCTCTTTCTTATCGGAGTTTATTTCCTTTGGCCTTATATTCATCAAAGGGATCCGAAATATCTCTTCTCAGATTCCACAGAAATAAGACTAGCAAAGAGATCCACGAAATACAGATGTAACTCTGTGAGATGAATTAACAGAACACTAAGCAGTTTCTCAGAAAGCTTCTTTCCAGATTTCATCTGAGGATATTTCCTTTTTCACCATAGCCCTCTATGCGCTTCCAAATATCACTTTGCCAATTCCACAATAAATGTCTTAGCGAAAGACTTCTTGTGGGGAAAGATGTAACTCTCTGAGATGATTTCACAGAACACAAAGAAGTTTCTCAGAAAGTTTCTTTCTCTTTGTTATCGGAGTTTATTTCCTTTGGCCCTATAGTCTTCAAAGGGATCCGAAATATCTGTTCTCAGATTCCAAAGAAATAAGGCTAGCAAAGAGATCAACGAAATACAGATGTAACTCTGTGAGATGAATTAACGGAACACTAAGCAGTTTCTCAGAAAGCTTCTTTCCAGATTTCATCTGAGGATATTTCCTTTTTCCCCATAGCCCTCTATGCGCTTCCAAATATCACTTTGCCAATTCCAGAATAAATGTCTTCGCGAAAGTTTTCTTGTGGGGAAAGCTGTAACTCTGTGAGATGATTTCACAGAACACAAAGAAGTTTCTCAGAAAGTTTCTTTCTCTTTTTTATCGGAGTTTATTTGCTTTGTCCCTATAGTCTTTAAAGGGTTACGAAATATCTGTTTTCAGATTCCACAGAAATAAGGCTAGCAAAGAGATCCACGAAATACAGATGTAACTCTGTGAGATGAATTAACAGAACACTAAGCAGTTTCTCAGAAAGCTTCTTTCCAGATTTCATCTGAGGATATTTCCCTTTTCATCATAGCCCTCTATGGGCTTCCAAATATCACTTTGCCAATTCAACAAGAACTGTCTTAGCGAAAGGCTTCTTGAGGGGAAAGCTGTAACTCTGTGAGATGATTTCACAGAACACAAAGAAGTTTCTCAGAAAGCTTCCTTCTCTTTCTTATCGGAGTTTATTTCCTTTGGCCCTATATTCATCAAAGGGATCCGAAATATCTCTTCTCAGATTCCACAGAAATAAGGTTAGCAAAGAGATTCACGAAATACAGATGTAACTCTGTGAGATGAATTAACAGAACACTAAGCAGTTTCTCAGAAAGCTTCTTTCCAGATTTCATCTGAGGATATTTCCCTTTTCATCATAGCCCTCTATGGGCTTCCAAATATCACTTTGCCAATTCAACAAGAACTGTCTTAGCGAAAGGCTTCTTGAGGGGAAAGCTGTAACTCTGTGAGATGATTTCACAGAACACAAAGAAGTTTCTCAGAAAGCTTCTTTCACGTTGTTATCGGAGTTTATTTCCTTTGGCCCTATCGTCTTCAAAGGGATCCGAAATATCTGTTCTCAGATTCCACAGAAATAAGGCTAGCAAAGAGATCCACGAAATACAGATGTAACTCTGTGAGATGAATTAACAGAACACTAAGCAGTTTCTCAGAAAGCTTCTTTCCAGATTTCATCTGAGGATATTTCCTTTTTCACCATAGCCCTCTAAGGGCTTCCAAATATCACTTTGCCAATTCCACAAGAACTGTCTTAGCGAAAGGCTTCTTGAGGGGAAAGCTGTAACTCTGTGAGATGATTTCACAGAACACAAAGAAGTTTCTCAGAAAGCTTCCTTCTCTTTCTTATCGGAGTTTCTTTCCTTTGGCCCTATATTCATCAAAGGGATCCGAAATATCTCTTCTCAGATTCCACAGAAATAAGGCTAGCAAAGAGATCCACGAAATACAGATGTAACTCTGTGAGATGAATTAACAGAACACTAAGCAGTTTCTCAGAAAGCTTCTTTCCAGATTTCATCTGAGGATATTTCCTTTTTCATCATAGCCCTCTATGGGCTTCCAAATATCACTTTGCCAATTCCACAAGAACTGTCTTAGCGAAAGGCTTCTTGAGGGGAAAGCTGTAACTCTGTGAGATGATTTCACAGAACACAAAGAAGTTTCTCAGAAAGCTTCTTTCACGTTGTTATCGGAGTTTATTTCCGTTGGCCCTAGAGTCTTCAAAGGGATCCGAAATATCTGTTCTCAGATTCCACAGAAATAAGGCTAGCAAAGAGATCCACGAAATACAGATGTAACTCTGTGAGATGAATTAACAGAACACTAAGCAGTTTCTCAGAAAGCTTCTTTCCAGATTTCATCTTAGGATATTTCCTTTTTCACCATAGCCCTCTATGGGCTTCCAAATATCACTTTGCCAATTCCACAAGAACTGTCTTAGCGAAAGGCTTCTTGAGGGGAAAGCTGTAACTCTGTGAGATGATTTCACAGAACACAAAGAAGTTTCTCAGAAAGCTTCTTTCACGTTGTTATCGGAGTTTATTTCCTTTGGCCCTAGAGTCTTCAAAGGGATCCGAAATATCTGTTCTCAGATTCCACAGAAATAAGGCTAGCAAAGAGATCCACGAAATACAGATGTAACTCTGTGAGATGAATTAACAGAACACTAAGCAGTTTCTCAGAAAGCTTCTTTCCAGATTTCATCTGAGGATATTTCCTTTTTCACCATAGCCCTCTATGGGCTTCCAAATATCACTTTGCCAATTCCACAAGAACTGTCTTAGCGAAAGGATTCTTGAGGGGAAAGCTGTAACTCTGTGAGATGATTTCACAGAACACAAAGAAGTTTCTCAGAAAGCTTCCTTCCCTTTCTTATCGGAGTTTATTTCCTTTGGCCCTATATTCATCAAAGGGATCCGAAATATCTCTTCTCAGATTCCACAGAAATAAGGCTAGCAAAGAGATCCACGAAATACAGATGTAACTCTGTGAGATGAATTAACAGAACACTAAGCAGTTTCTCAGAAAGCTTCTTTCCAGATTTCATCTGAGGATATTTCCTTTTTCACCATTGCCCTCTATGGGCTTCCAAATATCACTTTGCCAATTCCACAAGAACTGTCTTAGCGAAAGGCTTCTTGAGGGGAAAGCTGTAACTCTGTGAGATGATTTCACAGAACACAAATAAGTTTCTCAGAAAGCTTCTTTCTCGTTGTTATCGGAGTTTATATCCTTTGGCCCTATAGTCTTCAAATGGATCCGAAATATCTGTTCTCAGATTCCACAGAAATAAGGCTAGCAAAGAGATCCACGAAATACAGATGTAACTCTGTGAGATGAATTTACAGAACAGTAAGCAGTTTCTCAGAAAGATTCTTTCCAGATTTCATCTGAGGATATTTCCTTTTTCACCATTGCCCTCTATGGGCTTCCAAATATCACTTTGCCAATTCAACAAGAACTGTCTTAGCGAAAGGCTTCTTGAGGGGAAAGCTGTAACTCTGTGAGATGATTTCACAGAACACAACGAAGTTTCTCAGAAAGCTTCTTTCTCATTGTTATCCGAGTTTATATCCTTTGGCCCTATAGTCCTCAAAGGGATCGGAAATATCTGTTCTCAGATTCCACAGAAATAAGGCTAGCAAAGAGATCCACGAAATACAGATGTAACTCTGTGAGATGAATTAACAGAACACTAAGCAGTTTCTCAGAAAGCTTCTTTCCAGATTTCATCTGAGGATATTTCCTTTTTCACCATAGCCCTCTATGCGCTTCCAAATATCACTTTGCCAATTCCACAATAAATGTCTTAGCGAAAGACTTCTTGTGGGGAAAGATGTAACTCTGTGAGATGATTTCACAGAACACAAAGAAGTTTCTCAGAAAGTTTCTTTCTCTTTGTTATCGGAGTTTATTTCCTTTGGCCCTATAGTCTTTACAGGGATCCGAAATATCTGTTCTCAGATTCCACAGAAATAAGGCTAGCAAAGAGATCCACGAAATACAGATGTAACTCTGTGAGATGAATTGACAGAACACTAAGCAGTTTCTCAGAAAGCTTCTTTCCAGATTTCATCTCAGGATATTTCCTTTTTCCCAATAGCCCTCTATGCGCTTCCATATATCACTTTGCCAATTCCAGAATAAATGTCTTAGCGAAAGTTTTCTTGTGGGGAAAGCTGTAACTCTGTGAGATGATTTCACAGAACACAAAGAAGTTTTTCAGAAAGTTTCTTTCTCTTCTTTATCGGAGTTTATTTGCTTTGTCCCTATAGTCTTTAAAGGGTTACGAAATATCTGTTCTCAGATTCCACAGAAATAAGGCTAGCAAAGAGATCCACGAAATACAGATGTAACACTGTGAGATGAATTAACAGAACACTAAGCAGTTTCTCAGAAAGCTTCTTTCCAGATTTCATCTGAGGATATTTCCCTTTTCATCATAGCCCTCTATGGGCTTCCAAATATCACTTTCCCAATTCCACAAGAACTGTCTTAGCGAAAGGCTTCTTGAGGGGAAAGCTGTAACTCTGTGAGATGATTTCACAGAACACAAAGAAGTTTCTCAGAAAGCTTCCTTCTCTTTCTTATCGGAGTTTATTTCCTTTGGCCCTATATTCATCAAAGGGATCCGAAATATCTCTTCTCAGATTCCACAGAAATAAGGCTAGCAAAGAGATTCACGAAATACAGATGTAACTCTGTGAGATGAATTAACAGAACACTAAGCAGTTTCTCAGAAAGCTTCTTTCCAGATTTCATCTGAGGATATTTCCTTTTTCATCATAGCCCTCTATGGGCTTCCAAATATCACTTTGCCAATTCCACAAGAACTGTCTTAGCGAAAGGCTTCTTGAGGGGAAAGCTGTAACTCTGTGAGATGATTTCACAGAACACAAAGAAATTTCTCAGAAAGCTTCTTTCACTTTGTTATCGGAGTTTATTTCCTTTGGCCCTTTAGTCTTCAAAGGGATCCGAAATATCTGTTCTCAGATTCCACAGAAATAAGGCTAGCAAAGAGATCCACGAAATACAGATGTAACTCTGTGAGATGAATTAACAGAACACTAAGCAGTTTCTCAGAAAGCTTCTTTCCAGATTTCATCTGAGGATATTTCCTTTTTCACCATAGCCCTCTATGGGCTTCCAAATATCACTTTGCCAATTCCACAAGAACTGTCTTAACGAAAGGCTTCTTGAGGGGAAAGCTGTAACTCTGTGAGATGATTTCACAGAACACAAAGAAGTTTCTCAGAAAGCTTCCTTCCCTTTCTTATCGGAGTTTATTTCCTTTGGCCCTATATTCATCAAAGGGATCCGAAATATCTCTTCTCAGATTCCACAGAAATAAGGCTAGCAAAGAGATCCACGAAATACAGATGTAACTCTGTGAGATGAATTAACAGAACACTAAGCAGTTTCTCAGAAAGCTTCTTTCCAGATTTCATCTGAGGATATTTCCTTTTTCACCATAGCCCTCTATGCGCTTCCAAATATCACTTTGCCAATTCCACAATAAATGTCTTAGCGAAAGACTTCTTGTGGGGAAAGATGTAACTCTCTGAGATGATTTCACAGAACACAAAGAAGTTTCTCAGAAAGTTTCTTTCTCTTTGTTATCGGAGTTTATTTCCTTTGGCCCTATAGTCTTTAAAGGGATCCGAAATATCTGTTCTCAGATTCCAAATAAATAAGGCTAGCAAAGAGATCCACGAAATACAGATGTAACTCTGTGAGATGAATTAACGGAACACTAAGCAGTTTCTCAGAAAGCTTCTTTCCAGATTTCATCTGAGGATATTTCCTTTTTCCCCATAGCCCTCTATGCGCTTCCAAATATCACTTTGCCAATTCCAGAATAAATGTCTTCGCGAAAGTTTTCTTGTGGGGAAAGCTGTAACTCTGTGAGATGATTTCACAGAACACAAAGAAGTTTCTCAGAAAGTTTCTTTCTCTTTTTTATCGGAGTTTATTTGCTTTGTCCCTATAGTCTTTAAAGGGTTACGAAATATCTGTTTTCAGATTCCACAGAAATAAGGCTAGCAAAGAGATCCACGAAATACAGATGTAACTCTGTGAGATGAATTAACAGAACACTAAGCAGTTTCTCAGAAAGCTTCTTTCCAGATTTCATCTGAGGATATTTCCCTTTTCATCATAGCCCTCTATGGGCTTCCAAATATCACTTTGCCAATTCAACAAGAACTGTCTTAGCGAAAGGCTTCTTGAGGGGAAAGCTGTAACTCTGTGAGATGATTTCACAGAACACAAAGAAGTTTCTCAGAAAGCTTTCTTCTCTTTCTTATCGGAGTTTATTTCCTTTGGCCCTATATTCATCAAAGGGATCCGAAATATCTCTTCTCAGATTCCACAGAAATAAGGTTAGAAAAGAGATTCACGAAATACAGATGTAACTCTGTGAGATGAATTAACAGAACACTAAGCAGTTTCTCAGAAAGCTTCTTTCCAGATTTCATCTGAGGATATTTCCCTTTTCATCATAGCCCTCTATGGGCTTCCAAATATCACTTTGCCAATTCAACAAGAACTGTCTTAGCGAAAGGCTTCTTGAGGGGAAAGCTGTAACTCTGTGAGATGATTTCACAGAACACAAAGAAGTTTCTCAGAAAGCTTCTTTCACGTTGTTATCGGAGTTTATTTCCTTTGGCCCTATCGTCTTCAAAGGGATCCGAAATATCTGTTCTCAGATTCCACAGAAATAAGGCTAGCAAAGAGATCCACGAAATACAGATGTAACTCTGTGAGATGAATTAACAGAACACTAAGCAGTTTCTCAGAAAGCTTCTTTCCAGATTTCATCTGAGGATATTTCCTTTTTCACCATAGCCCTCTAAGGGCTTCCAAATATCACTTTGCCAATTCCACAAGAACTGTCTTAGCGAAAGGCTTCTTGAGGGGAAAGCTGTAACTCTGTGAGATGATTTCACAGAACACAAAGAAGTTTCTCAGAAAGCTTCCTTCTCTTTCTTATCGGAGTTTATTTCCTTTGGCCCTATATTCATCAAAGGGATCCGAAATATCTGTTCTCAGATTCCACAGAAATAAGGCTAGCAAAGAGATCCACGAAATACAGATGTAACTCCGTGAGATGAATTAACAGAACACTAAGCAGTTTCTCAGAAAGCTTCTTTCCAGATTTCATCTGAGGATATTTCCTTTTTCATCATAGCCCTCTATGGGCTTCCAAATATCACTTTGCCAATTCCACAAGAACTGTCTTAGCGAAAGGCTTCTTGAGGGGAAAGCTGTAACTCTGTGAGATGATTTCACAGAACACAAAGAAGTTTCTCAGAAAGCTTCTTTCACGTTGTTATCGGAGTTTATTTCCTTTGGCCCTAGAGTCTTCAAAGGGATCCGAAATATCTGTTCTCAGATTCCACAGAAATAAGGCTAGCAAAGAGATCCACGAAATACAGATGTAACTCTGTGAGATGAATTAACAGAACACTAAGCAGTTTCTCAGAAAGCTTCTTTCCAGATTTCATCTTAGGATATTTCCTTTTTCACCATAGCCCTCTATGGGCTTCCAAATATCACTTTGCCAATTCCACAAGAACTGTCTTAGCGAAAGGATTCTTGAGGGGAAAGCTGTAACTCTGTGAGATGATTTCACAGAACACAAAGAAGTTTCTCAGAAAGCTTCCTTCCCTTTCTTATCGGAGTTTATTTCCTTTGGCCCTATATTCATCAAAGGGATCCGAAATATCTCTTCTCAGATTCCACAGAAATAAGGCTAGCAAAGAGATCCACGAAATACAGATGTAACTCTGTGAGATGAATTAACAGAACACTAAGCAGTTTCTCAGAAAGCTTCTTTCCAGATTTCATCTGAGGATATTTCCTTTTTAACCATTGCCCTCTATGGGCTTCCAAATATCACTTTGCCAATTCCACAAGAACTGTCTTAGCGAAAGGCTTCTTGAGGGGAAAGCTGTAACTCTGTGAGATGATTTCACAGAACACAAAGAAGTTTCTCAGAAAGCTTCTTTCTCGTTGTTATCGGAGTTTATATCCTTTGGCCCTATAGTCTTCAAATGGATCCGAAATATCTGTTCTCAGATTCCACAGAAATAAGGCTAGCAAAGAGATCCACGAAATACAGATGTAACTCTGTGAGATGAATTTACAGAACAGTAAGCAGTTTCTCAGAAAGATTCTTTCCAGATTTCATCTGAGGATATTTCCTTTTTCACCATTGCCCTCTATGGGCTTCCAAATATCACTTTGCCAATTCAACAAGAACTGTCTTAGCGAAAGGCTTCTTGAGGGGAAAGCTGTAACTCTGTGAGATGATTTCACAGAACACAAAGAAGTTTCTCAGAAAGCTTCTTTCTCATTGTTATCCGAGTTTATATCCTTTGGCCCTATAGTCCTCAAAGGGATCGGAAATATCTGTTCTCAGATTCCACAGAAATAAGGCTAGCAAAGAGATCCACGAAATACAGATGTAACTCTGTGAGATGAATTAACAGAACACTAAGCAGTTTCTCAGAAAGCTTCTTTCCAGATTTCATCTGAGGATATTTCCTTTTTCACCATAGCCCTCTATGCGCTTCCAAATATCACTTTGCCAATTCCACAATAAATGTCTTAGCGAAAGACTTCTTGTGGGGAAAGATGTAACTCTGTGAGATGATTTCACAGAACACAAAGAAGTTTCTCAGAAAGTTTCTTTCTCTTTGTTATCGGAGTTTATTTCCTTTGGCCCTATAGTCTTTACAGGGATCCGAAATATCTGTTCTCAGATTCCACAGAAATAAGGCTAGCAAAGAGATCCACGAAATACAGATGTAACTCTGTGAGATGAATTGACAGAACACTAAGCAGTTTCTCAGAAAGCTTCTTTCCAGATTTCATCTCAGGATATTTCCTTTTTCCCAATAGCCCTCTATGCGCTTCCATATATCACTTTGCCAATTCCAGAATAAATGTCTTAGCGAAAGTTTTCTTGTGGGGAAAGCTGTAACTCTGTGAGATGATTTCACAGAACACAAAGAAGTTTCTCAGAAAGTTTCTTTCTCTTCTTTATCGGAGTTTATTTGCTTTGTCCCTATAGTCTTTAAAGGGTTACGAAATATCTGTTCTCAGATTCCACAGAAATAAGGCTAGCAAAGAGATCCACGAAATACAGATGTAACACTGTGAGATGAATTAACAGAACACTAAGCAGTTTCTCAGAAAGCTTCTTTCCAGATTTCATCTGAGGATATTTCCCTTTTCATCATAGCCCTCTATGGGCTTCCAAATATCACTTTCCCAATTCCACAAGAACTGTCTTAGCGAAAGGCTTCTTGAGGGGAAAGCTGTAACTCTGTGAGATGATTTCACAGAACACAAAGAAGTTTCTCAGAAAGCTTCCTTCTCTTTCTTATCGGAGTTTATTTCCTTTGGCCCTATATTCATCAAAGGGATCCGAAATATCTCTTCTCAGATTCCACAGAAATAAGGCTAGCAAAGAGATTCACGAAATACAGATGTAACTCTGTGAGATGAATTAACAGAACACTAAGCAGTTTCTCAGAAAGCTTCTTTCCAGATTTCATCTGAGGATATTTCCTTTTTCATCATAGCCCTCTATGGGCTTCCAAATATCACTTTGCCAATTCCACAAGAACTGTCTTAGCGAAAGGCTTCTTGAGGGGAAAGCTGTAACTCTGTGAGATGATTTCACAGAACACAAAGAAGTTTCTCAGAAAGCTTCTTTCACTTTGTTATCGGAGTTTATTTCCTTTGGCCCTTTAGTCTTCAAAGGGATCCGAAATATCTGTTCTCAGATTCCACAGAAATAAGGCTAGCAAAGAGATCCACGAAATACAGATGTAACTCTGTGAGATGAATTAACAGAACACTAAGCAGTTTCTCAGAAAGCTTCTTTCCAGATTTCATCTGAGGATATTTCCTTTTTCACCATAGCCCTCTATGGGCTTCCAAATATCACTTTGCCAATTCCACAAGAACTGTCTTAGCGAAAGGCTTCTTGAGGGGAAAGCTGTAACTCTGTGAGATGATTTCACAGAACACAAAGAAGTTTCTCAGAAAGCTTCCTTCCCTTTCTTATCGGAGTTTATTTCCTTTGGCCCTATATTCATCAAAGGGATCCGAAATATCTGTTCTCAGATTCCACAGAAATAAGGCTAGCAAAGAGATCCACGAAATACAGATGTAACTCTGTGAGATGAATTAACAGAACAGTAAGCAGTTTCTCAGAAAGATTCTTTCCAGATTTCATCTGAGGATATTTCCTTTTTCACCATTGCCCTCTATGGGCTTCCAAATATCACTTTGCCAATTCCACAAGAACCGTCTTAGCGAAAGGCTTCTTGAGGGGAAAGCTGTAACTCTGTGAGATGATTTCACAGAACACAAAGAAGTTTCTCAGAAAGCTTCTTTCTCATTGTTATCGGAGTTTATATCCTTTGGCCCTATAGTCTTCAAAGGGATCGGAAATATCTGTTCTCAGATTCCACAGAAATAAGGCTAGCAAAGAGATCCACGAAATACAGATGTAACTCTGTGAGATGAATTAACAGAACACTAAGCAGTTTCTCAGAAAGCTTCTTTCCAGATTTCATCTGAGGATATTTCCTTTTTCACCATAGCCCTCTATGCGCTTCCAAATATCACTTTGCCAATTCCACAATAAATGTCTTAGCGAAAGACTTCTTGTGGGGAAAGATGTAACTCTCTGAGATGATTTCACAGAACACAAAGAAGTTTCTCAGAAAGTTTCTTTCTCGTTGTTATCGGAGTTTATTTCCTTTGGCCCTATAGTCTTTAAAGGGATCCGAAATATCTGTTCTCAGATTCCAAAGAAATAAGGCTAGCAAAGAGATCAACGAAATACAGATGTAACTCTGTGAGATGAATTAACGGAACACTAAGCAGTTTCTCAGAAAGCTTCTTTCCAGATTTCATCTAAGGATATTTCCTTTTTCCCCATAGCCCTCTATGCGCTTCCAAATATCACTTTGCCAATTCCAGAATAAATGTCTTCGCGAAAGTTTTCTTGTGGGGAAAGCTGTAACTCTGTGAGATGATTTCACAGAACACAAAGAAGTTTCTCAGAAAGTTTCTTTCTCTTTTTTATCGGAGTTTATTTGCTTTTTCCCTATAGTCTTTAAAGGGTTACGAAATATCTGTTTTCAGATTCCACAGAAATAAGGCTAGCAAAGAGATCCACGAAATACAGATGTAACTCTGTGAGATGAATTAACAGAACACTAAGCAGTTTCTCAGAAAGCTTCTTTCCAGATTTCATCTGAGGATATTTCCCTTTTCATCATAGCCCTCTATGGGCTTCCAAATATCACTTTGCCAATTCAACAAGAACTGTCTTATCGAAAGGCTTCTTGAGGGGAAAGCTGTAACTCTGTGAGATGATTTCACAGAACACAAAGAAGTTTCTCAGAAAGCTTCCTTCTCTTTCTTATCGGAGTTTATTTCCTTTGGCCCTATATTCATCAAAGGGATCCGAAATATCTCTTCTCAGATTCCACAGAAATAAGGTTAGCAAAGAGATTCACGAAATACAGATGTAACTCTGTGAGATGAATTAACAGAACACTAAGCAGTTTCTCAGAAAGCTTCTTTCCAGATTTCATCTGAGGATATTTCCCTTTTCATCATAGCCCTCTATGGGCTTCCAAATATCACTTTGCCAATTCAACAAGAACTGTCTTAGCGAAAGGCTTCTTGAGGGGAAAGCTGTAACTCTGTGAGATGATTTCACAGAACACAAAGAAGTTTCTCAGAAAGCTTCTTTCACGTTGTTATCGGAGTTTATTTCCTTTGGCCCTATCGTCTTCAAAGGGATCCGAAATATCTGTTCTCAGATTCCACAGAAATAAGGCTAGCAAAGAGATCCACGAAATACAGATGTAACTCTGTGAGATGAATTAACAGAACACTAAGCAGTTTCTCAGAAAGCTTCTTTCCAGATTTCATCTGAGGATATTTCCTTTTTCACCATAGCCCTCTAAGGGCTTCCAAATATCACTTTGCCAATTCCACAAGAACTGTCTTAGCGAAAGGCTTCTTGAGGGGAAAGCTGTAACTCTGTGAGATGATTTCACAGAACACAAAGAAGTTTCTCAGAAAGCTTCCTTCTCTTTCTTATCGGAGTTTCTTTCCTTTGGCCCTATATTCATCAAAGGGATCCGAAATATCTCTTCTCAGATTCCACAGAAATAAGGCTAGCAAAGAGATTCACGAAATACAGATGTAACTCTGTGAGATGAATTAACAGAACACTAAGCAGTTTCTCAGAAAGCTTCTTTCCAGATTTCATCTGAGGATATTTCCTTTTTCATCATAGCCCTCTATGGGCTTCCAAATATCACTTTGCCAATTCCACAAGAACTGTCTTAGCGAAAGGCTTCTTGAGGGGAAAGCTGTAACTCTGTGAGATGATTTCACAGAACACAAAGAAGTTTCTCAGAAAGCTTCTTTCACTTTGTTATCGGAGTTTATTTCCTTTGGCCCTTTAGTCTTCAAAGGGATCCGAAATATCTGTTCTCAGATTCCACAGAAATAAGGCTAGCAAAGAGATCCACGAAATACAGATGTAACTCTGTGAGATGAATTAACAGAACACTAAGCAGTTTCTCAGAAAGCTTCTTTCCAGATTTCATCTGAGGATATTTCCTTTTTCACCATAGCCCTCTATGGGCTTCCAAATATCACTTTGCCAATTCCACAAGAACTGTCTTAGCGAAAGGCTTCTTGAGGGGAAAGCTGTAACTCTGTGAGATGATTTCACAGAACACAAAGAAGTTTCTCAGAAAGCTTCCTTCCCTTTCTTATCGGAGTTTATTTCCTTTGGCCCTATATTCATCAAAGGGATCCGAAATATCTGTTCTCAGATTCCACAGAAATAAGGCTAGCAAAGAGATCCACGAAATACAGATGTAACTCTGTGAGATGAATTAACAGAACAGTAAGCAGTTTCTCAGAAATCTTCTTTCCAGATTTCATCTGAGGATATTTCCTTTTTCACCATTGCCCTCTATGGGCTTCCAAATATCACTTTGCCAATTCCACAAGAACCGTCTTAGCGAAAGGCTTCTTGAGGGGAAAGCTGTAACTCTGTGAGATGATTTCACAGAACACAAAGAAGTTTCTCAGAAAGCTTCTTTCTCATTGTTATCGGAGTTTATATCCTTTGGCCCTATAGTCTTCAAAGGGATCGGAAATATCTGTTCTCAGATTCCACAGAAATAAGGCTAGCAAAGAGATCCACGAAATACAGATGTAACTCTGTGAGATGAATTAACAGAACACTAAGCAGTTTCTCAGAAAGCTTCTTTCCAGATTTCATCTGAGGATATTTCCTTTTTCACCATAGCCCTCTATGCGCTTCCAAATATCACTTTGCCAATTCCACAATAAATGTCTTAGCGAAAGACTTCTTGTGGGGAAAGATGTAACTCTCTGAGATGATTTCACAGAACACAAAGAAGTTTCTCAGAAAGTTTCTTTCTCGTTGTTATCGGAGTTTATTTCCTTTGGCCCTATAGTCTTTAAAGGGATCCGAAATATCTGTTCTCAGATTCCAAAGAAATAAGGCTAGCAAAGAGATCAACGAAATACAGATGTAACTCTGTGAGATGAATTAACGGAACACTAAGCAGTTTCTCAGAAAGCTTCTTTCCAGATTTCATCTGAGGATATTTCCTTTTTCCCCATAGCCCTCTATGCGCTTCCAAATATCACTTTGCCAATTCCAGAATAAATGTCTTCGCGAAAGTTTTCTTGTGGGGAAAGCTGTAACTCTGTGAGATGATTTCACAGAACACAAAGAAGTTTCTCAGAAAGTTTCTTTCTCTTTTTTATCGGAGTTTATTTGCTTTTTCCCTATAGTCTTTAAAGGGTTACGAAATATCTGTTTTCAGATTCCACAGAAATAAGGCTAGCAAAGAGATCCACGAAATACAGATGTAACTCTGTGAGATGAATTAACAGAACACTAAGCAGTTTCTCAGAAAGCTTCTTTCCAGATTTCATCTGAGGATATTTCCCTTTTCATCATAGCCCTCTATGGGCTTCCAAATATCACTTTGCCAATTCAACAAGAACTGTCTTATCGAAAGGCTTCTTGAGGGGAAAGCTGTAACTCTGTGAGATGATTTCACAGAACACAAAGAAGTTTCTCAGAAAGCTTCCTTCTCTTTCTTATCGGAGTTTATTTCCTTTGGCCCTATATTCATCAAAGGGATCCGAAATATCTCTTCTCAGATTCCACAGAAATAAGGTTAACAAAGAGATTCACGAAATACAGATGTAACTCTGTGAGATGAATTAACAGAACACTAAGCAGTTTCTCAGAAAGCTTCTTTCCAGATTTCATCTGAGGATATTTCCCTTTTCATCATAGCCCTCTATGGGCTTCCAAATATCACTTTGCCAATTCAACAAGAACTGTCTTAGCGAAAGGCTTCTTGAGGGGAAAGCTGTAACTCTGTGAGATGATTTCACAGAACACAAAGAAGTTTCTCAGAAAGCTTCTTTCACGTTGTTATCGGAGTTTATTTCCTTTGGCCCTATCGTCTTCAAAGGGATCCGAAATATCTGTTCTCAGATTCCACAGAAATAAGGCTAGCAAAGAGATCCACGAAATACAGATGTAACTCTGTGAGATGAATTAACAGAACACTAAGCAGTTTCTCAGAAAGCTTCTTTCCAGATTTCATCTGAGGATATTTCCTTTTTCACCATAGCCCTCTAAGGGCTTCCAAATATCACTTTGCCAATTCCACAAGAACTGTCTTAGCGAAAGGCTTCTTGAGGGGAAAGCTGTAACTCTGTGAGATGATTTCACAGAACACAAAGAAGTTTCTCAGAAAGCTTCCTTCTCTTTCTTATCGGAGTTTCTTTCCTTTGGCCCTATATTCATCAAAGGGATCCGAAATATCTCTTCTCAGATTCCACAGAAATAAGGCTAGCAAAGAGATCCACGAAATACAGATGTAACTCTGTGAGATGAATTAACAGAACACTAAGCAGTTTCTCAGAAAGCTTCTTTCCAGATTTCATCTGAGGATATTTCCTTTTTCATCATAGCCCTCTATGGGCTTCCAAATATCACTTTGCCAATTCCACAAGAACTGTCTTAGCGAAAGGCTTCTTGAGGGGAAAGCTGTAACTCTGTGAGATGATTTCACAGAACACAAAGAAGTTTCTCAGAAAGCTTCTTTCACGTTGTTATCGGAGTTTATTTCCTTTGGCCCTAGAGTCTTCAAAGGGATCCGAAATATCTGTTCTCAGATTCCACAGAAATAAGGCTAGCAAAGAGATCCACGAAATACAGATGTAACTCTGTGAGATGAATTAACAGAACACTAAGCAGTTTCTCAGAAAGCTTCTTTCCAGATTTCATCTTAGGATATTTCCTTTTTCACCATAGCCCTCTATGGGCTTCCAAATATCACTTTGCCAATTCCACAAGAACTGTCTTAGCGAAAGGATTCTTGAGGGGAAAGCTGTAACTCTATGAGATGATTTCACAGAACACAAAGAAGTTTCTCAGAAAGCTTCCTTCCCTTTCTTATCGGAGTTTATTTCCTTTGGCCCTATATTCATCAAAGGGATCCGAAATATCTCTTCTCAGATTCCACAGAAATAAGGCTAGCAAAGAGATCCACGAAATACAGATGTAACTCTGTGAGATGAATTAACAGAACACTAAGCAGTTTCTCAGAAAACTTCTTTCCAGATTTCATCTGAGGATATTTCCTTTTTCACCATTGCCCTCTATGGGCTTCCAAATATCACTTTGCCAATTCCACAAGAACTGTCTTAGCGAAAGGCTTCTTGAGGGGAAAGCTGTAACTCTGTGAGATGATTTCACAGAACACAAAGAAGTTTCTCAGAAAGCTTCTTTCTCATTGTTATCGGAGTTTATATCCTTTGGCCCTATAGTCTTCAAAGGGATCGGAAATATCTGTTCTCAGATTCCACAGAAATAAGGCTAGCAAAGAGATCCACGAAATACAGATGTAACTCTGTGAGATGAATTAACAGAACACTAAGCAGTTTCTCAGAAAGCTTCTTTCCAGATTTCATCTGAGGATATTTCCTTTTTCACCATAGCCCTCTATGCGCTTCCAAATATCACCTTGCCAATTCCACAATAAATGTCTTAGCGAAAGACTTCTTGTGGGGAAAGATGTAACTCTCTGAGATGATTTCACAGAACACAAAGAAGTTTCTCAGAAAGTTTCTTTCTCTTTCTTATCGGAGTTTATTTCCTTTGGCCCTATAGTCTTTAAAGGGATCCGAAATATCTGTTCTCAGATTCCAAAGAAATAAGGCTAGCAAAGAGATCAACGAAATACAGATGTAACTCTGTGAGATAAATTAACGGAACACTAAGCAGTTTCTCAGAAAGCTTCTTTCCAGATTTCATCTGAGGATATTTCCTTTTTCCCCATAGCCCTCTATGCGCTTCCAAATATCACTTTGCCAATTCCAGAATAAATGTCTTCGCGAAAGTTTTCTTGTGGGGAAAGCTGTAACTCTGTGAGATGATTTCACAGAACACAAAGAAGTTTCTCAGAAAGTTTCTTTCTCTTTTTTATCGGAGTTTATTTGCTTTGTCCCTATAGTCTTTAAAGGGTTACGAAATATCTGTTTTCAGATTCCACAGAAATAAGGCTAGCAAAGAGATCCACGAAATACAGATGTAACTCTGTGAGATGAATTAACAGAACACTAAGCAGTTTCTCAGAAAGCTTCTTTCCAGATTTCATCTGAGGATATTTCCCTTTTCATCATAGCCCTCTATGGGCTTCCAAATATCACTTTGCCAATTCAACAAGAACTGTCTTATCGAAAGGCTTCTTGAGGGGAAAGCTGTAACTCTGTGAGATGATTTCACAGAACACAAAGAAGTTTCTCAGAAAGCTTCCTTCTCTTTCTTATCGGAGTTTATTTCCTTTGGCCCTATATTCATCAAAGGGATCCGAAATATCTCTTCTCAGATTCCACAGAAATAAGGTTAGCAAAGAGATTCACGAAATACAGATGTAACTCTGTGAGATGAATTAACAGAACACTAAGCAGTTTCTCAGAAAGCTTCTTTCCAGATTTCATCTGAGGATATTTCCCTTTTCATCATAGCCCTCTATGGGCTTCCAAATATCACTTTGCCAATTCAACAAGAACTGTCTTAGCGAAAGGCTTCTTGAGGGGAAAGCTGTAACTCTGTGAGATGATTTCACAGAACACAAAGAAGTTTCTCAGAAAGCTTCTTTCACGTTGTTATCGGAGTTTATTTCCTTTGGCCCTATCGTCTTCAAAGGGATCCGAAATATCTGTTCTCAGATTCCACAGAAATAAGGCTAGCAAAGAGATCCACGAAATACAGATGTAACTCTGTGAGATGAATTAACAGAACACTAAGCAGTTTCTCAGAAAGCTTCTTTCCAGATTTCATCTGAGGATATTTCCTTTTTCACCATAGCCCTCTAAGGGCTTCCAAATATCACTTTGCCAATTCCACAAGAACTGTCTTAGCGAAAGGCTTCTTGAGGGGAAAGCTGTAACTCTGTGAGATGATTTCACAGAACACAAAGAAGTTTCTCAGAAAGCTTCCTTCTCTTTCTTATCGGAGTTTATTTCCTTTGGCCCTATATTCATCAAAGGGATCCGAAATATCTCTTCTCAGATTCCACAGAAATAAGGCTAGCAAAGAGATCCACGAAATACAGATGTAACTCTGTGAGATGAATTAACAGAACACTAAGCAGTTTCTCAGAAAGCTTCTTTCCAGATTTCATCTGAGGATATTTCCTTTTTCACCATTGCCCTCTATGGGCTTCCAAATATCACTTTGCCAATTCCACAAGAACTGTCTTAGCGAAAGGCTTCTTGAGGGGAAAGCTGTAACTCTGTGAGATGATTTCACAGAACACAAAGAAGTTTCTCAGAAAGCTTCTTTCTCGTTGTTATCGGAGTTTATATCCTTTGGCCCTATAGTCTTCAAATGGATCCAAAATATCTGTTCTCAGATTCCACAGAAATAAGGCTAGCAAAGAGATCCACGAAATACAGATATAACTCTGTGAGATGAATTAACAGAACAGTAAGCAGTTTCTCAGAAAGCTTCTTTCCAGATTTCATCTGAGGATATTTCCTTTTTCACCATTGCCCTCTATGGGCTTCCAAATATCACTTTGCCAATTCCACAAGAACTGTCTTAGCGAAAGGCTTCTTGAGGGGAAAGCTGTAACTCTGTGAGATGATTTCACAGAACACAAAGAAGTTTCTCAGAAAGTTTCTTTCTCGTTGTTATCGGAGTTTATATCCTTTGGCCCTATAGTCTTCAAAGTGATCCGAAATATCTGTACTCAGATTCCACAGAAATAAGGCTAGCAAAGAGATCCGCGAAATACAGATGTAACTCTGTGAGATGAATTAACAGAACACTAAGCAGTTTCTCAGAAAGCTTCTTTCCAGATTTCATCTGAGGATATTTCCTTTTTCACTATTGCCCTCTATGGGCTTCCAAATATCACTTGCCAATTCAACAAGAACTGTCTTAGCGAAAGGCTTCTTGAGGGTAAAGCTGTAACTCTGTGAGATGATTTCACAGAACACAAGGAAGTTTCTCAGAAAGCTTCTTTCTCATTGTTATCGGAGTTTATATCCTTTGGCCCTATAGTCTTCAAAGGGATCCGAAATATCTGTTCTCAGATACCACAGAAATAAGGCTAGCAAAGAGATCCACGAAATACAGATGTAACTCTGTGAGATGAATTAACAGAACACTAAGCAGTTTCTCAGAAAGCTTCTTTCCAGATTTCATCTGAGGATATTTCCTTTTTCACCATAGCCCTCTATGGGCTTCCAAATATCACTTTGCCAATTCCACAAGAACTGTCTTAACGAAAGGCTTCTTGAGGGGAAAGCTGTAACTCTGTGAGATGATTTCACAGAACACAAAGAAGTTTCTCAGAAAGCTTCCTTCCCTTTCTTATCGGAGTTTATTTCCTTTGGCCCTATATTCATCAAAGGGATCCGAAATATCTCTTCTCAGATTCCACAGAAATAAGGCTAGCAAAGAGATCCACGAAATACAGATGTAACTCTGTGAGATGAATTAACAGAACACTAAGCAGTTTCTCAGAAAGCTTCTTTCCAGATTTCATCTGAGGATATTTCCTTTTTCACCATTGCCCTCTATGGGCTTCCAAATATCACTTTGCCAATTCCACAAGAACTGTCTTAGCGAAAGGCTTCTTGAGGGGAAAGCTGTAACTCTGTGAGATGATTTCACAGAACACAAAGAAGTTTCTCAGAAAGCTTCTTTCTCATTGTTATCGGAGTTTATATCCTTTGGCCCTATAGTCTTCAAAGGGATCGGAAATATCTGTTCTCAGATTCCACAGAAATAAGGCTAGCAAAGAGATCCACGAAATACAGATGTAACTCTGTGAGATGAATTAACAGAACACTAAGCAGTTTCTCAGAAAGCTTCTTTCCAGATTTCATCTGAGGATATTTCCTTTTTCACCATAGCCCTCTATGCGCTTCCAAATATCACCTTGCCAATTCCACAATAAATGTCTTAGCGAAAGACTTCTTGTGGGGAAAGATGTAACTCTCTGAGATGATTTCACAGAACACAAAGAAGTTTCTCAGAAAGTTTCTTTCTCTTTCTTATCGGAGTTTATTTCCTTTGGCCCTATAGTCTTTAAAGGGATCCGAAATATCTGTTCTCAGATTCCAAAGAAATAAGGCTAGCAAAGAGATCAACGAAATACAGATGTAACTCTGTGAGATAAATTAACGGAACACTAAGCAGTTTCTCAGAAAGCTTCTTTCCAGATTTCATCTGAGGATATTTCCTTTTTCCCCATAGCCCTCTATGCGCTTCCAAATATCACTTTGCCAATTCCAGAATAAATGTCTTCGCGAAAGTTTTCTTGTGGGGAAAGCTGTAACTCTGTGAGATGATTTCACAGAACACAAAGAAGTTTCTCAGAAAGTTTCTTTCTCTTTTTTATCGGAGTTTATTTGCTTTGTCCCTATAGTCTTTAAAGGGTTACGAAATATCTGTTTTCAGATTCCACAGAAATAAGGCTAGCAAAGAGATCCACGAAATACAGATGTAACTCTGTGAGATGAATTAACAGAACACTAAGCAGTTTCTCAGAAAGCTTCTTTCCAGATTTCATCTGAGGATATTTCCCTTTTCATCATAGCCCTCTATGGGCTTCCAAATATCACTTTGCCAATTCAACAAGAACTGTCTTATCGAAAGGCTTCTTGAGGGGAAAGCTGTAACTCTGTGAGATGATTTCACAGAACACAAAGAAGTTTCTCAGAAAGCTTCCTTCTCTTTCTTATCGGAGTTTATTTCCTTTGGCCCTATATTCATCAAAGGGATCCGAAATATCTCTTCTCAGATTCCACAGAAATAAGGTTAGCAAAGAGATTCACGAAATACAGATGTAACTCTGTGAGATGAATTAACAGAACACTAAGCAGTTTCTCAGAAAGCTTCTTTCCAGATTTCATCTGAGGATATTTCCCTTTTCATCATAGCCCTCTATGGGCTTCCAAATATCACTTTGCCAATTCAACAAGAACTGTCTTAGCGAAAGGCTTCTTGAGGGGAAAGCTGTAACTCTGTGAGATGATTTCACAGAACACAAAGAAGTTTCTCAGAAAGCTTCTTTCACGTTGTTATCGGAGTTTATTTCCTTTGGCCCTATCGTCTTCAAAGGGATCCGAAATATCTGTTCTCAGATTCCACAGAAATAAGGCTAGCAAAGAGATCCACGAAATACAGATGTAACTCTGTGAGATGAATTAACAGAACACTAAGCAGTTTCTCAGAAAGCTTCTTTCCAGATTTCATCTGAGGATATTTCCTTTTTCACCATAGCCCTCTAAGGGCTTCCAAATATCACTTTGCCAATTCCACAAGAACTGTCTTAGCGAAAGGCTTCTTGAGGGGAAAGCTGTAACTCTGTGAGATGATTTCACAGAACACAAAGAAGTTTCTCAGAAAGCTTCCTTCTCTTTCTTATCGGAGTTTATTTCCTTTGGCCCTATATTCATCAAAGGGATCCGAAATATCTCTTCTCAGATTCCACAGAAATAAGGCTAGCAAAGAGATCCACGAAATACAGATGTAACTCTGTGAGATGAATTAACAGAACACTAAGCAGTTTCTCAGAAAGCTTCTTTCCAGATTTCATCTGAGGATATTTCCTTTTTCACCATTGCCCTCTATGGGCTTCCAAATATCACTTTGCCAATTCCACAAGAACTGTCTTAGCGAAAGGCTTCTTGAGGGGAAAGCTGTAACTCTGTGAGATGATTTCACAGAACACAAAGAAGTTTCTCAGAAAGCTTCTTTCTCGTTGTTATCGGAGTTTATATCCTTTGGCCCTATAGTCTTCAAATGGATCCAAAATATCTGTTCTCAGATTCCACAGAAATAAGGCTAGCAAAGAGATCCACGAAATACAGATATAACTCTGTGAGATGAATTAACAGAACAGTAAGCAGTTTCTCAGAAAGCTTCTTTCCAGATTTCATCTGAGGATATTTCCTTTTTCACCATTGCCCTCTATGGGCTTCCAAATATCACTTTGCCAATTCCACAAGAACTGTCTTAGCGAAAGGCTTCTTGAGGGGAAAGCTGTAACTCTGTGAGATGATTTCACAGAACACAAAGAAGTTTCTCAGAAAGTTTCTTTCTCGTTGTTATCGGAGTTTATATCCTTTGGCCCTATAGTCTTCAAAGTGATCCGAAATATCTGTACTCAGATTCCACAGAAATAAGGCTAGCAAAGAGATCCGCGAAATACAGATGTAACTCTGTGAGATGAATTAACAGAACACTAAGCAGTTTCTCAGAAAGCTTCTTTCCAGATTTCATCTGAGGATATTTCCTTTTTCACTATTGCCCTCTATGGGCTTCCAAATATCACTTGCCAATTCAACAAGAACTGTCTTAGCGAAAGGCTTCTTGAGGGTAAAGCTGTAACTCTGTGAGATGATTTCACAGAACACAAGGAAGTTTCTCAGAAAGCTTCTTTCTCATTGTTATCGGAGTTTATATCCTTTGGCCCTATAGTCTTCAAAGGGATCCGAAATATCTGTTCTCAGATACCACAGAAATAAGGCTAGCAAAGAGATCCACGAAATACAGATGTAACTCTGTGAGATGAATTAACAGAACACTAAGCAGTTTCTCAGAAAGCTTCTTTCCAGATTTCATCTGAGGATATTTCCTTTTTCACCATAGCCCTCTATGCGCTTGCAAATATCACTTTGCCAATTCCACAATAAATGTCTTAGCGAAAGACATCTTGTGGGGAAAGCTGTAACTCTGTGAGATGATTTCACAGAACACAAAGAAGTTTCTCAGAAAGTTTCTTTCTCTTTGTTATCGGAGTTTATTTCCTTTGGCCCTATACTCTTTAAAGGGATCCGAAATATCTGTTCTCAGATTCCACAGAAATAAGGCTAGCAAAGACATCCACGAAATACAGATGCAACTCTGTGAGATGAATTAACAGAACACTAAGCAGTTTCTCAGAAAGCTTCTTCCAGATTTCATCTGAGGATATTTCCTTTTTCACCATTGCCCTCTATGGGCTTCCAAATATCACTTTGCCAATTCCACAAGAACTGACTTAGCGAAAGGCTTCTTGAAGGGAAAGCTGTAACTCTGTGAGATGATTTCACAGAACACAAAGAAGTTTCTCAGAAAGCTTCTTTCTCGTTGTTACCGGAGTTTATATCCTTTGGCCCTATAGTCTTCAAATGGATCCGAAATATCTGTTCTCAGATTCCACAGAAATAAGGCTAGCAAAGAGATCCACGAAATACAGATGTAACTCTGTGAGATGAATTAACAGAACACTAAGCAGTTTCTCAGAAAGCTTCTTTCCAGATTTCATCTGACGATATTTTCTTTTTCACCATTGCCCTCTATGGGCTTCCAAATATCACTTTGCCAATTCAACAAGAACTGTCTTAGCGAAAGGCTTCTTGAGGGGAAAGCTGTAACTCTGTGAGATGATTTCACAGAACACAAAGAAGTTTCTCAGAAAGCTTCTTTCTCATTGTTATCGGAGTTTATATCCTTTGGCCCTGTAGTCTTCAAAGGGATCCGAAATATCTGTTCTCAGATTCCACAGAAATAAGGGTAGCAAAGAGATCCACGAAATACAGATGTAACTCTGTGAGATGAATTAACAGAACACTAAGCAGTTTCTCAGAAAGCTTCTTTCCAGATTTCATCTGAGGATATTTCCTTTTTCACCATTGCCCTCTATGGGCTTCCAAATATCACTTTGCCAATTCCACAAGAACTGTCTTAGCGAAAGGCTACTTCAGGGGAAAGCTGTAACTCAGTGAGATGATTTCACAGAACACAAAGAAGTTTCTCAGAAAGCTTCCTTCTCTTTCTTATCGGAGTTTATTTCCTTTGGCCCTATATTCATCAAAGGGATCCGAAATATCTCTTCTCAGATTCCACAGAAATAAGGCTAGCAAAGAGATCCACGAAATACAGATGTAACTCTGTGAGATGAATTAACAGAACACTAAGCAGTTTCTCAGAAAGCTTCTTTCCAGATTTCATCTGAGGATATTTCCTTTTTCACCATAGCCCTCTATGCGCTTCCAAATATCACTTCGCCAATTCCACAATAAATAACTTAGCAAAAGACTTCTTGTGGGGAAAGCTGTAACTCTGTGAGATGATTTCACAGAACACAAAGAAGTTTCTCAGAAAGTTTCTTTCTCTTTGTTATCGGAGTTTATTTCCTTTGGCCCTATAGTCTTTACAGGGATCCGAAATATCTGTTCTCAGATTCCACAGAAATAAGGCTAGCAAAGAGATCCACGAAATACAGATGTAACTCTGTGAGATGAATTGACAGAACACTAAGCAGTTTCTCAGAAAGCTTCTTTCCAGATTTCATCTGAGGATATTTCCTTTTTCCCAATAGCCCTCTAGGCACTTCCATATATCACTTTGCCAATTCCAGAATAAATGTCTTAGCGAAAGTTTTCTTGTGGGGAAAGCTGTAACTCTGTGAAATGATTTCACAGAACACAAAGAAGTTTCTCAGAAAGTTTCTTTCTCTTCTTTATCGGAGTGTATTTGCTTTGTCCCTATAGTCTTTAAAGGGTTACGAAATATCTGTTCTCAGATTCCACAGAAATAAGGCTAGCAAAGAGATCCACGAAATACAGATGTAACACTGTGAGATGAATTAACAGAACACTAAGCAGTTTCTCAGAAAGCTTCTTTCCAGATTTCATCTGAGGATATTTCCCTTTTCATCATAGCCCTCTATGGGCTTCCAAATATCACTTTGCCAATTCCACAAGAACTGTCTTAGCGAAAGGCTTCTTGAGGGGAAAGCTGTAACTCTGTGAGATGATTTCACAGAACACAAAGAAGTTTCTCAGAAAGCTTCCTTCTCTTTCTTATCGGAGTTTATTTCCTTTGGCCCTATATTCATCAAAGGGATCCGAAATATCTCTTCTCAGATTCCACAGAAATAAGACTAGCAAAGAGATTCACGAAATACAGATGTAACTCTGTGAGATGAATTAACAGAACACTAAGCAGTTTCTCAGAAAGCTTCTTTCCAGATTTCATCTGAGGATATTTCCTTTTTCATCATAGCCCTCTATGGGCTTCCAAATATCACTTTGCCAATTCCACAAGAACTGTCTTAGCGAAAGGCTTCTTGAGGGGAAAGCTGTAACTCTGTGAGATGATTTCACAGAACACAAAGAAGTTTCTCAGAAAGCTTCTTTCACTTTGTTATCGGAGTTTATTTCCTTTGGCCCTTTAGTCTTCAAAGGGATCCGAAATATCTGTTCTCAGATTCCACAGAAATAAGGCTAGCAAAGAGATCCACGAAATACAGATGTAACTCTGTGAGATGAATTAACAGAACACTAAGCAGTTTCTCAGAAAGCTTCTTTCCAGATTTCATCTGAGGATATTTCTTTTTTCACCCTAGCCCTCTATGGGCTTCCAAATATCACTTTGCCAATTCCACAAGAACTGTCTTAACGAAAGGCTTCTTGAGGGGAAAGCTGTAACTCTGTGAGATGATTTCACAGAACACAAAGAAGTTTCTCAGAAAGCTTCTTTCTCTTTGTTATCGGAGTTTATTTCCTTTGGCCCCATAGTCTTTAAAGGGATCCGAAATATCTGTTCTCAGATTCCACAGAAATAAGGCTAGCAAAGAGATCCACGAAATACAGATGTAACTCTGTGAGATGAATTAACAGAACACTAAGCAGTTTCTCAGAAAGCTTCTTTCCAGATTTCATCTGAGGATATTTCCTTTTTCACCATTGCCCTCTATGGGCTTCCAAATATCACTTTGCCAATTCCACAAGAACTGTCTTAGCGAAAGGCTTCTTGAGGGGAAAGCTGTAACTCTGTGAGATGATTTCACAGAACACAAAGAAGTTTCTCAGAAAGCTTCCTACTCTTTCTTATCGGAGTTTATTTCCTTTGGCCCTGTACTCATCCAAGGGATCCGAAATATCTGTTCTCAGATTCCACAGAAATAAGGCTAGCAAAGAGATCCACGAAATACAGATGTAACTCTGTGAGATGAATTAACAGAACACTAAGCAGTTTCTCAGAAAGCTTCTTTCCAGATTTCATCTGAGGATATTTCCTTTTTCACCATTGCCCTCTATGGGCTTCCAAATATCACTTTGCCAATTCCACAAGAACTGTGTTAGTGAAAGGCTTCTTGAGGGGAAAGCTGTAACTCTGTGAGATGATTGCACAGAACTCAAAGAAGTTTCTCAGAAAGCTTCTTTCTCGTTGTTATCGGAGTTTATATCCTTTGGCCCTATAGTCTTCAAAGGGATCCTAAATATCTGTTCTCAGATTCCACAGAAATAAGGCTAGAAAAGAGATCCACGAAATACAGATGTAACTCTGGGAGATGAATTAACAGAACACTAAGCAGTTTCTCAGAAAGCTTCTTTCCAGATTTCATCTGAGGATATTTCCTTTTTCACCATTGCCCTCTATGGGCTTCCAAATATCACTTTGCCAATTCCACAAGAACTGTCTTAGCGAAAGGCTACTTCAGGGGAAAGCTGTAACTCTGTGAGATGATTTCACAGAACACAAAGAAGTTTCTCAGAAAGCTTCCTTCTCTTTCTTATCGGAGTTTATTTCCTTTGGCCCTATATTCATCAAAGGGATCCGAAATATCTCTTCTCAGATTCCACAGAAATAAGGCTAGCAAAGAGATCCACGAAATACAGATGTAACTCTGTGAGATGAATTAACAGAACACTAAGCAGTTTCTCAGAAAGCTTCTTTCCAGATTTCATCTGAGGATATTTCCTTTTTCACCATTGCCCTCTATGGGCTTCCAAATATCACTTTGCCAATTCCAGAAGAACTGTCTTAGCGAAAGGTTTCTTGAGGGGAAAGCTGTAACTCTGTGAGATGATTTCACAGAACACAAAGAAGTTTCTCAGAAAGCTTCTTTCTCGTTGTTATCGGAGTTTATATCCTTTAGCCCTATAATCTTCAAAGGGATCCGAAATATCTGTTCTCAGATTCCACAGAAATAAGGCTAGCAAAGAGATCCACGAAATACAGATGTAACTCTGTGAGTTGAATTAACAGAACACTAAGCAGTTTCTCAGAAAGCTTCTTTCCAGATTTCATTTGAGGATATTTCCTTTTTCACCATAGCCCTCTATGGGCTTCCAAATATCACTTTGCCAATTCCACAAGAACTGTCTTAGCGAAAGGCTTCTTGAGGGTAAAGCTGTAACTCTGTGAGATGATTTCACAGAACACAAAGAAGTTTTTCAGAGAGCTTCTTTCTCGTTGTTATCGGAGTTTACATCCTTTGGCCCTATAGTCTTCAAAGGGATCCGAAATATCTGTTCTCAGATTCCACAGAAATAAGGCTAGCAAAGAGATCCACGAAATACAGATGTAACTCTGTGAGATGAATTAACAGAACACTAAGCAGTTTCTCAGAAAGCTTCTTTCCAGATTTCATCTGAGGATATTTCCTTTTTCATCATAGCCCTCTATGGGCTTCCAAATATCACTTTGCCAATTCCACAAGAACTGTCTTAGCGAAAGGCTTCTTGAGGGGAAAGCTGTAACTCTGTGAGATGATTTCACAGAACACAAAGAAGTTTCTCAGAAAGCTTCTTTCTCGTTGTTATCGGAGTTTATATCCTTTGGCCCTATATTCTTCAAAGGGATCCGAAATATCTGTTCTCAGATTCCACAGAAATAAGGCTAGCAAAGAGATCCACGAAATACAGATGTAACTCTGTGAGATGAATTAACAGAACACTAAGCAGTTTCTCAGAAAGCTTCTTTCTCGTTGTTATCGGAGTTTATATCCTTTGGCCCTATAGTCTTCAAAGGGATCCGAAATATCTGTTCTCAGATTCCACAGAAATAAGGCTAGCAAAGAGATCCACGAAATACAGATGTAACTCTGTGAGATGAATTAACAGAACACTAAGCAGTTTCTCAGAAAGCTTCTTTCCAGATTTCATCTGAGGATATTTCCTTTTTCACCATAGCCCTCTATGCGCTTCCAAATATCACTTTGCTAATTCCACAAGAACTGTCTTAGCGAAAGGCTTCTTGAGGGGAAAGCTGTAACTCTGTGAGATGATTTCACAGAACACAAAGAAGTTTCTCAGAAAGCTTCCTTCTCTTTCTTATCGGAGTTTATTTCCTTTGGCCCTATATTCATCAAAGGGATCCGAAATATCTCTTCTCAGATTCCACAGAAATAAGGCTAGTAAAGAGATCCACGAAATACAGATGTAACTCTGTGAGATGAATTAACAGAAAACTAAGCAGTTTCTCAGAAAGCTTCTTTCCAGATTTCATCTGAGGATATTTCCTTTTTCACCATTGCCCTCTATGGGCTTCCAAATATCACTTTGCCAATTCCACAAGAACTGTCTTAGCGAAAGGCTTCTTGAGGGGAAAGCTGTAACTCTGTGAGATGATTTCACAGAACACAAAGAAGTTTCTCAGAAAGCTTCTTTATCGTTGTTATCGGAGTTTATATCCTTTAGCCCTATAGTCTTCAAAGGGATCCGAAATATCTGTTCTCAGATTCCACAGAAATAAGGCTAGCAAAGAGATCCACGAAATACAGATGTAACTCTGTGAGATGAATTAACAGAACACTAAGCAGTTTCTCAGAAAGCTTCTTTCCAGATTTCATCTGAGGATATTTCCTTTTTCACCATAGCCCTCTATGGGCTTGCAAATATCACTTTGCCAATTCCACAAGAACTGTCTTAGCGAAAGGCTTCTTGAGGGGAAAGCTGTAACTCTGTGAGATGATTTCACAGAACACAAAGAAGTTTTTCAGAGAGCTTCTTTCTCGTTGTTATCGGAGTTTATATCCTTTGGCCCTATAGTCTTCAAAGGGATCCGAAATATCTGTTCTCAGATTCCACAGAAATAAGGCTAGCAAAGAGATCCACGAAATACAGATGTAACTCTGTGAGATGAATTAACAGAACACTAAGCAGTTTCTCAGAAAGCTTCTTTCCAGATTTCATCTGAGGATATTTCCTCTTTCCCCATAGACCTCTATGCGCTTCCTAATATCACTTTCCCTATTCCACAATAAATGTCTTAGCGAAAGGCTTCTTGAGGGGAAAGCTGTAACTCTGTGAGATGATTTCACAGAACACAAAGAAGTTTCTCAGAAAGCTTCTTTCTCGTTGTTATCGGAGTTTATATCCTTTAGCCCTATAGTCTTCAAAGGGATCCGAAATATCTGTTCTCAGATTCCACAGAAATAAGGCTAGCAAAGAGATCCACGAAATACAGATGTAACTCTGTGAGATGAATTAACAGAACACTAAGCAGTTTCTCAGAAATCTTCTTTCCAGATTTCATCTGAGGATATTTCCTTTTTCACCATAGCCCTCTATGGGCTTGCAAATATCACTTTGCCAATTCCACAAGAACTGTCTTAGCGAAAGGCTTCTTGAGGGGAAAGCTGTAACTCTGTGAGATGATTTCACAGAACACAAAGAAGTTTTTCAGAGAGCTTCTTTCTCGTTGTTATCGGAGTTTATATCCTTTGGGCCTATAGTCTTCAAAGGGATCCGAAATATCTGTTCTCAGATTCCACAGAAATAAGGCTAGCAAAGAGATCCACGAAATACAGATGTAACTCTGTGAGATGAATTAACAGAACACTAAGCAGTTTCTCAGAAAGCTTCTTTCCAGATTTCATCTGAGGATATTTCCTTTTTCCCCATAGCCCTCTATGCGCTTCCTTATATCACTTTCCCTATTCCACAATAAATGTCTTAGCGAAAGACTTCTTGTGGGGAAAGCTGTAACTCTGTGAGATGATTTCACAGAACACAAAGAAGTTTCTCAGAAAGTTTCTTTCTCTTTGTTATCGGAGTTTATTTCCTTTGGCCCTATAGTCTTTAAAGGGATCCGAAATATCTGTTCTCAAATTCCACAGAAATAAGGCTAGCAAAGAGATCCACGAAATACAGATGTAACTCTGTGAGATGAATTAACAGAACACTAAGCAGTTTCTCAGAAAGCTTCTTTCCAGATTTCATCTGAGGACATTTCCTTTTTCAGCATTGCCCTCTATGGGCTTCCAAATATCACTTTCCCAATTCCACAAGAACTGTCTTAGCGAAAGACTTCTTGAGGGGAAAGCTGTAACTCTGTGAGATGATTTCACAGAACACAAAGAAGTTTCTCAGAAAGCTTCTTTCTCTTTGTTATCGGAGTTTATTTCCTTTGGCCCTATAGTCTTCAAAGGGATCCGAAATATCTGTTCTCAGATTCCACAGAAATAAGGCTAGCAAAGAGATCCACGAAATACAGATGTAACTCTGTGAGATGAATTAACAGAACACTAAGGAGTTTCTCAGAAAGCTTCTTTCCAGATTTCATCTGAGGATATTTCCTTTTTCACCATAGCCCTCTAAGGGCTTCCAAATATCACTTTGCCAATTCCACAAGAACTGTCTTAGCGAAAGGCTTCTTGAGGGGAAGCTGTAACTCTGTGAGATGATTTCACAGAACACAAAGAAGTTTCTCAGAAAGCTTCTTTCTCTTTGTTATCGGAGGATATTTCCTTTGTCCCAATAGTCTTCTGCGGGATCCGAAATATCTGTTCTCAGATTCCACAAAAATAAGGGTAGCAAAGAGATCCACGAAATACGGATGTAACTCTGTGAGATGAATTAACAGAACACTAAGCAGTTTCTCAGAAAGCTTCTTTCCAGATTTCATCTGAGGATATTTCCTTTTTCACCATTGCACTCTATGGGTGTCCAAATATCACTTTGCCAATTCCACAAGAACTGTCTTAGCGAAAGGCTTCTTGAGGGGAAAGCTGTAACTCTGTGAGATGATTTCACAGAACACAAAGAAGTTTCTCAGAAAGCTTCTTTCTCGATGTTATCGGAGTTTATATCCTTTGGCCCTATAGTCTTCAAAGGGATCCGAAATATCTGTTCTCAGATTCCACAGAAATAAGGCTAGCAAAGAGATCCACGAAATACAGATGTAACTCTGTGCGATGAATTAACAGAACACTAAGCAGTTTCTCAGAAAGCTTCTTTCCAGATTTCATCTGAGGATATTTCCTTTTTCCCCATAGCCCTCTATGCGCTTCCTAATATCACTTTCCCTATTCCACAATAAATGTCTTAGCGAAAGACTTCTTGTGGGGAAAGCTGTAACTCTGTGAGATGATTTCACAGAACACAAAGAAGTTTCTCAGAAAGTTTCTTTCTCTTTGTTATCGGAGTTTATTTCCTTTGGCCCTATAGTCTTTAAAGGGATCCGAAATATCTGTTCTCAAATTCCACAGAAATAAGGCTAGCAAAGAGATCCACGAAATACAGATGTAACTCTGTGAGATGAATTAACAGAACACTAAGCAGTTTCTCAGAAAGCTTCTTTCCAGATTTCATCTGATGATATTTCCTTTTTCAGCATTGCCCTCTATGGGCTTCCAAATATCACTTTCCCAATTCCACAAGAACTGTCTTAGCGAAAGACTTCTTGAGGGGAAAGCTGTAACTCTGTGAGATGATTTCACAGAACACAAAAAAGTTTCTCAGAAAGCTTCTTTCTCGTTGTTATCGGAGTTTATATCCTTTGGCCCTATAGTCTTCAAAGGGATCCGAAATATCTCTTCTCAGATTCCACAGAAATAAGGCTAGCAATGAGATCCACGAAATACAGATGTAACTCTGTGAGATGAATTAACAGAACACTAAGCAGTTTCTCAGAAAGCTTCTTTCCAGATTTCATCTGAGGATATTTCCTTTTTCACCATAGCCCTCTATGCGCTTCCAAATATCACTTTGCCAATTCCACAATAAATGTCTTTGCGAAAGAGTTCTTGTGGGGAAAGCTGTAACTCTGTGAGATGATTTCACAGAACACAAAGAAGTTTCTCAGAAAGCTTCTTTCTCTTTGTTATCGGAGTTTATTTCCTTTGGCCCTATAGTCTTTAAAGGGATTCGAAATATCTGTTCTCAGATTCCACAGAAATAAGGCTAGCAAAGAGATCCACGAAATACAGATATAACTCTGTGAGATGAATTAACAGAACACTAAGCAGTTTCTCAGAAAGCTTCTTTCCAGATTTCATCTGAGGATATTTCCTTTTTCACCATAGCCCTCTATGGGCTTCCAAATATCACTTTGCCAATTCCACAAGAACTGTCTTAGCGAAAGGCTTCTTGAGGGGAAGCTTAACTCTGTGAGATGATTTCACAGAACACAAAGAAGTTTCTCAGAAAGCTTCTTTCTCTTTGTTATCGGAGGATATTTCCTTTGGCCCAATAGCCTTCTGCGGGATCCGAAATATCTGTTCTCAGATTCCACAAAAATAAGGCTAGCAAAGAGATCCACGAAATACGGATGTAACTCTGTGAGATGAATTAACAGAACACTAAGCAGTTTCTCAGAAAGCTTCTTTCCAGATTTCATCTGAGGATATTTCCTTTTTCACCATAGCCCTCTATGGGCTTCCAAATATCACTTTACCAATTCCACAAGAACTGTCTTAGCGAAAGGCTTCTTGAGGGGAGAGCTGTAACTCCGTGAGATGATTTCACCGAACACAAAGAAGTTTCTCAGAAAGCTTCCTTCTCTTTCTTATCGGAGTTTATTTCCTTTGGCCCTATATTCATCAAAGGGATCCGAAATATCTCTTGTCAGATTCCACAGAAATAAGGCTAGCAAAGAGATCCACGAAATACAGATGTAACTCTGTGAGATGAATTAACAGAACACTAAGCAGTTTCTCAGAAATCTTCTTTCCAGATTTCATCTGAGGATATTTCCTTTTTCACCATAGCCCTCTATGGGCTTCCAAATATCACTTTGCCAATTCCACAAGAACTGTCTTAGGGAAAGGCTTCTTGAGGGGAAAGCTGTAACTCTGTGAGATGATTTCACAGAACACAAAGAAGTTTCTCAGAAAGCTTCTTTCTCGTTGTTATCGGAGTTTATATCCTTTAGCCCTATAGTCTTCAAAGGGATCCGAAATATCTGTTCTCAGATTCCACAGAAATAAGGCTAGCGAAGAGATCCACGAAATACAGATGTAACTCTGTGAGATGAATTAACAGAACACTAAGCAGTTTCTCAGAAAGCTTCTTTCCAGATTTCATCTGAGGATATTTCCTTTTTCACCATAGCCCTCTATGCGCTTCCAAATATCACTTTGCCAATTCCACAATAAATGTCTTAGCGAAAGACTTCTTGTGGGGAAAGCTGTAACTCTGTGAGATGATTTCACAGAACACAAAGAAGTTTCTCAGAAAGTTTCTTTCTCTTTGTTATCGGAGTTTATTTCCTTTGGCCCTATAGTCTTTAAAGGGATCCGAAATATCTGTTCTCAGATTCCACAGAAATAAGGCTAGCAAAGAGATCCACGAAATACAGATGTAACTCTGTGAGATGAATTAACAGAACACTAAGCAGTTTCTCAGAAAGCTTCTTTCCAGATTTCATCTGAGGATATTTCCTTTTTCACCATTGCCCTCTATGAGCTTCCAAATATCACTTTGCCAATTCCACAAGAACTGTCTTAGCGAAAGGCTTCTTGAGGGGAAAGCTGTAACTCTGTGAGATGATTTCACAGAACACAAAGAAGTTTCTCAGAAAGCTTCTTTCTCGTTGTTATCGGAGTTTATATCCTTTGGCCCTATAGTCTTCAAAGGGATCCGAAATATCTGTTCTCAGATTCCACAGAAATAAGGCTAACAAAGAGATCCGCGAAATACAGATGTAACTCTGTGAGATGAATTAACAGAACACTAAGCAGTTTCTCAGAAAGCTTCTTTCCAGATTTCATCTGAGGATATTTCCTTTTTCACCATAGCCCTCTATGGGCTTACAAATATCACTTTGCCAATTCAACAAGAACTGTCTTAGCGAAAGGCTTCTTGAGGGGAAAGCTGTAACTCTGTGAGATGATTTCACAGAACACAAAGAAGTTTCTCAGAAAGCTTCTTTCTCGTTGTTATCGGAGTTTATATCCTTTGGCCCTATAGTCTTCAAATGGATCCGAAATATCTGTTCTCAGATTCCACAGAAATAAGGCTAGCAAAGAGATCCGCGAAATACAGATGTAACTCTGTGAGATGAATTAACAGAACACTAAGCAGTTTCTCAGAAAGCTTCTTTCCAGATTTCATCTGAGGATATTTCCTTTTTCACCATAGCCCTCTATGCGCTTCCAAATATCACTTTGCCAATTCCACAATAAATGTCTTAGCGAAAGACTTCTTGTGGGAAAAGCTGTAACTCTGTGAGATGATTTCGCAGAACACAAAGAAGTTACTCAGAAAGTTTCTTTCTCTTTGTTATCGGAGTTTATTTCCTTTGGCCCTATAGTCTTTAAAGGGATCCGAAATTTCTGTTCTCAGATTCCACAGAAATAAGGCTAGCAAAGAGATCCACGAAATACAGATGTAACTCTGTGAGATGAATTAACAGAACACTAAGCAGTTTCTCCGAAAGCTTCTTTCCAGATTTCATCTGAGGATATTTCCTTTTTCACCATAGCCCTCTATGGGCTTCCAAATATCACTTTGCCAATTCCACAAGAACTGTCTTAGCGAAAGGCATCTTGAGGGGAAAGCTGTAACTCTCTGAAATGATTTCACAGAACACAAAGAAGTTTCTCAGAAAGCTTCCTTCTCTTTCTTATCGGAGTTTATTTCCTTTGGCCCTATATTCATCAAAGGGATCCGAAATATCTGTTCTCAGATTCCACAGAAATAAGGCTAGCAAAGACATCCACGAAATACAGATGCAACTGTGTGAGATGAATTAACAGAACACTAAGCAGTTTCTCAGAAAGCTTCTTTCCAGATTTCATCTGAGGATATTTCCTTTTTCACCATTGCCCTCTATGGGCTTCCAAATATCACTTTGCCAATTCCACAAGAACTGTCTTAGCGAAAGGCTTCTTGAGGGGAAAGCTGTAACTCTGTGAGATGATTTCACAGAACACAAAGAAGTTTCTCAGAAAGCTTCTTTCTCGTTATTATCCGAATTTATATCCTTTGGCCCTATAGTCTTCAAAGGGATCCGAAATATCTTTACTCAGATTCCACAGAAATAAGGCTAGCAAAGAGATCCACGAAATACAGATGTAACTCTGTGAGATGAATTAACAGAACACTAAGCAGTTTCTCAGAAAGTTGCTTTCCAGA
This sequence comes from Macaca nemestrina, assembly GCF_043159975.1. Lineage (NCBI taxonomy): Eukaryota > Metazoa > Chordata > Mammalia > Primates > Cercopithecidae > Macaca > Macaca nemestrina. Next base: position 34,488,707 of record NC_092143.1, read on the forward strand.
TTCCATCTGACGATATTTCCTTTTTCACCATTGCCCTCTATGGGCTTCCAAATATCACTTTGCTACTCAACAAGAACTGTCTTAGCGAAAGGCTTCTTGAGGGGAAAGCTGTAACTCTGTGATATGATTTCACAGAACACAGAGAAGTTTCTCAGAAAGCTTCTTTCTCATTGTTATCGGAGTTTATATCCTTTGGCCCTATAGTCTTCAAAGGGATCCGAAATATCTGTTCTCAGATTCCACAGAAATAAGGCTAGCAAAGAGATCCACGAAATACAGATGTAACTCTGTGAGGTGAATTAACAGAACACTAAGCAGTTTCTCAGAAAGCTTCTTTCCAGATTTCATCTGAGGATATTTCCTTTTTCACCATAGCCCTCTATGAGCTTCCTAATATCACTTTGCCAATTCCACAATAAATGTCTTAGCGAAAGACTTCTTGTGGGGAAAGCTGTAACTCTGTGAGATGATTTCACAGAACACAAAGAAGTTTCTCAGAAAGCTTCTTTCTCGTTGTTATCGGAGTTTATTTCCTTTGGCCCTATAGTCTTCAAAAGGATCCGAAATATCTGTTCTCAGTTTCCACAGAAATAAGGCTAGGAAAGAGATCCGCGAAATACAGATGTAACTCTGTGAGATGAATTAACAGAACACTAAGCAGTTTCTCAGAAAGCTTCTTTCCAGATTTCCTCTGAGGATAGTTCCTTTTTCACCATAGCCCTCTATGCGCTTCCAAATATCACTTTGCCAATTGCATAATAAATGTCTTAGCGAAAGACTTCTTGTGGGGAAAGCTGTAACTCTGTGAGATGATTTCACAGAACACAAAGAAGTTTCTCAGAAAGTTTCTTTCTCTTTGTTAACGGAGTTTATTTCCTTTGGCCCTATAGTCTTTAAAGGGATCCGAAATATCTGTTCTCAGATTCCACAGAAATAAGGCTGGCAAAGAGATACACGAAATACAGATGTAACTCTGTGAGATGAATTAACAGAACACTAAGCAGTTTCTCAGAAAGCTTCTTTCCAGATTTCATCTGAGGATATTTCCTTTTTCACCATAGCCCTCTATGCGCTTCCAAATATCACTTTGCCAATTCCACAATAAATGTCTTAGCGAAAGACTTCTTGTGGGAAAAGCTGTAACTCTGTGAGATGATTTCACAGAACACAAAGAAGTTTCTCAGAAAGTTTCTTTCTCTTTGTTATCGGAGTTTATTTCCTTTGGCCCTATAGTCTTTAAAGGGATCCGAAATATCTGTTCTCAGATTCCACAGAAATAAGGCTAGCAAAGAGATCCACGAAATACAGATGTAACTCTGTGAGATGAATTAACAGAACAGTAAGCAGTTTCTCAGAAAGCTTCTTTCCAGATTTCATCTGAGGATATTTCCTTTTTCACCATTGCCCTCTATGGGCTTCCAAATATCACTTTGCCAATTCCACAAGAACTGTCTTAGCGAAAGGCTTCTTGAGGGGAAAGCTGCAACTCTGTGAGATGATTTCACAGAACACAAAGAAGTTTCTCAGAAAGCTTCTTTCTCGTTATTATCCGAATTTATATCCTTTGGCCCTATAGTCTTCAAAGGGATCCGAAATATCTTTACTCAGATTCCACAGAAATAAGGCTAGCAAAGAGATCCACGAAATACAGATGTAACTCTGTGAGATGAATTAACAGAACACTAAGCAGTTTCTCAGAAAGTTGCTTTCCAGATTCCATCTGACGATATTTCCTTTTTCACCATTGCCCTCTATGGGCTTTCAAATATCACTTTGCTACTCAACAAGAACTGTGTTAGCGAAAGCCTTCTTGAGGGGAAAGCTGTAACTTTGTGAGATGATTTCACAGAACACAGAGAAGTTTCTCAGAAAGCTTCTTTCTCATTGTTATCGGAGTTTATATTCTTTGGCCCTATAGTCTTCAAAGGGATCCGAAATATCTGTTCTCAGATTCCACAGAAATAAGGCTAGCAAAGAGATCCACGAAATACAGATGTAACTCTGTGAGGTGAATTAACAGAACACTAAGCAGTTTCTCAGAAAGCTTCTTTCCAGATTTCATCTGAGGATATTTCCTTTTTCACCATAGCCCTCTATGCGCTTCCAAATATCACTTTGCCAATTGCACAATAAATGTCTTAGCGAAAGACTTCTTGTGGGGAAAGCTGTAACTCTGTGAGATGATTTCACAGAACACAAAGAAGTTTCTCAGAAAGTTTCTTTCTCTTTGTTATCGGAGTTTATTTCCTTTGGCCCTATAGTCTTTAAAGGGATCCGAAATATCTGTTCTCGGATTCCACAGAAATAAGGCTAGCAAAGAGATCCACGAAATACAGATGTAACTCTGTGAGATGAATTAATAGAACACTAAGCAGTTTCTCAGAAAGCTTCTTTCCAGATTTCATCTGAGGATATTTCCTTTTTCACCATAGCCCTCCATGGGCTTCCAAATATCACTTTGCCAATTCCAGAAGAACTGTCTTAGCGAAAGGCTTCTTGAGGGGAAAGCTGTAACTCTCTGAAATGATTTCACAGAACACAAAGAAGTTTCTCAGAAAGCTTCCTTCTCTTTCTTATCGGAGTTTATTTCCTTTGGCCCTATATTCATCAAAGGGATCCGAAATATCTGTTCTCAGATTCCACAGAAATAAGGCTAGCAAAGACATCCACGAAATACAGATGCAACTGTGTGAGATGAATTAACAGAACACTAAGCAGTTTCTCAGAAAGCTTCTTTCCAGATTTCATCTGAGGATATTTCCTTTTTCACCATTGCCCTCTATGGGCTTCCAAATATCACTTTGCCAATCCCACAAGAAGTGTCGTAGAGAAAGGCTTCTTGAGGGGAAAGCTGTAACTCTGTGAGATGATTTCACAGAACACAAAGAAGTTTCTCAGAAAGCTTCTTTCTCGTTGTTATCGGAGTTTATATCCTTTATCCCTATAGTCTTCAAATGGATCCGAAATATCTGTTCTCAGATTTCACAGAAATAAGGCTAGCAAAGAGATCCGCGAAATACAGATGTAACTCTGTGAGATGAATTAACAGAACACTAAGCAGTTTCTCAGAAAGCTTCTTTCCAGATTTCATCTGAGGATATTTCCTTTTTCACCATAGCCCTCTATGCGCTTCCAAATATCACTTTGCCAATTCCACAATAAATGTCTTAGCGAAAGACTTCTTGTGGGAAAAGCTGTAACTCTGTGAGATGATTTCACAGAACACAAAGAAGTTTCTCAGAAAGTTTCTTTCTCTTTGTTATCGGAGTTTATTTCCTTTGGCCCTATACTCTTTAAAGGGATCCGAAATATCTGTTCTCAGATTCCACAGAAATAAGGCTAGCAAAGAGATCCACGAAATACAGATGTAACTCTGTGAGATGAATTAACAGAACACTAAGCAGTTTCTCAGAAAGCTTCTTTCCAGATTTCATCTGAGGATATTTCCTTTTTCACCATTGCCCTCTATGGGCTTCCAAATATCACTTTCCCAATTCCACAAGAACTGTCTTAGCGAAAGACTTCTTGAGGGGAAAGCTGTAACTCTGTGAGATGATTTCACAGAACACAAAAAAGTTTCTCAGAAAGCTTCTTTCTCGTTGTTATCGGAGTTTATATCCTTTGGCCCTATAGTCTTCAAAGGGATCCGAAATATCTCTTCTCAGATTCCACAGAAATAAGGCTAGGAAAGAGATCCACGAAATACAGATGTAACTCTGTGAGATGAATTAACAGAACACTAAGCAGTTTCTCAGAAAGCTTCTTTCCAGATTTCATCTGAGGATATTTCCTTTTTCACCATAGCCCTCTATGCGCTTCCAAATATCACTTTGCCAATTCCACAATAAATGTCTTAGCGAAAGACTTCTTGTGGGGAAACTGTAACTCTGTGAGATGATTTCACAGAACACAAAGAAGTTTCTCAGAAAGCTTCTTTCTCTTTGTTATCGGAGTTTATTTCCTTTGGCCCTATACTCTTTAAAGGGATCCGAAATATCTGTTCTCAGATTCCACAGAAATAAGGCTAGCAAAGGGATCCACGAAATAGAGATGTAACTCTGTGAGATGAATTAACAGAACACTAAGCAGTTTCTCAGAAAGCTTCTTTCCAGATTTCATCTGAGGATATTTCCTTTTTCACCTTAGCCCTCTATGGGCTTCCAAATATCAATTTGCCAATTCCACAAGAACTGTCTTAGCGAAAGGCTTCTTGAGGGGAAGCTGTAACTCTGTGAGATGATTTCACAGAACACAAAGAAGTTTCTCAGAAAGCTTCTTTCTCTTTGTTATCGGAGGATATTTCCTTTGGCCCAATAGTCTTCTGCGGGATCCGAAATATCTGTTCTCAGATTCCACTAAAATAAGGCTAGCAAAGAGATCCACGAAATGCGGATGTAACTCTGTGAGATGAATTAACAGAACACTAAGCAGTTTCTCAGAAAGCTTCTTTCCAGATTTCATCTGAGGATATTTCCTTTTTCAGCATAGCCCTCTATGGGCTTCCAAATATCACTTTGCCAATTCCACAAGAACTGTCTTATCGAAAGGCTTCTTGAGGGGAAAGCTGTAACTCTGTGAGATGATTTCACAGAACACAAAGAAGTTTCTCAGAAAGCTTCCTTCTCTTTCTTATCGGAGTTTATTTCCTTTGGCCCTATAATCTTCAAAGGGATCTGAAATATCTCTTCTCAGATTCCACAGAAATAAGGCTAGCAAAGAGATCCACGAAATACAGATGTAACTCTGTGAGATGAATTAACAGAACACTAAGCAGTTTCTCAGAAAGCTTCTTTCCAGATTTCATCTGAGGATATTTCCTTTTTCACCATAGCCCTCTATGGGCTTCCAAATATCACTTTGCCAATTCCACAAGAACTGTCTTAGCGAAAGGCTTCTTGAGGGGAAAGCTGTAACTCTGTGAGATGATTTCACAGAACACAAAGAAGTTTCTCAGAAAGCTTCCTTCTCTTTCTTATCGGAGTTTATTTCCTTTGGCCCTATATTCATCAAAGGGATCCGAAATATCTCTTCTCAGATTCCACAGAAATAAGGCTAGCAAAGAGATCCACGAAATACAGATGTAACTCTGTGAGATGAATTAACAGAACACTAAGCAGTTTCTCAGAAAGCTTCTTTCCAGATTTCATCTGAGGATATTTCCTTTTTCAGCATTGCCCTCTATGGGCTTCCAACTATCACTTCCCAATTCCACAAGAACTGTCTTAGCGAAAGGCTTCTTGAGGGGAAAGCTGTAACTCTGTGAGATGATTTCACAGAACACAAAGAAGTTTTTCAGAAAGCTTCCTTCTCTTTCTTATCGGAGTTTATTTCCTTTGGCCCTATATTCATCAAAGGGATCCGAAATATCTGTTCTCAGATTCCACAGAAATAAGGCTAGCAAAGAGATCCGCGAAATACAGATGTAACTCTGTGAGATGAATTAACAGAACACTAAGCAGTTTCTCAGAAAGCTTCTTTCCAGATTTCATCTGAGGATATTTCCTTTTTCACCATAGCCCTCTATGGGCTTCCAAATATCACTTTGCCAATTCAACAAGAACTGTCTTAGCGAAAGGCTTCTTGAGGGGAAAGCTGTAACTCTGTGAGATGATTTCACAGAACACAAAGAAGTTTCTCAGAAAGCTTCTTTCTCGTTGTTATCGGAGTTTATATCCTTTGGCCCTATAGTCTTCAAATGGATCCGAAATATCTGTTCTCAGATTCCACAGAAATAAGGCTAGCAAAGAGATCCGCGAAATACAGATATAACTCTGTGAGATGAATTAACAGAACACTAAGCAGTTTCTCAGAAATCTTCTTTCCAGATTTCATCTGAGGATATTTCCTTTTTCACCATAGCCCTCTATGCGCTTCCAAATATCACTTTGCCAATTCCACAATAAATGTCTTAGCGAAAGACTTCTTGTGGGAAAAGCTGTAACTCTGTGAGATGATTTCGCAGAACACAAAGAAGTTACTCAGAAAGTTTCTTTCTCTTTTTTATCGGAGTTTATTTCCTTTGGCCCTATAGTCTTTAAAGGGATCCGAAATTTCTGTTCTCAGATTCCACAGAAATAAGGCTAGCAAAGAGATCCACGAAATACAGATGTAACTCTGTGAGATGAATTAACAGAACACTAAGCAGTTTCTCCGAAAGCTTCTTTCCAGATTTCATCTGAGGATATTTCCTTTTTCACCATAGCCCTCTATGGGCTTCCAAATATCACTTTGCCAATTCCACAAGAACTGTCTTAGCGAAAGGCATCTTGAGGGGAAAGCTGTAACTCTCTGAAATGATTTCACAGAACACAAAGAAGTTTCTCAGAAAGCTTCCTTCTCTTTCTTATCGGAGTTTATTTCCTTTGGCCCTATATTCATGAAAGGGATCCGAAATATCTGTTCTCAGATTCCACAGAAATAAGGCTAGCAAAGACATCCACGAAATACAGATGCAACTGTGTGAGATGAATTAACAGAACACTAAGCAGTTTCTCAGAAAGCTTCTTTCCAGATTTCATCTGAGGATATTTCCTTTTTCACCATTGCCCTCTATGGGCTTCCAAATATCACTTTGCCAATTCCACAAGAACTGTCTTAGCGAAAGGCTTCTTGAGGGGAAAGCTGTAACTCTGTGAGATGATTTCACAGAACACAAAGAAGTTTCTCAGAAAGCTTCTTTCTCGTTATTATCCGAATTTATATCCTTTGGCCCTATAGTCTTCAAAGGGATCCGAAATATCTTTACTCAGATTCCACAGAAATAAGGCTAGCAAAGAGATCCACGAAATACAGATGTAACTCTGTGAGATGAATTAACAGAACACTAAGCAGTTTCTCAGAAAGTTGCTTTCCAGATTCCATCTGACGATATTTCCTTTTTCACCATTGCCCTCTATGGGCTTCCAAATATCACTTTGCTACTCAACAAGAACTGTCTTAGCGAAAGGCTTCTTGAGGGGAAAGCTGTAACTCTGTGATATGATTTCACAGAACACAGAGAAGTTTCTCTGAAAGCTTCTTTCTCATTGTTATCGGAGTTTATATCCTTTGGCCCTATAGTCTTCAAAGGGATCCGAAATATCTGTTCTCAGATTCCACAGAAATAAGGCTAGCAAAGAGATCCACGAAATACAGATGTAACTCTGTGAGGTGAATTAACAGAACACTAAGCAGTTTCTCAGAAAGCTTCTTTCCAGATTTCATCTGAGGATATTTCCTTTTTCACCATAGCCCTCTATGAGCTTCCTAATATCACTTTGCCAATTCCACAATAAATGTCTTAGCGAAAGACTTCTTGTGGGGAAAGCTGTAACTCTGTGAGATGATTTCACAGAACACAAAGAAGTTTCTCAGAAAACTTCTTTCTCGTTGTTATCGGAGTTTATTTCCTTTGTCCCTATAGTCTTCAAAAGGATCCGAAATATCTGTTCTCAGTTTCCACAGAAATAAGGCTAGGAAAGAGATCCGCGAAATACAGATGTAACTCTGTGAGATGAATTAACAGAACACTAAGCAGTTTCTCAGAAAGCTTCTTTCCAGATTTCCTCTGAGGATATTTCCTTTTTCACCATAGCCCTCTATGCGCTTCCAAATATCACTTTGCCAATTGCACAATAAATGTCTTAGCGAAAGACTTCTTGTGGGGAAAGCTGTAACTCTGTGAGATGATTTCACAGAACACAAAGAAGTTTCTCAGAAAGTTTCTTTCTCTTTGTTATCGGAGTTTATTTCCTTTGGCCCTATAGTCTTTCAAGGGATCCGAAATATCTGTTCTCAGATTCCACAGAAATAAGGCTGGCAAAGAGATCCACGAAATACAGATGTAACTCTATGAGATGAATTAACAGAACACTAAGCAGTTTCTCAGAAAGCTTCTTTCCAGATTTCATCTGAGGATATTTCCTTTTTCACCATTGCCCTCTATGAGCTTCCAAATATCACTTTGCCAATTCCACAAGAACTGTCTTAGCGAAAGGCTTCTTGAGGGGAAAGCTGTAACTCAGTGAGATGATTTCACAGAACACAAAGAAGTTTCTCAGAAAGCTTCTTTCTCGTTGTTATGGGAGTTTATATCCTTTGGCCCTATAGTCTTCAAAGGGATCCGAAATATCTGTTCTCAGATTCCACAGAAATAAGGCTAGCAAAGAGATCCGCGAAATACAGATGTAACTCTGTGAGATGAATTAACAGAACACTAAGCAGTTTCTCAGAAAGCTTCTTTCCAGATTTCATCTGAGGATATTTCCTTTTTCACCATTGCCCTCTATGGGCTTCCAAATATCACTTTGCCAATTCAACAAGAACTGTCTTAGCGAAAGGCTTCTTGAGGGGAAAGCTGTAACTCTGAGAGATGATTTCACAGAACACAAAGAAGTTTTTCAGAAAGCTTCTTTCTCATTGTTATCGGAGTTTATATCCTTTGGCCCTATATTCTTCAAATGGATCCGAAATATCTGTTCTCAGATTCCACAGAAATAAGGCTAGCAAAGAGATCCACGAAATACAGATGTAACTCTGTGAGATGAATTAACAGAACACTAAGCAGTTTCTCAGAAAGCTTCTTTCCAGATTTCATCTGAGGATATTTCCTTTTTCACCATAGCCCTCTATGCGCTTCCAAATATCACTTTGCCAATTCCACAATAAATGTCTTAGCGAAAGACTTCTTGTGGGAAAAGCTGTAACTCTGTGAGATGATTTCACAGAACACAAAGAAGTTTCTCAGAAAGTTTCTTTCTCTTTGTTATCGGGGTTTATTTCCTTTGGCCCTATAGTCTTTAAAGGGATCCGAAATATCTGTTCTCAGATTCCACAGAAATAAGGCTAGCAAAGAGATCCACGAAATACAGATGTAACTCTGTGAGATGAATTAACAGAACACTAAGCAGTTTCTCCGAAAGCTTCTTTCCAGATTTCATCTGAGGATATTTCCTTTTTCACCATAGCCCTCTATGGGCTTCCAAATATCACTTTGCCAATTCCACAAGAACTGTCTTAGCGAAAGGCTTCTTGAGGGGAAAGTTGTAACTCTCTGAAATGATTTCACAGAACACAAAGAAGTTTCTCAGAAAGCTTCCTTCTCTTTCTTATCGGAGTTTATTTCCTTTGGCCCTATATTCATCAAAGGGATCCGAAATATCTGTTCTCAGATTCCACAGAAATAAGGCTAGCAAAGACATCCATGGAATACAGATGCAACTGTGTGAGATGAATTAACAGAACAGTAAGCAGTTTCTCAGAAAGCTTCTTTCCAGATTTCATCTGAGGATATTTCCTTTTTCACCATTGCCCTCTATGGGCTTCCAAATATCACTTTGCCAATTCCACAAGAACTGTCTTAGCGAAAGGCTTCTTGAGGGGAAAGCTGTAACTCTGTGAGATGATTTCACAGAACCCAAAGAAGTTTCTCAGAAAGCTTCTTTCTCGTTATTATCCGAATTTATATCCTTTGGCCCTATAGTCTTCAAAGGGATCCGAAATATCTTTACTCAGATTCCACAGAAATAAGGCTAGCAAAGAGATCCACGAAATACAGATGTAACTCAGTGAGGTGAATTAACAGAACACCAAGCAGTTTCTCAGAAAGTTGCTTTCCAGATTCCATCTGACGATATTTCCTTTTTCACCATTGCCCTCTATGGGCTTTCAAATATCACTTTGCTACTCAACAAGAACTGTGTTAGCGAAAGCCTTCTTGAGGGGAAAGCTGTAACTCTGTGAGATGATTTCACAGAACACAGAGAAGTTTCTCAGAAAGCTTCTTTCTCATTGTTATCGGAGTTTATATTCTTTGGCCCTATAGTCTTCAAAGGGATCCGAAATATCTGTTCTCAGATTCCACAGAAATAAGGTTAGCAAAGAGATCCACGAAATACAGATGTAACTCTGTGAGGTGAATTAACAGAACACTAAGCAGTTTCTCAGAAAGCTTCTTTCCAGATTTCCTCTGAGGATATTTCCTTTTTCACCATAGCCCTCTATGCGCTTCCAAATATCACTTTGCCAATTGCACAATAAATGTCTTAGCGAAAGACTTCTTGTGGGGAAAGCTGTAACTCTGTGAGATGATTTCACAGAACACAAAGAAGTTTCTCAGAAAGTTTCTTTCTCTTTGTTATCGGAGTTTATTTCCTTTGGCCCTATAGTCTTTAAAGGGATCCGAAATATCTGTTCTCAGATTCCACAGAAATAAGGCTAGCAAAGAGATCCACGAAATACAGATGTAACTCTGTGAGATGAATTAATAGAACACTAAGCAGTTTCTCAGAAAGCTTCTTTCCAGATTTCATCTGAGGATATTTCCTTTTTCACCATAGCCCTCCATGGGCTTCCAAATATCACTTTGCCAATTCCAGAAGAACTGTCTTAGCGAAAGGCTTCTTGAGGGGAAAGCTGTAACTCTCTGAAATGATTTCACAGAACACAAAGAAGTTTCTCAGAAAGCTTCCTTCTCTTTCTTATCGGAGTTTATTTCCTTTGGCCCTATACTCTTTAAAGGGATCCGAAATATCTGTTCTCAGATTCCACAGAAATAAGGCTAGCAAAGAGATCCACGAAATACAGATGTAACTCTGTGAGATGAATTAACAGAACACTAAGCAGTTTCTCCGAAAGCTTCTTTCCAGATTTCATCTGAGGATAATTCCTTTTTCACCATAGCCCTCTATGGGCTTCCAAATATCACTTTGCCAATTCCACAAGAACTGTCTTAGCGAAAGGCTTCTTGAGGGGAAAGCTGTAACTCTCTGACATGATTTCACAGATCACAAAGAAGTTTCTCAGAAAGCTTCCTTCTCTTTCTTATCGGAGTTTATTTCCTTTGGCCCTATATTCATCAAAGGGATCCGAAATATCTGTTCTCAGATTCCACAGAAATAAGGCTAGCAAAGAGATCCACGAAATACAGATGCAACTGTGTGAGATGAATTAACAGAACACTAAGCAGTTTCTCAGAAAGCTTCTTTCCAGATTTCATCTGAGGATATTTCCTTTTTCAGCATTGCCCTCTATGGGCTTCCAAATATCACTTTGCCAATTCCACAAGAACTGTCTTAGCGAAAGGCTTCTTGAGCGGAAAGCTGTAACTCTGTGAGATGATTTCACAGAACACAAAGAAGTTTCTCAGAAAGCTTCTTTCTCGTTATTATCCGAATTTATATTCTTTGGCCCTATAGTCTTCATAGGGATCCGAAATATCTTTACTCAGATTCCACAGAAATAAGGCTAGCAAAGAGATCCACGAAATACAGATGTAACTCTGTGAGATGAATTAACAGAACACTAAGCAGTTTCTCAGAAAGTTGCTTTCCAGATTTCATCTGACGATATTTCCTTTTTCACCATTGCCCTCTAAGGGCTTCCAAATATCACTTTGCTACTCAACAAGAACTGTCTTAGCGAAAGGCTTCTTGAGGGGAAAGCTGTAACTCTGTGAGATGATTTCACAGAACACAGAGAAGTTTCTCAGAAAGCTTCTTTCTCATTGTTATCGGAGTTTATATCCTTTGGCCCTATAGTCTTCAAAGGGATCCGAAATATCTGTTCTCAGATTCCACAGAAATAAGGCTAGCAAAGAGATCCACGAAATACAGATGTAACTCTGTGAGATGAATTAACAGAACACTAAGCAGTTTCTCAGAAAGCTTCTTTCCAGATTTCATCTGAGGATATTTCCTTTTTCACCATAGCCCTCTATGCGCTTCCTAATATCACTTTGCCAATTCCACAATAAATGTCTTAGCGAAAGACTTCTTGTGGGGAAAGCTGTAACTCTGTGAGATGATTTCACAGAACACAAAGAAGTTTCTGAGAAAGTTTCTTTCTCTTTGTTATCGGAGTTTATTTCCTTTGGCCCTATAGACTTTAAAGGGATCCGAAATATCTGTTCTCAGATTCCACAGAAATAAGGCTAGCAAAGAGATCCACGAAATACAGATGTAACTCTGTGAGATGAATTAACAGAACACTAAGCAGTTTCTCAGAAAGCTTCTTTCCAGATTTCATCTGAGGATATTTCCTTTTTCACCATTGCCCTCTATGAGCTTCCAAATATCACTTTGCCAATTCCACAAGAACTGCCTTAGCGAAAGGCTTCTTGAGGGGAAAGCTGTAACTCTGTGAGATGATTTCACAGAACACAAAGAAGTTTCTCAGAAAGCTTCTTTCTCGTTGTTATCGGAGTTTATATCCTTTGGCCCTATAGTCTTCAAAAGGATCCGAAATATCTGTTCTCAGTTTCCACAGAAATAAGGCTAGCAAAGAGATCCACGAAATACAGATGTAACTCTGTGAGATGAATTAACAGAACACTAAGCAGTTTCTCAGAAAGCTTCTTTCCAGATTTCATCTGAGGATATTTCCTTTTTCACCATAGCCCTCTATGCGCTTCCAAATATCACTTTGCTAATTCCACAAGAACTGTCTTAGCGAAAGGCTTCTTGAGGGGAAAGCTGTAACTCTGTGAGATGATTTCACAGAACACGAAGAAGTTTTTCAGAAAGCTTCTTTCTCGTTGTTATCGGAGTTTATATACTTTGGCCCTATATTCTTCAAAGGGATCCGAAATATCTGTTCTCAGATTCCACAGAAATAAGGCCAGCAAAGAGATCCACGAAATACAGATGTAACTCAGTGAGATGAATTAACAGAACACTAAGCAGTTTCTCAGAAAGCTTCTTTCCAGATTTCATCTGAGGATATTTCCTTTTTCACCATTGCACTCTATGCGCTTCCAAATATCACTTTGCCAATTCCACAATAAATGTCTTAGCGAAAGACTTCTTGTGGGGAAACTGTAACTCTGTGAGATGATTTCACAGAACACAAAGAAGTTTCTCAGAAAGCTTCTTTCTCTTTGTTATCGGAGTTTATTTCCTTTGGCCCTATACTCTTTAAAGGGATCCGAAATATCTGTTCTCAGATTCCACAGAAATAAGGCTAGCAAAGGGATCCACGAAATAGAGATGTAACTCTGTGAGATGAATTAACAGAACACTAAGCAGTTTCTCAGAAAGCTTCTTTCCAGATTTCATCTGAGGATATTTCCTTTTTCACCATTGCCCTCTATGGGCTTCCAAATATCACTTTGCCAATTCCACAAGAACTGTCTTAGCGAAAGGCTTCTTGAGGGGAAAGCTGTAACTCTGTGAGATGATTTCACAGAACACAAAGAAGTTTCTCAGAAAGCTTCCTTCTCTTTCTTATCGGAGTTTATTTCCTTTGGCCCTATAGTCTTCAAAGGGATCCGAAATATCTCTTCTCAGATTCCACAGAAATAAGGCTAGCAAAGAGATCCACGAAATACAGATGTAACTCTGTGAGATGAATTAACAGAACACTAAGCAGTTTCTCAGAAAGCTTCTTTCCAGATTTCATCTGAGGATATTTCCTTTTTCACCATAGCCCTCTACGCGCTTCCAAATATCACTTTGCCAATTCCACAATAAATGTCTTAGCGAAAGACTTCTTGTGGGAAAAGCTGTAACTCTGTGAGATGATTTCGCAGAACACAAAGAAGTTACTCAGAAAGTTTCTTTCTCTTTTTTATCGGAGTTTATTTCCTTTGGCCCTATAGTCTTTAAAGGGATCCGAAATTTCTGTTCTCAGATTCCACAGAAATAAGGCTAGCAAAGAGATCCACGAAATACAGATGTAACTCTGTGAGATGAATTAACAGAACACTAAGCAGTTTCTCCGAAAGCTTCTTTCCAGATTTCCTCTGAGGATATTTCCTTTTTCACCATAGCCCTCTATGGGCTTCCAAATATCACTTTGCCAATTCCACAAGAACTGTCTTAGCGAAAGGCATCTTGAGGGGAAAGCTGTAACTCTCTGAAATGATTTCACAGAACACAAAGAAGTTTCTCAGAAAGCTTCCTTCTCTTTCTTATCGGAGTTTATTTCCTTTGGCCCTATATTCATGAAAGGGATCCGAAATATCTGTTCTCAGATTCCACAGAAATAAGGCTAGCAAAGACATCCACGAAATACAGATGCAACTGTGTGAGATGAATTAACAGAACACTAAGCAGTTTCTCAGAAAGCTTCTTTCCAGATTTCATCTGAGGATATTTCCTTTTTCACCATTGCCCTCTATGGGCTTCCAAATATCACTTTGCCAATTCCACAAGAACTGTCTTAGCGAAAGGCTTCTTGAGGGGAAAGCTGTAACTCTGTGAGATGATTTCACAGAACACAAAGAAGTTTCTCAGAAAGCTTCTTTCTCGTTATTATCCGAATTTATATCCTTTGGCCCTATAGTCTTCAAAGGGATCCGAAATATCTTTACTCAGATTCCACAGAAATAAGGCTAGCAAAGAGATCCACGAAATACAGATGTAACTCTGTGAGATGAATTAACAGAACACTAAGCAGTTTCTCAGAAAGTTGCTTTCCAGATTCCATCTGACGATATTTCCTTTTTCACCATTGCCCTCTATGGGCTTCCAAATATCACTTTGCTACTCAACAAGAACTGTCTTAGCGAAAGGCTTCTTGAGGGGAAAGCTGTAACTCTGTGATATGATTTCACAGAACACAGAGAAGTTTCTCAGAAAGCTTCTTTCTCATTGTTATCGGAGTTTATATCCTTTGGCCCTATAGTCTTCAAAGGGATCCGAAATATCTTTTCTCAGATTCCACAGAAATAAGGCTAGCAAAGAGATCCACGAAATACAGATGTAACTCTGTGAGGTGAATTAACAGAACACTAAGCAGTTTCTCAGAAAGCTTCTTTCCAGATTTCATCTGAGGATATTTCCTTTTTCACCATAGCCCTCTATGAGCTTCCTAATATCACTTTGCCAATTCCACAATAAATGTCTTAGCGAAAGACTTCTTGTGGGGAAAGCTGTAACTCTGTGAGATGATTTCACAGAACACAAAGAAGTTTCTCAGAAAACTTCTTTCTCGTTGTTATCGGAGTTTATTTCCTTTGGCCCTATAGTCTTCAAAAGGATCCGAAATATCTGTTCTCAGTTTCCACAGAAATAAGGCTAGGAAAGAGATCCGCGAAATACAGATGTAACTCTGTGAGATGAATTAACAGAACACTAAGCAGTTTCTCAGAAAGCTTCTTTCCAGATTTCCTCTGAGGATATTTCCTTTTTCACCATAGCCCTCTATGCGCTTCCAAATATCACTTTGCCAATTGCACAATAAATGTCTTAGCGAAAGACTTCTTGTGGGGAAAGCTGTAACTCTGTGAGATGATTTCACAGAACACAAAGAAGTTTCTCAGAAAGTTTCTTTCTCTTTGTTATCGGAGTTTATTTCCTTTGGCCCTATAGTCTTTAAAGGGATCCGAAATATCTGTTCTCAGATTCCACAGAAATAAGGCTGGCAAAGAGATACACGAAATACAGATGTAACTCTATGAGATGAATTAACAGAACACTAAGCAGTTTCTCAGAAAGCTTCTTTCCAGATTTCATCTGAGGATATTTCCTTTTTCACCATTGCCCTCTATGAGCTTCCAAATATCACTTTGCCAATTCCACAAGAACTGTCTTAGCGAAAGGCTTCTTGAGGGGAAAGCTGTAACTCTGTGAGATGATTTCACAGAACACAAAGAAGTTTCTCAGAAAGCTTCTTTCTCGTTGTTATGGGAGTTTATATCCTTTGGCCCTATAGTCTTCAAAGGGATCCGAAATATCTGTTCTCAGATTCCACAGAAATAAGGCTAGCAAAGAGATCCGCGAAATACAGATGTAACTCTGTGAGATGAATTAACAGAACACTAAGCAGTTTCTCAGAAAGCTTCTTTCCAGATTTCATCTGAGGATATTTCCTTTTTCACCATTGCCCTCTATGGGCTTCCAAATATCACTTTGCCAATTCAACAAGAACTGTCTTAGCGAAAGGCTTCTTGAGGGGAAAGCTGTAACTCTGAGAGATGATTTCACAGAACACAAAGAAGTTTTTCAGAAAGCTTCTTTCTCATTGTTATCGGAGTTTATATCCTTTGGCCCTATATTCTTCAAATGGATCCGAAATATCTGTTCTCAGATTCCACAGAAATAAGGCTAGCAAAGAGATCCGCGAAATACAGATGTAACTCTGTGAGATGAATTAACAGAACACTAAGCAGTTTCTCCGAAAGCTTCTTTCCAGATTTCATCTGAGGATATTTCCTTTTTCACCATAGCCCTCTATGGGCTTCCAAATATCACTTTGCCAATTCCACAAGAACTGTCTTAGCGAAAGGCTTCTTGAGGGGAAAGTTGTAACTCTCTGAAATGATTTCACAGAACACAAAGAAGTTTCTCAGAAAGCTTCCTTCTCTTTCTTATCGGAGTTTATTTCCTTTGGCCCTATATTCATCAAAGGGATCCGAAATATCTGTTCTCAGATTCCACAGAAATAAGGCTAGCAAAGACATCCATGGAATACAGATGCAACTGTGTGAGATGAATTAACAGAACAGTAAGCAGTTTCTCAGAAAGCTTCTTTCCAGATTTCATCTGAGGATATTTCCTTTTTCACCATTGCCCTCTATGGGCTTCCAAATATCACTTTGCCAATTCCACAAGAACTGTCTTAGCGAAAGGCTTCTTGAGGGGAAAGCTGTAACTCTGTGAGATGATTTCACAGAACCCAAAGAAGTTTCTCAGAAAGCTTCTTTCTCGTTATTATCCGAATTTATATCCTTTGGCCCTATAGTCTTCAAAGGGATCCGAAATATCTTTACTCAGATTCCACAGAAATAAGGCTAGCAAAGAGATCCACGAAATACAGATGTAACTCAGTGAGGTGAATTAACAGAACACCAAGCAGTTTCTCAGAAAGTTGCTTTCCAGATTCCATCTGACGATATTTCCTTTTTCACCATTGCCCTCTATGGGCTTTCAAATATCACTTTGCTACTCAACAAGAACTGTGTTAGCGAAAGCCTTCTTGAGGGGAAAGCTGTAACTCTGTGAGATGATTTCACAGAACACAGAGAAGTTTCTCAGAAAGCTTCTTTCTCATTGTTATCGGAGTTTATATTCTTTGGCCCTATAGTCTTCAAAGGGATCCGAAATATCTGTTCTCAGATTCCACAGAAATAAGGTTAGCAAAGAGATCCACGAAATACAGATGTAACTCTGTGAGGTGAATTAACAGAACACTAAGCAGTTTCTCAGAAAGCTTCTTTCCAGATTTCCTCTGAGGATATTTCCTTTTTCACCATAGCCCTCTATGCGCTTCCAAATATCACTTTGCCAATTGCACAATAAATGTCTTAGCGAAAGACTTCTTGTGGGGAAAGCTGTAACTCTGTGAGATGATTTCACAGAACACAAAGAAGTTTCTCAGAAAGTTTCTTTCTCTTTGTTATCGGAGTTTATTTCCTTTGGCCCTATAGTCTTTAAAGGGATCCGAAATATCTGTTCTCAGATTCCACAGAAATAAGGCTAGCAAAGAGATCCACGAAATACAGATGTAACTCTGTGAGATGAATTAATAGAACACTAAGCAGTTTCTCAGAAAGCTTCTTTCCAGATTTCATCTGAGGATATTTCCTTTTTCACCATAGCCCTCCATGGGCTTCCAAATATCACTTTGCCAATTCCAGAAGAACTGTCTTAGCGAAAGGCTTCTTGAGGGGAAAGCTGTAACTCTCTGAAATGATTTCACAGAACACAAAGAAGTTTCTCAGAAAGCTTCCTTCTCTTTCTTATCGGAGTTTATTTCCTTTGGCCCTATACTCTTTAAAGGGATCCGAAATATCTGTTCTCAGATTCCACAGAAATAAGGCTAGCAAAGAGATCCACGAAATACAGATGTAACTCTGTGAGATGAATTAACAGAACACTAAGCAGTTTCTCCGAAAGCTTCTTTCCAGATTTCATCTGAGGATAATTCCTTTTTCACCATAGCCCTCTATGGGCTTCCAAATATCACTTTGCCAATTCCACAAGAACTGTCTTAGCGAAAGGCTTCTTGAGGGGAAAGCTGTAACTCTCTGACATGATTTCACAGATCACAAAGAAGTTTCTCAGAAAGCTTCCTTCTCTTTCTTATCGGAGTTTATTTCCTTTGGCCCTATATTCATCAAAGGGATCCGAAATATCTGTTCTCAGATTCCACAGAAATAAGGCTAGCAAAGAGATCCACGAAATACAGATGCAACTGTGTGAGATGAATTAACAGAACACTAAGCAGTTTCTCAGAAAGCTTCTTTCCAGATTTCATCTGAGGATATTTCCTTTTTCAGCATTGCCCTCTATGGGCTTCCAAATATCACTTTGCCAATTCCACAAGAACTGTCTTAGCGAAAGGCTTCTTGAGCGGAAAGCTGTAACTCTGTGAGATGATTTCACAGAACACAAAGAAGTTTCTCAGAAAGCTTCTTTCTCGTTATTATCCGAATTTATATTCTTTGGCCCTATAGTCTTCATAGGGATCCGAAATATCTTTACTCAGATTCCACAGAAATAAGGCTAGCAAAGAGATCCACGAAATACAGATGTAACTCTGTGAGATGAATTAACAGAACACTAAGCAGTTTCTCAGAAAGTTGCTTTCCAGATTTCATCTGACGATATTTCCTTTTTCACCATTGCCCTCTAAGGGCTTCCAAATATCACTTTGCTACTCAACAAGAACTGTCTTAGCGAAAGGCTTCTTGAGGGGAAAGCTGTAACTCTGTGAGATGATTTCACAGAACACAGAGAAGTTTCTCAGAAAGCTTCTTTCTCATTGTTATCGGAGTTTATATCCTTTGGCCCTATAGTCTTCAAAGGGATCCGAAATATCTGTTCTCAGATTCCACAGAAATAAGGCTAGCAAAGAGATCCACGAAATACAGATGTAACTCTGTGAGATGAATTAACAGAACACTAAGCAGTTTCTCAGAAAGCTTCTTTCCAGATTTCATCTGAGGATATTTCCTTTTTCACCATAGCCCTCTATGCGCTTCCTAATATCACTTTGCCAATTCCACAATAAATGTCTTAGCGAAAGACTTCTTGTGGGGAAAGCTGTAACTCTGTGAGATGATTTCACAGAACACAAAGAAGTTTCTGAGAAAGTTTCTTTCTCTTTGTTATCGGAGTTTATTTCCTTTGGCCCTATAGACTTTAAAGGGATCCGAAATATCTGTTCTCAGATTCCACAGAAATAAGGCTAGCAAAGAGATCCACGAAATACAGATGTAACTCTGTGAGATGAATTAACAGAACACTAAGCAGTTTCTCAGAAAGCTTCTTTCCAGATTTCATCTGAGGATATTTCCTTTTTCACCATTGCCCTCTATGAGCTTCCAAATATCACTTTGCCAATTCCACAAGAACTGCCTTAGCGAAAGGCTTCTTGAGGGGAAAGCTGTAACTCTGTGAGATGATTTCACAGAACACAAAGAAGTTTCTCAGAAAGCTTCTTTCTCGTTGTTATCGGAGTTTATATCCTTTGGCCCTATAGTCTTCAAAAGGATCCGAAAT
This sequence comes from Macaca nemestrina, assembly GCF_043159975.1. Lineage (NCBI taxonomy): Eukaryota > Metazoa > Chordata > Mammalia > Primates > Cercopithecidae > Macaca > Macaca nemestrina. The sequence continues at coordinate 34,508,128 of NC_092143.1, forward strand.
ATCTGTTCTCAGTTTCCACAGAAATAAGGCTAGCAAAGAGATCCACGAAATACAGATGTAACTCTGTGAGATGAATTAACAGAACACTAAGCAGTTTCTCAGAAAGCTTCTTTCCAGATTTCATCTGAGGATATTTCCTTTTTCACCATAGCCCTCTATGCGCTTCCAAATATCACTTTGCTAATTCCACAAGAACTGTCTTAGCGAAAGGCTTCTTGAGGGGAAAGCTGTAACTCTGTGAGATGATTTCACAGAACACGAAGAAGTTTTTCAGAAAGCTTCTTTCTCGTTGTTATCGGAGTTTATATACTTTGGCCCTATATTCTTCAAAGGGATCCGAAATATCTGTTCTCAGATTCCACAGAAATAAGGCCAGCAAAGAGATCCACGAAATACAGATGTAACTCAGTGAGATGAATTAACAGAACACTAAGCAGTTTCTCAGAAAGCTTCTTTCCAGATTTCATCTGAGGATATTTCCTTTTTCACCATTGCACTCTATGCGCTTCCAAATATCACTTTGCCAATTCCACAATAAATGTCTTAGCGAAAGACTTCTTGTGGGGAAACTGTAACTCTGTGAGATGATTTCACAGAACACAAAGAAGTTTCTCAGAAAGCTTCTTTCTCTTTGTTATCGGAGTTTATTTCCTTTGGCCCTATACTCTTTAAAGGGATCCGAAATATCTGTTCTCAGATTCCACAGAAATAAGGCTAGCAAAGGGATCCACGAAATAGAGATGTAACTCTGTGAGATGAATTAACAGAACACTAAGCAGTTTCTCAGAAAGCTTCTTTCCAGATTTCATCTGAGGATATTTCCTTTTTCACCATTGCCCTCTATGGGCTTCCAAATATCACTTTGCCAATTCCACAAGAACTGTCTTAGCGAAAGGCTTCTTGAGGGGAAAGCTGTAACTCTGTGAGATGATTTCACAGAACACAAAGAAGTTTCTCAGAAAGCTTCCTTCTCTTTCTTATCGGAGTTTATTTCCTTTGGCCCTATAGTCTTCAAAGGGATCCGAAATATCTCTTCTCAGATTCCACAGAAATAAGGCTAGCAAAGAGATCCACGAAATACAGATGTAACTCTGTGAGATGAATTAACAGAACACTAAGCAGTTTCTCAGAAAGCTTCTTTCCAGATTTCATCTGAGGATATTTCCTTTTTCACCATAGCCCTCTACGCGCTTCCAAATATCACTTTGCCAATTCCACAATAAATGTCTTAGCGAAAGACTTCTTGTGGGAAAAGCTGTAACTCTGTGAGATGATTTCGCAGAACACAAAGAAGTTACTCAGAAAGTTTCTTTCTCTTTTTTATCGGAGTTTATTTCCTTTGGCCCTATAGTCTTTAAAGGGATCCGAAATTTCTGTTCTCAGATTCCACAGAAATAAGGCTAGCAAAGAGATCCACGAAATACAGATGTAACTCTGTGAGATGAATTAACAGAACACTAAGCAGTTTCTCCGAAAGCTTCTTTCCAGATTTCCTCTGAGGATATTTCCTTTTTCACCATAGCCCTCTATGGGCTTCCAAATATCACTTTGCCAATTCCACAAGAACTGTCTTAGCGAAAGGCATCTTGAGGGGAAAGCTGTAACTCTCTGAAATGATTTCACAGAACACAAAGAAGTTTCTCAGAAAGCTTCCTTCTCTTTCTTATCGGAGTTTATTTCCTTTGGCCCTATATTCATGAAAGGGATCCGAAATATCTGTTCTCAGATTCCACAGAAATAAGGCTAGCAAAGACATCCACGAAATACAGATGCAACTGTGTGAGATGAATTAACAGAACACTAAGCAGTTTCTCAGAAAGCTTCTTTCCAGATTTCATCTGAGGATATTTCCTTTTTCACCATTGCCCTCTATGGGCTTCCAAATATCACTTTGCCAATTCCACAAGAACTGTCTTAGCGAAAGGCTTCTTGAGGGGAAAGCTGTAACTCTGTGAGATGATTTCACAGAACACAAAGAAGTTTCTCAGAAAGCTTCTTTCTCGTTATTATCCGAATTTATATCCTTTGGCCCTATAGTCTTCAAAGGGATCCGAAATATCTTTACTCAGATTCCACAGAAATAAGGCTAGCAAAGAGATCCACGAAATACAGATGTAACTCTGTGAGATGAATTAACAGAACACTAAGCAGTTTCTCAGAAAGTTGCTTTCCAGATTCCATCTGACGATATTTCCTTTTTCACCATTGCCCTCTATGGGCTTCCAAATATCACTTTGCTACTCAACAAGAACTGTCTTAGCGAAAGGCTTCTTGAGGGGAAAGCTGTAACTCTGTGATATGATTTCACAGAACACAGAGAAGTTTCTCAGAAAGCTTCTTTCTCATTGTTATCGGAGTTTATATCCTTTGGCCCTATAGTCTTCAAAGGGATCCGAAATATCTTTTCTCAGATTCCACAGAAATAAGGCTAGCAAAGAGATCCACGAAATACAGATGTAACTCTGTGAGGTGAATTAACAGAACACTAAGCAGTTTCTCAGAAAGCTTCTTTCCAGATTTCATCTGAGGATATTTCCTTTTTCACCATAGCCCTCTATGAGCTTCCTAATATCACTTTGCCAATTCCACAATAAATGTCTTAGCGAAAGACTTCTTGTGGGGAAAGCTGTAACTCTGTGAGATGATTTCACAGAACACAAAGAAGTTTCTCAGAAAACTTCTTTCTCGTTGTTATCGGAGTTTATTTCCTTTGGCCCTATAGTCTTCAAAAGGATCCGAAATATCTGTTCTCAGTTTCCACAGAAATAAGGCTAGGAAAGAGATCCGCGAAATACAGATGTAACTCTGTGAGATGAATTAACAGAACACTAAGCAGTTTCTCAGAAAGCTTCTTTCCAGATTTCCTCTGAGGATATTTCCTTTTTCACCATAGCCCTCTATGCGCTTCCAAATATCACTTTGCCAATTGCACAATAAATGTCTTAGCGAAAGACTTCTTGTGGGGAAAGCTGTAACTCTGTGAGATGATTTCACAGAACACAAAGAAGTTTCTCAGAAAGTTTCTTTCTCTTTGTTATCGGAGTTTATTTCCTTTGGCCCTATAGTCTTTAAAGGGATCCGAAATATCTGTTCTCAGATTCCACAGAAATAAGGCTGGCAAAGAGATACACGAAATACAGATGTAACTCTATGAGATGAATTAACAGAACACTAAGCAGTTTCTCAGAAAGCTTCTTTCCAGATTTCATCTGAGGATATTTCCTTTTTCACCATTGCCCTCTATGAGCTTCCAAATATCACTTTGCCAATTCCACAAGAACTGTCTTAGCGAAAGGCTTCTTGAGGGGAAAGCTGTAACTCTGTGAGATGATTTCACAGAACACAAAGAAGTTTCTCAGAAAGCTTCTTTCTCGTTGTTATGGGAGTTTATATCCTTTGGCCCTATAGTCTTCAAAGGGATCCGAAATATCTGTTCTCAGATTCCACAGAAATAAGGCTAGCAAAGAGATCCGCGAAATACAGATGTAACTCTGTGAGATGAATTAACAGAACACTAAGCAGTTTCTCAGAAAGCTTCTTTCCAGATTTCATCTGAGGATATTTCCTTTTTCACCATTGCCCTCTATGGGCTTCCAAATATCACTTTGCCAATTCAACAAGAACTGTCTTAGCGAAAGGCTTCTTGAGGGGAAAGCTGTAACTCTGAGAGATGATTTCACAGAACACAAAGAAGTTTTTCAGAAAGCTTCTTTCTCATTGTTATCGGAGTTTATATCCTTTGGCCCTATATTCTTCAAATGGATCCGAAATATCTGTTCTCAGATTCCACAGAAATAAGGCTAGCAAAGAGATCCGCGAAATACAGATGTAACTCTGTGAGATGAATTAACAGAACACTAAGCAGTTTCTCAGAAAGCTTCTTTCCAGATTTCATCTGAGGATATTTCCTTTTTCACCATAGCCCTCTATGCGCTTCCAAATATCACTTTGCCAATTCCACAATAAATGTCTTAGCGAAAGACTTCTTGTGGGAAAAGCTGTAACTCTGTGAGATGATTTCACAGAACACAAAGAAGTTTCTCAGAAAGTTTCTTTCTCTTTGTTATCGGAGTTTATTTCCTTTGGCCCTATAGTCTTTAAAGGGATCCGAAATATCTGTTCTCAGATTCCACAGAAATAAGGCTAGCAAAGAGATCCACGAAATACAGATGTAACTCTGTGAGATGAATTAACAGAACACTAAGCAGTTTCTCCGAAAGCTTCTTTCCAGATTTCATGTGAGGATATTTCCTTTTTCACCATAGCCCTCTATGGGCTTCCAAATATCACTTTGCCAATTCCACAAGAACGGTCTTAGCGAAAGGCTTCTTGAGGGGAAAGTTGTAACTCTCTGAAATGATTTCACAGAACACAAAGAAGTTTCTCAGAAAGCTTCCTTCTCTTTCTTATCGGAGTTTATTTCCTTTGGCCCTATATTCATCAAAGG